>NW_002476364.1:0-679971 GCF_000189635.1 Tetrahymena thermophila SB210
CCAACCCCAACCCCAACCCCAACCCCAACCCCAACCCCAACCCCAACCCCAACCCCAACCCCAACCCCAACCCCAACCCCAACCCCAACCCCAACCCCAACCCCAACCCCAACCCCAACCCCAACCCCAACCCCAACCCCAACCCCAACCCCAACCCCAACCCCAACCCCAACCCCAACCCCAACCCCAACCCCAACCCCAACCCCAACCCCAACCCCAACCCCAACCCCAACCCCAACCCCAACCCCAACCCCAACCCCAACCCCAACCCCAACCCCAACCCCAACCCCAACCCCAATTTTAATTTATTTTGAGAATATTTTGATTTATTTTGATTTAGAATTAATTTTTAAAAAAGATTTACAAGCAAATATAATTTATAAATACATAAAATACAAAAAAATTAATTTAAAAATTATGATAATTTCTTCAATTTTTTTGAGTGGCATAAACAAATTTGAGCATTTAGAGACATTTATCTACCTCTTGTTTATGTTGCTTATTAAAAACAAATTTTTAAAAAACAATTCATTTTTAAAGCAATAAATACTGTGCAATTTTAATTGTTTCCTGCTTGTTCCTTTTAGCATAATATCAGCTTTCTGTAAATTGGTCTGCAACCAACTCTTAGAAGCTTTTTATTTAAATCAAAATTATCTCTTTCTCCCGCTCTCCACCATGTATCATCTTCTTCTTTTTCTAGAGCTTCTATCTCCTATTTAGTTATTTACTAGCTCATCTATCTATCACTTTAATAAATCGACTATAAAACTTTGAAAATTTTATAAAGATTTTTATTTTAAATATCTTTTGTAAGTATATTTATTGCAGCTAATCAAAGCTTTTTTCTAGAAAAATAAACAAAATTAATATTTAATTTATTTGCACATTTCAAAGTAAAAAGATAAAAATGAACAACAGTTCCTCAATTAATAATAAAACAGGTTTATCACATGCAACCGAATAATAGATCTACTTACTAAATAAAATAGTCAAAAAATGTTTCAAAAAGTGTGTAATTAATTTCTTCTCTGAAGAACTCGTAAACGATGAAGATGTTTGTCTTAAAAAATGCTCATAGAATTATTACGAACATTTAAAATAATTTAAAAATATAAATGATGAAATAATAGACTGAATTTTATATTCGTTCATATATTAGAAAACCTGTTTCGGAAAAAGAAATTTAAAAATCTGTTCAGCTATAGCTTAAATTCATAGTTATTTATTCATTTATAGGCATTTAGTAATTTGATATTTGCGCATTTACTAATATAAATTCTTTAAAACTCTACTATCATATTAAAGGTTAAATTTACATCAAAATAATTAAATATTAATAACAAAATTTGTTTGAAAGCATTTGGTTGATTTTATCTGTTAAATTTTAAGGAATTTTTAAAAATAAATAAAAAAATTTAAATAAATATTTTTAAAATAAATAAATAAATTTATATTATTAAGATATTTATTATTTGTTATTTTTGATTTTGTAATTTAAATTATTATATAAAAAAATCACTTACACTACAATTTTTTATATCATTTAACATTAAAATTTATATGCTCTTGTTATTAAATATATAATTTTTTATAGTTATTTTCAATCAATAAAAGCAAGCACTGAAAAAAAATTTTTCAATTTTTTACATTAAAAGGTGTTGTCAAAAAAAATTAAAATGTTAATATTTTATAATTTTATTTTAGGTTTTAATCATTAGTAAAATAAAATATTAATCTCTTATTAAAACTGTTGAATTATTAATATCTTAAGATTAATTTATGATAGCCTTTATTAAATAATTTGAAGTTTGTTGAAATTCGTGTTTAATCTGTTAAAATTTATTTGAGCCAAAAATTATTTTAAAGTTTACTTTTTAAAAAAAAATGTATAATTTCTAAGTTCTAAATATATAGAATCTCTAAATTGTTATCAATATTTTATGAACTTTATTTATAATTTTACAATTAATATATATTATATAATGAATACGTTTTAAATATAAAAAAAAGTGTCAATATTTCAAAAATTATAATACTGTATTGCTTCTAAATTAATAGAGACTTTAATTGGCAAGAAAATGTTAAGATATTGATTTTTATCATGTTATTTTAGTATTTTTTACTCATTTTATCTTATTTTAAAGCAAGTAATTATGGTAGATATAAATAGAAATATAGTGATTAAATTTCATAAAAATATATGAAAATAAAGTTAAGCTAGTATAATTTAATAACATTAAAGAATACGTTAATTTTTAATGATGATTAAATAATAAGAATGTATTATTTTAAGTTTACATAATTATTGTTAAAATTTTAGATTTTATTTAAAATTGTAGTCAATTAATTATTTTAGCATATTACAAGTATTAATAAAAATATGTATGATCTATCGTTATTGTATATTTTTATTAAAAGTATTTTATTTTTATTATATTTTTTTATAATAGAACTTTGATTATATTAATAATAAATCACTTTTATTTAAACTCCTATTTGATTTATTATTGTGAGTCATAATGAAATACATTTTTTATTTTAATAATGATAAAGATAATTTTTAAATTAAAAGATTTAGATAAAAAATAAGATAAAAAATACAAACATTCAACACATATATCTACGAAATTATATTTAATTTAAAACTTATAACATATTTTTAGATAAAATAAAAATTTAGGGTATTGAATACTTAAAATAGGATTTGTTTTTTATAACAAATTAGATTAGTTGAAAAATTATTTAATTAATTAATACTGATAAAAAAGATTTAAATAATATAGGCCTCTTATTTATACTCTGATGTGATTTATAATGAATTAAATTATGGCGAAATTAAGCAAGCAACCCTTTTCACTTGATTCTGATTTATTAATTTATTTTGATATTAGTATATTTATATACGATAAATGATTCTTTTGTTATTAAACTTGTTTATTTTCTAATTTATAATTTGTGTTTTGGTGATTTAATGATGGTTATTTATTCTAATTAAATAGATTTTATTTTGTTAAAAAGTAAAATAAAATAATATTTTTTCGAAAGTTTCTTAAAAATAGAAATTTCATTATTTACCGTATTACCTCTAAACTCGGCCCTCTGTTTTAGGTAAAACCGACTGAGGATATCAATATTTTAATCCCTTGATCAAAAAGTTTTAATATTCTAATTAATTTAGGGAAGAGGAAAAAACTAAGTGGATTATTCTGATCTGATAATTTAAATATTATTTAGATTTAAAAATCAAAGACCAACCTTTTGTTTTTTACTAATTAAGTTTTTAGAATATTTAACCCTCAATTAAATAATGAGAAATACAATTTTTATTAATAAATAAAATAATAATAATAGATTAATAAAAACAGTAAATTAATAAATATATTAAGTAAATGGGAAATACAATTAAGTAGAAATATCTAATTGATATTTCCGATTTAAATACAATAGATCTTATATTTGATCCCATTAAAAAGCCTTGCTAAATGGTTTCTATATTGGTTATAGGCTAGGCAAGTTCAGGAAAGTCTAGTTTCTTAAATTATTTGATGACTTAAGTTGGTTTAAAAAAACTTTGCGAAGTTACAAGCGAAGGTAAAGGAACATAGAATATCTAATGTCATTTAAATTAAATTAAAATTGAAGATATTAATTTAATGTTAATAGATACATAATGCTTAGAATATGATCCTTCTACCAGCAATTAAAAGAAAGAATAAGCATACTTTTAGCTCCTGATTAAAATTTTACAGATGACTACATTTGTTTTCTTTATTCAACATGGAAATAGAAATTTTATCCATTTCCAAAATTTCTTAAAAGAATTAAAATCGAAATAAATTAAACTCCCATAAATTTTTTATGTTAAGAATAAATTAAGAAAAGATGAAATTACTTCTTCATAATATATTTAAGATGAATAATATAAGATGCTATATTCGCCATTTAACCAAACAACAGGAGAAATAGAACAAGTTTTAAAAAAAGTAAATAATTTTATTGAAAAAGAATTTGATTTTAAAAAAATCCTAAAAAAAAAAAAATATCAATAAATTAATGAAGAAGAATTTTTAACATATTTACTTGATACAGTATCAGATTGGAATAAATAGAGAAGAGAGTAGGATGCTGAAGTTCTCGAACCTATATAAAAAAAGAATTAACCTGATAAAAAAAAATCTAAAAACTTATGCACGTTTTAGCAAGACGAAAATGGTAACTGCAAATTAGTTTATGATAAAGAATTATTTGACGAAGTTCTAAAAAATAAAGTGTGCTGTGAAAAAGTAAAAACAGTAATTTGCTGTGGAAATACAGGAGTTGGGAAATCTTTTTTTTTAACTGAGCTCTGTAAATAATTTGGATAGGATGACTTAATCTTCGACTATGAGTGCTCATCATAATAAAAAACAATAGGAATTCATTATCATAGATTCAAAGATAAAGATAACTATGATATTTTTTTGATGGACTGCTAGGGATTTGATTACTATGATGAAAAACTAAATGATGCTTAATAAATAATGCTATAATAATAATTGAAATTCTTGATAAGCTTGTTTTCAAAAGGTTTTGAATATTTCATATTTATGTAAACAGAAATTAGAGATTGTAAGTAATTTTATCACATAAAAACTTTGATGGACGAAAGCGCTATTAATTTTTTAAAACCTGAAATTTTCATAATTAAAAACAAATTAAATAAGAAAGAAACTCAAAACTTTAAATCTCAATCATCTGAAAATATCAATAAGGATGAAAATAAATAGTTTTTTCCATTAATTTTTTTAGAAGATGATGATAAAGATTCAAGAAAAACGTTCAATGAGTAGATGGAAAAAATCTAAAAAAGCTTAAAGAATGAAAAAGAAACATAAAACTCATTTTACAGCTTTTATGAAGTAATAGAATATATTCAATTGTCGATTACAATATTTAACAATGGAATTGACAATTAATTAGAAAATATATTAAAAATTCTCAAGCTCAGATTTTAATATAACGAATATATTAGAAGAGAAAACAATAAATTCCTTTAAAATATGAAAGAGTGCTTAGATAAATAAATAAAAAATTATTAAAAGTAGTATAGCACCTTCTTTTATTGCAGTCAAAATATTTTATATTAATCTTTCTAAGATTAATAAATAGAATTAATTAAGAAAGATTATATTAAATATAAAAATGAATGGGATGCCAAATTAAATTAACTTCTTTTAACTCTTTAATTTCAAGATGAAGATTCCAAAAATCAAATTTTACAAAAATATGCTTAATTAGAAAAAATAGCACCAGAATTAATTTAAGCCATTAAAAAATATGAAACAGATAAAGACTACAACTAATTAAAATTGATTTTTACTTCAATTGTCACAGGAATTGCAACTGCTTCTATCCTAGTAGGAGCTATCTCTCTAGGTAGTAGTGCCGCAGTTCTTGCTACAGCAGAAGTAACTACAGCTACACTTGTTACTGCTGTTGGACTTAGCGGGTTAGCAATTACATTGGGTGCTTCAGCTGGAGCTCTGATTACAGTAGGAGGACTGTCTATAGGAATCAAAAAGTATAAAGATTATAATAAAAATAAAGTTCTAAAAGAAAAATCATTAAAACTGTTAGAAAATTTAAAACAAGAAAAAATTATCTTTTAGTAAGGTGAATATAAACAAAAAGATAATTTGTTAGAATGTATTACCAAAAACTATAAGTAAAATGATTAACTTATGAATTTTTGTCAAAATAAAAAAGATGATGAAATGTTTTTTGGTTTGCTGCTCATAACATTTATGCTGTTAGATTTTTCTTTGGTTGATTTTAAGAAAGTTGAAAAGATCGAAAAGAATTTAAAGGATAAGGAAAAAGAATTAATCTCTGTTCATAAGAAAGTAGATTAAATGTTATCTGAATTAGGAAAAGATAATGCTCAAAATTTATGGGAAATACACTTTGAAAAGTTGTACTCAATGGATTTTAGTGATATAAAAAGCAAAAAAAACTACACGATTGATAAAAATGATGAAGGAATTGTACACATTAATAGTTAAAAATGTAGTTATAACTTCAATTAAATACCTAACTATAGTCAATATTAATAAATATATGACGGCCTTGCTTTTTTAAGAGCTTAATCAAAGATATTTATTATTTAATTTTTGTTTAATCACTTTATTGCAAATCATATTAGACATTTTAAAGAGTTAACTTCAAGTTAATTTAATATAATGTTATCAATTATTGATAAAATTTTAGAAGAAAATTCTTCCTGATGAGTTAGTTATTCTTCAAAAATTAATTCTATATATATTTAAAATTTTGCTATACTACAAAAGATTGATTATAAATCCTTATATTGAAAATGTATCTTAATACATATCTTTCTTTTAGTATTACCTTACTAATATAAAATTAATTAAATAAATTTTTTCTTTCTAAATTTATCAAATTAGCAAATTAGCATGTAATGGCAACTGTTGGTTGTGCCATATAAGGGTAAGAGGTCTATGACTCTTTCTTGTCTTATGATTGATGAACGATTGATTAGCAGTATATAGTGAAAGTTTAATAATTAGTAGCTTAAAATATTATAAACTAGAATTTATTAAAAAAAAGTTATTTAATATTTTTATTTCAAATAAATTTTTAAATAATTTAAAACAAACAATTTAATTTGTAAATATAATTAAAATTTTTATTATTTTAAGATATTTATTTTTGATAATTATTTAGTTATATTTAAAATAAATTATTTTACATATTTATGTTTTCTATTTATTGTTATTATATTTGATTTGGTAAAGAAATTTAATAATAATGAACGAACGTGAATATTAAACTGGTTTAGATATTAAAATTATAAAAACAAAAAATATAAAATTTTACACTTAATTTTTTTTGTTCAGAAAAGATTAATATTTTGTTTGTTTCATAAGAGAAAAATTTTAAATAAAGATTAATAAATGGATTTACATTAACTAAAAAGAAAATTATCTAACTCATCATCTGAAAATGAAGATAATGGGAGATAGGAGAAGTAGCCTTAATAACAAAAGTAGAAATAGGATTATGTAGTGAAAAAATAAGAAGAAGTTAAAAAAATTAAGATTAAAAATAAAAAGAATGATTAAATCTCCAACAAATAAAGAGATGATTATTCTCCTTAAAGGAATACTGGTTCAAATACTCCACCTGTGGATATCAATTTTGTTGATGGTATGATATTTGTATTCAACTCCATCAAATCCAAATAAATAATGTTTTTCAAATTTATAGAAAAGATAGAATACGAAACTGATAGTGATAGAGATGATTGGAAGCCTAGAAAATAGTATTCAGAACAAAGCGACAAATCAAATTCAAAGAAAAACTAAATTCAATAGAAAAATAACAAAACAAACATTGTTCAAAAATCAGCTTCTGATAACACTAGAGATGGAAATAGGTATTTTTTATATTGAATGAGACATCAATTTATAATTATTATTATTTTAAAAATCACAGGTCTGAAAAATTTGTAGAAAAAGTAGAAAAGTTTTAAGAGAAAAATGAAGGTTATGTTGAAAAATAAGATAAATTCTAAGAAAAACCTTAAAAATACCAAGATAAATTCTAAGAAAAAGGCAACGACAGAAATGATTACAATGATCATTTTAAAAATAAAAATTAAGACAAAAATAACAGAAGAGAAGATTAGAATTTCTAAGATAAAGGTAAAAAGAAATAGGAAGTAGTCTATGAGAGGAAAGATAATCAAAATAATAAAATTGAAGAAAAGGGTAATTAGAACAATAGGAATAGCAACAACAACAACAATAATAACAATAATAACAATAACAATAACAATAATAATCACAACAACAAAGACGTAAATTTAAAAATTTTGAAAAGTTTATTAAATAGTTTTCATTTAAAATAGGATAAATAAAACAAAAAGAATAAAGGAGAAAAGCAATAAAAGTACTACAACATATTTTTTTAATATTTATTTTACATAATAAAATTAATTTTATTTTATTTGAAAAAGGTTTAGCGAAGTTCAATATGTCAAAAAAGAAGGTATAAATTATAGTATTTAGCATTAATAGATATTCAATTTTTATTAATAGATTTGACTAAATAAGGCAATCAAGGAAATAACAATTAATAAAACTAAAACAATGGAAATAACAATAATAGCAACAACAATAATAATAACAACAACAACAACAATAGCAATAATTCTAATAAGGGAAATAATTAAAAAAAGTAGAATCAAAATTAAAAAAGTTAACTTGTTTTTGTAGAAAAGTAAGAAGACGACTAGGTTTAAAAGCCAAATCAAGACAATAGTAGCAATAACAATTAAGTTATTTAAAACAACTAGTAATATGACAAAAAGAATTAAAATTAGAATTAATATGAAAAGAAGGACTAATAATTTACCAATTAAAATGATAACAATAAAAAGAAAATGTTAAAATTTAATTAAAATGAACCTTCATTTACAAACAACAATAATAGTAATAGCTATAATAACAATAACACCAATAACAATTTTAATAACAACTAAAATAATTAGCAAGGAGGTTAATTTAACTACACAACAAACAGTAACAGATTCTAAAATAATAATGGTAATAACAACAATTTTAATAATGGAAACAATTACTAAAATAATAATAATAATAACTATAATAATTAAAATTACTACAATAACAACAATAATAATTACAATCAAAATTAATACGGTAATGATCAGCAATCTTATTAGAATAACAATAGAAACTATAATTAAAACTAATAAAATAATTATTAAGTCAATAATCAAAATCAAAGATATGAAGAATAAAATAACTAACCCAACAACTAATACAAAGAAAAAAAGGTTCTCAAACTTAGTTCCAATATTTAAGAATTCAACGCTAATGAGCAAAAGACGTAAATCAATTAATATATTTTTTATAAAATAATTTTTTCTTATATATTTATTAACAGGAAAAAAAGTCTTAAGATCTAATAACCTTTCAATATACAGTGAGAAACGAAGGAGAGTTTGATTAAGAATAATTGATTAATATTTATATATTATAAATTACTAAAATTTGTATATTATTTTATTTCATTTTCTTATTCTTTTTATGTATTTCATTCATTCATTTCATTATTATTTATCATACATCAAAATTCCACTCACTATCTCACTTTCTTTCTTTCTTTGTATTAAAATTTAAATAATTTTTTATAGCATTTATTTTGTTAATTATTTAATAAGCTCCCTGCTAGCTATTAGTTTGCTAGGTAGCTGGTTTTAAAACATTTTTAATTCTGATTAATTAAGGTTTCAAATAATATTTTCATTATTTATTAGCAATATTATTAGCTGGACTTAGCTCCATGACTGAACTAATTACTTCATATTTGCTCAAAATATCTCTTTTTATTGTTTATTCCCAATTTTCTTGATCTCTACACTCATCGCCTACTACAAAATAGCAGAGGATTTCTTTGTTTTTAAGCACTGACATGTTTATCAATTTTCTTTTTTTATAAATTAAAGTAAACAGCATTAAAAATTTAGCAAATTGACCTTAATTTGCATTATTATAAGTTTAAAACTAATTTTTTACCCATCATTTTAAACTAAATAATTATTCATTAACTCCATGATTTCATTTTTTGTTTCTTCTGGATCTCCTTAAGATCTAACTCTGAACATTCTGAATGAGCTTTTTAGAGAGGGTGATTTAAATACAACTTTATTCATTTTATTTTTAGTTTTTTCAGTCAATCAAAGAATAAATAATCAGTATTCTGCTACAAATTAAATAAATTAAAAATTCAAAAATTTTAATAATTAATTGAAATGATACTCTTTTAGATATATTATAACAACTATAAAGATAGTACAAATAAAAAACACAATAGAAAATAGAATTAATTTAAATAAGAACATTCATTTTATATTAATAATTTTGGTGATTTTCATATTTATTTTATTAATTTTATTATTTAATTATTTTATTTATCAATTTTGAAATCTCATTAAGAATTAATTTATTCATTCATTTATTTGAATTTTAAAATATGTTTTTAGCACTCTTTTTTTCAATTAGAATCATCTTCTGACTAGGAAAATTTTTAATAATGGGCTTCGGGAGTGTGAGGAGGCGTGTATTCTGATCTGTGTTTAGAACAATTACCACAGAATTCTTCTCCCAAAGTTTGATATGCGGCTTTGCATCTGCCACAATTAAAAGTTTTTAATTTTTCTCTATCTTCTTTTTTACGAGGATTTAATGGTCTCTAATTTTATTTGTTATACATGTTAAAAGTTTCAGCTACTTGAACTTCTTAGTTTGAAGTACCTCTTTTTTTATATTGAAACTGAGCAAATATATCATTTTATTAGGGTTAGTCTTTGTCCCCACTTTCATCATCTAATTCTATGTCTTTCATAAATTTATTATTAGCAACTCTACCTTTATTAATATTTAAATTTTTCTTTTGACCTAAGAGCATTTAATTGCTTTATTGATCTTAAATTTCATAATTTTAATTTTATTGTTAGTTTTGTAAACTAATAACACTAGCTGTGGTGTTTTCTAATTCAGAATTCTAGTTTGCATTTGTGGCAAAAGAATCTGATTTTTTTAATTGTTACTTTTTGAATCTCTTTTTGTTTCCACTATTGTTATTGCTTTCCTATGGAAATTGCTGCTATTATTCGTTATTGTTTTTCAAATCGATTTTTAAATTCCAGTTATACTAAGAGTCAGAACTCTCTTTTTCATTATCTTCCTGCTCCATTTTATTTTTTAATAAATCATCTGTTGCATTTAGATTATTTTCAGCTACCATTTTTCTATCATTTAAGCTTACTTTATATCTTTAAAGCTGTTATCCAGCACTAGAATCTTCTAATTCCATTCTTACACTAGCATTACTTTGATTATTAATTGAGCTTTGATCTATTAATTTAATTTAAATTTTTTTAAACAATTAGAATAAATAAATTTGTTTTACCAAAAGCTGTCTTATTGAATAAAGATCCCATAGAACTCTCTTTAGATTACTCAATAATTTTATTATTCATTAAATTCTAATTTTTATTTTTATCAGAAATTATTTTATTGTAATTCAAACTTGACATGTATTATTAATTCTTTAAATGTTCATCTTCCTATTTCTTTTTTTTAATTTCAGCTTCTCTTTTTTACATCATAAAAATCTCTTCATCTGTAATCTTTTTTGAACCTAAAATATTATTTGCATTAAGTGAACTTTATACATAGCTTTCTTGTAAATAAACTGAAGGATCTTGATTTGAAAATGTTTCAGGTTTTATCTGATTTATTTTGTTACTATAATAAATATCCTATTAGTTTTTTTGAGCAAGTTATGTATTATTTTACACCTCTTAATCAGATTGGTCTTACTTAAATTTACTTAAAAGGGAAGTATTATTCTTTTATATCTAATTATTATCCAAGCTATATATTTTATTTTTATTAACCCCGTTTTCTTATTAAAATACATTTGAAGGTTGTTCAATAAGAGATTCTTTTAATTCGTTATTTAAAAATGTGAGTTTATAACCTTAATGAAGAGTGGTTTGCTTTTCTAAGATTGCAACTTTGTTAGAACTGTTATATTAGTTAAAGAAAAGAATAATTTTTTAATATCTAAGCTGGATACTTAAAATTTTAATATATTTTTAAACTTATTTCTGATAACAAATTATTATCAAATTTATTTACTTTTATTATTCTTCAAGTAACTCAATTCTAGTCTGAAGCTAAGACTTTTCGCTGAGCAATTTCTTTTCATTTTCTTATAAATCAAAAAGTCTTTATTTATATGAACTTATGGCCTAATCCCTCTCTTGAATTGCCTGTTTAGAATTTCTATCTTAATCAGATTGCAGTTAAACTATTTTCAATTACTTTTAGAGGAATTCCAATTGCTCATCTTTTTATTGAATCATTTCCTTCTGAATCTTCTCCTAGATAATTTTCTCGCTTTCTATTGATAATAAAATTTGAATAACTTTGCATTTCTTTAATCGAAATTTCTCAAATTTTACATTTCTAAAACATTTCCTAGCGATAGTCCTTTAACTCTTCCTTTATTGATAATAAAGCGCCAAAAGTAAGACAAATATCTTTGAAAAGTACAGAATATGTTTAATTCATCTACCCAAATGCATTCATTAAATTTGATAAAGCAGCATCTTATATTTAATTTAGAGCCTCTTTATCTACCTACTTCCTGTATTCTTTAATAAAACAATTTTATTCTAACCCAAGCATTTTTGCTCAAAAATTTATATTTATTATTTATACCACTATACAATTATAATTTTAAAGTTTGTTTATACTGAGAGATAAATATCAAATTAGTAATTTACATGAGAGATTCTTGGTATATTTGTTAGTTAATGAATTCTTATGTATTTAAAATGCAGATTTCTTTCAAATTTTTCCACTTTAGCGGCTGTAAAAACATTATAATTGATTGTTCTTAATAATTAATAAAATAAATTAATTCTATCAATAAATTAAATAAAATAATAAAATTATTTTTAAATAAACAGAAAGATTTTTCTAAAGCAAAACTCTTTAAAAAATGAACTTTAAATAAAAATAATATTTTTTTAATTTAATAAATAAATGAACACATTTTATTGCTAAATAAGATTCTAAAAACTTAAATAATTTTAATGTATTTATTTTATCATTCATAAATAAATAAAAATAAATTTCAAAAACCATAAAAATAAATCTTAATCAAATAATAATAAACTTTAAATTGAAAAAAATATTTAAAAATAACATCTAAAGCAATCATTTTATAATAGCTTGAAGGTAAAGCAGATAAATAAGAGGTATAGTTTTTATAAAATTAAATTTTAATATAAATATTCAAAAAAATAATTAGATTTTAAGTAAGACTATTAACTATTTTATCATTTAAGTAAATTTATAAAATAATTCATTCTTAAGCTTGCTATTTATTCTAAAGCTGTCAATAATAAAAACAAAAAATGATTTCGAATATAAAAGTAATTCAAATTAAAAATATAGAGTATTTTTTTAATTTACATTTATTTTTATTAAAAAAGAGAATCAAAATTTTATATATTTTTTGAACATGATTTAACTTGAGTTTAACAACTATCTTTTATACATCAAAAAGAGAAAATTAAATTGAAAAAAAATAAAATATGTATCTGAAACATTTATAAAAGTTTTTCCCCTATATTTATTCTCTATCTTTTTACAAATTAGTTTGTAATTTTTAATGTTTTTAATTCATTTTAATTACAGAAATAATTATTTTATAATTTTTTTAAAAAAAATAAATCAAAATTTTAATTTAAATTTCCAAATAAAAATAGTTTTTAAAATGAATTTTTAAATTCAACGTTCAATTAGTTGATTTTATCTCCTACTTTACAAATAAATAAATAAATAATATTTAACAAATGGTTTTTTAGAATTCATAAAAAATTCAACAATTTTTAGCACAAAAAAGATTCTTATAACTTATTTTAAATAAAATAATTATTTTTTATAATTAATTAGCTTGAGTAAAATAATAAATTAATCAATGAATAATATTTTTAATTTTTTTATAAATTAAAAAATTGAATAAAATATGTTTTAAAACTATTAATTTAAATGAAACAACTATTATTTATGTTTTAATTAATTATGCTTGAAATTAAATGAATAGTTGTAATAATATAGCTAGAGAAGTTTTAAAAGAATCTAATTTATTAATTATTAATTAAGATTGCTTGCTTGTTTGCTTAGATTTTTTATGTTTAGAATCAATCAGTGATAAAACAAAACTTCATTGATTATTATATAGCAACAATCAATTAAGTAATTATAATTATCTTTTCGCTCATAATATAAAAACTTATACAAAACAAAAAATAGTTTATTATTTATTTATTTATTTCTGAGAGATAAATATTTATAGGATTAGTCAAGTAAATTAATTCACTGAATATTAATGGCTCAAACAGAAAGAGAATAGGCATTAGAGACATTAAGATAAAAGGCTCTTTAAGATTCAGATGCGCTTGGATCGAAATAGAGATTCGCCCTTTTTAGTTAGCCTCCTCCCTTAGCAGTAGGAGATGATTCAATTTACAAACATACAATAAGTAATCAATCAATTAATAATTATAAATTTCCTTTTACTAAATGAGGAATATTCATTTTATAAAGAATTATTTTACTTGAATTTATAATAATATTTATTTTTCTAATGAAAATTTTTATTTTTAGTCAAGAAAGATGAGAATGGAAAAGTTCCTACTCAGCCAAGAAATATGTCAATTAAAGCACCTCAATAGGGAAAAAGCAAAAGTTCTTTCTTCTCTCTACTGGGATTTACCACAATTGGAGATCCTTACCTTGAGCCCGATAGAATCTCGCGTCAATATGAACTAGAAAAGAAAAAATTGAATAAATAAGATTAGGTTTTCAAACCAGCTTCTTCATATAAAACAATGTAAAAATATTTGAAACTCTCTCTGTTTGAAAAATTACAAAAAACTCTTTATTCAAAATCAATAAAAATTAATTTTAAAAATAGTGTTACTTCAAGTTTTGAGCACCTAGCTGACTATGATAATAAGCCTAAAACAGTGAAAGATGCTGATGGTAATTTATCATTTACAGATTTATAACTTTGTTTATTTATTTGGAAGGTTAACAATAAGCAATTTCAATAAAAATTCTACGTTTAATTAAAGGTAAGGTCATTACATAACCTAAAAATATAACTACAAGTGTCACAGTCAGATAACTCTTAAAACCATATCCACATATGGTAGAGCCTTACGACAGAGAAAGGGAATTCAGAAAGGTTTTTTTAAAAATTATTTAAGTATTAAAAAATCATATTTATTTTTTAAAAAATAAAGAGAGAAAGAGATCGTCATATTTAGCTTTTAAAAGATAAAGCATAGTTTAAGACATACTCTCATGGTGGATATAATTTTTCTCCTGATAAAAAGGCTTATGGTTTTGATGGAACATTCCCAGAAGTAAATATTTTTTTTGAATTTTAATTCAATCAATTTAAAATATTTTCTAATTAGAAAAAAATACGTGACTTTTCTCCAAATATTTTCAAACATGATAATCCTTTTAAGCCTTCTCATCCTACTAGATCTGTAAGTTTTTTATTTTAAAATATTATTTAATAATGTTTTTATTTAAATTATAATTTATTTTTAGGGATTAGATGGATTTATTGGTAAGTATCCAGAATATAAATCTGATCCAATTAGATAGCCAGTAAGACAAGACCATTAAAAACAAAAAGATTCATTTAAGTAAAATAAAAACAAATTATTTATCAATTGCAAAGATTTTTAATTAATAATTACTATTCAAATATTTCTAAAATTAGAATCAATAGCCCAACAATCTTAACAAGACCTACTCCAAGCATAACGATTCATCCAGTTAATATAAGAAAAGAGATTGCAAATATGAGTTCATTCAAATGAATTCTACAAAAAAATATAAAATTGATTTAATATTAAATAAAGAAAAATTAATAAATAAATAAATTGCACAATTGCTTAAACGAAGATAAAAAGTGTGTTAATACAATATGGTTTTTTAGTTATGTTTATATTTACTTATACAAACTATATCGCTTCCTTAATAATGTTCATTTAATTTATAATTTGCTTAAATATTAATTCAATTCAATTATTTCGCACTATTTAAAATTGTAATAAAGAATATGTTTTCACTATTCCTTTAAATTAAAAGTGATTGTTGATTTTAAAAGTATTTCAGAATAGATTAACCAAATAGAAACAAAGTACGTATGTATGTATGCATGAATGATTGAATTATTATCTTTTTATATTTTCTTTTAATTTATTATTTTCTTGGAGAATCTAGAGATTTCTTTTATATAAATAAGATTATAATTATTATTTAAAATAAATTAACAAATTTCATTTTTTTATCAACAAAGTAAATTCTTATTTACATATAATTTTATACTAAAAATAAACAAAATATTTTCAAAGTAGAATTTTTAGTCTTTCTTTTTTAAAAAATATTTAATAGATTAATGTTGCCTTGTTTCACAAGATTTTTACTTTGTTTTGTCATTATTTAAATTAGATTTACACTTTAAAGAATTCAATTATGGTAAAAAAGTGATTAAAAATATATTTTTTAAAAAGTATTGTTAATTAATAAAAAAATAGGGTTTGTTGAGGTATCTTTTAGTGGGAAACAACCTTGAAATAACAAAATAATATGCAAGTAAATTTTCTTTCTAATTATAATAATTCTTTATATTCTACTTACAATAATTGTTTGATTCCGCTGGACTATAAGTACCAAAAAAAAATTAATATCAGAATATAAACAATTTAATTAAATAATTAAAAACACTCAAAAAAATATAAAAAATGGCCACTTATCTCAAGAGTTTAATTCGTGCATCTAGAGGAGCTTAAAAGACTTCAATGCTTTAGACCTCTATTACTTTTAAGCCTTCATTCTATGCAAGCTATGAAAATGTAAATAATTACTGCTATCTTTTCTGTGTTATTTATATGATTGAATCATTTATTGCTTCACTCATAATATTGATGAAGCAAGCCTCAAAATAGTTTAATCGATACTATATATATTGAAAATTTAATAATATGAATTAGAAAAATATACTCAAAGAACTCAACAAAGAAAACAGAGAACTCTATACTAGAGAGCAGAAATTGAAAATAGATGATGAGGAGCATGAAAAAGATAATCAAACCAATTTCAGAGAAAAAGATTATGATGAAAGATATATCGAGGACTAAAGCTCAGGATACTTTAGTAGAGAAATGGATAACTACTTTAAAACCTTAAATGGAAACAAGAAAATGTAATTACTTATCAAATAAACTTGGCTTTCATTTTAAAAATATTTTCTACCTAAATAATTTTTGCTCTATATAATTTTCTATTATTGAATATAATATTTTATCAAAAGGTAATAGTTTGATGTAGCAGAAGAAGAAGATGAAATAATTTCTATTAACTAAGAGGGAATTAGAAATAAAAAGAAAAAATACTGAAATAATTTTAGATAAACAATCAAATTATTTTCTTGTGAAATCAATCATAAATTATTTTTAGTTACAACCACCTCATTAAAAACCTATTTATAAATGATCTCTAATCACAAAAATTCTATCTATCTGATGTCTAAAAGTGATTTAAACGACAAATTTTTACACTTAAAATATACTTATATATTATAAAAAATATACTTTTACTTTAAACATTATTCTATCTATTTATATTCACTGTATCTTATTGACTGTTTATGAAAATTTTTAATATCTTTCTTATTTAAAATGTCGAACTATTATTACTTTTAAGATAAGCTATTTCAAATATTTAACTATTGAACGAAATCTTGCTTACGAAATCAATTTAATTGTTATTAAATGTATGTGAAAAGCTTGTGAAGCTGGGTTTTGGAAAAATTCACAGCGTTTTTCAAGAATTTCTATGGTGAGCGACCTTAAAATTATATTGAAATTAGATTAATAAATAAAAATTGAGTCATCAAAACTGATTTTTTGATATGAATGATGAAATATTATAACCTGTTATTTTTAAATTTTCTCCTACCAAATATTATTAATTTTATGTAGTATTTGAATGAAAAAACTGTTCAAGCATATTTTCTATAGCCACTTTACAGAAATATTTATAAATAATAATTAGAGAAATTTCATTTAAAAACCAGCTTAGCTTAAAATTAATTTTAATGTGACTTGATAATTCATTATTTAGACCAAGGAAAATTTATAAATAGTTCAGGTTATAATAAATAGTTTTAAAAGGTGGTCTCCTTCTGAGTATAAACACATATACATATCATAAAACAGAATAAAAACTAATAATAGCATTTTATTTCAATACAATTACTAAGTAAATAAAATTCTATTTTTATTTTAACATAAAAAATATTTTATTTACTTATAAAATTGAAAGTTTTAAAAAAGAGATTTTGATTTATAAAAATAATTTTGATATTACAAGATAATTAAAATAGTGAAACAAAATTTTAAAAATAAATTAATATAATTTAAAATAATATATTATTAATTTCAACGAGTTTTTTTAAACATTTAATGCTAAGTAGTCAGTCAGCCTTTCTTGCTTTTTTTATTTTTATATTCATTACTGTAATAATAGATTATTTTTATAAATTTAAATATATATATATATGTATATTTTTATTTAATCTTGTTATTTTTTATTAGATTTTAGCTTAATTTATAATTTGGTTCATTTTTTATTTAACTTGTTAGAGTTTAATATTTTATTATTTCTATTCTTAAATTTAAATACTTTTTTCTCATGTTAATTTCTATTTTATATATATAATATATTCTTAAATTCTATTTTTTTTAAATATTTTAAATATAAATTTTACGAATGCTACTCTAACTTTTTTGTGATATTTCTTCCTAAAAGCAAATTTATAAATTCATATTTGATGATTATTATAATTTACTTATTATTTTTATCTAAATTCTATTTACTTATAATTAATTAAATTACCATAAATTTTATTCAATATACTTTGAAAAAATAAAATGACATAATAGAAAAAATATTTCGACAATTTAGAATAAGTAATTATTTATTTATATTTTTATGAATATTCTTAAAACTTATTTTTATTAATAAAAAAGTTTTTAAACTCTTCACTTTAATCTCATTAGGTTCTTCATATAATTCAGAGGTATATTTAATTTATTAATATTATTGTTATTATTTATATTTTTTTTCATATTTAAATTTGAATCTATTTCTTATAATATAAATTTTCTAATAACATTTCTCATCAATAATAATTCATTTTTATTTGTTCAAATGTTTTTTTAAATATTTTTAAATAAATTTCACTATCAATTATTATTTTTATTATAAATTATAAATTATTAATTTTTTATTATTTGATATTTTTTTTCTTCATTTTTTCCTTTAACTATTTATTAAATATTTTTTTTCACTATTTAAAAAGTTTCAATAAAATTACTACTGAAGATGTATCAGATTTAGGTTCTGCTTTAGCAAATTGCACTAATCTCTTCAATTTGACACTTTAACTTAAGTAAAAGTGGTTTATTTGTTTTGGATTGTGATATTTTTTAATATAAAAGTGATTTTAAAACAAAATAACTAACTCTTTAATTTATTTATTAACTTTTATTTATTTGTTTTTCTTCATATTTATTCTGGTTCTGTTTTTTATCTACTTTCTTAGTTAACTTATCTCATTTTTTCATTTTCAACTTTTATTTATATTATTAAATAATTCATTTCTTATTATTTCATAATTTTTCATCATTTTTTCCTTTTAACTAACTAATTAACTATATAATTTTTCTTCAATACATAAAAAGTGATAATCAAATTGGTGTAAAAGGGGCATCTAGCTTAGCCTCTGCTTTAGCAAAATGCGCTAATCTCTCAAATTTGACACTTGATCTTCGGTAAAAACATTTTATTTGTTTTGGATTGTGATATTTTTGAATATAAAAATTAATTTAAAAGAATATAACTAACTCTTTTAATTTATTAATTAATTTTTTATTTGGCTTATTTTTCTTTTTTTATTCTGTTAATGCTTTTTTTTTTTTTTCATAATTTGTTAAATAAATTAAATTTTGATTTTCTACTTTTTTTTTTTTCTTTTATGGTTAATAAATTCATTTTTTCTTCTTCCTTTTCTCCCTCTTCCTAACTTTTTAATTATATATTTTTTCTTCAATATTTAATAGTTATAGTTAAATTGGTGCAATTGGTGCATCAGGCTTAGTTTCTACTTTAGCAAACTGTGCTAATCTCTCAAATTTGAAATTTAGTCTCTGGTAAAAACAGTTTTTTTGCTTTGGACTATAATACTTTTTAATAATCGATATTTAATAAGTGGTAATAAAATTGGCAATCAAGGTGCATCATAATTAAGTTGTGCTTTAGCAAAATGCAATAATATCTCAAATTTGAAACTTATTGTAAGGTAAAAACAGTTTATTAATATTGGATTGTGATATTTTTTAATATAAAAATGAATTTATATAATAATAAAACTCTTTTAAGAAATATTTAGTTAGTTTTTATTTCTTTTTTAATTTAACTCACTTTTTAATTTTAGACTTTTATAATTAATAAATTTATTTTTATTTAATATTTTTTCTTTACAGCTAACTAATTAATAAGATATTTTTTCATCAATATTTAAAAAGTAAAAATAATATTGGCACAATTGGCCTATCAAACTTAGGTTCTGCTTTAGCAAAATGCTCTAATCTCTCAAATTTGACACTTGATCTTAGGTAAAAACAGTTTATTTGTTTTTGTTTGTGATACTTTTTAATATAAAATTGATTTAAAATAATAAATATCTTTCTTATTATTCATTAGTATTTATTTGATTTTTCTTTTTTTTCTTTATTAATTTAATTCACTTTTATTTTTACATTTTTTTTATTATTAACTAATTCAATTTTTATTATTCCATATATTTACCTTTTTTTTACTTCAAACGAACGATTTATAAAATATGTTTTCTTCAATATTTAAAAGTAAAAATGATATTAATGACGAAGGTGCATCAGAATTAGGAAGTGCTTTTGCAAATTGCAACAATCTCTTAACTTTGATACTTTGTCTTAGGTAAAAATAGTTTATTTATTTTGTATTTTGATAATTATAATAAATCATGAATTTAAAACAATATAACTAACTAACTCTTTTAATTTATTTATAAACTTTTCTATTTGATTTTTTATTATTTTTATTCTTTTTAATTTATAAATTTTTAAATTTTACTTTTGCTATTAATTAATTAATTTTTTATTAATTATTTCATGTTTTTTCTTAATTTTTTCCTTCTTAATAATAATTTAATTATATATTATTTGTTCTATTTAATAGAGAAAATATAATTGGTGACCAATGTGCTTTAGGCTTAGGTTCTGCTTTAGCAAATTGCACTAACCTCTCCAATTTGATACTTGATCTTAGGTAAAAATAGTTTACTTGTTATATTTAGATATTTATAGTTATAAAAATGAAAAAGTGACAGTTAAATTGGCGTAATTGGTTAATCAGGCTTAGGTTCTGCTTTAGCAAATTGTACTAATCTCACCAGTTTGGCACTTTATCTTGCGTAAAAACAGCTTATTTATTTTGGATGAAATAATATAACTAATTTTTAATTTATTTATTTATTAGCTTTTAATTTGATTTGCTTTTCTACTTATTCTATATGTGTGTTTTTTTTTTATAAAAATTTAACTCATTATTTTGTTTTTAGCTTTTACTCTTATTATTAACTAATTCATTTTTTATTATTCCATATTTTTCTTCATTTTTTCCTTCTAATTAACACATTAATTTTTTATTTTTTTCAAATATTTAATAAGAGGCAATAAAATAGGTGATGAAGGCATATCAAACTTAGGTTAATCTTTAGTAAATTGCAATAATCTCTTAAATTTAGAACTATATCTTAGGTAAAAACATTTATTCATTATTTTTTTTTTAATTTTGGTTTTATTTTTTTCTTATTAGTTAATTTGTTGATGTAACTATCCCATTTTTTCATTTTCAAATTTTACTTTTATTATTAATTGGTTCATTTCATATTATTTAAAATTAATTAAATATATATTTTTTAATATTTAAAAAGTTTCAATTAAATTGGTGATCAAGGTGTTTCAAGTTTAGGTTTTGCTTTAGCAAGATGCACTAATCTCACAAATTTGACACTTTAAATTAGGTAAAAATAGTTTATTTGTTTTAGATTGTGATATTTTTGAAATAAAAAATGAATATAAAACAAACAATACAACTAATTCTTTTAATTTTTTTATTAGATTTCTATTTACTTATTTTACTTTTTTTTATATTGCTTGCATTTTTTAAACTTCTTAATTTGTTAATTTAACTCATTTTTTATTACCAACTTTTTTTCTTTTATTTTTTATTATTTCACAATTTTTCTTAATTTATTCCTTCTAATAAGTGATTTATTATATATATTTAAAAAGTTACAGTTAAATTGGTGATAATGGTGCATCAATTTTAGGTTCAGCATTAGAAAATTGTACTAATCTCTCACATTTAACACTTGATCTTAGGTAAAAACAGTTTATGTGCTATGCATTGTGATATTTTTTAATATTAAAATGAATTTTTAAAAAAATACAAGCCCTTTGAATTTATTTTATTAGCTTTTTATTTGATTTATTTTTCATTTTTTTATTATGGTTTTTTTTACTTCTTAATTTGTAATTTAACTTAATTTTTCATTTTTTACTTTTGCATTTATTATTAATTTATTTTTTATTATTTTATATTTTTTCTTCATTTTTACCTTCTATCTAATTAATTAATTATCTATTTTTACTTCAATATTTAAAAAGCGAAAATTAAATTGGTGTAATTGGTGCATCAGATTTAGGTTTTGCTTTAGTAAATTTTGCTAAGCTCTCAAATTTGGAACTAGATCTTCTGTAAAAAAGTTTATTTATTTTGGAATATGAAATTTTTGATTATAAAAATGAATTTAAAACAAAATAACTCTTTTAATCTTATTAATCTGATTTATTTTTCATTTTTTTATTTTCTTCTTAATGTATTAATTAATTTAACTCATTTTTTTCATATTCAACTTTTACTTTTATTGTTAATTTATTTCTTGTAATTTTATATTTTTTCTTCATCTGTTCCTTATAACTATCTAATAAATTATATATTTTTCTTCAATATTTAAAAAGTGACAATAATATTGGTACAGTTGGTGTATTAGGCTTAGGCTCTACTTTATCAAATTGCACTAATCTAACAAATTTGACACTTTATCTTAGGTAAAAATAGCTTATTTGTTTTGGATTATGATTTGTTTAATAAAAAAATAGATCTAAAGCAATAGGCTAATGTTTTTTATTTATTGATTTAAAATATAATTTGATTTTATTTTTTTAATAATTTACACTAAATTATAACAAAAGTAGGAACAATATCAATGAATCATAATAATTGAAAGTAAAAAGCAAGTGTCTTAAATCAAAAAGATTAGTAGTCTCTTTAGTAAATTTCTATTGAAGATAAGCAAGGGTGAAAGAAGGAAGAATAAATTAAATAATAATTGAATACAATATGTTCTATTTTATAATATTTTGTAGTAGGATAATTTTACTTAATTTATAGATATATTTATTATTATTTTTTTATTTATTAATATATCAATCATCATTTTTTTTTAAATGATCAATTCTTATAATTATCATAAGTAGAGAACATATTATTTAGAGTTGCTGAAAATCAAAAAAACGATGAGTGACCTCATATTGATTTAATTTTGATGAAAAACGAGGAAGAAAATGAAATAAATCAACTAATCTTAATGAGATTTTTATCATTATAAAAATAATATTAATTAACTAAATAATTATTTTTTTAAAATAGATAGAAAGTTTGATAGTTCTGAAGTACGTAAATATATATATATAGAAAGTTAGATACATATAAAAATAAATACTTAGATAGTTAGAGGTTGCTAAATAACATGATTGATTTATTAAAAAAGGCACCATAAAAACTATTTTAATAAACATCAATAATCTTGTAATTGGTTTTAGGATGTAGTTTTTGTAAACCTAACTGGGGATTTTTTCCAATTTTCTTATTTGATTACATTATTAGTTTTATTTTCTGATTAGTCTTAGGAAATATCTTCATCATCAAATACTTATGATTTTAATTATTAATTGACTTAATCTTTCATTTTAATTGTTGCTGTAAGTTTCTTTATATTATCTTTATTTTTTGAGTTATTCTCTTTTAGTTTTTCATAGACTTGTTTTAACTTTATATGTTTTTCTTCTAATTGTATTTTATCTTAAAGTAGAAGGTCTTTGCGAACAATATCATTTTTCAATGAAGCGATCTATTCTTAATATTTTTTATTATCATTTAGTACTAATATAGCTTCCTCTTTCATTTTGTTGTATTTTTCTTGCATTTCTTTCACGTAATCATCTTTTCTTTCTATTTCCTGTATTTGCTTTGTTAATTTTCCAATTTAATCTCTTTAATTTTTTATGAGTTTTTCATTCTAAGCTATTTATTCTTCTTTTTTGGCATTATCCTCTTTTAATTAGTCATTGTATTGCTTTAAAAATGCTATTTTATTTAGCTCTTCATTTTTCTACTCAATAGTATTATTTTTAGCCTTTAACTAAGCCTAAAGACTCTTTATTTGTTTTTGAATTTCATCTTTTTCTTCTTAGATTTTATCAGCTCTTTATTTTTCGTTTTGCAAATCTTCTTTACTTTTTTGAATGAAAGCAGATTGTTGTTTAATTTTTTCATCTTTTTCATGTCCTTACTTATTCAAAGAATCTATTTCAGATTGTTTCTACTCTACAAGCTGTTTGTATTACTGAATTTCTGTGAATAGTTTTTCGATATCCTGCTTTTGCACTATAATTTTAGCATGCTCAACTATTGTCTCCAAAGTATACTTATTGCTTGGTTTTACAGCTTTATTAACAGCATTATTTGCATTGTTTACGTTATTTGTTTGATTAGGATTGTAATTTCCTTTATTTTACTGATTTTCAATTTCGTTCTGTTTCTCTGCTAGTTAATCTTTAAGAAGCTATATTTTATTTGACATAGATTTAATCTTTGCTTCTTTTTCAGATACAGTTGGTATTTCCTCTAAATATCTCTCAAACATTTTCAACACTTTAGACTTAACATCAACTTGATCTTTTTTTGCTATAAAAAACTTTATTTTAGCGTTTACCTACTCAATAAATTCTTTGTAATCTTGATTAAATTTGCTTTTCACTATATTTATATGTGTTTAGTAAATCTACTCGCTATCTATCATAATTTGGTGCATTTCTTCGATTTTCTAGTGGATAAATTCAGTTTTTATAAGTATGTGCCAAAAATAAATTAATAAAGAAAGAATAAAGAAAATAAAAATCAATGTAATTTACGATTTAAAGAGCCTCTTTTTCTTAGTAAAGAATTTCGTTGTAGTCTTTTTACTCTGCGAATTGAGATTTTAAAGTTTACAATTATTTCTTTTTAGTTTTGTCATATTAGCTGAGCTGAGCTTCTAAAGTTTTTGATTTTTGCTCTTCTTATATAAGCCTGGCTTTTAAATCTTTACTTTCTTTGATTTGAGCAGCTAAGTCGCTGTTAATTGTTTAGTTTTTATCATGAATTCTTTTGTTTTCGAATGTAAGTAAATCAACTTGCTGAATATAATAAGAAACCTAAGAATTTAAATCATATGATTATCCTGTAGTTTAATTTTCAAGCTCTTGATATTTTTGCTCTAATTCTTTCATAAATTTAATTAAATCTTACTAATACTCTTTGCCTTCTTGAATAGCTTCGTCTTTAAGCTTAATTTAAACAGAGATATTGTCTTTTTATCTTTGTATTTCTTATACGTATTACTTAAGAGCTTCTAGTTCTTCATTTATTTGCTCTTTGTATTATTATTCTCTTTGGGATCTTCTTTTTAACTACTCCATTTCATCTTCAATAGCTTTGTATTTAATTATCTATTATTAGCTTTCTTCATACTTTTGTATAATTTCATTTAACTATCTTTCAAGTTAGAATGCGCTTTCACTGACATCTTTTAGTTACAGACTCAAATCCCTAATTTATTCTCTAGCCAAAATCACTTCTTCTTGCAATTACTAAACATTTCGTGATACTTTTTACTAATTGATATTATCATATGTAACATCTGATGAGTTCACTTTAATTATTGAATAAAAAATTTAAACTTATTTTCTAAAATAAAATTTTTTACGGTGTTTAAGCTCTTGAATTTTTCTTTACAGGTCATCTATTTCATTTTTGTAAAGCATTTCTTTTTCACAAAACTGGGATTAAATAATCTTATAATTTTCTATTTCTTCAAAATACTTTCTTTCAAGTTCCTTAAAAGGTAATTTAAAATTTAATTAATTAATTTCCTTTAAAAATTATTAAAAATATTACTTTGTTCTCAATTCTGAGCTACTTCAGAGTTGATTCGAATAATATTGTCGATTTATCAGATTCGTTAAAGATTTAATCTTCAAACTGCTTTTTCTGTGTTTCAATTTCTTATATTTTCTTTTCAAAATTTTGCTATTTCTTTTTAGTAGTTTTCTCAATTTCATCTTTTTCAGATTTAATATCTTTTAACTCTTTTTACAATTCTTCTATTTTACTTTCTAATCAAAAAAAATTTTACACATAAGTTATTTGAATGATTAATTAATATTTATTATTTTTTACCTTTTTAGCTTAAGGCTTGATTGAGACTCTTAACTTTTTAGCTAAGGTCTTCTTTAGGCTGCAAATTTTTAGATGACTTCTTTTACTTCTCTTTTTATTCTTAAATCTATACCTTGAGAGAATTGATATCTTCATCTTTTTCTTAAATTGTATTTTGTAGCTTTTGCAAGTCTCTCATTTTTCTTTCTATTTCAGCTTTCAAATTTTGTATTTGATCTGCTTGAAGCTGTAGTTCTTCTTGATATTTTTATTATGATTGTTTAAGCTAGTCTTCAAATCTATCTTTAATTTTTTCTATCATAGCTATCCTGCTGTTTACGTTATCTTTGTTTGACGACTAAAGCAAATGCAATTATTAGTTAGCTTACTACAATTGATGATTATAATGCTATATTTGCTAGTTTAATGAGTTTATTTTTTAATTATTATCTATATTTTCTTAAGTCATTTATTTTAATTCTTCATACATATTCTTCATTTCAGTTTTTAAGTTTTTGTATTTCTATTTTTTAGCCTCATACTTCATCTTATATCTGTTAGATTCTATATCTTAGACAACTGGTTACAGGTTTTATTCAGGTTCTTTCTATTCCAATTTCTCCTTTTCAATCTTTTCTTACAATTCTTTTTGATGGGCATCCTACTGCTTTTTAAGATCTTCTAATTTTTATTTTTCATTCTCTTCTAACCTATTTATTTTAAATAGTATTTTTTTAAAAAAAATTATTAATTTTATTCTTGATGTATTTTTTTTTACAGCTTTTATAGGTGATTATACTTTTTAGTCAAATCTTCATTCTATTTTTTATACTATTAAATAAGCTTGCCTTCTTCTGAATAAATATTGAGTTAATTTTATCTGAGCTGTTCAATTTCGTTTTCTAATGATTGAATTCTATTTCTTTAAAATATAATTTTTTTTCTTCTTCAAGTTTCTCAGTTAATAATTTATTGAAATTACCTTTCGTTAGTAGCATTTGCCAATTTAGCTTGATGGAGCTTCTCGAGTAGCATTTCAGCTTCGTTTTTAGCTTAGTAATATCTTTGTTCAGATTCTTCAAATTGTTGCTAGATATAGTCTTTGTCATTTTATAAAAGTTCTGTTTGAAGTAATATCTATTAATTTTTCTTTTTTTCAGCATTAATAATTCCTTTCAAGCTCTCTATTTCGCTTCTATAGTTTTGAATCTTTTCTTCATATTTGAACCTCTATTTATCTAAGGCTTCCTCTATGTTTTAAATTTATTTATTTGACAATAATTAGCTTTGAATATCTTGTGTTTATAAAATCCTTAATCTTTCCTTCAACTCTGAATTTTATTGATTTAAAATAAATAAGTTATCCCTTAAGCTCTATAAATCTCCGTCTTACTGCTTCAATAAGAGATCTTTCTACTTAATAGCATTTTAAAATTATTTCTCTCTATAATCGATTTCTCTTTAATCTCTCTCTTTAATTTAATTAAGGAGAGTTTATATCTCATTGTAATTAGAATTGTTTCTTAAAATATGCTCTATTTTTGAATAATATGAGTCATTTCTTTATATTTTATCTTCTAATCTTTGGATTAAACGATCTTTCTCTTCCAATATCTAATGCAGGGCTCTTTCTTATAACTGGCTACTTCTTAAACTTGCTGTTAATTTAAAAAATAAATACATTAAATTTTGAATAGGAAATTATAATTTTATTTTAATTGCTGTGTATCTTTCTTTAATTTTTACATGCAAAAATTTAAAATTTTTGACACAATATAAATTCAAAAATTTAAAGCAGCACAAATAGTTTTTTGAGAGAACATTTTACTTATTTAAAGCTAAAATATTTTATTATCATTACAAAATAATGAAAAAACTTCATAAATTTAAATTTAAGCATTACTTTTATGAACATCAGGCTCTAATTGATATCTTGATGTATTTGTATCAAAACGTTGCAAAGATTTATGATTAATTTGAATTGATATACGCTTTTCAAACTCTCCTTAGTTTGCAGTAACAAACATAAAATCTTAAAGTTCTAATCTACTAGTAATCTCGCATGGAATCAATTCTATAATAACCTCCTTAATTTCGTTTGGAGCCAAGACAAAGCATTAAGGACTTAAGCGAATCTTTTTGGTATCAAACAATTTAAACTCTACATGCATATCCTTCAACTCAGGATCAGAGTTTTTGATATACATTTTCTCAATCCTCTTTTCATTATCTTCATACTGATCAAAAATAATCTAAAAAGGCTCTATTTCCATATCTTTTTAATATTTTAAAGTTTCTCTGGCACTTCAAATAAATTTATATTGCTAGTGTTTGTTCAGTAAATCTTCAAATTACTTCAAACAAAATTTAAGGTTATATTTTATTAATATCAAAATAAATTCAATTTATGCATGAAATTAACTACTATTTTTTTTCTTCAAAAAAATCCTAATTATTTATCAAATACCAAACAAATTTTCACAGCAAAAAAATATGATTTGATTTGATAAATAAGATTTTTTTTAATTATAAACATAATTTTACTATTTAAATAAATTAGAATCAAGAAATCTTTAGTAAAATAAAAATGATTTTTGAAAAAAAGTTATATTTTTTTCAAAAACGAATAATTGATGTCTAATATTGTATAATAAAAAATATATATATTGAGAATATATAATACTAAATGGTAATAATATGGAAGGAATTAAAAATATTTTTATCAATTAAATCAATGAAATTTAATTTAAAATCAACTCAAGAATATATTTTATGTGCCCAAAGATTAATAAATATTTTTGTTTGTTCTTTCTTACTCTCATTTAGTGAATTAGTAAAATGTAAAAAAAAAATGATTTGGAAGTTTTTAATTATTGTGTTGAAAACAAATATTTCAAAAATACAATTATAAAATATAAAATTTGATAAGTTATTTATATAAGATGCATTTCATAGTAAAATAAAAAAGAATTAATTAATTAATTTATTTATTTAATAATGAATTAATATTCTTATTTGAAAATAAATGATTGATATTCAAAATCAAGATACAGTAAAGTTAAATTATCCAAATCCATTATTCATATTACCCATGTTGCCAAATCCATTAGTCATAGGATTCATCTGTGGGGTATCTTATATTCCTTGAGTGGTAAATCTTTCTTGATTACTTGTGAAATTGAATTATTATAATGAAGGATCTTACTTTTATTGATTTTAGTTTTACTTATTTTTCTTGTTTTGCTTGTTGTTATTTTTATTATTATTTTACTATCCTTGATTATTATTTAAACCGCCCATAGGACTCACCATGTTATTTTATATTGCGTTCATTTACTATTAATTGCCAAAGTTGAATGCGTTTTATGCCTAACCATTCATGGCCATTGCTGGGAAATTAGTATTTCCCATAAAGCCATTATTTTATTAGTTAGGTGTTGCATTTACTTGATTGAAATTAGTCATGTTTTATTATTAATTTTACATTTAGTTTTGTTATTAGAATTAATTTTATTAATTCTTACCCTTGTTAGGATTATTCATGTTCATATTATTATTGTTCATATTAAAACCTTGTTGTTAATTTCCCAAGTTGATTTCTTGTTCTTCTTGTCCTTCTTCGTCATCATCTTCTTCATCCTCTTCTTCAGCTTAGACTTAGTTGTTCTAAATTGGTATTTAAGTGTTAGGTGCTTAATTAAGTTATTTATTATTTTAATCTTTATCCTATCTCTGTAGAACTACTTTTTCATGAACTGGATTTCTGAGTTCAGACTCGCCATGAGCATATCTGCAGCTATCTCCGTTTTAGCAGCTACCTTTAGTAAATCCAACACAGATGGTAGTTTTAAAGAATGAGTTAGTTGAGCGCAATTGTTCAAGACCATGTGCAAATGAACAGTGATTTCCAAGATTGCATTTTCCCTTTGCAAACATTTGGCAGAGCTTGGTCTTCTTAAGATTGGGAGCCTCTTTCAACTCTTCTTAGCTATGAGCATAGACGCATTTGTCTCCTTTTGTGCAGTTTGCATTCAAAAAATAGGGGCAAATTTTAGTTTTGTGGAAAGCATTGTTAGATAATTGCACTTTGTTTTTAAAAATAAAAAATGTGTGGTTATATTATTTCACCTATGATTAAAAAACTTAAATAATTCTATTGAGAATTAATTACATTTGCCTTCGCGATTTTAAATTTGGGGATTGGCTTTCTTGTTAAAAACTTTGGACATTTTAGGGACGAAATTGCTATTTTCCTTGTTGTCCTGTTTACCACCTTTTTTAAAAAAAGGCTTTCCTCCTTTTTTATTTTATTGTTATTGTTATTGTTGTGGAAATTTTCCCATTTGTGTGTAATTTTTTTTATTCTTTTAGTTTGTTTTCTATTGAAAATAATTGGTATAATCTAATTATTTATTATAAATCAAAAAAACAAAATAAATATTAATCACTCTCTCTATTAAATTGAAAAGAACCTCAAAAACCCTCTAATTATATCTTTGAAATCTGTGTGATTTATATTGGGATTACTAATATAATCGCTAGCATTCTGAACAAATTTCCTCTCTTAAGAAAAAATTCAAATTTTACTTTTAATCGCAATTTTAAATTTGAAAATAGATACTACAAATGGTTATATTTTAATAAATATAAATTTATTTGAATTTGAAATAAATTTAAATTAATCTATTATTAACAATCCATTTTACCAAAATATTTTGTACTCACAACTTCTAATAAAAGTCATCATTATTTCACCATTAGAAAGAAAATATTCTTTCTTTTAGATTAATCAAAAACAATATTTTTAAAATCATTTTAAAAATGAAAATAAAATTTAAGCATGCTTTTTTATTGTCCATGTAAATATCTCTAAGATTTCATATAATTTTTTACATAAAATAGAAAATATTCCTAATAAAAATTATGTTTAAGTAAAAGCATAATTTCTAACAAAAATGAGTTTTGTATGTGGTTAATATTGCTCCTAATTTATAAAACAAAAATAATTCTTTACAACATTACTTATTTGAAAAAACTTTGAAAAAATAAGCATAGTGTTAAAAAAATTATCATTTTGCAAGTTTAATATATATATTCTCTATTAAATATGATAAAATAGATCAAAATCTATCATAAAAATATATACTGAAAACACTTACAAATAAATATATAAATTAAAAAACAAATTATCACTAATAAATAAATATAATCAATATTAGATAAAATATTATGTTAATTTATTCTGATCTAAGTATATCACTTACTTTTAATATATAAAATTAAATTGATTAAATTATTGAAAATTATTAAAATAATTTATTTGAAAATATAAAAAGTAAAAAAGCAAGTAATAATAATTTATTTTAAACCAAAAAATAATTTTTTGATGAAGAATAGAATTTTTTTAGAATCAAAAGAATACAATTGAATACAAATAAAATAATTATTTATTTATTTATTTAATATTTTTTCAAAATACAAGTTTGTTTTATAAATACATTATAACAGAATAATTTTTATACTTTTAAATTTTCTTAATTATTTATCATATATATTAGGTTTTAAAATTACATGTTTCAGATTCCTTCTCTAATACGTCTTAATCTCTCCTCAAGACTATCAGTGCCACCTACTTAATTGTTACCACCTTATTGTTGAGGAATATTGGGTTAGAAATTAGGTGGTTGGTTATTGATGGGTTATTGTGGTTATTACTATTGAGGTTAAATATTAAATTAAGGAAGCTAAACTTATGGGAAATTGTATTTTGGTTGGTTTTAGGCATTATCGTTAACAGTAGGATATTGTGGCTATTGGGGAGGTTATTGAGGAGGGAATTGAGGATATTAGGGTTGAGGAGGTTGTTGAGGTGGGAATTATTAAGCAGGGAATTAATTCTAGGGAGGATACTATTATTATTAAGGGAATCCAGATTACTAGGGAGGATATTAATATTAGCCTTATTATGGAGGATACTAACCTTATTAGGGAGGGAATTAACCTTGTTAGGGAGGATATTGTTATCCCGGAACTTCTTAGACTCTAATATTTATATTTAGGTTACCAACTTATTATTATTATCCATATTAGTTAGGATATTAAGCATTCATAGATTGCTATATGTTAGGAACAAAGATAGGGAAATTTTATCCACCGTTTCCACCCATTTAATTTTAAACTGGTGGCTAATCTGAGAATTCGTGACCAACAGTATTGATTTATGAAAGTGTGATACCAGTTTTTTAGCTTAGTTTGATAAAGTAGCTGTTGATATCTGCATCAGAAGGCATTACATTTTCAAAACACTTTTTTAATTAAGGATCGACTTTAGTTTCATCACAGATAGAATTAGGAACTTAAGAGCTTCCAAAGAACATGACCATCATGTTTGTGAATTCCTAAAGGCATGACAAATTTAAGTGTCTAGTACTCCAAATAATTGTTTCAATAAATGGAAGTAATTCCTTAACTGCAGCAGGGTTTCCCTTAGACTCACAAATATGCATACTTCTATCTTTTAAAATGTCGCAGCATCTATTTTATAAAAAAGGAATTAGAATATATTAAGATAAGATTATATATATATATATATATATATATAAGGACGAGCTAAATTTCTTTCTTTCTTTATTTTCTTTTATCTATTTTAATATGTGATTGACTTAAAAATTGTATGATTTGCCAATTATTTAGATGCATGTAAATGCATTTATGTAAATTTTTTCTGGTGAGATTAGTAAAGAAATAAAAATTTTTAATCAGCAATTTATTGAAATTGTAATATTTATTATTATTCAATTTAGTTAAAGTTTAATAGAAACATATTAAATACTCCATTAAATTTTGGCTCCAACATTAAAATTCATAAATTTCAGGAAAAAGTTGTTTTTCTTTATACAATTTGCTTTAAACGCATAAAATTGAATCCTAAGTTTTTGTTTTTAATTCAAACAGAGGATAGCAGAATCTAAAATTTATAATTTGCTGATTTATAGAGTGTTTAATATTTTTAGTTAAAATGATTTAAAATCTCATCCTAATTATAATATTTAATTGAATATTTACCTTATAACGATGTTGCAAGCGTCTATGAAACTAATATCAGAAACTATAGAAGCTGCTTTGTGCTTTTCTTCAACCATAGATCTTGTAGGACTGTTAATCATAACTATAAGTTGTTATTCTTTGGCATTTGCCTATCCCATTCTTCTATCTCTTTGCAATTCCAAATGACCCTTTACTTTCATACATGCTATTTCTAATTTTTACTTTTCCATTCTAGGATTATATTATTTTGGAGGAGGTTGATTGCCCATTTCGTTTTATTTTATTTATTTTATTTATTTATCAAAAAATTAGCTTGAACTTGATTTTTTATTAAAGATATCTATTTTCTTACTTTTTTTTTGTTTATATGAGTTAAGACTATCTTTCTCTTCAAATAACCAAAAATTTTAATAAAATAAAGAAATAGTTGATTGCTATATTATTTTTTTCTTATCAAAAATAGTGTTTTAAACATAAAAGGGACGCTAATATTCATCAATAGCAAAAATTGATGAAATCAAATAAAAAACACAAGAAATAATTAAATATTGTTTTGATTTTATCATTTTAATTTAATTGTCTATTCTTAATTTTTGAAAATTAATTTAGAGTTAATTAATACTTTAAACATATTAACTTTAAGATAAAATTTTGAAATCACCTTTATCAGGATTTAATAACTTTCTGATTGGGAAGAAAATATAATTTAAAATTTAAAATAATCATTAAAGTAGAACAGTTTGAACCTTTTAATTATATAAATTTATAATTGACTATCACATTTTTCAAAAAGAACATTTGCTCACTTATTTTATTTTTCTTGAAATTAACCAAATATGTATTTTCTTAACTATCCACACTCATATTTCTCCTTAAAATTATTTTTTAATCTAAAATTAATTTAATTTCATAAAAGCCTTAAATTTTTTTGCTTTCAAACTCAAAAGATAATATTATTTTTTCAACAAACTTTACAAATTTATATTAAATTTAACTTTATTTGAATTAAATTAAGAAAATTTATTTCATAATTAAAGAATATCATTTATAATATATTTTATCACAATTTTAGTAGTTATTAAAATTATTTTCTAGCAGAAAGGTGATGTTTTAACAATTATTAACTAAAAAGTTTAAAAGATATTCAAAATAAAAAAATAATTTTTAAAATACAAGGAATAATTATTAGTTTGTTTTTAACAATACTTGGAATCCTAAAAAGCAAATTAATTTTTGTAAAGATAACTTTATTATTGAAATCGACAATAATTTAATAATTGTTTAATCATAGATTTTTAAAGTTGGCTACTTTACTGATAAAATCAAATCAATAATCAAAGCATATTTTATTATTAGAATTTTATTAAGTATAAACTATCTAAACATTTTTTTCCAAAATTTTAAGTAAAAATAATATTAATAAAATTTATCTCAAAGTTTTAAAAAGTTTCATTTTTATTTAACTATGTTGAAGATTAAATAGTATTTTAGAATACTTGACAAATAATGATATAATTTACTTTTATAAATTAAAATTATAATCTTAACTTAAGGTAGTATTATACATTTTCAATTTGTATTTTTTTATGAAAAATAAAAATATTAATATTGTCTTTTCGATTTTATTAAGAAGAATTTTTCTCACAAACCACATTGTTTTTATTTCAATTAATTATCAAAAATTTAACTATGTTGTGTTTATTTCATATTTTTTAAAGTTTTTAAATATATAGTTTTTTTTTTTTGCTAAGGCTCAAAATTTAAAAAAATCATATTTTTAAGTCGATATATTAAAATTAATAAATTAATAAATATATTTCAATTCTAAAATTAATTGTAAGGGCTTTCAAATTTAGCAGCTAAACCAAATTCGAATTGAGAGTTTTAATTTACAAAAACCTTTTATAAATCTTAAATTTTTATAGTTATTTAAAAAAATTAGTATATAGAAATAACATAATATCAAAGAAGAAAAATTTAATAAATAACAATATCTCAACTATACTTATCACTACTTTATTTACTATCTTAAAGTTTATTAGATTAAACTGTGCTATTTTTATTAACAGGAGACTTAACTTACAGAATAGAATTAAAAGTATAGACTTTATTTTATTCTTATTCTTCTTAAGAAAAAAATATGCTTTAACTTGTTTAATTATTATTACCCTATCTACCAGAAAGCACCTATATTTTTATATCTTATATACTATTCCTCTAAGTATTGCCTAAAATAATAGATTCGATTTATTTAGGCTAGTTTAACTTGGATATAACATGATTAAAATCGTATATCTTATAATTTTGCTAATCATTCTCTTCATTAGGTATTATTACTTTTGAAGCTTCAACTTTTTCTGCATTATTTAAATTTTTATTCATGTTTATCATACAAATACCATCTTCAATGTTTAGATTGTTGGTTGAGATTTATTTTGCTAAATTATTGTTAGATCTGCTAGGGGTTGAGTCTAAATCGCTGCAATATCTGCTTAAATAAGAAGTATCACCTTAAGGCCTTTTGGTAACACAGTAAGTAGATTTGTTATTAAATTTTTTGATACTATTTAATTCTGATTTTTCAAGTATACAATCAGTAAAAGGAATAGATTCTATTCTATTAGTATTTAATGTTAATTTTTTATTAGGACTTTTAATTTCTGTCTCATTTTTCGCTTACTAGCTCAATACAAATTCATTATCTAAAATTTTATTAAATTAATTATTTGTTAAAATTTATTTTATTTTTAAAATAAATATTTTTTTTAATGATGAATTGATTGAAAAATGTTATAATAAAATAAAATTACATGATTAAAAGTTATTGTTTTCTAAGCTATTGAAAGCTGCAGCGATGAAAGATTTCTTTTAAGATTAAGCTTAATTGATTTAAGTCAAGGTAATTTTTAAGTTTTTATATAAAAAGCGCCACTTTCTGAGTGAATTATTATTTTAAAATTTACTCTTGAAGAAAAATTTATAAACAATTTCTGGAAAAATACTTTAAAAGCACTTTTTAAGCTTCATATTTATTGTGCTTTTTTGAGTATTTAATTTAATCCTGAGAATCAATAGGATTAAATAAGCCATGAAAGTATAATGAATAACTGCTGTAAAATACTAAAATGTATCTATTTAAAGAGTTTGGTAAAGAGAAAAAAAGATAATACAAGGAATAGTTATGCAGTAAGAAAATATTTCAAGTCTGTTTATAAACTTATTTTCGAATGGCTGTACTTTAATTAGTATAATTATGTAAATAAAAGCAAGTACCAAATAAAAGGATGTGATTTGTGTTAACACTTCGCTCAGTAGAGTAGACAACAAGACAAAAATAATTTTAAAGTAAATTCTAATAAATTCCCAATAGTAGTAATTTGTTTTATATTCTAAATAGAAGTATCCAAACATGTATTTTGTTGTGCAATAATTTAGCTTTTTTGTGTCTCTTCCTTTTTTGTAGCGGAATATCAATAAAATAATGGATGGTGAAAGAAGCCAAAATATCAAATTAGGTAATATAAAATATAGACTAAAGAGCTTGTACTATTTATCATCACATGAAATTAGCTAATTAATTTACTGATATGACTTTGTTCCAATTTTTCTACAAGAGATTGCTTTTGTAAAAAATCCTATTGTATCTGGTTAGAAGAATAGAAAAGCTACTATAATCATAATGTATTTGTGATAATATGATACTCTCCATATCTTAAAGAACCTCAATACTGTTAAGACCAAAAAAAGTATAATGACAAGTGTAATTGGAAAGATGCACATACTGTACGCTCTAATTCTTTCAATTCCTATATTGCTAGCACCTCCACTGCCATACAAGCAAACACTGCTTACAACTATTTAGCTACCAGGCTTGCCGGTTGTGTTAGGAACAATGCTTAAAAACTGGGGTGCTATGTTAATATTTTGGCTATACAGTAGGGTAGAAATTTATATGTAATTAATTAAAATTTTCATAAAGAAAGTCGATTGATCCATTGTGCAGCTATTAGAAAAGGGAAGAAATTTTAAAAATCTTGAATAGTAGCATGTGGAGTGATATATGTATCTATCCATGAAAAATAATGTGGAGACAAATAAATAAATAAGCAAGACTATTATGGAGATTACCAAGAAAGTTATTTGAGTTTCAAATGAGCTACATTACTAGCATTGAAAGTTTTACATAGATTAGGTGTATCTTTTACCATTCCAAATCACTCCTGTTGCATCACAGGATTCACAGAGTGGACCTATATAGCCTTCGATGCATCCATCTTTGCTATTTGCATCTTATTCATTACAAATTTATGGATTGAAGGAATTACATTCAATAATTTCATCAGAACTGTTGCTACTTCTCCAAAATCCTTTTTAAAGTGTGATATTATTGGATTGACATTAAAAGGCCTCTTGGGGACATTTTTTACATGCTTGAAAAGCTTAATAAGAATTATCTTTTAATTAATTAAGCGCTTCTTAAGAATATTCAGTCATAGGATCTATGAATGAGTACGTTCCATATGAACATTCTTAACATGTTATCATTTAAATCAGACTAATTGAATTATTCTAGTTAACATAATTTTTTGATTAATACTCTAAAACTTCTCCTTATAAGCAAGCTCTGAACTTTAAATTTATACTGATAGAGCTGGAATAGTTTATAAGTTAGTAATTAATTAGTACCATAGCTTAAGCCTAAGTATAAAGAGGCTGAGAAGAAACAACTAGAGAAGTGAATTGAAACATGGATAAATCAAAATTATATTGTTTAATGCTAACTATTGTTTAGCCTTTTATGTCTAGTATGTTGTTAAGGTTACTTTTTTCACTGTTGAATTCTAGTAAATATGAATCAAGCTCATTCTTAATGTCTTAACTGTATAGGTTATTTAAATATTTCGTTTGATTAACTTTTAACTGACTACCTTAATTATCAATTAATTATATAAACATATTTATTTATCCACCACTTTAAATATTTTGTATTGAAGCTTTGTTGCTGCTATTGATAATTGACCCCTAGTAAACCAATTTTAGATCAATTTCTTCAAATTTCTGACCAATTTACAAAACTTTATCAGAGTAGAAAATTGATATGCTATCCAATAGATCTCCAATGTTATCACCATATAATTCAGCTGTGTTATACTTCATTTGACATAGTATTTAGTATTTTAATGAAGTAGCCATGTTTTGATTAAATATTCTGATTCCTCCTCCGATTATTGCTTGGCTTGAATTAATAGAGCTTAATGAATCTATTTATAACATGTTAACATCCTCCAAGTAAATACTACCTCCACTTGATTGAACAATGTTTTTGTCAAAATGTGAATTCAATATATAAAGATAATTATTAATTTTAGTTATTTGCAAAGCACCTCCTTTAATTCCTTAATTTAAGAAGAACTAGCTGTTGCTAAAAACTACAGTTATAGAATTTTTTACCAAAATATTGGCTTTATTATATTTAAACACCAGAGAATCAACTTAAATGATAGATGATTATAAATTTAAAAGATTTAATTGCTAATTAGATATGAATGTAAATGTATTGCTATAGATCGAACTGTTTACAAATTTTATCTCATCTTTTTGTAAATAAATAATTTATCCATTTTGATAAAAATTATTTGAAGTAGAAAAGGCAAAAATATTTTGATTTTCAAAAATATTTATTAAATTTAAATTAATTGTGTTTATTCCAATTAAATCAAAAGCATAAGAGTTTTGGTTTTAGTTATTATTAACACTTTTGCATTTAGAGATAGTCAGATTATATATTTCTAAATAATCTACCTAAAAAATCTAAAAAATACTGTCAAATTAGCTATTTTAGATAGTTAAGCTGTTTATTGTTAGATTTGTAACTTAATTTGCAATTAAAAATTTTCCTTAGAAATTTATGAAATTAAGGTTATCAATGATAAAATTTTATATTACCACATTATTTGTATTTTATATGAATATAAACGCGCTATCTTGACTATTAGAGCTTAATATTCTAGAAGAACCTCCTGTTATGTTAACATTTTATACTTATATATTTTGTAAACTTACTAAATTTTTATCTTTGAAAAATAAAGTAGTTTAATCTGTAATATTTTGTTGTTATATCAAGATGTCCTACAATATTATTCTACTTGAGTTAGTATTAGAGCTGATTTATTAGCCTTATTCTATAAATTAAAAGTCAAATCCTTGCAATTAAACGTCAAAATTTATGTTGTTAAAAGAGTTTATCCTAATATTTAATTAATTATTTGTACTTGACTAAGGCCTCATCACAACCGATGTCTAGCTTTAATTAATCGAATACATAGATCTAATTTCATTATAAATTAAAACTTAAAGAGAGTAGTGCAAATTAGGATTATTTGGGTCATAAATATTTTTGTATTAGTTTTGCAAATTAGCTTAGTTCGAAAACAAAAGTTGACTGTAACAACGTTTTTGGTTTTTGTTTATTGACACCAGTTAGTTTTATAAAAGACTCAGTGAGAATCTCTTTTCAAAAACAGAGTTTTAAGATGTCCCGATAAGTAATAGCTAGTTTGAAAGAGTATTTATTCCTGAGTATATCAAAAAAGGATTTGAAAGAGTTATTGTGTCTTGCAATATAACCAGATTTTATGTTTTATCAATTAGAAGAATTTCTATGCGAGTAGCAAAAACTGAAACTAAGATATTTTAATTAATGAGTCTTAAATCTGTAATTTGGTCCTTTCTATAATATCTCCTAGCTTTTGCTATATATGAATAGTCTTAACTATCATGAATATTTATTTAAAAAGAGCAATAGAGAATAATAAAATCACTACTCAATATTATTTGCTTCCACTAATCATCAGGAAAGATTAAATATTAAATAAATTAAAAATTTTAGATATTCCAAACTCCTACTTTTTTTTCTGCATAGAAATTTACAAAGAACCTCTAATTAGTTAGATCTACCTTTACTAATTAAATACTTTTTGTTATCAATGATCCGTTTTCTTAAGTTATTTGTTTATTTATTGTGTCCATAAATTATTATTATTAAGTGATTACTAAATCTTATGTGCTTATCATAGTAGCTCCTCCATTTTTATCAACACTGACAAATATACCTTCGCTAAACTAATAAAGGTATTATATTTGAATCTGTTGTTTTAAGCTTAAACTGTTGAATGTTTAAGACATCAAATTGTAGCTGAAAATTTTGCCTGTCTATGTCCCTACGAGCAAGATCCAGATTGGACCATTGGATGAACCAGTAACAAGCTTTGCAGTTATAACATCAGCCAGATCAAGTTGTGTTGAAAAGATTTCTTAATTCTTAAAAAAGTCAAAATCTACTATTTTGTTATCAATAGTGTTTATAATCAGTTTAGTTTAGTCTTCAAGCAATAGTCCTTTAAAAGAATATTACTAGAGTATCAGCAGTGCATTCTATTCCTAAACCATATCTTGGTAGTTATTAAAGACTAAAATGCTGAATTAATAAAATATTATATAAAGTATCTTGCTTTGTTACTAAATAGTCTGCATATAAATAATCTCTTAACTGAATTGGCAAAAATAAGTTACTTAATAATTTTAGTAAAAATATACAGTATTATAGTAATCTGCTATTAAAAATGCTGTATTTTAGTTATTCTGTGAACTCTAGTTTAATTGGAAATAGTGTTTGTATGGTTTACTGATAAACTATTTTGATGGTCTAGTGTGCAAATTATAATTAAGCTTCCATGTTTTAATACCATTATGAACAAGAATTGTGTTTGTAATGAAATCAATTATAAAATCGACAGGTTTTGGTTGTTAAAATTGCTATATCTCTTCAATTGAAAATGTGTTATCAATACCCAGAGAATTTGTAATGATGTTTTAGCTATTTCCATAGCTATCAAAATAATTTACCATAGAACTATCTTAGTCATAAATAGCTTTCACTATCTATCCTAAACCAACTTGATCATAAGTGTTCACCATATAACCATTCTGTTAGAAATTCGTAGTACTCAAAAATATAATTTAACCACTTCTTATATCTGAGCAATAGAACCCTATTTATTAAATATCGGGTAAGTAAACCATGCCATATAATGTTCCTCCTGGAGCTACAAAACTAGATAGTTGCTAAAAAGACAACCTATTAAACATGTATGCCACTGTATTAAATAAAATTAAAAATAGATTAATTTATTTATTTATTTAAAATTAAATTTGCTCAGAAACTCTTCTTAAGATATTTAAACCTATCAAACTTATTAATGTAAAATAAAAAGTTTAAGTGAAATGAATTTACTTGAAGAAGTTTAGGCCACAAAAAAGGAATCACAGTAGGTAATTGATTTAATATTTTAAGAAATTTAGTTTACAGATTGCAAAAGTGTGCCTTTATAAGAATAAGAATAAATAGAAGAACTAAAAATTATAATAAATTAATTGGCTGTGTCGAGTATGATATTGAAAGAGTTAAGATTTGTTAATATGGAAGAAACTTATTTAAGCAGAGCTTTATTGTAAATTACTAATCTTTAGCTTGAAACTCTACACGCAAATATTTCTTATGTAAATTGGCAGTTAGCGAAGTTAGTCAGAGTTTAGTCATTCCCAGAAATGACTGTCCTTGTATTTAAATCCATTGAAGATTTTAAGATCTTATCCCCATAGATTATAATATGGTATTGCGCTTCATCCATATAAAATCCATTTATATACTACAATTCACTTGTTAAATTTATTGTATAGGAAACCATATTTGAGTTAAAATTTCTTATTATTAATTCCTTTTATATAAAAGCAATAACAAGGTTATGCTATTCTGATATGTAAAACCCTTAAATACTTTGTATTGTCGGATTTCCAATAGTTGAAGGTAAACTCAAAGTTTCTAATAGAATATCTGTATATATAGAATAGCAATGGACTTAGCTATTAATAATAAAATATTTTCCTATTTAAGCACTAAATTATATAAACTAAATTTTATCAGTTGTATTTATATTTTAGCTATATACTACTTGCATCTCATTTAATTAGTTGTTCGGAGTTGGCTAAACTCTTACTTATCCACTTAAATTTCCTGATAAAATTAATGATTATTAACTGTCTGTTATAGCACTAAGAAGAGTTTGCTATGTAGAAAAAGTAAAATGAGCGAAGGCAGCATTCAATATATTTAAAGAAGGAACCCAAAATACTTAAACTGTGATAGCCGTATTCTATGCGGAAATAGCATTTGTTAAAACAAATGTTTATTAACCTAAATTATTAGTTTTTGTCTTAAATTAGACAAAAAATCCAGCCACAAATAGTTATCCTACTTGCGTTTGTTAGTTTTTTTAGCTATCAAATATGATTAAAGTAAATTAATTGATTTAAGTAGAATTAGTTATATAAATTGTAAAAATATAGTATTGCATGTATTTATCTATGAATAAAACTGCCCCTAAAGTTATGCGGAAAGCATTCACAATATTTAACTAGTTATCAAGAATTTTAACAAATCCAAGATAATCAAATAACACAATTCTAAAACCTATTTAATAAATAATTATCATTATTTTACATTTCTAGCTTACTTAATATTAAAATAAAATACGAAGGAATTTTTTTTAATAACTTTTTAATTAATCAAAATCCATCAAAATAAAAAATCAAAATATTATCAAATAAATCTTTCCTTAAAATATTTATACCTTCGTTTACATTTATTTCTTTTAAATTATGGAAAAAATAAAACGCAAAAATTTTTAAGTTTTAATAAAAATATTTTACTTTATTAGTCTAAATTAAATATTTTAATGGAGTAAATTGGTATTTTATTGGCATAATAAGAAAGATAAGTTCCATTTATTATCTAAGTGGTTACATCGAAATTGTAAACTAAAATTTCAGATAGCTTTGTTTACACAACTATCAAGTCTGCTTATGGAACAAATATACTCTGCATATTCGCAAATTATGATGGATACAGCGCTTTTTATGATTTAGCAACAATTGTATTATAAGAACTCAAAATCAAAGCACTTGCATCACAGAATATGTAAATATAGTTGCTTGTTGAAGCTATTAATGAATAAGTAGTAGCTGATAAAATAGGATAAGATTTTGTTTGCAGGATATTTAATGAATTGGTAATTAAAACTTCAAAGGCAAATTTAGCTACTATGAAGGAATTGCCAAATTAAGCAATATCTAAACATGGATAAGGTCTTTTAATAGAAAGTATGTATTGAGGATCTAGAGGATCAACTGCTTACCATAGTATTAATTTACCTTCAATGGAACAACTGGCGATAATTCCAATATTCTCTAAGTAGACAATTTTAGATATTGCTTTTTCGTTTGCAAATATTTTGTCTTAAAAATCCCTAATAAAAAGAAAGGGCTAATCAGCAGAAGGAATGACGACTTATATGTCATAAGAAGTTAAGATTACTTATTAAAAATTAAGTTAGCCTACTAATTCTTAAAGACTGTATATAGAGAAAGGAGGATTTAACTTAATATTGAAGGATTATTCTTGCTAGATATTTAAGCTGATCTATTATTAACAAAGATACGAATTAATCTTATGGATAAAAACAGTACTATTTTATGTGATCGAATATAAGTAAAGGAAGTTTTATTTAATCACAGGTTTGAAATCAATTATTTAGTTCGAGATAATCACTTAAAAAAAGACTTCTAAATAATTATTTGGCAGTATCTAATATGCTACTAGTTTTTGACTAGAAAGCAGAATTATTATTAACTGAATATTAGTATTATTATTACAAAAATCTAAACTAACTGAATGCATTTTTAACGGAAATGAATTATCTAAGGTTGGAATGCTTTTGCATTAATAGTTTCCATCTACTTAAAAAGATGTAAAAATTGAGGTCGTATTTTGAAAAATCATATAAAAGAAATATTGTTCTTGTTGAGTATTCGAAAAAGAATCTATGATTGTTCCTTAAATATTATCGCAAAAGTAATCTAAACTGAGAATTAAATTTGGTTAATTAAATGTGTTTGTAACGTAACCTAATTTAATTTTGAAGTCGTTTGTCCTTTGTATTATTATAAAATTGTAAAAAGTTAAAAGCATTTCGAACTAAGATGGGACAGGAATAGTAGCTAATGACTCACTGTCTTATTCACTCTGCTAAACTAAACTTACAAATATGTTGGTGCCTGCACTGTCAAAAGTGCAAATGAGGTATTTTTAAGAGTCAATAGCTCTGAATATTTTACTTGAAGATTTTATATCTCCATCAATTATTTTCATGTAAAACTATACTTAAGAAAGATATTGATCCCACAATAGAAGTTAAGAAGAGGAAATATTAAAAAGGAACAGCTAGTTGTCAATAACATTTAGGGTAGAGATGCCGCTATCAAAAGAGAATGTTTTAATAAAAGTACCCTTTAAACTGTCAATAGCATTTAAAAAGGTGTCATACACAAGGTAAAGTAGATTATCATTAGGACTAAATATCACATATTGTACATTCTTGCCTTGATTTGTTTAGAAGTTCTAAATAAATGTTTAAGTGCACATATAGCTAATATCGCATATATTTGTATAATCATTGGCTATTTGGTTTTAAGGACAGATGGATAAACATTAAGCTGATTGTACATTTGAGCTGAGCGACTAGAGCTAATAGTATTATTTATTCTCTCCACAAACAGTACTTCTACATTATTAATCTTAAGTTAGTGTGAATTAGTCTGAGCAACTATTACATACACACTAGCTTGTCAATGGTTAATACTGCGAATCTAAACATCCAACAATTGAGCACGTCTAATTATATACTTATTTAAATAGTGTGATCAATAAAATAATTATATGAAATTTAATTGTAATTTTTTGCATCGTTTTTTTATTTATTTATTCAGCTTTTTGCTTTGAAATTTTATATTATTAATAATAAATAAATAATTAATTAAATACATAAGTCTTTTATCTAAAATTAGCTAAATAAATAATAAAATAATCTCTTCATTTTAATGAGAAAATATAATTTTTTATGGTTTTAACAAACAACGTATAAGTACATAAAGAGGTCAATTAAATTAAATTTTTATTACTCCTCTAAATAAAAATAATAAATTATTAACTAGAAAATAAATGAACCCTATCTAATAATATTATGATTACTTATTTTTAAACATTTGATGTAATATTAATAAAAAACTCAATAATGATATGGTAGGTTATTGATTTTATTAGATCTCAAAATTTAACTTTTAATAATTAATTAATTGGTTAGTTGTGATTAAGTAAGAGTGTCAATTTATCATTATATAAATATAATTACTGGTGATTTGTTGAATGAACTATCAATATGTTTTTAACTTTATTTCTAATTATAATTTAATTATTTATCACAAAATCTAATTCATTTTGAATAATTTAATATTGTTTTTTCTTTTAATTGTTTAAGAAAATGATAAAAAAATTAGCAAGTATTTTTTAATCTTGAAGATAAAAACATTTTTTCATAAATATTCTATATTATTCTGCTAAAATAAATAAATAAATTATTTATTTTGATATTTTAAATTCATTTACTTTATAATATAAAAAATATTTTAAAAAAATTATTTTAAAAGATAGTTCAAATTTAGAATAAGCCATTTGAAATTCAATTGGTAAAATAATTCTTAATTTAAAAAAAATTATTAAAGTTATTTTAAATTTATTTATAATGTGTTTGTTAATTGTATTTAATTAAATATTATATAACATAATTAATATAAATTATGGTATACTTAAATTCAACTCTTTTTTTACAAGCCCAGCTATTTAAAAACTCATCTTTAACAATTTTTTTTTTTAAGTAAATTAAAATCAAAAAAATAAGTTTAGAATATCATGAAATAAATATTTTGAGTACTATATTAAAATTATAAATTTAAAAATAGTTAAAATATTATCTTTTGAATTAATAATTAAAAAAATTAAAATGAACTTTAATATAATAAATTATTAAAATATTTATATAATTAGTAATTATTTGACTAAGAATTTATTCAGTTTGAACATTTTTTCAAAGAAGAAAAATAAAATATCTTAAAGATATATTTCTAATAAACTTTAAAAATTTTTCTAATCTATAAAATGTAATATTTGTCTACTTATATTTAACATTTGTTGAGAATATTAGAGTTTTAGATTATTGACAGCATATTAATAAAGTTTCAAAAAATTTCTTTATTTTTATCAAGATTATGTAAGTATATCTTGATAGAATATTGAAAGAAAACGGAATAAATTTTAATATTTAATTTGATTAGTTTGTGAACAGAAATGAAAAGTTATACATACAGTAGAGAATTTCCAGAACAAATACTATTCTTTAAATAACTAACTTTTTTATTATTTATAAATTAATTTTGTTAAAAATTAAAAAATTATAAAAAAAAAAAATGAAATTTGTAATTTTATCTTCTTTATTAGTAGTTTGTACATTAACTCAAGTTACAAATTAAATATCATTATCAAATGGGTTTGTCCTGAATTACTAAATTGCTTCTCCTAATATTTCTTTCACCCTTACTGGTTCCAACAAAGGATATGTAGCTCTTGGATTTGGAGGTAGTGGTATGGACTCTATAGATGTTGCTGCATTTAAATGGGATGGGACATAAGTAGTTGGTGAAGATAGAACTAATCTTGACAACAAAAAAAAAGTGGATTTAGATGTAAACAATGGATGTATTAATAACTTAACTGTAGATCCAACATCTACTTATGACTCATCAACAGGAAATTGGAATATTATATTTAGTAGACCATTAAACACAAACGAGCCCAATTGTGATTAAATTATATAAGCAGATACAGCTTAGAATTTAGCATTTGCTATCTTTAAAGACTTTACTTGGTAAAAGCATTCATCTTCAAACTTTTGGACATTGACACTCTCATCAGGTACTTAAAATGATCCTTCTCTTTCAGGTACTTAAAATGGTCCTTCTCTTTCATCATTATTAATCCAATACTCTTATTATCTAACTTTGTTATATATGTTGATGATTTTCGTCTGAAAATAAAAGAGTTAAAATAACTATGAAGAATAAGAGAGAAATTCTATTTTTTAAGTTTACATTTTATTTTATAAGAATTAAAATGAGATATTTAGTATAAATATATATTACATTTTAAGCATGTTTAAAATTTAATGATTCTAATTTTTCCATTTTGATTAGTGTATGAAAAGAAATTTTTAAAATAATTGTTCATTAGATTTTAAATTAATTTTTTAATACAAAAATTATGTTTTTATTTAATATTATTCATAAAGATGTTATTTTTTTTAACAAATTTATCTTAATTTAAAATCACTATTTTAAAACTAATTAAAATATACTTATTTTACATTATAACTATTGGAAAAATTTCAATAAATTGATAGAATGATGGAGTTATTTTTATGAATTTAAATTAATTTAATAAATTTCCTCAAATAAGAAATTAGCTTTTTTATTGAAATAAGTATGTATAAATAATGTAAAAAATTGTGCAGAAAAAAGAAAATTAGAATATTTATTTCGCAAAACTCAAAGAAATTCGTTTAAAAAGTAAAATATTTGTATTGTTTTACCTTATTTTTACTTTTTAAGAAAAAAAGTAAAGTGAAAACTACAAATATACAATTAAAGAATATCTATTTTATCCATTTAAAAAGATAAATAGAGTTACAATAAACTATAAAAAAAATTAATTAATACTGTTCAATAGATCTGTTTTTATAATATTGACTTTTATAATAGATTCTATCTTTGGAAAGAAATTAAAAAGTATTTTTATCTTTAAATCTAAACAAATATAATACCAATTAAGTATAAAAAAAGTAATTTCGTTTAATAAAACTTTATGATCTTCTTAAAGAATGTACACTTAAATTTTCCAACATTACTTATTTCTTCTAAGATAATTTTTCTTTAATTATTCTAAAAGATTCTTAGTGAATATTTGCTGAAATATATAATAAATTATTCTATATGAATTTGTAATATATGTTTTTGTATTTAAAATAACTTTTTATATTAATGAAAAATAAAAGTTTTTTAATATTTTCCATATAAATTATTTTAAAATTACTATCGATTTGAATATTTGATGAAAAAGAATTAGTTTACGAATAAATTTTTAAATAATTTTTATTTAAAAGTTAAATTTTTCTCTACAAATTTTACTAATAATATTTCATTTTTTATATCATAATAAACATTCGCTATATTTAATACTTATCTTAAACTATTGAAGACTTAATTAGCAATTTTAAGTATTATTTCTATAATAAATTAGATAGGAATTATTTAGAATTATAATATTGCTTTTTTTGAAAATAACAGTGATTTTTTTTTCAGTCAAATCTAAAATAAGATAAAAAACTTATTTTGAAGGCTTTCATTGTATTTATTTAAATATATAAAAAGGATTTTGACAATATTTCTCCCATATTATTAAATATCTATCTATTCCTTAAAAATAGAATTAAAACCTTTTCTATTCTAATCAATTTAAGTATCCAAAAAACTCTTTATTAAATTTAAATATTTATTTAAATATATAAAAAGGATTTTGACAATATTTCTCACATATTATTAAATATCTATCTATCTATTCCTTAAAACTGAATTAAAACCTAACCTTTTCTATTCTAATCCATTTAAGTATCCAAATTCTCTTTATTAAATTTAAATAATTTTAAGTAAATAAATAAACTTATTTTTTTAGCATTTTTATAAATAAATGTTATTATTAAATTCTACTAAATTTTTATTTTAATAAAAATACATACAGGGTAGGGTTTTCGGAAAATATTTGCAAAAAAATAAGTATATAATATATTCTTTTTTAAAAGTAAATATTTAAAAATGAAAAATTTTTTTAAAAGAAAGCCATAAAAGTTATGTTTAATAGTACATAATATTAATTTTAAATAAATCAATGTGTGTATGTTATTTTACGTCATCAATTTAAGGTACAAAATAAATTAAGGAAGGTAATTAATAGTTTTGCAAAATTTATGTTTTTAGCTTACGATTAAAATATCTGTATCATCCTATCTAAAAATTATTTTATGAATTAATAAACTCAAAGTTTAAAACTTAATTTTTATTTTAGAATAAATTTTTAAAAATAATTTCTTTGAATAAAAATAATTTGAAATTAATTATTTCATGATTAGGAACTATTAATTTTCGTCTTAATTAATTTTTACTCTTCTTTATTTTTATCTTTTAAGAGCTGACTTTAATACCTTAATTAATTAGAAAAGATTTGTTAAGTGTAATTTTCTAACTTTTTTACTTGATTATGATTAAATATTTTGCTAAATTTATTTTTCGTATGCTTTATTTAAAGCATAATTACTATATTATTTATTTTACACCTGATGTTAGTAAATTTTTATAGATTATAATGAAATTTTAGTGATTTAATGAAGAGTCTCAAGTATTTGCAAAATTGTTTCAGTCATTTTCTAATTCTTTTTTTATTTATAATTCACTCACTTAAAGTTATTCTATTTAAATTTTATTATTCAATAATAGGAAGTAAATTATATTTTTAAGTTTTTATATGGAAATAAACATTTTTAAAGGTATTTGCCAATAATAGTATTGTTGATATAAAAAAATATTTAATCTAAATGATTAATTTTAATATTATATTTTTAAACAGATTTTAAATATGTAATAAAGGGAAGGAAAAAAGTTTAAAGAAAATCTAATGTTGATTTTATCAATTTTTAATACTTAGCTAAATTTACATTAAGTTAATAACTCTCTTTATTAAAGTAATATTATTATGCTATATTTTGCTTAACCTTAAAACGAAATTTTTGATATTACAGCTATTTGAGTTAATTCGATTATGTTGTTTTAATTTGATTTAAATCTAAAAAAATTGGTAATAGTCAAGATATAAAAAAAATTTTAAATACAGTAAATTCTTAAATATTATTTCCTCCTACTCCTTGTTTTTTTATGGAAATTGACTTAATAAAAATGGTAGAATTTGTTAAATTTTTAGTTTTAGGGATTTAGATAAAAATGAAATTATAGTATATTAAAATAGATATATAAATTATTATTATTTAGTATTGATTTAATTATGACATATCAACTGTTGTTATTTTTTTTGAAGTTTTATCAAAAATTTATAAATTTATAATTTCATTAATATCAGCTCAGATGATTTACTTATTTTTATTATTTTGATTGAATTTTCTTAATTTATATCTTATTTTTGTAGTAAAAATAGAATTTATTGTTTTTCCTTTTTTGAAATCTTCTTTATGTTTTTTAATAAAAAATACTGTAATCAGCAGCACTGTTTAATAAATAATCATACAGTAAAAGTTATTATATAAAGCTAACAATAAAATCCATTTATAATTTTTAATAATCTTTTTAGAAATATCTTTTTACTATGAAAAAGTAATAAAATCTTTTTAAACAAAAAAAGAGCTTTTCAAAAAAAAAAGATTCAAGTATGAAAAGAGATATAAAAGAATTTAAAGAAAAATAATAAATCAGAAACTCTGTAAGAAGTGAATTAATTATTAAATTTGTGCCATTAAAATATTCATTAGGGTTAGAGACCACTAATAAAGATTTGCTTATTTTTAATATTAAATTGTATTGAAGTTTTCTCTAAATTAAAAATAATAAATTATTTATTAAAAAAAAAAGTTTCAAAGATATAAATGAATTAATTAAAATAATTATAATAAATATTCATTCAATATAACAACAGAGATATAGTCAGTTTCAATTGAATCAAACATCTTACTTTTTTTTTATAGCTAATTAGTAAGTGATTTGTTTATAAATAACTTGCTGCTTCATACCCAAAATTATTAATTAATAAATTTCTGATTAATGCGGATTTAAAATTCTTTACAATTAAAATTATGGATAGTATTTAATTGAGAATGTGTTTATTAAAGATCTGAATGAAAGAAAAAAATCAAACATCAAGCAATCTAATTTTTTACTAATTAATTTTTTATTTGTAAACAACCTTTTAGATGTGGGATATAGTCTATAACAAACAAAAATTTCTCAAAATGTAAATTCATGCATATAAAATCCAACCAAAACCAATTTTCTGTGTTTTGAACATAAAAATATTTTAAAATGCTTAATATATTTTCTAAAAAATAGCAAAAAGGACTTTAACAAAAACAACATTAGTAAATTACATTGTTTTTTATTGTTTTATGTATTTTTTTGGATAAAAGAAAATGTTTTTTATCAGGAGTTTTTAACCTTAAAAAGTATTTGTTATAAAATAAAGGGTTTAAGTAATATTTTGTAATATAGAGTATATATAAAATATATAAATATAACTAAAAGTAGAAATAGTATTCTGATTTAAGTTATTTTTATATGGTTACTAAATTTCATTTTTTATTTGTTTCTTTCGTAAGTTTTTTGGATTTTTATCAGATTTTTGGATCTCAAATATAATTTGAATTAAATAAGACAATAGATCGATAGATAGATAAATTTATAGTCAAAAATTTGTAAAATACTAGATGTTTTTCCTATTCAAGGAGTAATTGTCATTCATAAAACAGAGATATTAGTTCTATTAGCAGCACAGAAGGTAAAATTTAACGATGCACAAGTAGTCAGATTTCCTATCACTAATGTTTTATTCAATCCAATCAGCTATTTCATTATTAAGAAACTCCTAGAAGAGGAAACCATAGATTTTGTTTTCAATAATCTGTTTGATATCGTTGTTGCTGTATATTTTGCTTGCTATGAATTTATTAAATTTCTTTTAAAATGAAGTTTTTTCTTAAGGGGTGGGATCTGTAATAAGTTTAACAGGTTGGTTTTTACAGCTTCTAAATTAGTATTTTTATTGGTCAGATTTTTCGTAATTTAACACGTATTTTACCTAAGAGTTTACATACAACTTATACTGTTTGATGAAATTTCTATTGATATTCTACCTGTTCGTTTAAATAGCTAAACGAAGTATTTCTCTTTTACTGGGATCCAGATCTTCAATTAGTTGTAATTTAATTTATTCTTCTTGCTGTCTGGCTTTTTCTACAGCCAATTTTTAGTTAATTAATTTTTAATCTTAAGATTTTATAATTGAATTTTAACTATTTTATTTTGTGTCCAAATTATTGCTTGTAGAGAAACTTTTTGATTCGTTCATGTTTTCATCTAAATTTTCAAATTTTATTAGTGGTTCGCTTTGCTTAAAAAGAGTAGACTCAAATTCAGTTTTTAATTATTGCTCATTTTATTCAATTTTAAGTAGAGTTTATGTGTGGTTTTTAATTAAATCATCTTAATTTAACTGTGCTGTCTATTCAATTATATTATTTTAATTTTATAGACTAGTAATGTTATTATTTATTACACTTTTACTAGAGTTTCTTTGTTTTTAATTTTTACGGACTACTTATTTTTTAATATTTTTTTATTTTTGGCTAACCAACAACTATTAAGGGATTAGATCTTCTTAAAATATGGTTTGTATTTATTTACTAAATATATTTGCTTATTCTTAATAGTCGTTCAATTAAATATTATGAGTAATATTATCGATTACTTCAGGTTAAGAAAACGATGTGCTTGTTTGTACTAAAGCATTATCTCTTAGTAAGTTTTAGTCCATTAAATTGTTTGAAGTATTAATATACTAGATAGGCTAAAAATCATTTGAAATCTACAGCAATTGCTATTGATTATCTACTATAGGCTTGTAGTCATACTAATTTTAGAAACCAAAGAGATTGTTTTAGTACAATTATTACGAGTTAAATTGTTATTAAGCATTTGAGATTTATGATATTCCAAGTAAATCTGTTTAGACATTCATCTGTAATTATTATTAGTTATTAAACAAATTAAGTTGTTCATAAGTAAAAGGATTTAAAGGGGTTCTGTAATTGCATTGGGCAGGTATTGAGAAATATTAATTTTATTGAGTTTAAAGCATATTTAAGATAGGAACTTACAAGGAAAAAGGAGAAGCGTATTAGAGCTACTAATGTGTATAATTAAATTACATTTGTAATTATTAATTTTTTTAGTTTTCTTTAATTTATTATTTAATGTTAATTTAATTGAAATTTTAATTTATATTAAGTATCAATGATTGTTATTGTTGCTTTTTAAGAATATTTTAATCTTAGCTTTTTTTCTTTCAAATATTTCATTCTTAAAAAAAATGCAATTTATGAATTTTAAGTTAATCATTTTTATCTAATTCAGTGAAATCACATGTATTTATTCATTTAATAATCAGCCACTAAGAAAAATAATGTCAAAATTTAAGTTATTCAAACCTAAAATAAATAAATAAATATGAGAATTTTATTTTCATCTAAATGATAGTTTAATCAAATTATTATTTAAGTATAGCAAAATATAAACATTAAGTTGTATTAGATAAAGTTTATAATAAAAATTTTTAAACTATTATTTGGAATAAACCCTCCATTTTTTTTATTTTCTTGCGCTTTAAGTTTCATTTATGATTTATTAAGCATGAATAGATTTGTTATATTATTTATTTAAGTTTATTTATAGTTAGTACTGATTAGTATTTTGTAACTTAAAAAATGTAATATTTTATCATCAATAAGTAATTTATTAGATTAATTTACAGAGAATTAGTAATCTTAGCAAATAAATAAAGAATAATTAAATTACTTTTTATAGACCGCATAATTGATAGCAATTATTCAAGCATTCAAATTTATTGAATCTTTTATTTATAAAAACAAGAATAATCAATAAAAATAAAATAAGTTGCAATTATTTGTATTAAATAAAAATAGACAGTATTTTCTTTCTCATAAAAAGAATCATAGTATTTAAGATTACTTTTGAAATAATCTTCGAATTATTTTTTTTAATTTATGATAGATACATTATTAATAAATCTTTCAAATAGTATAACTATAATAATTCCATAAATTGTAATTTTTTGATAATTATCTGATTTTTCTATTACTAGGTAACTAAACTAATTAAACGAATATTACTAAACTTAGTAATCAAATTAACAAATTTATTTATAATTTATTTTTACTATTAATATAACAGATTAGTATGTTAGGTATTTCTAAATATTTTTAGATTTCTTTATAATAAAAAATATTCATTAAGATTTTGAGAAATGTTTCAAATAAATGAAAAGGAAAAACTGAAGTTTGCGATAAAAAGATCATATTATATAATAAAAATAAAATATTGTAATGATGCTTCAAAGTGATACATTACATGTTACATGAAGACATATTTTAAATAGTCTTTTATATTTTTATTAAATATGCTGATGATTTCTCTCTATGATTTTATGAATTAAGTAAAGTGTAAATAAGCAGAAAAGAACTAGTCAAAGTTATTTTATTTTGGTAGTACTATTAATATTATTTAATGATAAAAATAGTATGATAATACTAAGTAAGAAGCAATGAGTTAATTTAACTAAATAAATAGTAACAAATTAATGTAGAACAATCTATCTATATACAATTTATTAATTAATTAATTAAAAGGTTGATTGGTTGATTAATTTACTTATTTTTAATTAAGATATTTTTATCTATTTATTAATTTATATAAAGTACATATATATATTTATATCTATATTTATCATTGTTTCTTTGGTAATTTAGAAGAGCCTAGAAATTTCTGTTCCCAATCAAAAGGTTTTGTTTCAGAAATACGATAATCTTGGAAACCGTTTTTCTTGGCATCTTCCAAATATTTCATCATGAGAGGTTTACAAACTTCTTAGATGTAATATCTGTTGCAGTAGAAATAAGAAAACGATCCACTTGCAGCAACAAAAAATCCATAATAAAAGTTAGTGTATTCTTCAGCCAGAATGTGTAATGTGCGCAACCTGGAGAATACTTGATTCTTTTTCATAACATACCCTAATCCTAATGATCCTAATACTGATAAAGTTACTCCTGCCATGTACATAAAGTTAGCTTGAATGACTTTGTTTTAGTCTTGTTCGCTGAAGTGCACATGTTTTTTAATTTCTTAATATTTATAAAATACTTTAGTTTCATATTCTAACTCTTCGTAATTGCAGCCATAAGGATTTCTAGGATCAGTTTCACTCATAAAGGGCTGAATTTAGTTATTAACTAAGTTTTTGCCTGTATCTTTAGCTTTTTTATCATCCTTCGACATTTTATTGTTACTTTTTTGTTATTTTAGCTATTTTAATTTGTATTTGTTTGAAACTTTAGTTTGATGCTACTTTATGAAGATAGAAATTTGTTTTTTTAATATTTAATAAAAGATATTTTTATCAGCTAAAACATTCAATTTGAATTAGTTATACTTGCAAGATATTATAAACGATATCCTTATCTGCTTTAAATTAGTAGAATTACATCTAGTTTTATGAGGATTTTATTTTATAATGGTATTTATTTCTACTATTAAAAAAATCTTTTGAGAAATATTTAAATTGGATAAATTATTTTTAAAATTTATCTGACCATAAAAAGTATATTTTTTTACTAATAATATCTGATAGAGAGTATTTTTGATATTGCTAATTAAACAAAAGAAAACAATATCATTATTAATTCGTATCATCAATTTCAATTAACAAAAATAAATAAGCAACGAAAGTAGAAAAATGGGAAATTTTATTAGTGGCCAAAGGAAATAATAAGCTATTTAAGAGAGTATTTCAGAATAAGAGATTCAAAAATATTCTCATATAAAAGCAATAGCCATAAATTCACCATAGAATTTTACATTAGATGACGCAAAATATAATTGCATCGAAACTATTAACTTCCATTTAGCGTAAACTTTAAATAAAGGGAGATCTAATTATTAAAGCTTTAAAAAAAGATTTAGAAACCTTAATGATGAAGAAATCATACACATTTCTAATTTGCTTTATATTCTTCCTCAGACTCTTCGTGTAGCCAATTTCATGTTACAGTAAAAACGCATTTTAAAATATTTAAACAAATATAATTTATTTCTATTAGATCCAATAAAGTATCAGAGAAAGGTTGGAGTTGCTTTTTCTCTAATATAAAATATTTGAGTTCCCTCTCTCAGTTAAGTTTATCACTGAAGTATCAGATTTTAAATTCATAAAATTTTAATTTTTTAATTTCAATAATTATATAATAGTAATAGTGATAGCTTGAATATAAAACCAAGCAACTTTAAAACCCTTGGCAAGAGTTTGCCAAAGAGTCTTACATTGATATATTTAAATTTAAAGTAAATTATAGAAAATAGATTGAATAAATGTTGAATAAAAAATGTTTTCATATTAAAAAAGCACAATATAAATAAGTTTGAAGTGCATTGAAGAGCTTTTAAAAGAAGCTACATAAAAGCCTAATTTAAATTCAGTCAGATTGTTAGCAAAGTAACTACTAAATAACTCACTCAATTATTTATTTTTTATATTAATGGGTTAAATCTTTGTTAAGAATTAAATTAATAAAAATTAAGTTAATTAATTGAAGATTATAATGGATACTTTTTTGAAAAATTTCATACATGGTTTTCAAAGTCAAATGTGAGTGTAATTGATTTTTATTTAAGGTAATTTTTCCATATTTATACTTATCTTTAACGAAAAATATAAATCAAATAGTTTTTAAACAATTAATGACTATGATGTAGCTACTTCCTTTGAGTAATTCTTTGCTAACATTCCTAACCACTTATAAATGATAAAGCTGCAAATAAGAATAAAGTAATTATAAGCTGCTTTTATTTTTTAATTTGTTATATTTAAAATATTTTTTTAGATTAAAAAAAGAATTTTTTTTATTGAAAATATAAATTTATAAATAGTTTAACTGCAACAGCATATTTGAGCATAACTTAAATAATTAATAAATTAATGAAAAAAATTAATGGAAAGAAACTGGAGATATTATAACTTGAAATATTGTAAAATTTTAAAATAATTTTATACTTTTCTTAATTTTTTAAAATAAAAAAGAAGCAAATAATAAAATAATTTTGAGTTTAAAAATCAAATAGCCTGCATAAATAATATATTGCTAGCATTAAATACCTCTAACTTAAGTTACTTCTAGTTATTTTCCTAGTTTGGGAGTTTCACTTGTAAAAATTCAGAACTATAAATTTCAAATATTAGGTAAATTATTTTACTTTTTATAAATGTGATATTTATTATTTATTTAAAAAAGCCACATTGAACTTTAAAAAGGTGATATTTTTGAAACTGCTTTAAGCACACGTTTAAGCTTTCATTATGAAAATATACCTGAACTTCATTATTTATTAAACAAATAAAAAATTATATAAATGCTTCAAATAGCTATCTATTCAAAATTAGTTTAGCCAACTCTCTTTAGTTATTCTAAAAGTTTTTAAATGAAGTATAATTGTTGGGATTTGCATTTTTGATTCAATCACTTACTCAATTTTATTTATTTATTTATTTATTTATATTTTATTAATAATATAAAAAAAATTAAACAGTAATCTATCTTTTTATAAAATTGTATAAATTTTAATTAATTATTTTATTCATTTTTATTTTTATTCAAAATTTAAAAGTCTTTGTTGTTTTAGTTAATTAACTTTGTTTGTTTGTTTTTTAATTATTTTTTTAATTTTTTGTTTTAATTTTTATTTGATTACTTTTTAAATTTTTTATTTTAATAATTTTATTTCTTTCTATTTTTATTTTAATTTATCTTTTTCATTCTTTTTATTTCTTTTTAAGATTTTTCTTATTTATTAAAAATTTCTTTTTATATTAATATCAGATGCTTTATTCTTTTTTCTTTTTATTTTTATTTTTTCGAGTTTTCTTGTTTGTTCTTTGTCTTCCTGTTTTTAAAAAATAGCTTTTTATATATTTTTGGAAAGAGATGCGAGATTTTAATGAGAGCCTTTGTGAGTTTATGAAGTGATTTTGATAATACAAGCGTAACCTTACTTTTATAATTTAAAGTAGTTACTGTTTTTTTCTATGCAAAGTGAGATGCAAGTAAAATGTTAATTAAGATTATTTATGATAATCTAATGTAGGTGGATTGGTTTCTTCTTCTGTGATTTTATGTTTAAATCTTATTTAAAAACTTATTTCTATTTATATCACATGATGCGGTGGAAATGATAATGCAAAGTGATAATAAAAAACTAATTCCAACTATAAAAAACTTTGAATCGTATTTAAAAACTTCATTTTACTTGCAATTCCTCACTTTTTCTTTTTTGACTAAGATTAATTTATTTTTTCAATTTTAATTAAAATCAAAAAATTATAATTTATTAATTTTCCTTTTTATTTATTAATTGTTAATTTATTTCCCCGATCTAAAGAGAAAAAGGAACAAACAATCAAGTATCTTTTTAATTATTAAATTCAAAAAATTGAATGAAAGAAATATTTGAATAATTAATTGAAAAAGAAATACACATTTTCTTTATATTTATATTTATTTACTTTCTTTTCAAAACATAATCAAGAAAGAAATGAATTATTTAGTAACTAAGAGCTTAAAATCAGAAATTTTTCTCTAAAAATTCTACAGAAACTATGAAAACACTATTAAATAACCATTAGTATAAATTGTTAATTTTATAAGTTATTAATAATATATTTGTGTTTATATATTAATAATTAGAATTTAGTACTAGCATTTTTGTATAATAAAAGAAATTCATATGGAACTTGATTAACATTCTGACAAGCTATTTTGTGGATAAATTATATTTTTGTATCTGTTAAAAATCTAGAAATATTCTTTAGAATTTCTACGCTATCAAAAATTATGATAAAAATCATCAGCTTAAAAAGTTGTATCAAAATCTTATTGATTCTTATTATTAATAATCTTCTTAGAAAAAATATAAAAATAAACATTTAAATGAGCAATTTAACTTAAAAAAATCTTCCATCTGTATTTATTTCTCATGGACTTGTGGGAGAAACATTGAGACCTGGAACTGATCTTTTTGAATAGCTAAACAAATTCTCTAAAAGTTAATCATATCTCCCAAACGTAGAAACTGTTATTATTGTTTCTGGGCATTGGGAATGTGATGAAATCACTGTAAATTTAAACCCTTAACCAGAATTAGATCACGACCATCCTAGTGAGTGGCTCTACAAATTTGATTTTCGCCTAGAAACTAACGTCCCATTAGCAAATAAGATAAAAGATAAGCTTAAGAAAAGTGGAATGACTATTAAGACAACTACCACAGCAAGTGCTGACCATGGTGCTTGGGGAGGCTTATTTGCTCTTTATGATATCAACACTTAATAAAAAGTATATCATAGCCAAAATAAATAATATGTTCCTAAAGTCGTATTGGTAAGTCTTGATACTAAAATGGATCCTTAGAAACACTATGATCTTGGAAAAATTCTTGGTGAATTTAGAGATGAAAAAACTATGATAATCTGTAGTGGAGCCTCAACACATAATTTTAATTATAACAGAAAGCCTGGATTTACAGAATAATCTAAAATATGGGAGAAATGGCTCTAAAGTATTGTTACTGATTAAAATGTAGAGATAAGACATTCCATTGTAAATTTCAAACAAAATAAATTATATCACTACATGCATCACAGTGATGACCACTTTATGCCTTTAGTAGTAGCTTCAGGCTCATCTAGAGAACCTGGATAACTTATTTGTTTAGAGCTCTAATTTACATCTATGTGCAGTTGCTATTTATTCCCTTGAAAAAATCTAAATAATATGATAAATCTACTAAATACCATTCATTTAGCATTTAAACAAACGCTTCTATCTATTGCTAATATCTATAATGAAATGCAAACAATAAAGAATACTTCAAATATAAAAATACTAAAATAAAAATTATATATATAAATAAATAAATTTTGTTGTTTTTGTTATTGTAAATGTAAATCCTCATTTGACAATTCTCATTCTGGGTACTTTTATTTTATAAAATATCTATTTAGTAAAACAAAAGTCTAAATAAAAATAAAATTAACTTACATTTATTCAATTCTACAAATTCTAGAAGTTCTTCTTACAATTCTTAAATTTCTTCTATAAATTACTTTTCGTGGATGTCGTATGTCTCATCTTTAATTGAGAATCTTTTATTATTCATTTCTTTAGGAATATTTAAAGAATCCAAAGATCTATCAAAATATTCAGGAGCTATTTGGGTGTTAGAAAGGTAATTTATAACAGCTTAATTATACTACTCTAGTGCCTATTTTAAAATAAAATTTGTTAAATAGATTTTAAAATTTGTAATTGTTACAGATTAAAATAATTTAGCATTTTATAGGTTTAAATATTTTTCACTAATTCTATTTTTTCCTTTTGAAATATTCCACTTTATAGGAAGTTTTCCTGACTGAAGGTCGATCGCTTGTTAAAAAAGTCTACTTTTGAAGCCACTCATTTCTTCCTCTTTCATGTTGCCTTCCTCATCCATATATTATATCAAAATATCAGTATGTCTTTCAACTTAACTTTCAATTCCAAATGTGCTAGTACACTCCTCAAAATCTTCTAGCTTTTGCTTTTTTGAAAATAAAGATTAATGATAGATAGTAAAGAAAATATTAGATTATTTATTTATTACATTTGATATTTTAGTAATTTTTGGATTTAAATATGTATCAAATTTAACATATTCGCTATCATAATATTTATTTTCAACTATTTTATTAGAGAAAACCACAACGCTCTTCTCTATTCCAATTTGATTAGAAGATAGGTATGGCAACTAATACACAAATGCTGTTTTTTTCATATCCAGAATAGATTATTTTAGCTATTTAGTAGGATAGCCTGTTTCTATCTATGGGAGTAGTAGAGATTGCTTGCTCTACTCTTTAGAGAAAAAAAATAGCTATAAAAGCTTAGCTGTATATTTTTTCTTTTACATGATGTCTGTCTGTCTCTAATCTTATAAAAATATTATATATTAAAGCTACTTACTAAAAAATCTAGAAATTCCTACTAATAATAATTTATTTATACTATTTTTGAATATCTTGAAACAAAATTTATTTTTGATAATATTTACCATAAATTAATTAATAATTTAATCTTTTTGAAATCTACTACCTTAATTAAGCAAATATATTCTTAATTAAATTAAAATAATAATAGAATTAAATAAGTAAATAGCTATATTAAGTGTTTAATATACCGTAAATTCTCCTTAATTAAGACACTCGACTTTTAAATGTTTGATTGAAAAATGGTGTCATCCAAACATAAGCCTTCTTATTTACACCTTTTTTATATTTAAATTTTTGAAAGTTTTTATGGAATATTCAAAAAAATCAAAGAAATAAGTCAATATATATATATAATAATTTTGGTTTGGCTTGGCTTTTTAGATATTTTATACGAAATTAAAATGAATTATAATTTAATAAAATAAATGTCCTTAGTGATGGCTTTTTGGATTAAAATTATTTATTTACAAAATGAATCTACTTAAATTGAATTAATTTAAGACTGATACTATAAATTTTGAGATGTGAAAAATATGAATTAAATTTAATTCTAATCAATATTTAAATCAAAATATAAAATTTTTAATTTTAATTATTTTGATAGAAACCTTAAAATATTAAGAATTATTTATTTATTTATTTCATGAAATTTATTAAATCTTTTTGAAATGCGATTAAATTATTTTTAATAATAATTAAATTATATTTCATTTTAACAAAATTTACTTAGAAATAGAAATAAATTGCCCAGGAATCTAAAGCATACAAAATAAAACTGTTTACTATATACACATAAAAAGTAACTACTTTAATAATTTATTAAACGCTAGGAAAATGATTTAGACCTTTATTATTTTATATTTATTTTTTTTTTTTTTTGTACCTAGATTTGCTTTTTAATTTGATTTCTTGATGAATTTTATTTTTAATTTATTTAATTTTCAAGATCAAATTATAGCAAATTTTGCTAAACTATTTCAATACTAAAAAATAAAATTAATATTAATTAATTGAATTTATTAACAAATGAATTAATTTATTGATTTATTTATAAAATAATAATTACCGTAGTGTAATAGTTATTTTAGTATTATCTATTGATTTTTGGATCATAAGGATCTTGCTGATACTCTTGATCTAAATCGAATTGCATTCTCATTTTTTCTTGCTGATCAAGTTTATCTTTCAAGTCTCTATATTGTGCTAAAGTGAGATCTGTTTCTTTTTCGAAGTAATAAACACCAATAGGATGGTCTTTTCCAAAACCACATACTGCTATCATGTGATAGGTACTATTCCAGGAAACATCTGATATTACACCATCAATATTATACTCAAGAGCATTGATTCTATCTATTTTAAGTTATTTAAATTCTATTAATATCTACAAAAATTATTAAATTTACCTAAATTTGAACGAATGCTATAATCGTCATAGCCTTTGTCTTCTAATCCCCATAAGTGAAGTTTACCTTTATTATAAAAATTTTAGAATAAAAAAATGAAAGTAAAATTATAATTATTTACCATCTTCAGACCCACTTAATATCCATATTTCATCTGGAGAAACGCAAGAGTGCACAGGAAACTTTGAAGAAAATGAACCAATATACTTGTTTGTAATAGTGGGTTTATTTTATATTTCTACATTCCAAATGCAGTTATTTCTAGAGTGGACAATCAGGTATTTTTTATTCTATATATAATGCAACTAGCTAATAGGATCTCCTTTTAAATTTGGGTTTTCAATAATTCTTTGTTTTTAAACACTTCTTGGATCATCCAACACACTCTATTTAGTTTAAATAAAACATATTATAACTATCCCCAATATAAAGAAATATTATTACAGTCACAATATAAAGATGAATAAGACCAAGAGAATCTCCAACAAACATAAGCGATTGTGAATCGAACTCTATGCAATTTGGATGTCTATGATCTAACAAATTATTATATTATTCGAATTCTCCTCCTTAACTTATTAAAATCTTGTGCTAGCATTCTATTTATTTATTAAATTGATTAATTGTTTATTTAGTTTTACAAAATTCAAAGTAATAAATTTTATATTACCTAGTTTTTATCCTATCGCTTCTTGGTTTATGAAAAAGAAACGAACGTAAGAATCAAAACAGCCTGTTACTAAGAGAAGATTGCTACTTCCCTTTCTTAGTGGATAGAACTTACTGCAATAGACATATGAAGGATGGTGGATGTTTGCTGATAGATAATATTCTTCACTGTCATCTTCATCAATATACTCATCAGTTTCTATTCGTAAATATATATTATTTATTTATTCTTCCATTATAATCAATTTATTTTATTTTATTTACATGAGTAGAAAGGAACTTTCCATACTTTATTGGAGAAATCAGAAGATGAAGTAGAAAGTAAAGTGTAATTTTTTGTGCTTCTCATCCAGTCCATACAATGAATCAAATTAGTATGTCCTCTATACTGATAAATTTAAGCAAAGCTTTCATCAACATCGAAGAATTTAATTATTGTCTCACCATTTTTCTTTGTGCAAGCAGCTGCCAATATCTTTCCATTCGGACTAAAAGACAATCTAAAACAACCTTTTTTAATTTAAAACATTTAGTTAGCTTTAACATAGAATCATTTATTGGTTAATTATTCTACCTAATTCAGCTGATATGAATTTCTTCATAAGTTTATCAGGGAATATACAAGGTTTGTTAGGTTCACGAATTCTCCTTCCCTTTTCTTTTTCCTTATCTAGTATTTCATCTTCGTATTCTCGAGCCATCTAATCTTTAAGCCTGCTTTTAGTAATTCTAGACCCTCCATAAAAATGATCATCTGATTCAATTTCAAAAACATTCATTGCTTTATATGGAACTCTTATTTCTGGAGGTGCATCAATTGGAGAAATTTAAACAGATAGAAATCCTTCATAATTGGTCTATTAATTTTTTAGTAATTTATTCAAATATGCTAGCAATAAATAAATAATTCTATAGTTTCAAATTATTTTACTTTGTTAGGCCATATGAAGTCAAAGTAAACGAGAGGAATAAAATGCCTTCTTTGCTTGGGGTTAAGCTTTTAAGAATCAAATATATACTTGTATAACTAAACTTTTGATAATCCGAAGTGAGTTTTTGCTAAGCCTATTGGTCTAATATATCCCCAAGCTACCTTATAATAATGATCTTGGTCTAGATTGTTAAAATCTCTGGTTTAAAGTTGCTTAGGATTAAAATCAAGTACTTCAAATAGGATTATAATATCTTCTTTTAGTATATTATCAATCTCCTCATTGATCAAAAAAGCTAATTTATTATTGATATTTTACTATATATGATTATTTCAACTGTTAATATTACTTTCATTCCATCTAGCACGGGCTCCTCCTGCCTCTCTCAGATCAACACAATTTGTAGCGAAAGAGTAAATTAAATCATTTTCTAAGTTATGAAAAGTTATTAATTAACAATGTTAATGTGTATTGCATAATTTGTAATTATCTTACTAAATGATTCATATTCCTTTTTTGTTTCATCAAATATTGCTAAAGATTCACCTCTAATTAAGCAATCGCGATCATTTTTAGATTTTTAAACATAAATACCGTTTTTCATGTCAACTATGTGTACACGAACAAACGGATGAGATAAATTAGGATCAAGCTCCTGATTTGATATTTCATTTATTTTTAATTATAAAATTTTATTTGGCAATGATGGCTTATCGTCAGGAATATCTTTTTAAACTATTTTTTTGGTTTCTTCTAAAATTTAAACATATGTATCTCCTTTTCTGAATATAGATTTGAAAGTTTAAGAAATTTTAGCTCCTAGAGGATAGCATGTTGTATAGATCTTATCTTGCAAATAACCAGTATGGTCTATCAATTAAGTACGCAACTATGTATGCTCTTTTAACTCCTTTACTTTACGTTCTGGTCTTGGCTCATAATAATCAATATCATTAGGAGATTTATTTTAATCGTATGACCCTCTTTCCATTTAACTTCTTGAATATCTCCTTTTGTTATCAGAATTTAATAATTGCTGATTTTCAGAATAATTAAGACGATCTCTGCTATTCATTTTATTCTAATTCCCTTTCTATTATCTAAATTATCAAATTATTTTATAATTTTCTTTTAAAATTTACAAAAAATTTCAAAAAAATTAAAATCTTATTGAATAAAAATATAATTGGCGAATATTTTATTTTGAATATTGATGGATAAAGATATAGATAGCTTTTCTATAAAAATTTGTAATAAATGCACTTGCATGCAATTAATTTATTTTCAGTAATTATCAAAAACAAAAAAATTTAAATTTTGCAATTCAATAAATAAATAAATCAAAAATCTTATTTTTTATAGATATTTTTTAAATTAAATCTATTTTTATTCAGCTTCAATTTCTATTTGTGAAAGTAGTTAATAGTATATCAGAATATAACTGAACTGGCATTTAATTAATATTTCTATTTTTTTAAATTATAAAAAATAGCTTAAAAAAAATAATATAATAAATTTAAAAAGATTTAAATTTCTTTAATCTTTATTTTAATTTAATAATTTATTTTCTAATATAAAATTACAAAACAAGATTAAACCTTAAAAATAACCAAAATATTAAAAAATAAATGAATTAAGTGACAGCAATATAAAAATTGAGAAACATAAAATAAATAATATTAAAAAAATTTAACTTCCAAAAGACAAAAGACAAAAATACAGAAGCTGAAAAAATTCAATTTCAAGCCATGGGATTTCATTATGATCATTTTTATTAATTTTATTTTGTCTTCGTAACAGGGTCTTTTATTATGGAATGAAAAATAAATTCTATTTTAATGATGTTTAAGAAGCTTTTTCATCACTAAAACAAACTTTCCTTAAATATATTTTTCCCTTTTTTCATAAATATTTTTAAATTAAACTTTTTGATTAAAATATTATACTAAATACAATAAATAAATATGAAAAAATGATTCTATTTTTTAACTATCTTATTTATAAGATATGAAATAAATTATTTTTTATTTTACTTAATATTTTTTATATTATCTTTATTAAAAAATCTATTCAATTAATATTTGGTTAATAAATTCATTTAATACCATTTTAAACTATTCATCTTATTTATTTGATTCATCAACAACTTTCTATTTTTAATATTTATTAGAATTTGAAATTATTATTAATTTTAAATGTAAAAAAATCCCTTTTTAACTCTAAATTTTGAATAATTTTATGTGTGTGATCACCTAAATCAAATACTAAGATATTATTAAATTAAAAATTTTTAAAATTCTTTAAAAACCTTTAGATGGAGACTGACAAGGTAATAATTTTTAATTAAAATTTACTTATTTAATTTAAGTTTTTAATTAATTTTCTGTTTAAAAAACTTATTTATTTTTATTCTCAATTATTTTTATGAATAAAGAAAAATTAATTTTAATTTTGTTTTAAATTTTATATTTAAACAATTTAAATATTTTAAAAAGCTATTTAAAAATAATTTCAATTTTTTTGATAAAATTCCTTCTTATCATATAAAAAATTTGGTTTTAAATTTATTAATAAATATTTATATTTGAAATTTGAATGTTAATTAATTATTTAAAAGGCTTTTGCTTATTAATTTTTTTAACATTTTTATATTTATTTTGGGATTGATTTTTCGAAGTATCTATAAAAATGCTAATTTGTGCAAATAATAAGATCAATAAATTTATAGCCAATCATAATTTTTAATAAAATAAAATTTATTGATTTTTGTTGCTTAAGCCCCATAAGCAACTCGCTTATGTTTAATAATATTTACAAAAAATTATGAATTGAATGGCTTTTATAGAAGTAACAATTAAATTAATAGATAATTGGTATACTTATAAAATATCAATCAATCAATCTATCTATCTATTTAGCTAATATTTAATAGATTTGAAATATATAATTGATTAAATAATCTTTTTTTAGTAAGAATGAAGATATTAATAGTTAATTTCTACAAAAATAGTCCAAAAGGAACTAAAAGGTTTTCTAATTATTAGTAACTTGTGAAAGAAGTAAATAGATTTATTTCATATTAACATTTCAACATATTTTATTATTACTTGATCTGTAATATTTAATGTAAAATTTACTTATTTATTAGATGGTTCTTTCGTAAAAGGATTTTCCTGATACAGAGACTCATTTCTTCATAAGGGATAAAAATAATTTAGGAGATGTGCTTTATGAAATTGGATCTTAATATAAAAATAAAAATAATGTTAATTTCTTTTAAACTATTGATTTTATATTTATGGAGGGAGATATTTCAGTTTTACCTTGGTCATCGCATTATGAAACTGTAATGATTTTGTAAATTATATTTCACTGTTTATTTTATATACTCATTTTGAATATTTATTAATTCAAATATAAAGGCTCATATTTTACTGAGAATGTGTTTGAATTTCAAAAAAAGATGTTTTATAAGTGGTGGCCTATCAAATTGTATCATCTATTAATCAAGTGATAAAATTTAGGGATATTAACCTATTGTGCATGTCGATAGAAATGCAGAACAATTATTTTAAGATTTGATGCTAAACAATAAATTAAACGAAAATGATTATATACTAGATTCAACAACAGGAGATGTTTATCAATATTAAAAAAACTATGAAAATAAATATTAACCAACAGCAAATTCAAGTGATTTCAAAAAGAAAGATGAGATTGTTTAAAAAGGAAATTTGGGTTTACATTAAGAAAAAGATGCTGAAGATAATTAAAATATGGGTATTTCTTATTTTTTTTTCATTTAAAATAATTAATTAATGTAATTTCTCATTTAATTTCACCAACATTTCTTCATTTTATGAACTAGAATTAATATAATTAATAAGGATTGATAGTACTTTAATTATTTATAAAAGTTGGATTTAAAATGAGGATTTACATTGATTAAAATTATATTTTTATTTAAAATTAAATAGTGTTAAAATATAAAAATAGGAAAATTTGTTATTAAATCAAATGTTTATAGAGATCAGCAATAATATGGATAAAAGTTGGTTGTTTGTAGAATAACAGAGGAGCTCATTTATATTCACAAGAAAGACAATTGTCATTATATAATAAATTAATTACCTCACTAATTAAAGATAAATTCTGATAACAGAAGATGGAATGTGCATCCTTATATCATTTAAAATAACTCATTTAGGTATAATATAATTGCAGAAAGCTAAAAATCAAAAGTTTCAATAATTTAAATGTCTAATAATCCAAATATGTTTGCTTTATTTTTTGTTATTGATTAGCTATATGACTAATCTTATTAGCTAATGAAAAATTTTTTCAATGAGAAAATACACGAAATGGGATATGATAGAAGTGTTTTACAATCTCCTGTTAAAATATTTGACTTTAAGCAGTAATAATTCAGGACAGTTTAATAAAAATAAGATAATGAATTTTTATTGAATACTGTCTAAACTCCAATATCTTTTATCAGAAATGGTAAATCGCCAATATCATAAAAAAAGTAAGATAATAATTTTATTAATGAAGTACCATCAAGTTCCAGTCTATCTAAGAGAATAGGAATGAATCCCTTATATAAGGATTAATTAGCATAAACTAATATAAATTAGCAAACCTTCTCACATGTCACATAAATAGTTAACTTAAAAAATAGCGGGTTGATAAGTCTGCTAAGTAGGACTTAGCCTGTATCAAATAATTAAAAATATAGCATTGACCAAAAAAGTCTTTCTCCAATAAGATCAAGGAATGTAAATAAATAAATACATTTTAAATTGATTAAAAAGAAAGAATTGTATTTATTAGCTTTGATATTTTATATTTCTTTTTGAATTAAAATAAAAGCATTTAAGATATAAATAATGTGTAAATAAAAGCTGTTATAAATTTAACTTTTTTAAATTTAAAATAATAGTCCAACAACAGAGATTTAGTACAACAAAACAGATCATTCTAAAATGAAAATGATAGAGTGTTCATTCATCAAGGGATAAATCCATTTGAAACAATAAAAAATTAAAAATAAAAAGGTGAAAATACATTAATAGATACTAGTACTTTATTTACTACAAGAAGAGCAAAAGAAGCTTTGTAAAAGACTCCAAAGCAAACAAGAGATATCAGTCTAATTAAAGAAAAATAAACTTTCAATAAAAAACTTTTACTTATATCAGATATTCAGCTAGAATAATATTCTTAATTTTCAAATAACTCTGGCCCTAAAATTGTATCATAAAATAGACCATTCGTAAAATATAAAATAACTTTTATTGTTGCTTAATAGATTTATTTTTTTTAAAAGCTAAACTTGAAGAAATATACTGAAGATGAGTCTACTTTAATTCCTTATGTTAGTGTTACTGATCATAAATTTAGAGATGAAAGTCCCAATAAATGGGTTGGTTCTCCATGGAAAAAAATTTGATAAAATAAGCAATTAGTAAACACTAAATTTAAAAGATATTTTCACATTAGAAATAAACTTTTTAAAATTAGCTACAAAACTAAAATAAAAATAAAAATATAAATCATAAAGAATAACTTCTTGATCCAATTAATTCTTATTCTCTCTGATAAATTGTAAAGTAATTTTATATTATCTAGTTCGAAATTTTAAAAAATTTAAAAATATTTTATGAAATTAATTATGTTAATATATTTTTAATACAATTTAATTATTTTAGTATATTTTTATCTAAAATAATAATTATAACAAAAATGTATTTACTTGAGAAATAAGTATAATGAGTAGTTAGATAAATAGTTACATATTGAATCGTATTTCCTTAAAATTTAATTAATGCAAAACTATTTATAATATTAAATAAAATAAAAAATAATTTATTCTAATAAAATAAAATGTATTTCTTACTTTTATAAAATACCCTAAACCCAACTAAATTGACTTCGATACTTGTTAAAATAAAATTACTAAAATTTAAAATTTTATATTTCTGAAAAATAGGGGTTTTGGAAGGTTGTATAAATTAATTTATTAGGATTTACAGTATAAAAGAGATACAACTGAGTAAAAGAGGTTTAATAAATGAATATTATGGAAATTCAAAAGTTTTAATGTGAGTTATATTTTATTTATATCTAATTCAAAAAATATATATAATTTATAAAGAATTATTAATAAAAATATATAGATATATATAATATAAAATAGTGAAAATTGCTTTTATTTTAGTGAGTTTATAATTGACTCTATTTATAAAATTAAATTACATTAGGATAAATTAAAATATACTTATTTATTTTGCTAAATTTATTTTAAAAAAATAATTTTCTTTCAATAAAAGCAGTTGCTTTGTTTTAAAATATTTTATAAAAATAATTTATTCGTCAAGTGTAAGCTACTATCTATTTTAATCTGATACATTTTTTTAAATTGTAAGAAAGAAACAGTATTTTATTTGGTTTATCATTAAGCTTCATTTTTCAGGATTATTAATTATTTCACTTCTTTTTTTATTTCTAAAGTTTTAATAAAATAATTTAGATTATTTTTCACAAATTTTAGATTGATAAAAAATGTGTTTTTAATCAAAAGTTTACTTAATCTGCAGGTATTGCTGTTATTCTTGCAGTCTATTGTCCTTTGGATTTAGAAAGGGATTGAGATTTTTTATTTCCTCTTTAGGTAGAGAGTAATTGTTGCTGATCTGAAGTTAATTCTTTTGGCTCTCTTATTATCCTCTTGGTCTTGCTTCCATCTTTACTTTTCTTTGATATTTTTGTTGAATTCGAGGTGTTTATCAGATTATTAAGGTCTATTTTTTGAGATTAGGGCATTTATAATGCTTAAGGTTTTTCTGAGATAGCTATTTATGATACTATTTATGGGCTCTGACTGTTTCTCTCTGATTTATTATCTCTATTACTAATTGCTTCATATTATGAAACAGAAATATTTTAATTATTGCTATTGTGCATATTAGATGAGCTGTTCAAATATCCTTGCTAACTGATAAAAGTGTGTTAAGGTTAGCTCTACAGAGGTAAGTTACTAAAATTCATGTTTTAATGCGAGGTAGGGATAGTTGTTATGTTTTATATACTTTTCTACAGAGAGCTATTATGCTAGGGTGTTTACATTTTCATTGCTATTTTTTACTCTTGATCTACAGTTGATCCGTAATTATTTAATAAAGAGTATTCCTTCGGATTTTAGCTCTATTTGGTCTTATAATAAAGTAAACTTTATTCGATTTGTTTAATATTTTTATCACTCTAAATCTAATTTAATTTAAATAAAAAAAATTAATATTTTTATTGTATTTAACAAGAAAAAGTAGATTACTTATTGAGAGATATTTTATTAAATTATTGAAGAATTTTTATGTTGTAAAATAACTTTGTCTGTTTTAAGTTACTTATTTTCAGCCTCTAATTCTTCTATTTTATCATTTTAATCAGCTATTTGCTTTCTAAAATTATTAAGATTTTCTTGGTTTTTCTTTTAAACTTAAACACTTGCTTCGAATTTTGATTTCATTTAAGAGAGCTAAGATTTTAGGAGATCAACTTCTTACATAGCCTCTGCTAATTTTTTTTCATAAGATTAAATTTCAACAGATTTAGATGCTTGAACCTGTTTTATTGCTAATTAATTAAGTGCAAGTTGTCTTTCGAATTCTTCTCTTTTAATTCTGAAAAAAAAATTTAAATAATAAATTAAAAATTGGTTTAAATGAATTACTTAATATCGTTATCAAATTATTATGATTTAGTATTTATTTATGATCTTAAGTCCATCTCACTTTGTTAATTTCTTTTGATTATATCACTTAATTTTTCTATTTATATTTTTTGATTATCACTTTGCTCTTCTATTTCTTAAATTCTACTTTCATAAGATTCTTTTATTTCCTAGATTTGCTATTCAAGATTTCTTATTATTTTATCTTGTTGCTCATTTTATATTTGCAAATTTTACATCTTTTAGTTTTATTATTATAATTATTATCTGCTTTACGTATCACGTTAGTCCATCTTCTCAAATTCAACTAATTTATCATTCATTTCTTTTTTTATTAGTTGTTTTTCTCTTTTTTTCTTTATGTGCTTTCTCTACAGAATGTTAAATTTTTCCTCTTGTGCAAACACTTCTTTTTGCAATTCTTCATTAATCAAAACTTACTCTTCTAACAATTTCTATATATCATATGATCTATAATAAAATTGGCCAAAAATTAAAAAATATTCATGAACTTAATATCTAATTTACTTTAGTAGTAACTTGTGGTAGTTCTTGATGAGTTCTGTTTGGTTTTCTTTACCTTGCTATTCAATAAAGAATTTCTTTTCAGCTTCAAAGCTAAGGTCAAACTCCTTAACTTTAGACTAGAATTTAAAAGACTTTCTCAAAGGCATGCTAGGTTGAATACTGCTGATTTATTAAAGAAGATCATAGTCAGACTCTTCTGAACTAGATTCAACCAAGTCTCTAAATGTTTTTAAATGTTCTTTAATATTTTATCTAATTTAAGCCTATGTGCTTTGCCTCGCAGAGAAAAGGTTGTTTAGATTATTTTTATTACTTAATAAATTAGTAGCTGAAATGGCTTGACTAAAATTTCCAATATTCTAGTTGCTCATATTTCCCAATAAGTTGTTATTTTATAGCTTCAAATGATCTTTTATCTTGACATTCTAAAAATTTTATTAAACATTATCTAGAGGAGTTGCTGCTATATTACCATAACTCTAATTTTAGCTCTCATCAAGTGATTAAGTATTAAAATCTCTAGACAGCGATCTTCCTCTCAAAACAGGCACATTAAGCTATCTTGGAGTAAATTTAGGAGATTTGCTTAAACTTGTCTTTCTGCTATGAGAAATGCTAGGAGAATTTTCTGTTTTAAGAATTTTAAAGTCCAATTCCTTCAATAAATTGTCTTTAACTTCCTTGTAATTCCTCCTAATTTAAAAATAAAATAATAAAATCATTAAAATTGCAATATATTTACGTTGAATCTCCTTGTGCTGAAGATCTTGATCTATTTAAAGATTTAGGTGATTTTACTACTTTAAGTTGCTACTATCTGTTTTGACCTAAGGTATTAAGGGAACTTCTTTTGGAGGTTATATTCTTGCTGACATTCAGGTTTGATGACTTTCTTTTGCCAAGCAAGTTATATTATGAGCTGCTGTTTAGAGGGTTCTTTTTTTACTTAGAAGCATTTGATGTAGCACTTTTTTTGGATGTTTTAGAATTTACAGATTTTTTAGAGTTTTAAGATTTTTATGAGAAAGCAGATTTAACTGATTTTTAAGAAGTGGCAGATTTTTTAGAAAGAATTGATTTACGAGATTGTGTGGATTTTCTAGATAAAGTTGACATGTTTACTTAGCTGTTATTATTATCTTCTTTATTTTAGGTTGTGCTTTTTTTTCTTTTAGGACCCTTTGATAGCGAGCTTTTCCTTTGTGTTAAAGGATTTGCTGATTATGATTTATCAGCAGACTTTTTAGCCCCTTTAAAATTTATAGTTTTTTGTTGTTATTTTTTCTTCATTGCTTTCATATATATATCTTATTCATCTATACTATCATTCATCTCTTCACTCTTCCTGATCTTTCTCTAGTCATAAACAGGTTTCATGTTGTTATTGTAATAATTTGAATATTCAGGATATCTCTAAAATTAGTTAGACGCAGCTTGTGTAGGAGTGCTTGTGTTTTTGCTTGAAGGACTTTTAATCACACTTTTTATCTGGATAATAATGTTTGAATAAGAATAAAAAATGAGTTAAAATTATTACTGAAGTATTGCCAGACATAATTTTCTAGTCACTGTTTGTTAAAGACACCCTCTTTCCATAATTCATTCTTCTTCTTCCATCTAATTCAAATCTAGGTGTCTCAAAATATTCAAATAAATTATCTTTGTGTGATTGCTTTAAATCTGGTGAACTTGATGTTCTTTTCTTAATATGATCACTGACAAATCTATCTGGAAGACTTCTTGGGCTTGAATTTTAATCTAAAAAATTATTTAATAAATAATTTTTCTTAAATCGAACTATTTACTTTCATTTAAATTTTATAGTTGGGACTTTAAATTTAGCACCTTGTCTAAGAGCAAATTTTTGTTGTCTCCATCGATTTATTTATTTTAGCAAATGTTTGTTAAGATGTTTTCGATAAATTCAGCTTTACTTTTAATCCATTTAGTGAAAACAGCAGATTAAGCAACTGGTGGGTTTTATATTGACTCGTTTACTCTGTCTATCTCTTAATTTATTTAATCAATTTAAGGATTTTTTAGTTAATAACTATTAAACAGGCTATTGTTATTTAGAATATTTTTGTCAGCATCTACAAATTATAAACTACTCTTTGATCTACGATGAGTCTAACCAAACATAGGAGGATAAGACTACTCTTCATATGGATTTATAGATTGAAAATTAGAATTCTGGTTGCTAAATAAATTATACTTAGCTGGACTTGATTAATTGTTACTGCCATAAATATTTTTAGCAGCTGAATCTTAAATTAAAGGATTGTTTTCTCTCAACCCTTGCTAATTACTTAAATTTGGATCGTTTGTGTTATAGTTAGTTGTCAAAGCAGATGTCTACTTTGTTTAATAAATCGAATCATCTTCAAATTTAAATATATTTTGAAACCTCTTTGTCAACTTTTAAACAAAAATAAAAAATTTTAAAAAATAATTTAAAAAAAAAATGTTTTACTTTCAATCCCTACAAATTATCTAAGTGCTAGCTAGAGTCAGAAACGAAGGAGGATAGTACAACTAAAGCAGAATTTTAATTAAATGCAGATTAAAGCAGTTAAGTCATTCTACTGAAGTTGTAGAATTTAGTGTTTTTACTTTAAATTATTCCTTAAGTAATGTAAGTATCCTTTATTTCTTTAAAAAATCCACAATAATATTCCTCATTTTCTTTGCTCATATAATCAATTTCTTCAAGATTAATAAAGTTCATTTCACAATTAGAGTTAACACCTTGCAGTCTAATCTTGCAAATTTAAGTCTTTCCCTATATTTTAACATAAAGTAACAAATAAAAATATTCTTATCTAAATAAAAAGTAAATATACCTGCTTTTCATTAATACTTAACAAATTGTTTTCCTACACGTATTAAATAACCTCCAAGAAATCATCTAAATCAAATATTTCTCTTGAGACTATCATATTTTCCATATTTTAATAAGGTGAATGGTCGTTTAAAAAGTCTACAATATTTTCTTGAAAATTAGTGACCTCAAAAAAGCTCATCTTAACAGTAATTAATTGCCTTTGATTTTAAAAAATAGATTAAATATTATTTATAGTAAGCAAAGTTTCATTTATTTATTCATTTTTAGACACTTTTCTTATGAATATTTTAAATATTTAGATTGACATTTCATCAATTATTTATTTTTACTTGCCTTTAAAATAATAAGTCTTTTTTAAAGATGCACAATTTGAAAGACTGTTTACAATTAAACCATAATTAATAAATTACCCATCTCCATTTTGAATATTTTTTAAGGTGATTTAATCAAATATGTTGTCAATTAGCCTTCCATAGAGACCCTCATCGACTTAATTAACATCATTTATCCACAAATGCTGCTTACTCCTAAATTTGATTATTTAATTTATGATTACAAATATGAAGAAGAGCTTTAGTTAATATTATACTTTAAGTTCCCATTATGAATTATTGTAATATTTTTATTCTCAAATACGAACTGATGGACTAAAGGCTAAAAGACGGCTTTGTACATTTCTTGAATACTTTAAAAATTTTAAACTTATTATTTCAATTTCATAGAAGTAAAATTTAATTTACGATTAGCCTTTTTCAAACACCTTGTCAAAAGAAAACGACTCCTACCCTTTAGAGAGTTTTTTTCCTATTTAGATTAAATTTCCATTTACTTTTGGCAATAATGAGTTTTAACTCGTTGGCTTTTTGTCTTTCGACTTAGATCTCGAGCGAGAAGGAGTTTTACTTACACTTTTACTTTTTAAGCTGTTATTGGATTTCTTTTTTTTTAGAGGAGACTTTTTTTATGGAGCTTTTTCCAAAATTTTAGCTATAAACTAAATGTTACAACCAGGCTATTGTTAAATATCCATTACAAAAGTTTTTATCAAACTCAATAAGTAGTTATGGCAATATAATTATTTAAGTATATCTTACTAGCTAACTAACTAACTAACTAACTAACTTTAAAAGCGCTAAACTTTATTATTATTAATAATATTACTATAGTGTTAAAAAGTAATTTAAGAGTTTCTTAAATATTTATTTCTTAAAAAAAAATATTTAAAATATTGATAGATAGATAGATTGATAAATTGTTTGTTTTTTTTTTCAATGTTTCTAAGATTAAATTTTAAAAAATAAAAACAAAAGTCGTTTAAAGTTTTTTTATTTCAAATCTTAATATTTTATTTGAAAAAATATCAACTAAATTTAATAAATTTAGTAAAACATTTACTATTGAGTTGCATTTTAAAAATAAATTAGAATATCGATATTATATTTTTTTTTAATTTATAAGGATTACCAATTCTGACTACTTTAATTATTTGACAGTTAAAGCGGTAATTTTATTAACAAATTTCAGACAAACTTTTCATTTAATCAATATTTTTTAAATACACAAATAATTGTAAAAATTAAAAATAAAATAATTAGTAAATAAAACGATTGCCTTTTAAAATAATCAATAGAAATGAACAGATAAATAAGTCTTCACAAACTTGTTGACTATCTTCCAAATTAAAAATTTAGTGTATATGCTAATTATTTGGGTGAATGCTAGGAGATATTTCTTTAAATTACTTAAATAGTTGAAAGAAATATTTCATATGATAAAATTTTTTACTTATTTAGAAAAATAAAAACTTTAGAGCTATCCTTTTAAGATTTTGAAATTGAAAATATTTATGAGTTTAGTTAAGCATTTAAATAATTAACTGAGTTAAAAGATTTGTAAATATCTCTTAATAACTGCAAAAATTAAGCAATTTACAAAGTTGTAAGAGAAGTTTTGCAATATTTCAAAGGCCTAAACAGTCTCTCAATTACTATTCAATTTTGTTCAGTGCCAGAAAAAGAATTTTAAAATATCATAGAAACGATATAAAACACCTAACTGAATCTAGAGTAGATAAACATTTAAATTTATTAGTCTTTAATTAATTAAAATAGCTTTGCACTTTTAGCCAAGGATATTAACAATTTAACTTTATTGAAGACATTCATTTTAAATTCAAACAATAAAATAGGTGTTTAAGGGGCTATTGAATTAGCTCATTTGATTTAAAATATAAGTTAAATTTAAGAATTAGATTTGGTTTTTGGAAATGAAGATAAAATTGGAGAGAATGGGTTGGTTGCTTTATCTCATAGCATTCAAAAGCTAGTTAATTTAAAGCAACTTAAACTTGCAATTCTTAAAAACGATGTCTAAACTTAAGGGCTAATTGCATTAGTAAATTCTATCAAAATACTAAAAAATCTTTAAATATTAAGTTTAAATTTTATTGAAGACAATATACAAAGTGAATTTGCTGAATAATTTGGAAAATGCCTAGAAAATTTAAGTTCCTTAAAAGTTCTTTTACTTAACATAAAAATTCAAAACATTGGACATTAACTAGGTTTAGCTCTTGGCAATAGTTTAAAATAACTAAATAATTTACAGAATTTATAAATTAGTATCGATGCTGCAAATAAGATATAATCAATTGGTTGCTGCGCTCTGGCCTAGTCTTTCTAGAATATAATAAATCTTTAAAAATTGAAAATTTTAATTAACTAAAATGAAATAGGACCAGAAGGAGTAGCTTAGATTGGAGAAGGATTAAAAAATTTGTCAAATCTGTAAAAATTGCAACTTTCTATAATAGGAAACTAGTTTTTGCCATATGGAGCTCAAAAATTAGGAGATGGATTGAAAAATTTAGTTAATTTGATAGAATTAGAATTTAGAATAAGTTAAGAGTCTTAAATATAAGCACAAGGTGCAATTTATTTAGGAAAAGGAATATAAAATCTAAAAAATTTAAAATAATTGCTTTTTTCATTAGAAAAAGTAGATTTATAGGACGAAGGAATCGTTGGTTTTACTAGAGGATTTGAAGATCTCTCTAATTTAATTAAGTTAGAATTTTGTCTGTCTGGAAACGGCATAACAAATAATGGATATAAAGGATTAGGATAAAATATATAAAAGCTAAAAAAAATTAAAATTATAAATTTTAGCTCAAGAGATTATAATTTATCTGCTGAAAATATTGATATGCTGGCTTAAGGATTTAATAAGTTAGCAACCTTGAAAAAACTTATTTTGAGAATAAGTTTACAGAGTGTGATGGGAGTATGCAATTATTTGCATTAAATACCTAATCTGGAATATATTTATTTTGGTGTCATGGAGTATTTTCTTACCAACAACAAAAGTGAAGAATTAATTAAAATTTTAATAAATTCAATATCAGAGGTTAAATCTCTTAGAGTGCTTTATTTCTCTTATTTAAAGAGATTGTAAGAAAAATTCATTAGCAAAAATATATTCAGAAAAAATTTGAAGCTCGTTTCGATTAGTTCCTAAGTTAAATTAAATTGAAAAATTATTTTATAATATAATTTATTAAAAGCATAATAAAAAAGTTTCCATTTTCTGATATTTAACTAAAAAAGTTGATTGATTATTTATTTTAATTCATAAATTTATTCTAAAAAATTTTAAAAATAAATATTTAATTTTTGTTTGTTTAAGAATTAAAAAAATCTTATGTTTTAAGAATTAAAAAAAATCTTTTGTATTAAGAATTAAAAAAAATCTTTTGTTTTATAAATTAAAAAATAATAATTTAAATTTTATTTGATGTTAATTTAAATTTTATTTGATATTAATTTATAATAATAATATAATTTATGATAATTATTTTATTGATAAATACAAAATGGTTTCTTTGGATAAAAAAAAATTGATATATTATTAAAATGATAAAAAAGTAGTTTTAAATCTTTGAGAAATTTTTGAGTTTTTTATTAATTTGTTAGTTTGTTTATAAATTTTATCCTCAATACAAAATTTAGATATACAGAAAATTAATAACATTAATTTAATTAATTTAGTGGTTGGTAAATATCCGTCAACAAATTTTATTAAAATATTGCAAATAGTTTCTTTTTATATCAGTTAAATATTTTCAAAGATAATTAAGTAAATAAGTTAGTTAGTTAGCTAGCTGATTATTTAAGTTTAAAATATTAGTAGTATATATTAGTAAAAATGTCATAGAATGGTAATAATAAGTAATAATAGGTGAGGGAAGAAACTCCCGTTATAGTAGCTCAAAAGGTATGCATCAATTTTTAAAAAAATTATTTGATTTGTGCTTGACATTAACTCAAATTTTTATTACAAATTGATTACTTTTTTTGAAATAAATTCAAAAGGAGATATTTAAAACATTCTAAATGACAAAACGATTTTATTTGTAATTAACATATTTTGAAAATAAATAATTGAATAGGAAATAAAGGAAAAATGGTTATCAGAAATAAGCGAAAGCATAAAAGATGAAGAAAGAAAGTTTATTTTTAATTTATGTTTTTAGATTATGAGATAAAGATAAAACTTAGAGATTTTATAGAAGAATCCAAGTGGTGATTAGCGAAGCTAAGATTTGATTAAGAATAATATAAATGAAATTTAAAATGTCAGCTTATCAAAATCTCTTGATGATTAACAGAGAAGTTCATATTAAATTATGAAGTAGATTGTAAATGATTATGTTGTTTTAGAAGATGAAAAGTATAAAATTCAAAAATTTCGTAGAAATTACCTTTTAAGGAATGCAAAATAAATTGGAGAATCAATTCAAATATAACCAACTACATAAGGGAAAGCACCATAAATTTTACAAATCCATGATTATATTTTATGGCCATAAAAAAACAGCATAATTCAAAGTGAGGCAGTAGAAAGTGCTGTCTTAGATAAAAATATAATAGAATTTAATAAAACCTCTATTTTGAAATGGGAAGAAAAAACATCCAAGTATAGAATAGTGCTTATTCCTCAAAATCTAAAGAAAAATTTTAACTAAAACGGTGAATTCGACCAGCTGACAGCCAAATAAAATATTGAGCTGATTTATATGATTTATTTCAAATCATTCTATAAGCTTCAAAAAATTATGAATTATGCTTTAATAACGTCTAGATAAGATAGCATTGATCGTACTTTTTATAAATTATGTTAATACAAATCATAAATTATTTATTTATTTATTTAAAAAGAATAAACTTATGTTTTTAATAAATGTGCTAAGCTCTTTAATCGGTCTTTAATTAATGCATTTTTGTAAAAGTTAAATTAGTATGCAGAAGATTTAGCTATTAAAAAGAGGTAAATTATTATAATTAATTTTCTTAGACATTAAGATAAATAATTTTAAAATAGAAATCAATAAATTGATAAATTTCTAGATTTGCCTACAGTTATAAGTTAAGAAGACTTCAGTTAAACACCATTGAGCAAAAAAAAGATGGAAAGTTCTTTAGGTATGCATTTTACAAGAAAAAATTAATATTAATTTTAAAAAATACAGATCAAGTTGTAAAGGGATCTCAAAATGAATTAAAAGAAGAAAGTCCTTCTAAAGATAAAAAAAGCTTAGAGTTATAGCAAATTCCTGAAGAGAAAGAAAGTGACTAAAATTTTAAATCTGAAAGTTAAAATTAGTAGATGAGCAGACATTTATAATCTTCTAGTTTTTCTAAAAAATCAAGCATTATATTGCATAAAGTAGAAAACAGTGATATTGACTAAAGAGTTTAACAGGATTTAGAAAGCAAATAAGGTAAAAAAATTAAATATATTTTAAAAGTAAATTAGTTTTAAATAAGATAATTAAGGAGAAATAAAAAGGAATCAAATACTTTCTAACAAACAAAGATAGTAGCCATAAAATTCAAATGAAAGTTTTTAAGGTGATGGCAGCGATAAATACTAAACCCTAACATTTCCAAATTCTCCAACAATTAAAATTATGACTTCTAACAATGAAAATATTTCATGTATAAACAAACATTTTACATTTCAAATCTTAATCTTATTTTATAAAGCATAAAAAGTTTTAACTGATAACCAAACTTAACAAACTTAAGCTGCTCTTGCTACAATTTAAGGCATGCAAAGAGAGTTTGAATAATCCTAGAAATTTAATTTAGATGCTCCAAAACAGAAATTAGATGATTCTGGGCCCATCACTAAGCAAATTTTTTAGCAATAAAAAGGCTACGATGAATAACAAATAGCAAATAATTTAATAAATTAAGATTCGAATAGCATAAAGTAATTTTTTTTTCATAATTTAAATGTTTATTTATTTGTTTTAATTTTATAAGTTAGCATAGTTAGAAAGGGATTGTTGCATAAACTAGTTCAGAATTAAAAAAATCAGAAAACTCTCCAAAAGAGAAATATTTAAAAGTAAATGATATTATAAATAATAAAGTCTAATAAGATGGTTTACAAGAGAACAGAGAATAGATTAACTAATTAATGAGTTAAAGCTAAAAGTTTAAAGTTTAATAAAAACTTAATCTTTAAGATCATAAAAGGTCTTCTCAAGAAAAAATAGGGTTGAAGAGTAGGCAAGGAGAGTATCAATCATAATAAGAATTTCATTCACCGATTAAATAAGGCAATAGTTCTCCAAATAATTTTCAATATGAAATGTATTTTAATAAAGAATTTGGACAAAGTGGTTTCTTAGATTACGATAGTCCTCTATAAAATGAAGAGTCTCTTTATGAGAAAATAATCAATTCAAAAGAAAAGAGAACTCTTGCTAATCCAAACAATTAAAAGGGGTTTGATACACCTGCAAAGTAAATAAATCAATAAGGGCAAAAGAAAATGATTGAAATGAAATCATAAGTAGAATCTTATATGCAAGATCCAATGGTGAAATAGTTCATAGAAAACGAAAATTTACAGGAACATATGAAAGTGTCTTCTGAAAAGCTACCTGTTTAGCTTTAATAAAATAGCCAAAATTAAGAAAAATAATATTGCATTACTAAAATAATGATTTATTGGTATGAAGAGGAAGCTTTTGATGATTTTTATAATGAAGTCAAAGATCTCGTAATTGGTAATAATGTTGTACCGCTTTAAGAACTTACATACAAATTCTCCAACAAAAAAGAGATAAATAAGAGTGAAAATGTCTGGCAATTAGATTCAAGGATATAATTTAGCTTGGATGATATATAAGCTTAGGCTGTTCCTAAAAAAAGAATGAGTGGTAGTGGATTAGGAATTAGCTAAGAAATTTAAAATAATCAAAGCTTCTCAACATAAAAATTGTTTGATGCTTCTTGGAAAGTTGCAATTAGAAACGAAAGAGGAATAGGTATAGTTAATGGAGAATTGAAAATAGGTGAGACTTTACTTTCCTGTAGTGAATATGGAAGAGAATAGTTTTTAATTTTGAAATCTCCTTTTGCAAGCTTAAGCTAGAGTCTCTTTGCAATTTTACATCTCATAATTGAAGTTTAAGCAACAGAAAAACAAAAAAATCCTTCATAGTAACAAGAACAAGCATTTGATAAATAAGAAAACAAGCCACAATAATAGGAGTTAACTTAGAACAAAAATAGCCCTAATAATTTAAAAAATTAACAAGTTTATACAACTTCCTTCTTGAAAAACAGTATACAACGAATAAGGAACGAAGAGAATTTCATGTACTATTTAATTACAAATAAAAAAGTAATTATTCCTAAAAGATGTGTCTGGATTAAATTTATAAATGACCCTGAAATCAATAAAATAAGGCAATTTTATCAACTTTTACAAACCGATATTGAATACAAAGAAGTGTTAAAAAAATGTTAGAAAAAATTAGAAGATTTTAATCTAAGAAGAATTCAAAAGATTATTGACTGGTAAGGTAAAATGCAAGCTGAATTGCTGATGTTAAACGTTAGGAAAAATATTTTTGATACACTTATGTTAAAATCTGATAAAAAAGCTATTAATAGTTATATAGCGCAAAAGGGAATTCCAAATGAATATCGCTTTTGCATTTACTCATCTATTTTGGATCTGCATCAATAATTAGTTAATACAAAGTAATTACTCGAGGAACTTTTTAAAAAACCTTGCACAAATGTTATTCAATACTTGATATACGAATCTAAAAATTATTGCAATTCTTTAGTAGTCTCTGCATCTTCTTTTATTTACAAGAAATTCCCTTACGAACCAGTAAAATCTTAAGCTATTTTTGATTTATATTAAGCATATCTCATGTATAGCTACATAACAAATGATAAACCTAATTAAATGCTCATTTCCCCTTCTATAAATCTTCTAATTAATATTTATGAAAACTTTTTTGAAGAAGAGCAACAAACTCTAGCTTAGAACTTCTAAATATAATCTTAAAATCCAAAATTATAATAGATGAAAGTTAGCATACCACCGAATTTAAGCTAAAATCAGTAATTCAGGATAGCTTGTTAGTAGTTTCAGTAGTAGTAGTTTTTCGTCTTTGCTTCATTAATGAATTTACTCAAGGATGTTGATTTTAATTTCATTTTTTTCAGTTTGATGAACAGATTGAGCTAAAGTTATGCAAATTTGAACATCGACAACTAAATTCCTTCCCTTAAAGATTTAATTTTCTAGGGATGCTATTCATTTTTTTCTAGTAAATCCTAATTTTAATTTTATATTTTCAGATTTGAACAATTTATTTTATAAAAAACATAGATATTTTAGTTGGTGAGCTTTGGAATAGAATAATTGATAGCGTGTTCATAGAGCTAATTGCTATTTAAAAATTGGAAATTAATTTCTTTTTGTTCTGTATTTCGAAGACAATTTTTAGTATTTACATAGACTATCATATCGAAGAGAGCATTTAATTAAATTAAGAATTTGCTATTGGTGAATGCTTCGATGAATTAATCTATGATTTTTACAGTGTTTACTTGAATACCAAGAGATTTTTTGAAGTTTTTTGTAACACTATCAAGACAGATATTTTGATATATTAGCAAATAACAGCTTAATATTCTGATTACATGACTAAGATTAAACTGATAAACAGCTAGAGTGTGTACAGATAGAATTATACATATAATAATTCCAATGAATTTTAGATTGAAGAAAACAATTTGAAGGAATAATTCAATCTTGAACTTGTAAAATTAAAGGATTGCGAAGAATATGCAGATAAATAAATAAGTGATCAAAGATAAGTAGATCTATTTATTTACTTGAATGACATAGCGCCACATATTTTATAAAATTCTGTATTAATTGTAACTTATGAAGGAATTAAACAATAAAAATTTATACCTTATTAAAGTGAAAATGGTAAAAAGTTAAAATTATCATTTAAAACAAAAATACCTTTTTTAAAAACAAACTCTCTTTATAATGAAATCGAAGGTAGAGAATAAATTAAATTTGAACTCATTATTTAAGTTTCATATTAAGATATATTTTTTACAGGATTTATAGAATGGGATCCTGTAAATCTCTTTTACAATAAGACATTGGTTTATTTGAATCAAAAGAATAACATGGATATCGAAAAAACTCTATTATTATCTATATATTTAGAACCTACTTAGCAATAACCTAACCAGCCTTTGATAAGAAATACAGTTCAAAACAAATATTATGATTAAAATTTTATTAGAAATGATGTAAATACTATGGGACAGTGTCCTATTTTTATGAACGAAGGTGTTTCCTTAATTATGCATAAATTTGATTATAGGAGCTTGTTGATAACTAATATTTCCACTACAATTGATCCTCTTAGATTTTCTGTAAATAATATCATCTAGAAAAGTTAAAATATTTCAAGCAAATATCCAATCAATTCTAATTTAATAAAATATTCAAAAGAAGCTATAAATGATTGGTATGCAAAAATTTCATTTTTAATTGCTAATAATTCAGAGTTATCTATAGACGAAAAACTGTAGTTGTTATATTTAGCATTGAAAAGTGCATTTGGGTTTGAAGTTTCAATTAAGAATGTTTTACTTCTTTTTAAAGAAATAGCAAGAATACAAGGATTTATATTGAGCTTTGAGAGTTTGATTGAGAGAATATCTCAAATAATAGGGAAAAGATTGAAAAATTCTATTGTAGTTTCTATTCAATTTATTGACGAAAATGGAAATAAATAGCAGTTTATCGCTAACAATTAACATTAAAATTATTTACTAGATACAAATGTATAAATTCTAGAAAAAGAGTATGAAGAAGTAATAAGCCAGACTCTTGATGAGGGTATTCATTTAGTAGATATTAGGACAATAATTAGTTAAGTCCATTAAAATTTATTGTTGAAAAATTCTATAACTTATCTAAGTCCAACAAATATAATACACAATTATCATCTCTAAGTTATGGTTGATGGATGTAAGAATAACTATTTTATAGACTCGAATGGAATGATTGTCATAACTAAAAGCGTTTAAGAATAGCAAATACTCATCACCAAAATCCCAATTTTCAAAAATTTATCAGTTAGTCAAAGCATGTTTTTAGGGATCATGCATCAATCTCCCTTTATGTTAAGCTACTTTTGCAAATTTCCTAAGCTGAATTACTTTACAAGATAGATTCCTCTTGCACTCAAATTCCACTTTTTTGACTTAAAGAGCTAACAACTTTTCAGTACAGAGCCCATCCAAAAATATACTCTAGTTGATTCGATTGGTTTAATCATAGAAGATTTACTTTCATAAGACATTCTACCAAAGCACTATAGTTTTGCTACATATTCTTGTCTAACTGCAGATCGATAAATGTTGTTCTTAAATGATAATTTGATAAATCAAATAGATGTGCAGAGAATAAAAGAATTATAAGATAATAACTTATTAATAACACTAAATGTTTATATTGGGTAGGAGCCACAATATAAGTTACCCTATTCTGAAATAGAAAAATGTAAGATTCTAAAAAATAATTATAGTAGGCTAGATTCTGTTAATATAAATAATTCTGAGGATAGTTACTTGTAATTTTAAGCAGCAATATTCACAAAGCAAGGTATTGATTTTTAAAAAATTTATAAATTACCTATAAATGATCTTTACTAATTTTCTGACAAAAAGAGCAGAATTTCTGAATAAAACATCTATATAATATGAGAAAAGAAAATAATTATTTTCAATATAATACTCTTTGCTTATTTGAGCTTATTTTATCCTAGTTTCTTCTCCAAATATAAGCCTAACATCAATAAAACTTGTAAAAACCAAATAATTTTTAAATAAACAAATTAAGAGATATTTTTAAATCACTATTTAAATATTTAATGTAATTTATTAGTAAATAATAAAAATTATCATAGCCAGCTATAAAAAGAAATATTTTGCTATATTTGAAATTTAATTATCTTCATTTATTTACTTTATTTTTATTATTAGTAAATAAAATAAAAATATTCTTTTGTATAAAATATTTAGATTTACTTAACTGTATATTCATGCATAAATAGTAACTAATTTAAATATTGTTAAAAAAAAATACTTTTTAATATATCTTTTAATCTTATTGTTTGGAAAAAATTATAAAAATTTGATGCCTATTAAAATTAATCATTTTATTAAAAATTACTTAAGTATATGTAGAAAGTTAAAATATATTGATAAGTGATTTTAAGATGTAAAAATTTTAGAGCTATTTATTAGAATTTCATATTTTTGAACTAAGTTAATCTACTTATTTAAAAATGAATAAAGAAGAATTAAAATTATAAATTGTAGTATGTATTTGTAATTATTTCATTTTAAACTTTAATAAAAAATGGGTTTTTACTTTAAATGTTCAAACAAAATCAAAAAATTAATTTTGATTATTGGAAAAAGTGTAAAAAATGAAAAAATTAAAAATAATATTAATAATTATTTGGGTAAATTAGAAAATAATAAACAAATTTATTTCAAAATTCTTTATTTAAGACATGTTTTTAGATAAAAAAAGTGAATTTCACAATAATATATATGGTCTTTTGAGTTTTTTTGAATTTGATTTAATTAAAGTCTGTAAGGATATATTTAAATAGAGCATAGAGGTGATTTAATTTTTGAATCTTTAAGATATATTAAATTACTTAATATTTAATAAAATTTTGCTTAAATTATTATAAATCATTTTTTTAGAATCAAATTGTAGGAAAGTGAAATTTTAAAATTTACACTAATTATAAGTCAAGTAATTAAAAAATCTTAACTTGAACAAATTTCACAAACAAAAGATATGTATTTCCCTTGCTTTATTTATGAAATTTAAATATTATTTTTAGAGTTTAGATGATTCATTTAAAAAATACCTAATTTTCTAAGTTTATTTACTTAAAATCATTTTCTTATATAATATGAATAATAAAATAAACCAATTTTTATTTGATTTTATTGAAAAAATTACAAAAATCACTATCCTTCTTCTTTTTTGTTATTCTTTAGGTCAAGGTTAACTAAATTCTTATTTTGCATATTACAGTTACCTACCTACCTACATAACATTTTATCAATTAAAAACTATTAATGAGAATAGAATTACTATACTTTTAAAAGATATAATCAAAAAAGCTAAAAATTTCACAAATAAAAGATATTTTTTCCCCTTGCTTTATTGAATTTGAAACAAAATATTTTCCTTAAGTTAAAAAGAATAAAAGAAAATACTTAATTTTATAAATTAATTTACACAAAATTGTTTTCATATACTATTTAATTAGGAAAATAAATCATTTTTAATTTGAAATTTTATTGAAATAATTGCAAAAATCATTATTCTTCTTTTTTTTTTATTGCAATTTAGTTCAAGATCAACTAAATTCTAAAATATCATATAACACATAAATACATTCCTAGCTACATTATATTTTGTAAATAGAAATTCTTAATGAGAATAGAATTTATTAGATTAATTATTATTGTAAAAGATATAATCAAATAAGCTTTAAATTGAAAAAATTTTACAATTAAAAGATATTTTTTTTAATTGCCCTATAGAAAAAGAAACAAAATATTTTTTCTTTAAGTTAAGAATGAATTCAAAAAATACTTAATTAGATAAATTTATTTACACAAAAATGTTTTCGTCTACTAACGAATTAAGAAAATAAATCAATTTTAATTTGAAATTTTATTAAAATAATTGCAAAAATAAGTTAGTTAGTTAGTTAGTTAGTTAGTCACTCACTCACTTACTATTCTTCTTTTGTTGTTTATTATTCTTTTATGTCAAGGTCAACTAAATTCTTCAACATGTCAAATACTTAAAATTTATGATCGAACTCCATATCATACCAGAAATTAGCTGCTATGATAAAGTCACTAGATTGAGCTTCGTCACTAAGCTAGTTTTATGATGATGTAAATTAAGTTACTTAATGGAACCAGAGAGCTGGTAAGTATAAAACCTCTCCAGATTTAACAATAACATGATAGACTGGAATGTCTTCAGAGAAATATCTATGGTAATCTTCTGGTAAATCAGGATTATGAGAATACCAAACTGTGCTTGAATTTTAATTTTTTTCATTATCTTGCTAATCTGATTCATCTTCTTCATTGTTTATATCTTCTAACCACCACTTTTAAAAGTCTGGAGAGCTATTCCATTTAGTATTTTTGTAAGTACTTATTCCACAGTAAGGAAATATAGCAGGAGGAGCTAATGTAAAGTGTTTTTCGCCTTGAATAACTGCATAAATATTTTCATAAGGGTCTTTATGGAGAGCTGAGACGGAATCTGAATATCCCATCCAAAAGTTGATTGAATCTGGCTCTTGACCATTGAAAAAAGTGTTTTTGAAAAACTCTTTTATGTCTGGTAGATTTTGGGTTTTATTACTAGGCGATTTTCCTTAGGTGTATTAAGATTTTATATCTGATAAGAAAAAGTTGAATTCACTTGTTAAATTTCCATTTTATTTTTGAATGTAGGGAACCACATTTCCTTGGTTTTTATATTTTTTCATATTTAAAAAATCCTAAAATGTGCCTTTCACTTATTTGGGTTAGGCAAAAAACTTATTGTAAATAGAATCAGCATAACCATCAGGTGTAAGATCAATTGTAATTTCATGATCTCCAATTCTCTTTTTCAAGTATTCTAAGTCTTTCCAATTCTTCATCGCAGGCCACTAATTGATTGCATTAATAATTTTGCATGGTTTGTTAACGGCTATGTACTCCTTGTAGAATTTCAGAGGGTTGTTGACAATAGTAGAATATTCTACTTCATCTATCTCGCCTAAAGGATATGTGGTGCTTCCTAATTCTAAAGTTTACTCAAAAATATGACTGAATTTGCTGCTATAAGGATCATATACTTAGTCTCTATCTACTCTTTCGTATTCGTAGTCCTCAAACTTATTTTCCTTCTTGTTGTAATATTTAAAATTTTTTAGCTTGTCCTTCTAATAAAGAGTTTAGCTAGCACAGTAACAATCCATTTTAGGCTATAAACTAAATCTTTTAAATTTCTATTTTAATTAAAGTATAAGAATGAATTAAAATTTTAGATTTATCAATTTTTTTGGATGGATCCAAAAGCTATTCTCCAAAACATAAATGTTAATTAATTTACTTTTATAAAATATCTTCTCATAAACAATGAACACTATCATATAAATTAGGCTTTTTTTGTTAAAATTAAGTAACATTAAAGCAATTTGATATTTTATTCATTCAAAAAAAATTAAACCCATAATTTAAATCTATTACAAATATTTTTAATTTATTGTTAATAAATTTGTTATGAAATCACCCACTTTTATATTTTATAAATTTATCTTTTTAAAATATTATATTATTAGCAAATTTCTATTATTTTATTTAAAATTTATGTTTACTTAAAATATTTTATATTATCATTTATAGACTAAAATATTGTTTTTATATTTTTTTGCAAAATCAAAAATTTTATCTCTCAAGACATATTAATTTAGGAATAGATATTATTAATTAAATTTGAATTATTTATAAAATACAAAAGTATTTTTGGATAAGCAATTAGTAAATTATGCTCAATTAATTAACAAACAAATTACATAATAATAAATATAAAAAGTTTTTTTAATCTGATTTTATGTAATTGAAAGATAATGAATAGCTTTTATTTAAATTCATAGTTAATTCACATTTTATTAATATTTAAAGATATTAAAATCAATTTATTTCTAAATTCAAAATTATTGAATGCACCTATTTATAACTGTGATGATATATCATGATTTTTATTCTGAAAAGTTTTTGTGATAAATATTACTTTGATAAATGTTTTTTAATTTTTTTTAGGATTTTCAGAAATCTCAAAATATTAATTGTATGGTAAAAAATAAAACATATAACTAGACAGATTAAATGATAAGGTAATAAATAATTAATAAATTATGTAATACATATGTTATGAAACAGGCAATAAATAAAACTAATTGATTATAATAATGATGATGATGATGATATTGATAACTATTTTTATCTTTATTTGTATTTTATTTTATTATATACTATTAAAAATGTTAATTGTTGATTGAATGAATAATTAGTTAGCAACTTTATTCATGATTGCCTAGAAGGGCTAGTTATAAATGGTGAATTTGTTTTTTCGTTTTTCGGAGACTTGCTGTACGTGGTAAAGAAGTTAAATTCTGTGTGCATATTATTAACCGATTTATTGCCTTATTAGGAAGTAGGCTGTGTTATATCTTATACTTGTAACTCTTTGGTTAAGTCGAGAGGGATTTTTTTAATTTTACTATTTTTTAAAATCTCTCTGATTTCTTACTCTTTTTTAGAGAGGGCGAAGTTGGCATTATAGTTTGTAATATTCCATTACATTTTTGTAAAAGAGAGGTTAGTTAACTTTTTAGTTCTATTTTAGCTATTTGGCAATCCAGGTCTAAGACATTCATAATATAATATAATATAATATAATAAAATACAATTTATTTTTTTGAATTAAAAAAGCTTAAAGTAAGTTGTTTTTTACATAGAATAGCCTCCATCTTGGTATGGAATTATGACACTTTTTTTACATACGTGATCTTACTTAGATTCAGGAGAAATTTTCCTTATTTTTTTCACATTTTGGTAGTGGATATATGGCTGACTAAAAATCTTCTTGATTGTCTTTTTTTATGTGAAAGAAAAATGATTTAATTACATGATTTGTTGAAGAGAATCATATTAAATTCATCTTTTTAAATTACCTCATTTGAAATAGACTTGTCTTGCAATAAACTCTCATGAGGCACGCTTGCATATTATAAAAATAAACTATTTCGTTCAGTCATTTATTGATCACGAATTGATTTTTATATTTTTGGAAACACTATGAATTGCTTGTTCTTTATTTTATTGACACTTTATGATTTTTATATTTTAAACTCTTCTTTTTAAATTTCTATTCTGCTAAGCGTATTATTGCTGGATTTAGGTGAGTCATAACTAAATAAGTTTGCATCCATTAGCTATTAAAACTTAGTTCCTATACCTGATAGCTTCAACTTTTACTGCTAAACAAACTTGGGAGATGAATAGTCTTATTTACGAAATCTGCTTGGAAACTACTCATGTTTCTAGTTATCAAAGTAATCTCCAAATATTCCCTTGCTCGGAGGAGCTGTCATCTATCTGTCTATCTATAGAACTTTTTTATTTAATAAAACGCTTGTTAGATTTTAAAGTTTTTTTTGACTGACTATATAAAGTGAATTGTATTTAATTGGTAAGAAAATCTCTTATTCTAAAGCAAAAATAGGAAAGAAGATAATCATCAAACAAGCAAACAATGAATATATTACCATTCAAAAATAAATATACAATTTTATTGTTGGTTAAATAAAATTATTATCAATTTAAATAAATATTCCAATATTTTCCATCAGAAAAATTTTGTTATTTTGATAAAAGATTCATCTTGCTTAACAGTTTTATAATGTTTTAGAATAGATAAAAATAATAAGCTTTAAAAGCAGCTTACTTTTCCACTTAAATCACTTAAAATAAGACTAATTGTTTATAAAATTTTATTCTCAATCTCTTAATCAAAAACTTAATACAATAAAAGTCTCGAAATGGTTTCTAATTTATAAATTTATTAAATAAATTGCATTAATGTTTTTATTATTTCAACTAAGAAGATTAAAACAATTAAATATTTTATATTTCTTGTTTTAAGCAGTAAAAAAGAAACTATTCTCATTAAAATAAGGGCATTTTTTATTTAAATGTAATCCATATTTTATAAAATTTATAAAAACTGTAAAGTAAATAAATAAGCTAGCATGATTAAAGCTTAAAATTAATTAATCCTCAACTTGTTTAATCTAATCACAATTTTCTGAGAAAAACAAACAAAAATTAATAATCATTCATTAATTACTTTATAAAAATGTATAAGTAAGAAAATTTTTTTGTTAAAAATTAACATTTTAAAATAATTTTTTCTTTGAATTTCTTGTTTAAGGAGAAAAATAGGAAAATTTTTGTTTTTAATTTTAAAATCATTAAAATATAGAGGCCATTAGTATAAATTTGTTATAAAAGTAATTCTGGTCTTAATTTTTTAATAAAATTGTAATGCCTTCTTTAAATAACATTGATTTAATTTTCAGAAAAATTAGAATTTTAAAAATTTAAACCTAAATAATAACTTCTCCTAAGTAAAAAAGCACAATCAAAATTTATGAGAGAGATAATAAACTTTTTGGGTTTGAGTATTCCTTAATAGATTAAATTTAAAATCTTATAATAAGTAAATTATTTCTAGATGCTTATTAACTTTCCTTTACAAATCATGCGAAAATTAGATCAAACAGATAATATTTATTAATCATTAACTTAAAAATACGTAATTAGGATTATCAGAAAGTAAATTAACTAATCATTAGTGGGTTTTTTTATTATTGCTTGAAATCAGTATTTCTATTAATTGAGATTAACTTTTTTAGGATTCCACTTTTGCCAAATCATACAAAAAATTTACTTCTTATTTATTTGATCTAAAAAGATTATAGATAAAAAGCTAAGAATGACATTGATTATTCTTTTACATTTATATGATAAATTAAATTTGTGTAATTATTTTGATCGATCATATATTATATTCTTAAATTAATTAATGATTAATTTATTCATTTCTTTATTTATTTATCTAAATTCCTTAATTTTTTTATTCTATCTTATGCTACTGATTGAATTTATAGAGAGTCTTCTATTAAAAAAAAAAAATTAATTAAAGTGATTAGGGTAACATTTTTATTTGATCAGGAAGATATGCTAAATATCTTTTATAATTAATAAGTATTTGACACTTTTATGCAAAAGAAAAATTGAAGAACTATTTGAAATACCTTTCGTTTAGTAATTATTGAATGATACAATTAAAATGGAATATAAATAGAATGAAACATTATTATAATTATTTTTTATATTATTTCTTGTATTCTTTTTATCAAAAAATTTCTTTTGATTAGAATTTTGTTCAATATTACATTTCTTACTTTGATAAAAATTTTAGGGTTAACAATTTCTTCCAATACTGAGTAAGGTAGCAATTTATCCAATTAGCTTTGAAATATTATGACACGATTAAATTTAAGTTTAAGATTAATAGGAATGTTCCTAAAAATTTATATAAATGTAATAAGATAGCATTTAATCTTTAAATATCTTAAAAAATTTATTTATTTTAATTTCGTTTTACTAGGTTTAAAAAAAATAAAAAATTTTTCATATAGATTTTTATTTTGTGATTTTTAGGCTTACAAAGATTTAAAATAAATTAGATTGTTTGAAATTCAATATGAAATTAAAAAAAATTTATGTATTTTCTCATTAAAAATCAAAAAAAAAAAATTTAGTTTTTCAGAAATTTAAAGATTGGTTATACAGTTTTTTTTAATTAAGAGTTTGAAATATAGTATAATTAATACTTTTCAAGAAGAATAAAAAAAAGCATATTAGAAGAAAAAATAATTAACAAAAGAACTTCACTGAAAGAAGTATTAAATAATTAAATTGAGTTTTTTTATAGACAAAAATAAAGGCATATTTCGTAGCATAACAAAATGATAGATTGTAATAATAAGCAAATAGAGCTTGCGATCTTAGAAGATAAAAAAATGAAAACAAGTGATATTATCAATCCATAAGAAATTCGTAAAGGCAGTAGCAACACTTTTAGCAGCAACAGTTCTAATTTTAAAACATCTAACTAGCAACCTTAGTAGCAATCTTAAGAAGATCAAAATGCTAATGGCAGTAATCATCTCAGCCAAACCTTGGAATTTAAAAGACCTAGAAATAAATCATTTGCAAAGGTTTTAAGCAAAAGACAATAAATTAGAGAAAAATTTAAAAGTAATCAAAAAACATTATCACCTTTAAATCATTTTTATTATTGATCTTTCAGAATCGCACATCGCGTTTGCATTCATATTGGTTTATTAATTAATTTATTTATTTATTTATGCTGACTATTTAATTGACATGAATTAAGTCTAGATAGAGCGATATTTGATTACTCTTAATTTTGGAATGGGAAAAATTGGATAAAATATAAAACATAAATTAAAATTAGTAAATAGAAGAATGAATAAAAATTCTATTCATTTTTTCATTCATTCATTAATAAATAAGTATATTGATAGATAAGCTTTGCATAGATAGATAGATAAATAAATAGATAAATATTATTCAAATAATTTTGTCCTTTCTGTTAAATAACGTTATTAATTGCTTTTATTTTATTAATAGATGATTTTTTTAGTGGAAAAAAAAGCCCTTAGAAAAATCCTACTGAGTAGTAATAAAATCACGTAGAAATATCCATGTTTACAGAGAACACAGATGTAGAACAAAGTTAGAGTAGATAAAAAGCTCAGGAAAATTGTGCTCCTGTTACTGATGATGCTCAAAAAGAAAATGCAAAAGAAGAAAAAGTTTAAAGCTTCAATGAAGAAGATATAATCCAACCTATTTTCTTAAGGGTAGCAAGCAAACAAGATTCTGTAGATATTGATAAAGACAAATAAAATAATATCTTTCATTTAAATAGAGGAGGATGTAGAGAAAGTTTCGAAAACTACTACGAGCTTTAGGATGTTTTAGGCGAGGGTTGCGTTGGATTAGTCAGAAAAGCAATAAAAATAACTGACTAATCTGAATATGCAGTTAAAATAGTAAGAACTAGAGACGAAGAAACAATTATGAATGTAAGGTTTTAATTATCTTTTTGAAAATTTAACTAACTAACTAAAAAAACAATCTATAATTAAAGAACTTGATTTATAGCCAAATAACATTTTTAGTACAGTAAATTATAATTAAATTCATGAATTTACAGAAATTTGAATATATGAATCTTAATTACCACATATTTACACTCACTCTCTCATCCATTGATATAATTATTCTTTATTTTTTAGCATCAATCTTATAATTCTGAAATTTCTTCAGGATAACACAAATGTTAATCGACTGGGGAATTATTCGAAATAACCAAATTTACTTATTTTAAATCAATCAGTCAATCAAAATAGTAAGTAAATCGCTTAGTTTTGTAGTATTTGTTTTCTGCATAATTTAGGGAAAAAATTTAATTAAATATTACGTTTCGAGATAGAATTTTTAGTTATACAAATTTCTATAAAATATTATTTCTCAATATAAAATGTAAATGGGTGCAAGTGACAAAATTAAAATAGTACTTGATTTTTCTATGAAATTAATTTGAAGAATAGCAAAATTATACCAAATTTATCTGATATTTTTTAATCTTTTATTAATGATTTGATAATCTCGTTTACTAATTTATTAATTCAAAATTTAAATTTTTAGATAAAAAATGAATTCCTGCATCTCAGAGAACTGCAACATAAAAATATTGTCAAAGTATACGAAATTTACATTGATAAGACTAAAGGAAAAATATACACTATTATGGAATTGATTAAAGGAAGGGAGATGTTTGAGGTCATAAATCAATTAGGTTCATATTCAGGTAATTTCATTCAATTCTTATGTTCCTTTAATAAAATTTCTCATATATTTTTTAATAAAAATTCAGAGCAAATTGCTAAGAAAATTTTCAGATAAATTGTGTAAGCAATAAGTTACATGCATAGTAAATATGTTTGTCACAGAGACTTAAAGCCTAACAATATTCTATGTGACGAAAGTAAATTTTAAATAATTTTTTTTTACTTGTCGGTTTGAGCAAATTTAATAATTTTTCTTTTCTTTAAATATTTTGTCTGATCAGGAACATAAATTAATTAATTATTGTTTTTGACATAGCTGGTGATAATGTAAAAATTACAGACTTCAACGTTTCGAAATTTTGCGATTCATACAAAGATTATTCAAACAACAATTTGCCTTTCCAAGGAATCAAAATGTGGACTTACACAGGAACAATAGCTTTTTCTGCACCAGAAATTTTCAAAGAAAACTGCTATGAGTAAATTATTAAATAAATATATAAATCTATTTCAAAAGGTTGATAAAAGTTGTCGAAATCAATCTATCAGCATTGTTTATTTATTTATTTTTTAACAAATTCATTCTATAAAATATAGTGAAAATATTGACATTTGGAGTGCTGGTGTTATTTTGTACACGATGCTTTGTGGTAAAGAACCTTTTTAAGCTGAATTGTAAGTTTTTTTCATATTTTGACTATTCAAAATTCAACCTTTTAATTAGTACTTAATTAATTTTGTCTTTTTGTTAAACAGCGTTAAGGACTTGATTAATAAAATAATTGAAGGTGAATATAGCTTCCCATCAGATCCTTGGGATAAAATATCAGAAGAAGCTAAAGATTTGATTAAAAAATGCCTAACAATCAATCCTGAAGACCGTATTAAGCCAGATATGATGCTTCAACATCCTTGGCTCCAAGTAGAATATTATATAGATATCTAATTGATTTAAAAATATTCAAATAAATAATTAGGACGACTAAAAGCAAAAGTTAGAACTTGATAGAAACTAGCTAGTTGAAAATATTGACAGATTAGTAAAGGGTAGAACAGGCTCTTTTGAAAAGAGTGAGGCTCGTAGGGTCAGATCAAACACCCTTAACTTGGTTGCATTAACTCAATTCAGATCAAGCAATTTCATGTTTTCAAATTAGCTCTTCGACAATCCTACAAACACAGATCACACTGAAGACTCAGATGATCAAGAAGAAGACCACAGAATCTAGAAGGATTAACATTCTCCAGCTAGAGCTGCTAGCTATAATATTAATTAGAAACCTAATGACGGCGCCTGGTTTGATATAAATCAACTAAAATAAAAGCAAAAATACGTTGAATTCCCTAAGATCGAAGAAGATAACTTCAAAAAAATAAAATTCCTAAATTAAAACGCTAGCAATAACGAATTTAATATTTTTCCAAATAGAACTTCAAGCTATAATATTATAGAAGGGAATGATCCCTTTTTCAATTAGTTTTAGTCACCTACAAAGCTTAAAGCACAAAACAATTCAAAAGTAAGCAACTGATAACTAACTAAATAACTTATTAATTAATTAAGTGATTGTCTTCCTTTCTAATGATTCAACCTATCAATCTCTACTTTAAAACGAGATCAAGTACAAAAAAAAATAAGTCTTTCTAATTTACAAATAAAAACCAAACATCCCTAATTAATTTATTGAAAATTTTTAAATAAAAGACCCTTTTTATAAAATATTAAAGACATCTCAAAAAACTACTCAATAATATATTAATAAACTACCATTTTAATTTCTAAAATTTCTAAAGCAAAGCTGTTTGCTTCAACAAGCTAATTAATTACTCATTATTTGTAATGAATTATTGCTTGCTCGGTAAATTACCAAATCTCATATCATAAAATCTTACAAACAAACAAAGAAAAAATCAATCAGAATTGTATTTATTTATTTTAAAAAATATAATTAAAATAATATAAAAAAACTATTTCACTCTATAATTTTGTAATATATTTGTAAATAAGCTTAAAATTTTACTCCAATTCATGTATTTATTTATTGATTTCAATTTAACTTTTGCATATCTTATTTAATTTTAAAGGATTTAAGTGTCTTTTTTAACAAAAATTTACTTTATAATTTGTTAAATTCTAACTAGAATTAAGTAAAATTAGATATAAAAATTTAATCAGTTCAAATATTAAATATTATGAGTTGGTCTTCTTAAACAGACTCATAAGTCAACAATATAGACAATTTAGATTGGTATAGCAGTTTTTTTTAGAATGACTATATGGAGAATAATTATATCGAAGAGCTGAATTAGCAAGAAATTTCAAATCCACTTACATGCAAGCATGATATCAATGCAAATTAGGTCAATTCTACTAAATTAAATTCTTCTATTCAGTAAAATATATACACGATACAAGAAGAGTCTTAAGAAAATATTCAAAATCAAGCCTCAAAAAAAAATTTAAGCACATTTAACACTCCAAGAAACAAATCACAAGTTAATGATATTCAGAATTTAGTTCATGATTACTAAGATAATTCAAACTAATTGTAAAAAACTAATTCCAAATTCATTTTACAAAACAATCAAAGCGAAGATTTAGAAATTCTAAGTAAAGACTTAGAAATTTAAAAGTAAAACACTGATGATACAGCTAAAAATAAGGATGAAAGCTAAATAAAGCAAAATTTTAGCTAAAGTAGATTAATATTAGTAGAAAATAAAAATGAAGAAGAAATCATTCAGAAAGAAGCAGATTAGTAGAAATAAAGCAGTAAATAATAAGATGATTATATTTAAGAAGAAATTCAATAAAAAGTATCTTGCTATTAACCTTAATAGTAATAATAAATAACAGAAATTAATCATAAGGAAAATGAAATAGAATTACATATCAAGAAAAAAAACAGTTCAAAAAAAATGTAGTAATAAAACAAAGATTTCATTTTAGATTGCTTTATTCATATTCCCAGCAAAGTATAAAAGTAGAAAAATGGGGAATGCCAGATGAGTGAGAAAAAAAAAGATGTTTAAAAAGAAGAAAATACATTCATTAAAAAACAAAATCTTCATCAAAATTTAATCTAAATCAATTAGTATTTTGATGGAATGAAATTCAATTTGCAAAAGAGCTTTACATTTAAGACTGATGAAAAAGAAAATTGTAAACTAAATTATGTCAAAGCTAACATAAATCAATTAAAGTCATAAATTAATTTTGATAATGAAAAGTAATCTCAGAGCAGCTAATTGCATTAAAAAAATACTTGCAATCTTAATCTAAATAACTAAAAAGTTGAATAAAAAAAAGAAAAAAGTCAAAAAATTGAAATTTTTGAAAAAAATATTTTATAAGCCTAAAACAAAGATGTAAATATTTTTTTACCTGAACTGGTGTTTGAAAAAAGCCAAAAAACCAAATAAAAAAGGATGCCAAATGAAGAAAATGGCAACTATTTTTCGTAAATTAACATTAAAAAACAAACAAATTAGGATTAAATAAGAGAAAAAACTAAAAGCTAAACATTCAAAGAAAAATCAAGTTAGAATGAGTTCCATATTAGTAAGAATTTAAATTTTGATAATATTTTTAATGAGAAGGCAAAAAGATCTGAAATATCCTTTAAATTTTAGAATGAATTTCAGTAAATTTTATTTATTTTTATTAATTGAAATAAAAGTTTATTCTTTAAAGAAATTTAAGTTAAGACTAAAAATGTTTACAAATAAATAATTTGGATTTTAGAAATAAAAATTTATTGAAAACTTTAAAGAAATTTCAAGATTAATTCAGTTCAATAAATGATCGGCTAGACTCTATTCTATGTAAATTATTTTTTTTTATTAAGAAATTTTATAATTTTATTAAATAGAAAAAAGTATAGAGTAGAAATGGGAAGCACAGTACCTTTAAGAAGAGAAAAATAACATCACTAAAGACATTCATGATATTACATAAATTATTAAAAAAATAATTTGATTAGAGGAGATGATAAAAAAAAAAAAAAATTATAATTGATAAATTTTAAAATACTGAGTTTGATTTTTCTTAGCTGTTAGAAAAAAATTAAATTTATTTAAATATCATAAAAAATAAATTTAAAGCAAAAATTGAAGTTTTATTGTTTATCTAAATTTTATTTAAGCTTTGTCCGAAATTAAATTGAATTATTATTACTTTATCGTTTTTTCAAATGAATAAATCATAGCTTATTACATTTTTTAGATATATTTCTTTACATTTGATGGCATAAAAATATTTTTAATCGATATTAGAGTCGCTAAATATTTTATTTAAAATTTAACAAATATAATTGGTCAATTTTGATGTTTGGTAGATATTTTATAAAAAAATATGAATTAAAATCTACTTTTAGAGCGGCTAACAAATAGGAAATTTATACATTTTATAATTTAATAACTAAATAAGAGACTAACTAAATAAATAATTAAATAATAATAATTTTTAAAGTGATAAAAACTTTATAATTGAAAGAAAGAAAATGGTAGATTTAAAAATAGTAAGAGCAACAATGAAGAAATAAGATATCAATCAATAATCATAGAAGATAGTAAATATAACTATTTCTTAGGATATGACGAATAGAGAAAAATAATTGTAAAGATAATTAATTAAGAAATTAAATGGATATACTTACTGTGAATTGTTTAATTCGAAAAAGCTTTCCAGAATTTTTTGAATAAATAAATTAATTGAAAATAAGGTCCAAATATTTGTTAAGTAAAAGAAACAAACCAAAGCAATTAAAAATATTTCGCGCTTATCAAAGAAATAAAACACAAGTTAAAGTTTGGAGTAAGGCTAAAAAAACACATTTAAATAAGTAAGTAAGTTAAAATAAGCAGAGTGAAATGAATACATTTAGTGAATAAAAGAATAGAAGATTTGAGTAGGGTTTTTTGGGGGACAAAAGTTATGAAATATCTATGCATAATTTGAAATCTCCAACTCTTAAGCTTTCGTTTGATATGCATCATTTAAGCTTGAACAAGCAATCGAATTATCTTGGCTTGAGAAACCAAAAATACTTTAACTCAAATTTGACATTAAAGGATGATAATTCAGGACGTAAAATTAGGGCTCACATAACACCTTACAGCTAATCTAACTATGATTTCTAAATATCTTAGTTATTGAAATCAACTAAAAAGTTTGAAACAAAAATATTAGCAAACCTAACTAAAAAGTGTGATGAGCTGTCCAAAGATCACTATAAAGATTACTCGCTAGGAGGCTAGATAAAATCGAATAGTTTTTATAATAAAATATTGTGCAACTATGATGAAAAAAGTGGAATTGGATTAGAATTTTCTGTGAGATTTTTTAACTATAATAGGTACAACATCAAACTTAATTCTTCTTCTAAGTAGGAAGTATAAAATGAGTAAGAAAATTAGCAATAAAGTGAACACAGTAGCAATTAAAATAATTAAATAAGTCTTTTGTAAAGCGCCTCAAATGTACAAAATGTGGAAAAGCCTTTTAAATTTGAATTTAGTTTTCATTTTAAAACAAAATCAGATTTGGATAAATTTTAATATAGCATTTTCACAGATTTATTATTTAAAAAGTATGAAGCTATGATAAGTGCAAACTTCTAAGGCAAAAGCCTGAAAGAAGTATTGTGCTTGCTAAGATATAACTCCTCTTTGTGGCTTAAGCTAGTTAGCGGTAACAACGATCCAAACAATTATAATTAGGGAGGAGTAGAACTAGTTTACCAACACGACTTTAATAAATTCATCCACCTAAAAAATTATATTAATTCTAATTACACTATCGCTACTCAGCTCTCATATAATCCCTCAGATTTTGTATCTCTTATTTATTCTGCAACTATAAACATACAAAAATTTAAATAAGACAGCGAAGACTATAAAGTTGGATACGGGATACATTTTAATTTTTGAAGAGCTTTTTTACAATTAAATTCCAAAAAATAAAAAACAATAAACTATTAATAAATAAATAAATAATTTTGTTCCAAAATAATTCAAACTAATTTTTAATAAAATAAAATTTATTTTATAAATCATATTATATATCTTCTTTATTCGTCTACCTATTTTATTCCATTCCCTAATTATGTATAAAATGCTAAAAATATCCTTCCCGTTTAGAAATAATTGTATGTAACTCTAAACATCAAATACATTTTTTAAAAAATTCATCAATCAATAAATAAAACTCAAAAAATAATTTAAAGCAATTTTTCTCAAAAAATTTAAAAACAATTAATTTTTTAAGATTTACACAAGACTTTTCTCTGCCTTTTAACATATCTAAAAATTAAATAAAAAATAAGCAAACAGACAAACTATTTCTCCAGAAAGTTCGCAAATAATCTTTTTTATTTTTATTTTGAATCTGATAAACAAAATTATTTAATTTTCTTGCAATTTTAAAAATAAAAGACTATTGCTTAAAGAATTAATTACATATCTGATATTTAAATTTCAAAATAAAGATATTCACATTTTATTTATGATAAATTATTACTATTTATTTCTCTCATTTTTTTGAACAAATAGCATTTAAATTAGATATGATGTTATTTATTTTAATAAAATTATACAAATATATAAAATATAAATAAATTAATAAATTAAAAATAAAATAGCATTGAAATTTATATAAAAAATATAGATAGATATATAGATAAATTTAGCTAATTTTGCGTATATTTTATACTTTCAGATTAAGTTTTATAAATGTAAATATGCTGGTTTGTATTTATGTGAGTCATAAAATAAAATAATAAAACATGCAAAATACTTTTTATTAATTTTTTATTTAAATTTTAATTGACAGAATCGGTATTAAATTTTATTAATTGATTAGCTGTGCTTGTTTGTTTGCTTGGTGAATCTTTTTTTATTTATTTTTAAATTGTAATGTAAAATTATTGATAAATTTAACCTTTTATTTGGGTAATTAAGACTCTGTCCAAAAATATATAACTAATAGACTCGTAAATATTTAAAACTTCTATTTGATAAATAAATATAAATTCTTAGATAAATTCGCTCAATTTTTTTCTATCTAAACACAAAACATATAAATAAATAAATGTATTTTCATTATTAATAAATGTAAATCTAATGTATTTATTAATTTATTTTTTTATTTTTACAGATAAACAAAATTATTTTAGTTAATAGATCAAAGAAATATTTAGAATTTTAATGCTTAATTAGGAAAATATGAATAGCCTTTAATTTAAAAAAGGGTTATTATTTACCATTATTTAATTACAATTATAGAGATACTTTAATTTGAGGTGAGCATTTTAAATCACATTTAGAACCATTAATAACTTATTAAATGTAAGTTAATAGACCCAAATTAAAAAGTTGGGGGATTGTTAAGCATACTTTACTAGACCTTAAAAGCTAATAAAAATTTACTATTCAAAAATTTTTGATATACTGTTATGTGCCATTAAAAATGGCTATAAATAAGATTAAGAAAGCCAAATTTTTTAAAAGATTATAAAACAAAATTTAATTTATTTGGGGAACTAACAAGCCAAATATTTATTTGCTTGATTTTTATGGGGATTTGTTTATATCAAAATAGTTAAATTGCGTTGGGAGAGCTTTAATTAAAGTAGAAGTATTTTAGAATTAATTGATTAAATTTTGATAAATGATCGTGGATAAAACCTGTTTATTAAGTCAATGATTACTTTATTTCTAAAAGATAAAAATAAACTTAACAATTATCAAATAATTAGGGGGATCTAATTCCCAAAAATAAAATATTCATTAAAAAAAAGATTTTTCAGTCATCAAAAATCACTTAATTTAGCTTTTGTTTGCCACAAATCATTGGTATCTATTCTAACTTTAGGATTTTCTAAATAATTATAAGTAAGGTAATCCAAAATTTATTCTCTTAATGTATGTGTTCTCCACCTCAAGCTTAAAGTGGACTAAATTAACAAAGAAATATACAACCACAATATAAAATAATAATTTCAACTTTTATTCAAAGGACTACTTAACAAAATACTAATTAAAATGTGTAATTCATTCATTTTTAGCAAGTAGAACTTACTTACTTTTCAAAAGTCAGAAAATTTTAACTTGAGAAAGCTATCAATTAACCTTAAAAAAAATTAAAAAGATGCTCAGATAAATCACTGGTTTATTATCATAAAAATAAATTTAAATTAAACCAAGTAAAATAATATTTACTTGTCCAATTAAATAAATAAATAGATTAAAATTTACAACAATTTACTAACAGCGTTTAAGTAGTTTGAATATTATGGTATTTTTAAAGACTTGAAAGCTACATAGTATATATTAACGATTGATTTGTTCATATTACTCAAATTTAAGTTTGATAAAGATGCAAGCAAAAACTGGAAAAAATATTTATGCTGACTATTTCGCTGAAAATCCGCTTAATTAAATGAATATCTTAAAAGGAATAAGTAGCATGAGATTTCTATTCATTTCCATAAAGAAAAATTAACACATTTCCTAAGAATTCAATGCAAATTAATGCAAATTGTATGCAATTTTCTCATGCTATTCATATAAAATTTGAGATATAGTTTTGAAAAAGAAGGAAAATGATAAAAATTTAATTGCAGAATAGCATTGTTCTATATTAAAATCAAAGAAAAATAGAAGTAAAGCAAATGCAATCTATCAATCTAATAATGAATGAATGTAATTATGAATAAAGACTAGCTTTTAATTGGTCCCCTTTTTATTAAAAAGAGTGAGCGTGACTTGGGTGAATAGGTGAGCGAGCAAGCGCATAGACAAAAAATTCCACTTGAAAAACAAAGAAAAAGAAAAAAATTTACATATGAATTGATTGAATGTGTTTTTACTATTTGTTATTTATTTATTAATTTGTTTCTTATTTGTGAGAGGAAAAATTAATAAAGAGAAAGAATCAAAGAAAAATTATAAAGATTAAAAGTATACTGCATAATTTATGTCTTTGCAGGAAGAATTAAATACTAGGGTATCTTAAGGATTGCCTTTAGCTGAAATCGCTTTTCCCGAGCAAATCAGCAATTCTCACGAATAAAGTAAGGGGTTAGAAGATTCCGATTCAGATATCGATTTCTAAGACGTTGTTCATAAGCTCAGAAAAGTCAACTAGAATTCTGTCAAACTTATGATTGCCAGTAATAATGATTAATCATCAACATAATTGAGCTCTAAGAAGAAGAGAGTTCTCAAGATCGATGATGATGACGATGAATTTGAAGCTTCAGCTTAGTTTGATATTTTAACTAAGGTTTCTACCAGTTATTCATAGTCCTCTTCTTCACGTGCTAATTCTACCTTTACAGGCTAAGAAGAGCTTAGTACTGTTGGCGATTACAAGGGAGCTTAATCTTTTATCTAGCTCAATTGTGAAGAACTCACTCTTGAGTAAATCATTTCAGATACAAAGAGCGGCATCCCTTCTCTCTACGAAGAAAAGGCTCGTTAGCAAAAGATTCTCAAACAGAGATAATAAAAAAATATGAAAAATGGAATTGAAGAAGAAGAAGTTGAGGCTCCAATCGCTGTATAAACTTAGGCCCCCTCCATAGATCCCAAACTAGTTAAGGAAAAAATCAATGCTCGTATGAATGGCAGTACTTTCAATGCTAAAAAGTAGCACACAAAGAAGTGGTCCGATGAAGAAACTCTCAGATTCTTCAAGGGCCTCCAAGTCTTCGGTACTGATTTCTCTCTAATTTAAAAGCTTTTCCCCTATAGAACCCGTGCATAAATCAAGGTATGTTTTGTTACTCATTGGATTATAAGACATAGAATTAAATAGATATAAACATTTAATTGAATACTAATTCGATAGAAATTGTGAAAAAAGAAAAAAAATTAATTTGTTTAGTTAGCTTTTTAGTTATTTTGCTAATCAGCCAATTAACCTTCTATCTATCTATAAATCAATCAATCAATTATTCACTCAAATCAATTAATATTTTGTTTATTTGCGAATAAATTAAAAAAAATCTGCAAATCTTATAAATTTGTAATCGAATAGCTTAAAGGGATATCATCACCAATTAATTTCAAAAAAAGCGATGACGAATTATTTCCACTCAAACAGTTTTTTTGTTGATGTGGTTTAGTCTTATTTGCTTCACAAAAATATAATCTATTTATAGATATTTGCTTGTTAAACCAGACAGAGAGATGCATTAGGATTGATAATTATACAAAATTTTCTTTTATATAATTTTAAATTTTAATGGTAGCTCCCCACCATCCTCTGAACTGAACTGAACCGAATCTAATAAAACAAACAAGCAAGGAAAGAAGGAGTGTATTAATGAATGAAAAAATTAACACGAATAATTTTAAAATATAATTTCAAAAATTTAATTTTTTAGATTTTCATTAAGTTAAACGAATAAAAATAAACGTAGGGGTCTTCCTTCACCTTGAAAGAATTTATTTAATAATAGCAATATTGATTGCTTAATTAGAAAAAAGAAAGAAAAAAAGCTTGTTTTCAATTTAATTTTTTTTCTTTCTACTTTTAATTTCTTATAAAAAATTCTCTTAAAGTTCGTTTGTACATTATAAATAATTCTTTTTATATTATACTAGAATAAGTTCAGAAAAGAAGAGAAGGAAAATAGCAAATTGGTAGAAGAGAGCATCCGCTTGAACTCTAAGAGAAGATTCAACAAAATTCAAACAAAGCTTGCTGCTGAAAAGGAAAAAATGGAATCTATAACGCAAGAAACTGATGTGACAGAAAGAATTAATTTACTCAAATAACAAAGAAAGAAAAGGCTTAACTCTTTCGAGTCAGTTGATTCTTAAGATATCGTAACTATTTTTGCTATTATTTTAAATAATATCAAATAACAAACAAAAAATACAAATAATAATCCTTAGACTTTAATTTTTAAGTCTAAAGTGACGTATTTCTTTGTTTGTTGACAATTTAAAAAAATGCATATTATTAACACAATTTTTATTTAAATTAATAGGAAGTAGCTGAAGACGTCAACGAAATCTTCAAGTAAGAAAATATTCCTGCTTTTTTGATCTGAGAGACAAACAAGCTAAATAAATTTAAAAACACTAATCTGGAAATGATGACTTTCGTCTATCTTTTCCAATAAAATAAATAAATAAATGAAAACACTTAACTCTCATTTTTCTTACAAACACACACACAAACACAAAATAAAAAAAGCAAAACATTAATAATAACAAAACAACTTACACAATTACAAAATACACTCATGCACGCAGAAATAAAAACAAACACAATGAGAACTATGGCTTTAGATACATACAAGCTTTATAACATGTTGACTGATATTCGTAATCAATCAATCAATGATTAATAATTTATTATTATCAAATTTATAATATAATTAAATATGATTCTAACAATTAATGGCGAATATATTTTTAATCTGATTCAACACTGGAAAACCTTTTGCAGAATTTTGGCAATACCTTAAATAATATTTATCATACATACTTCATATAAGTATTGCTAAGAGACTGACTGAGGTCAAATTAAACATGTATTTCCAAAAAGCGAAGCGAATTCTATAAAAGAGTGCTAAAAATTAACAAAAACAAACAAACAACTAACTAACTAATTAAATGTGAAATTCACAAATAGACTACTCTTGCTGGAGCTAGCTAGCTAGCTAGATAATGTACCTAATTACTTACCTATCTACTATTTACAAAACAGATATACAGCGTATTGTGTTAAAACATAAAATCTTTCTCAAATCATAAAAAAGTGTTTCAATTTTACTATCGCACATATCATGTACTTTTAATATTTTCCCTTAATATTAAAAACAGAATAAAAAAGTATATGCTTATGTATTTTAGTTTAAGTTATTTAAAATTTCAAAAAAATTACCAAAAAGTCTTTTTCATCTATTTGTATATAATTCATATTCTATTTATTACTCATTTAACTATTCAAAACATGCATGCAATCAAATGCAAGCTTTTCAATCATATTTAATTGCTTTATTTTCTTTTTCAATCTTAATCGAGAACTAAATATTTTCATTCACTTTATTTATTGAATGTATTTATTTTTTGTAGTCTCTAGATTGTATTAAGAAAATATTGATTAATATGCTGAATCGCATTATATTTATTTAATTTTTATCTATTTCATGCGCCTTTCTTATTTTTAAATTTCTCAATTAATCAATCAATTTTGATTTTCAAATAAAATAATCAAAAACTTAAAAAATTTGTTATTTTATTCATTTCTGATCAATTTATTACTGATCAAATTAAATTTTTGAAATCTTATAACAATATTCCGCGAAATCCAATATTTAATTACATACAATTTAAATCAATTAATAACTTTGTATTTAATTTCACTTTCAATCATTAAACAATAAATAATTTTAATTTGGTGATACGTGATACTAATTACCCAAAAAAAATTATTTAAAGTAATATGTATTAATACAAAAAATTAATTTAAATATTTTAGAGTATAAAAAACTTTTTAAGTTTGAGAAATTAAGAAAAAGCATATAAATATTTTAGATTTAAATTTTTTTAAATTATATATTTTTAAATGATTTTAAAAAACTAATTAGCAATTTATGTTTTAAAAAAGAAATTATAAAAACTTAAAATATAAGAGGAAAAGTGTGGTCTGGCGAACAATTTTTTTACACCCAATTTTTAAAATCAATTTTTTGATAAAATTTTAAAAAATTGATTTTAAAAATTGGGTGTAAAAAATTGTTCGCCAGACCACACTTTTCCTCTTATATCTTAAAGCCTAAATTGAGAAGAAATGCATCATATTTATATAATAATTAAATATTTTTAAATAGATCAATTCAAATAGGAAATGGTTTTTATTTTTTAAGTAAATAATAAAATAATTATTTGAATAAGGGATTTATTTTATTTTAAAATTGCATAATCAATAACAAAGTATATCATTCTATTTGTATCAAAATACTTTTTTGATTAGTGCTTCTTCTTAATTTATATTTTTGGATGCCATCAGAAAAAAATTCTATTTAAATTTTTGAGATAAAAGTTATGATTATAAAATAAATAATGCAGCATATGGCTTCATATGCTATTTATAACAACTTAAAAATGTTTAATACATAGATTTAAATAAGAAATATTTATATTTTTTTTTTAAATAAATAAATAATTTATTATTATTAAATTTAATAAAATTATTATTTGAATAAGAAATATATTTTATTTTAGAATTATCATTAACAATAAATATCATTTTGTTTTGAACAAAAAATTTTTTTTTCTGATGATTGTTTGTTCTTCATTAAAAATTTTTAACAATAGGATTATCATCAGAAAAAAATTTAATATCAATTTTTAACTTAAAATATAACAAAAGTTCAATTTCTAGAATAAATTTTTAATGCTGCCACTTTTAAAAAGATTTTTAAGTAATTAATTATATATAGATATAGAAATAAATAACTAATTACAATTAAATGTAAAAGTTTGGTAATTTATGTATTTTGCTTAATAATTATGTTATAAGTTAAGATATATAGTAAAATTATTAGAGATAAAATAGTTTGTTTTACTTACTAAAGACTTTTATTTTTTCTAGGAAAGTATTTTATCTCATAATTTCTTGAGATTAATTAACAAGGTAATTATAATTAAAAGGAACCAAGTTCTATTATAAGACATCCAGATATTAGAATATAAAAATAGATTGAAAACTTATTATATTAGATAGATAATTAAATTAAATAATCAAATTTAAAACAAATCAAAATTTAGTTAATTCAAATACAAAATCTTAGTATAATGAAGTTTTTCAACAACTTAAATAACTAACAACTGATATTAAATGAATCTTTTTACTAACTTAAGGAGACATAACAAGTTAAAACTATTCATAAAATAAAAGATAGCTTGGCTTTAAAAATTTTGAAGTATGATTACATTAAAAATTTAGAAGAATTGGCTAATCAGTTATAAATTTAATACTTTATTAATTAAGAGTAGAGTTTTATTGAGATATATGAGTAGACTAGTTATTAAAACCAATAAAATAACTATTAAGACCAAATGGAGATGGAGTCGACATAAATATTTATAGAATCGATTGAAGGTTTGATTTAATAAGTGAAGAAAAGAATTGTTTCATAAGATTTTGATTGCAATTATGACGAATTTATGAAAATAAAGAAAGTAATTTAAAAGAATAGGCAAATTTCATAATTAATTTCATAAAATGCTCTTCTTGAAATGGTTAACTTAGATGCTTCTTATAATTTATTTCAAGTAAACGCCTGCTTGCCTTAGGTTTTGAGGAAATATGAATTAAAAGACTCTTTGACTGTCAAAATATGCAAAATAGATAAACCAGATAAATTAAATATAAATTATTTTGATTTCTTGCTAGTAAATATGTCTTAATAAGGAATATTTATTGACTCATTCGGACTCAATTTGTATCAAAGTAACGCAAAATTCAAATAAGCAATTAAATAAATAAAACCTCTTCTTTGTCATCACGACAACTTGTTAATTGAATAAGTATAATTAGGTGACTAATTAAATTAAGATCAAATTAACTTAGCTGATGCTTTCATGATTAATGGAGTTAAGGATATTGAGTAGACTAATATTAATTTGTTTATTCAAACAGCTAAAGATGAATATAGTTGCATCTATAATTTGAAAAGAATTTTCGAAACAATATAGTTCAGTGATAACAACTAATCTAATAGAGGTTTTTTCAAATTCGGACTTTCTCTACACAGCACAATAGGAGAAAACTACTTGCAAAGTATTTATAAATTTTTAACAACATAAACATAGAATTTTAGTTATTTCTAACATCCTTCGGAATTGTTGATGCTAGTGTCTGATGGAAGTGAAAAAAAAGTAATCGAAATATTTGATTAAATTACTGGCTCCGCTTCAAGCAAAAGTGGTTTTAGATATTCTGGATTCTACAGCTCATAAAACCCTGGAGCAATCAAAAAATTTTCTAAAGAATTAATCCCAGTTATAAGTAAATCAATATAATTAGGAAAAACAGCAGCAAGCATAATATTGCATTAATCTGATTTAAATTAACAAGAAAAAAACTCATTAAATAACAAACAACAAAAACAAGAAGAGTAATTGATTGAAACTATGGTAATAGATATGAATGATATGCTTATAATAAACAAGCTACAAGGATATGAATCTCCAATTTTTATTGATAATGGACAGTATACTTATCTGGATACTATCATGATGCAACAAAAACCTCTTCCTTAAAATATTGTTTATTTAATTAAAGAATATTAGAGTTTAGGTATAAATTAGTTCAGTCTTTAATAGAATCTTCTTACATAATAATTTGAGTCATTAATTTATGAATTAAATCTGACTACTCATGAAATTACTGTAAAAAGTGGCAACGGTTTTGTTTAAAATATTCCTCCCAATCAAACAGTAAAGTATTTTGCAAAGCTAAAATCAAATGAAAAAGATGAGTGTGAAGATGAAGAGATTGACGAAAGTCTAAGTAAGGCAGATGAGCTAAAATCAAAATTAGTTGTTAGAGGAAATCCTGAATGCATAGATATAGTCAAAGAAATCAAGTTAAATATAGAGAAAGATAAATATGCTCTATTTGAAATTCCTAACAAAAAAGTTATTCCAAAGGAAATTTAAAAATTATTTACTTTGATTGAGTTGCAACATAAAGTTTGGATACATATTGGGATTGATACAATCACAATTTAAGGATACAAAAAAACTCTTGGAAGAATTGTTCCTTAGATTTACAAATACTTAAACAGTATAGAACCTAAGGAAGAGAAGGATGTATAGATTTAGCTGAAACAGGATCTTGCATTACCAAGCTATTGGGAACCTTAGGAGTAGAACTTAAAAATGGTGAAATTAGATTTAAACTCAAATGAAGGTTAACAAGTTGTTTAGCTCTTTAGAAAAACTTTATAAAAGCAGATAATTTAAATAGAAAGAATATAGAATCAGGCCTTGATTAAGAATTATTTATTTGAGAAGTAGAAGCTCTTGGAGAAGGGCGACTCAACAGAAAAACTTCTATTCCATGGAACAAGAGCAGTAGATCCCAAAATTATATATAATAGCGAAGAAGAAGGGTTTGATTTTAGATTGTCTAATGATGGTACGTATGGTAGAGGAACCTATTTTCATGAAACATCAGTCTATTCAGATGGTTACAAATTTTTAACTCCCCAAGGAACCAGCTAAATGTTTTTAGCTACAGTTCTGATAGGAAAACCATATGCAAGTGGTCCCTAAAGATATACTGCACCTCCTTTTATTAACAATTAAAACGGTGTTAGGTATGATTCTGTAATGAATAATCTAGCTTAAGGAAATAACATGTATATAGTTTACCATAACTCTAAATCATATCCTCTTTATTTAATTACATATAGGTGAGTCAGTAATTTAGTAAATATTTTTAACCAAAATGTTTTGAAGTAACAAACAAACAAACAAATTAACTTATTTTACGAAAATTAATTTGATCATAAAAATAAAGAAAATACTTATCAGTAAATTTCTGATATCTAAATAATTTGCATCATAATCAAATATGTTCCAATATTGTATTTACTTTGAAAAAATACCGAGATAAATTAATTTATTATAATAATTTAATGTTTATTTGATTGAATAATATCAAATTAGCTTTTTCAAAATATAAAAACAAAATAATTATTTATTTTTTGGATAACTCTTAAAATATCTTTTAAGTTTTTTAAAAAAATTTAGGTTTTTAAATAATTTTAAATATTATTAAATTTTGTTCTATTTTTTATTTAAATTGAATAAAATAAGCATAAAAATATTTTATATTTTTAAAAAAGTAAATCGAAAAAAACAAATTAATAAATGTTCTCTTATAAAAATCAAGTAAAATTTAATATTAAGAAGTACTTACTTATCAGCTAATAATTGATGATCAATATATTTTAGATTATTTTAGCTTATTAAATAAGTACCAATAATCAATCCAACTTGCTATGGAAAAACACAAAAATATTTAAAATAATTTAATGTTTATTTGATTGAATTGTTTTTAAAATCTTTAAAAATAAAAAAGCAAACTCATTTATTTATTTTTTGATAATTCATAAAGTAACATTTTAAAGTTAATAAAAATTTTAAAGTCTATTTAATAATATTGAAAGCTATAAAATATTATACATGTTTTAATTAATTTCTTTTAATTTATAAAATAAAACTTAACATTTTTGGCAAAAATCAATTGAAAAAATATTTAAATACTCAAACATTAAAATAATGTTAAAGATATATATCAAAACATTAATATTCTAATAAACTGAGCAATAAATTAAATAAAAGAATCTCAGATATTTTGTAAAATTCTCAATTCGTATTCATAAAAAATATAAAAAGAAATAGAGAAAAAATATTTGATTATCGGAATTAATAGAGGTAAATTTCTACCAAAAAAACTTAAATTATTGATTGAAAAAGGTATTATTTTAAAAAGGAAAATCTATAATATTGACAACAAACCTAAACTGTACCATGATTATATTTTTTTCATATTTTCATTTAGTAAGTCTAATTATTTTTTTTTATCATTTATTTGTTTATCAAAAGTGGTATATATTTTTAAACAAAGAATGAATGAATGATGCATAATAACAAATCTAATCAAAGTGTGAAAAAAGAGAAATATATTTTTCTAATGAATTTAAAGGTTGCAAAAAATATATTCATATATATAATAGAAGATATAATTACACACATACATAAATGTATTTTGTTCTACAATAATAAAATATTTTTACAAGAAAAAAGTAATGCGATCAAGATTAAATGAATCTCTATCTATTAAAAACTTGGCTTCTGAAAATACTTCTTCTAAAATTAGTTGAAATTCTTATTTAGTGAAGCTACTTAAAATCAAATTCATAATCAAAGTCAAAAATTTTGAGATAAAATTTCTGATTAGAATCTGGATTTTAAATAAAAGTTTCATAATATTAGTTAAGTATTTGATTTTATTCCGGGTTGTACAACTCCCACTTTTATTAATCATTGTTATACCAAATCCATCTGTATTTGATTAAGGTTTGTGGCTTGGAGTGTTGTTTTCTGATAATGGTACATTACTCATTATTTTAGCATTTGGTGGCTTTGAGGGAATTATGGTTCGAAAAGTCAAAAGTATATCTTTAATTTTACACATAGTGATTGAATATTTTTTCATTATTTTAATATTTTTTTTCCAAATATTTGATTAATGATTGATCTAATTCACTTTTTACACCCTGTTCAGAGAGAAGAATGAACTCATACATTATTTAATTTTCATTAGGGTATAAATGCTCATGTGATTTAAAGTTATCAATTGTATAGGGACTCAAGCAACCAGGTGATTAGCATTTAAACTAAAGCCTAGATAATATCTTTTGATATACTTTGTGAGGTTTTTTAAGACTCCAACCATCATTACAGCAGGTTGGACACTTGCTAATCTTATTTTTTTTTTTGTAATCATTGATGCATATTTCACAAAAGATTTATCCACATTAGACGCATTCTGACGCTTGAACTGAAATTTCGAAGCAAATGCCACACATTAGTTCCATAGTAATATCCTTTGAGTTGAAGCCTACAAGCTAATCCTCCTAAAAAGGGTTTTCCTCTATAGTATTCATTTTTATTAATCACAAACTTTCTAAATAAATATTTTTTTTGCTAAGAAATAAATATATTTGTTTCTTACAAATATTAACAAATTAAATTAATTTATTACTTACTATTTATTAATGATTATTCTAACACATATTTCAAATCTAAGTCTTTTTGTAGATTTGTGGAAAATTGTAAATTTTTTAGTCGAATTACACTTATTTATTAAATTAAACTGTATCTTTTTATCTTAGCATTATGTTTATTGACATTAGCTTAATTAAATATATGAAGTAAAATTATAGTTTTATTTTGATGATTTAAAATAACAAAAACTCACTCACTTCAAAGTTTTCTTTAAATAAATATTTGCAAAAATTTTTTCTCTTTCCAAATTGTTTATATTTATTTTATGGAATTTTATCGTCAAGCAAAAATACTTTTATTTTACAATTTATTACTAAAACAATATGATTTTATGTTCATTCATTTTCTATTCACTTTAGAATTTATTTGCCTTTTATACTGATTATTTGTTATAAAAAGAATCAAAGAAATTAATATTAAATAACTAAATTAAAAATAATTTAGGGTCACTTAAATTATTTAACCAAAAAAATCCTGTAAGTAAATAATATCAATATATAATCTATATAAACAAATTTGAAAGGAAATTAACTATTTATGAGTTAATTTTTTTTATTTTTGATTTTTTCTATTAAATTAAAAGCCAAAAAAAATTTTTCACACATACACTTTGTTTAAGAAATTAAAATTTTTTAATTCTAAATACTTTAAAAATTATTCAATGCAATAAATTAGGTGACAAGATAATTAAATTTTAAGTTTATCTTTTATATTTATAAATACAACTTTTTATAAAAAGTAAATAATAGCTTTAAAACAGATAAATCTAGCTACTCTTTATATTAATTAATTCCCAAAATATAAATAGACTTTACTGTTTATCTAAATAAAAATAAATAAAATTAATTGAAATAATTTTTATTTAGTAAAATTTTTATACTAGTTGAATAAATACATAAATGAAATAAAGCTACTAAATAATCAATAAAATGCATGAATCTAAACTATAATGCTTCTTAATACAAGAAAGAGTTAATTATAATAAATTTTATTTAGTTTATCTTATATGTTAGTTGTAAATGTAATACCTCATTATTAAATTTGACTATGTCAACTTCAAAATTTTTCATTTATTTATTAATACTTTTAAAATGCGTGCTAATTTCTGATCTATTTTTATTGAGGTGCTACAGTTTTTAAACAAAGTAAACCTACTAAATTAATTTTAATGCTGATTTAATAAAAAGGTTTTGATTAATTAATTACTTAATTTATTTAACATTCATATCTTAAGTTTTTTATTAGAGCTGTACAAATATTTATATAAAAAAATATATTAATATTTACTTTGAAAATAAATTAATAATTATTATACAATTTTATTAAATAATTTATAAATTTTAAGAAGATAATTAGGAAAACCTTATTTTATTTTATTTATTTATATGTTTGTTTATTTATTTATTTGTTTAGTATCTTTTTATTTGTAGTATGTACATATTATCTCATATATTTCGTTGTGTTTCATTTTTTTAAATATCTGTTAAGACACTGCTATTCGTTTATTAATTTATTAATTGATTGATGTATCAGTAGATTCATTTTTTAGAAATGTTTTTCATTAGAAAAATTCGGGATAACAGTACGATAACATTTAAGAGAATGGTTCACTCTCAAGAAAATGAATATGAGCAGCTCTTCCAATCATTTTATCTATTGAACTTTTATTGAATGTAATTTGAGCTAAGTTTATTGTTAAATTATTAATTTTACCTATCTAGTTTAAAGTTTACATCAAGTCTATAGATATTTTCACATTTAAAATTTCTGGAAATATTTTCTACCATTTAATTGTGATATTTCCTTTTATTATGATTAAGATAAATTTGATTACTTACTTATTATATTATTGTAAAAATTACGATCCGTTAGGAATGGTGAGTACTCTTGCTGATTGAATTGGGACATATTAATCGTCAAAGCTTGATATAAACATGACATTCTAGAACCAGTTAAGACCAGGCTTTGTAGATAATTTGTATAAATAGGTGTCTTCGATATTATCAGAATCTCTCATAGATAATTGCAATAAACTTTAGCTTTTGTGTATTTTTTGCATAATCCATAAACCTAATAATTAAATTAACATTAATTAAATGTTTTAAAGTTAATTTATTATGATTGTGTTTATTATTTATTACCTGCATCGATTAGCTTGTTGGAGTTTGCATAACATCCTAAATGAGGTGAACATATAGATATATAAGAGTACATGATTGTAGAATAATCTTGCAAATAAGGTAATGCTGCACGAGCTATTACTCCTCCCATTGAATGTCCTATAAAAGTCATTTTGGTCAAACATTAGATGTATCTCTTACCAATATAAGCTCTTATTTCCAAAGCTAGGTTCTTTCCAAGAAAATCTAAATCTTTGTCTGTATGATCTTCATTTATTTTAGAGCTTAAGCAGTAAGCGGTAGGATATTGCTTAATCAAGTTATTTTTTATCGATCTCAAGTCATAGCTATTTCCTTAAAATCCATGACACAAAATGATTAAATGATTTCCTTTAGATAAATAAAAATATTAATTACTTAATTAATCATTCTTAAAATAAAAGAAATGAATTACCGAATTTCTGTTGATTAGAAAGGATATTTGGGTCTTACAAAATCTCATCAAACACATAACTAGGTTATCTTTTCTAATATATTTCTTGAAAGAAAATAGGATGTTCTTGGGCACTAGGAAACATCTCGAGGTTCTCAATAGTTAACGGCTCTAGGTTGTTGAAGTAAAATTTCTTTCTGAATTATTTAGCTATTTAGCTATTTGTTGAAGTGTAGTCTTCTAAAGAAGTGAATAAGTCAGTTGTTGTCAATTTCTGACGAAAGATCGATTCTCCCCACCTTTCGCTGATTTATTTATTATTCTCAACCATGTATTTTTGTAACAACTTGGAGTGCTTTTATACAAGCAAATCAATAAACTGTGACCAAATTTGGAATAAACTTCCACTTATCTAATTAATTTCTCTTTGTACATCATTTATAAATATATTTTATTCATTTTCATTCAAATGTTCTTTCTTTTTCTTTTAAGTGACTCCATGTTAAATAGGTGGCCTCTAATGATGACTAAAGGTTGAATTACTATCAAATTTAGTGGAGAAAGATGAAAAATTATGGTTTTTATTCTAACTTTCGAACTCTTGTTAATCTTTGATCTGTTAATTGTAATATTCTAAGCTATTTGCATCTACATCTTTTATTTATATCAGCGAAGGATGAGGCATTTAAATTATATCCTCATTAGAAGGATCTGAATAGTCTTATACTTCATCCAAAATGCGTTTAAGTTTGCTGAATTAGTTCTTGAGATGTGCAACATAGAATTAATAGAAGCTTTAAACTGATTCTTTTTAAACTAAAAAAAATAAAATATTGAGTTAGAATCACTAACAAACAATCAATATCTTACAATTAAATGTGACTTCTTAAATAAAGTGATTAATGTTCTTATATTTAGCTCCTTTTATAACCTTTTCTTTCTTTTTAATTTTTTCAGAGTTGCTAGAAAGAGTGTCTTAGGTCAGTTAATTGTCATCTTCATCTGTGTCTTCTAGATCCTCATTCTAACTACTTCTACTTTTAAATATTTTTTCAATAAATGACTTTGATCTTTCTCTCTTCTCCTGATTAGATTGTATCAAATTCTATGAAAACAAGAATTCTGGATTCCTAAATTTAAAATCTAAGAAATTATTTAAGTAAAATTTAATAAATAGATTAATTTTATTTTTCATAAAGAAAACAATTTGTATTAAATTTATATGTAAATAGACTGCTTAATTGATATTTGTAGCTAATATGCTATTTTCAAAATAGCATGAATTCAAAAATATCTTAGCATATTATAAATTATTTATTTATTTTAACCTTTCTTTACATTTCGTTAGTAAGAATAATCGTTGAGTATTTAGACAAAATTTACTGGAAATATATTAAGTTTAAAATTTTTTTAAAAGTATTTAATTTATTACCCAAAAGCAGAGAATGAAAGCTGCATTCTAGCACACAAAAGTGCATTTTATCAAAGACTATGGGCAAAAACTCATGCAATCCTTCTGAGGAGTATCTAATGATGCTTCTAAATTTGGATAACTTTTCGAATTTCTTTCATTTTTATAAAATATAAATCTCTATGATATTTTAATTAACCAAAAATATTTGAATTTTTAATACTAATGGCTCTGTTTTATATTTATCTGGATCTGTAGTAAATGCTGCAATTAGATCGCATTCTAAGTAAAATTCTGTTAATTTGTAATTATTATCTGCATTCACTTCTGATCTGAAGCAGCAAAGATCATTCATACGAACTTCTTCTTCGCAATATCTAATACTAAAAACCTTGCTTTTGAACTTCTGTTCGCTATCTAAGATAGTTGATTCCTCAAATATACTTTAATCACTATAATGGCTCTATGATTTAAATCCTAAATTATTCTACGTGTAATGATAAGGAGTCGCATATTGCTTGTTCTATTTAAAATTATAACAAAATAATTAATATTAAATAAATTGATTCTTTCATCTGAAGACGTTGCTTAATAACAAAACCAATACATTAAAATACAAACTCTCGACCTTATTCTAAATTTGTATCAAAACAACATCTTAATGGCAAAGATTAATTGTATAAATTTACTTATTAACTGTCTTAATAGTATATACTGAATTCCATATAGTAAACACCTTGATCGAATAAATCGATGTTTCTAAAATTTTCAAGAGACAAAATGAACTCATAAGTAGCTTTCCAACTCATTTCTCAGATACTCTATAATTTTTTTTATACCTTAATCACGCTAATGTATGAATGAAAAAATATGTGTGTGAATTAATTATGTTTGTATATTTGTTTGCTTAATTAATTTTAAAATTTGTGAATATTTTATGATAAATGAATTTGTTTATTTTAATTAGAAAAGTTAAATATTGATTATCATTTTGTTTTTTTTGATTATTTTAATGCAGAACTAGAATTTAATCAAAGCTAAGTGTTTGAACATTCTTTTTACATTATCGTTAACTGGGGCTAATCTATTAATACAAAAAAAAAATTAATTTCTATTAACTCTGAATTAAATTTATTTAATATTTTAATCATATGTTATTATTTGAGAAGTTATCATAAAATTCTTAAAGACATAAAGAAACAATAGAAAACATAAAATTTTAAATTAGTTTTTATTACTGATCAAATTTTTAAATTTATTATTTTTCAGTCATGCTTTCTCAAATTTTTATTTGTTTAATTAAAATAATTTATTTACTCTTCTTAGTAGTTCATTCGAAAAAATTTTCCTTTATTATAATTATTAATTAATTTTTGGTTATTTTAAATTAAATATTTGATTGATTAAGGAAGTTAGTTTCATCATTTATAGAGTGCATTTTTTTTATTTATTGAAAAGTGTTTTTTATTTAACTCAATTTAGTTTTTCAAAGAAAAAAACCTCCAATCCTCATTAATTAAAACTCTATTTAATTAGTACCATAAAAAATGTTTTAAGTATAATAAATAACATCTTAAAAAAATTTTAAAATGAGGAGGTTTATTAATTAAAGAGGATTGATGGTATATTAATTGATTCCTTTTCAGCTATTTTTAAATCGATTTCTATCATTACTAAACTATTTCTAATCAAAAAAAACAAGGAAAGCAGTATTTAAATATATTATTTGATCTCTTAAGAATGATTTAATGAATTTGCTCATCAATTTCTTAGTGATTGCCACAAGCTCTTCGACTATTTTCTAAATCTCTAGTATCTAATTTACTCTCATATTAGAGTAATATTTGAACAATATTCACATATCGCCATCTTGCAGCTACTTCTAAGCAAGTATCTTAGTTCTTTTTATAAATATTTATATAACTTCTAATATAAATTATTATTGAAATTACTTTGGTTTTAATACTTGGAATTGCCCCAATTTTCAATAAAAACTTTACAATCTTTTTATAAATAAATCAAATTAATATAGACAGTTTATTTTGATTACTAAGTGGGATGTATAGATAGATTTATTTATTTACTTCTATATTTTAATTCATGCACGCAATGTAAAGAGGGAAAAACCCTTAGCTATTTAGTTTATTTATTAAATGTTCTGGGTCATCTGGAGATCTGATATATCTTTTAAAAAAATCTTTATTGTAAGCTATTTTAAATGGTAATTCATAATGCCAAGATACCTTTTAGGATCGTTTTAAATGATACTTTTTATTTTCTCAAGGTCTTAAGGTGATCCATTTTTACAAAGTTAGCACAATTCTTCAATTCTCCGATAATTATCCAATATTTTAATCATCTCAAAATCCTATTTTATATAATTGTTTCCTATATTAAAGCATTACACTACATTTATAACATTTACTTATTCATAATTAAAGACTTTATGGCTTTCCTCCTTTTTTTTTCTTGGAGAGGGTGAATTTTTTATTTCCTCCTCTATATCATTTGGTTAAATGTTTTTTATTTCGCTTTTTTGAAAGGCTTGAATGCTTTTCATTACAATAGATAGCTTTTTCCACCTCTTCAAGCCTGGTGAAGCATTGCTAGAGATGTGGGAATTCTATAGCTCTTCTCCATCAACCTAATATACAAAAAGATAATTTGAAATGTATATAATAAATAATCAAATTAATTCAAAAAAAAAGATAATGAATAAAATTACATTTGTGTTTGTAGAGCGCTTTATTTGAATTTTAAGAGTTGGCAACTCATAAGTGTTTCTTTTTTTGCTATTTTATGGCTTTTAAAAAAGATCTATTTCATTATTAGCTGATTCATTTTCTTAGCTAATTCCTTTAAAGCAAATTTTATTTTAATTAGGAGATACTTTTTGCTCAATTCTTTGTTATGAGCACTGAATTGCTTGGTATTCTATTGTGGATTTATCATTTTCTTAAAGGTGATCCTATAATGTTATCTCTTTTTATTGTTATTCATAATTGTAATAAATGTCTTGAATTGCAAGAGATTTCTTTCTTTTTTTTCTCTAAGATTTTGAGAAGGAAACATTGTATCTATCATCATGGGTGTAATTCTGAATGTCACTATTATCTAAATGCTGCTTTGATGTATCTCTAATGGCAGAAATGTTGGTAGTTATATTTTATTCTTCCATTGAGCTTATCGAGATGTATATAATTAAGTGAATTAAATATTAAAATTATAAAAATATTGATTGAATCTAAAAAACACTATGAAATCAAAAAAATAAATATATTTGTGATTATTATTTACTTCAAAAGTTAAATCAATATAGTATTAAGTATTCAACTATCTTCATTCAATTCTAATTTTTTTCTTATTCTCTAAATTGTTTATTAATTTCTACTTGATTTAGTCAACTCAAATCAAAGTATCAATTTTTATATTTATTCTCCCTTATAATTCGAGGTTATTTCTAAATCTATAAATTTCCTGATTATTTAATCTTAAAAATAATCAAAACTATTATAAAAACCTATTTTTATTACAAAAGGCTTAATTTTTAAGTATTTATTTTGTTTGTTACTTTAATAATTATTTTCTTATTAATCTTATTTATTCTTCCAAATAATTTGAGGTATTTCCAAATCAATAAATTGCCTGATTATTTAATCTAAAAAAATACAAAACTATTATAATAAGCTATTATTATTATTAAGACTTAACTTTTAAATATTTATTTTGTTTTATGAATATTTATTTTTTTATTTTTTCTAATTTATTCTCCCATATAATTTGTCAATAAATTGCATGATGATTTAATATTTAAAAGAATTCAAAACTATTATAAAAAGAAATTAATTTTTATTTTAAATATTTATTTAGCTTCTTTGTATGAAATTTCAAATTCATAATCAAGAAAATAATAAGTTTAGTGTCTATAATAGATCTATCCCACTAAAATATTATATTTAAAAAAGACAAAAAATTAATCAATGCTTCAAAATTTATGATATAGAAAATCAAATCAAAGTAAAATCGTTTCATAAGGATAATCATCATTTCAAATTAATTTTTTAAGACTAACGCATTTAATGAAAATAAAATTTGGTATAAACTTGCTTAGTATTCAAAATTACCTAATTTAAATTTATTATGATAAAGGAAAAAAGATAAAAGCTATCTAAGATAGCCTGACGATAACCAACGAATAGAGTTCATTTTACTTGTAAGCTTAAATAAAATTGTGTTTTAAGTGAATAAATTAAACTATGTAACATTTAATTTAACTAGTTGTTTTGAATGTGTGAACATAAGTTTTTTATATTAGTTAAAAGTAATAACTTTAATTTTAAGCGACTGAATGTGATCACTTACTTTCTTTTAATATATTTTGTAATAAGTAAATATATTAAATAGTAAACAAAAATTTAATACTTTTATTAAGAAAATTAACTTATAACAGCTGGTTTATAGAATAACTACAAATAATTCAATCATTCTATTAGATATAGTCAAGTTTTTATAGTTTAAGCTTTTCTTCTCATTGTTTTTTTGAGCGCTGATATGGGAATATAAATTTCGTAATGCTGCAGTTCTAAAAAAAGCATAGTTAATGAGGAAACATTATAACGAAAAACCAAAAATTAAATGCCATTAATTTCTGCTAAAAAGTAGCAAAAGGAAAATTCAGTCAGAAGTAACTAATCTTCTGGTAAAATGGCAAGCAATACTTTGATCAATGAGGCTTAACATGATTAAGCGCGATCAGTTTAAGGTATTAAAGATAAATTGCATTAAATTTTGTTTAAAATATGATGATAGATTTATTTAAGACATTAACATTCTAGTAAAATATATTTAATTCTACAAATTCATTAATTATATAATAGATAAAAATGCTATTTTTACAGAAGACATTTTGAGTAGAAGGATATTTCTAGCGGATTTAAAGTAGTCTGATTAGTAAAAGTAATAAGAAAAAATCACACAATCTATAAAAATAAACGAAGAATTATAAAAAAGTCTTTCAGATGTTGATGAATAAAAGGAATAAATAGACGATTTTAACAGGGCTTTGATAGTTCCTGAGGATTAAAATGAATAAATTAAATAAAACTCTTAAGAGATGCAGCAATATCCATTAAAAAAAGTAATAGATTTGGATAAAGTTCATATCAAAAGCAACTGTTATAGAGATAACTTTGAAAAAGTTTAAATTCCTTTGCTAGATATGATTATTAGTGGCGAAAAAGATTTAAAAGAATGTAATTTATTAATTAATTAATTATTTATTTTTGATAGAATTTATAATTAATATATTATCAAAATTGATTTGAATTCTGATCATTGCATAAAATTTATTCAGTAAAATAACACAAACAAATAAAGAATGAATTAATGAAAGAAAGAAAGAATCGATTATTTTTATTTCAAATCTATTTTTACCAATTAACGTGCTTTATAATTTTTACTTTAGTTGATGAAGAGGACTCTAATAGCGATAGTGCTGAAGAAGAGAATAAACGAGATTCAATAAAAAAAGGGGTTAAATCTCTTCAAGCCCTATAAAATTATGAAAGAGGAGATGGTAGTTAAGACGGTTAAGATGGATAAGATGATGACGAAGAGGAAGAAGAGGAGGAGGAAAATTCTGATGATGAAAGTTATGATTTATTCGATTCAGGTGGAGTATTAGAAAGAATCATGAGAGAAAATAGGCATAAAAAAAATGGTTTAGGTATTGATTCACATAGCGGACAAACTTACGTTCTGAAATAGGTATTTCTTACTTAATATAAAAAGTTATCAATAATTAATTGTGTAAAAATAAAGTACTCACCAGAAGATGTTTAAGAATTGATTTTTGATTATGATTTAGCTCAAAGGATAAAGTAAATTTAGATGCAAAACAACTGTTTTTGCATGATACATGCTATCCGTAAACAAAGTGATGGTAAGATTTAATATAAAGTTTTTCTTAGATAATTATTGGTAAAAATAAAATTTAGAGGGTCTTCTTATAGTGCAAAACCATGAAAAGGGAGGGTCTTTATCTTTGTTTTTAGACACAGCATTCAATGAGAAAGAAGCCAAAATTTGGATGATAAAAATTTTATAAGCTTTGCAGATATTACACGAAAGCCATTTAGAGCATGGGTAAAAAAATAAATTTAATGAAAATTTTTAATTTAAATGATGAAAATAGGAATTTAAAACCAAATAATATACTTCTCGGCTAAGGACAGTTAAAGCTAACTGATATAAACATGTTCAAAAACAAGAAACATCTCCATAATCTTTACAGTGCACCAGAAGTAATTTTTGTTTTTTTCATAAAAAATCCTTCAAAATAAATTATTTAAACTATTTAACAGCTACTATAGAGAGACTAGCTAACAGAAAAATCAGATATTTGGAGTGCATGCTTGATTTTTATAGAAGTACTTTCTAAACTTTTTTATAGATTAATCAAAATAGTTTTTTGAATTAGAATTTTTTGTATTAAAAAAAATTCAATTAATAAAAAGATGAGAACTGGTGTGATGCCATATCTTGAAAAAGATCCAGATATGACAGTAGAAAAACTGAAAGAAAAAATTGAAAGAATGGAGTTGAGATTGCCATTTGACATTGAAACTTAAGAGTTCATAAGAATGATGAATAATATTGATCCAAATAAAAGAAAAACAGCAAAAGAGTTATTGAATTCGAGATATCTTAGATGTATGATAAATATAAAATTTAAAAGCTGTTAAATCATTTATTTTTAATCTTTTTAATAATTTTAAATAAAAGGTGAAAATCATAATTTCGATAAGCAGTACTTAAACTAGCTATAAAAAAAGCAAACTCTTAGGAAATTAAATAACACAAAAAATTTTGATCAATCAATGATGATGATGTCTAAACCACTGCTTAGTGAGCAGTAAACTTTTATGTATAACAGCTAAATTAAACCAGGCGGAATACAAAAAGGGACTACAAGTAAGTTAATCTGAAATTCATCATATATTTAAAACTGAATTATTTAAAAAAGTAAATATTGATAAACTGAATGATAAAGGGACTAAATAATATGGTATAACAAGTGTTTTGACTGTTGTTAACATAAAAGAAAGAGATTTGTAATAGCAGGAATCTTACATGCCAATATCTGTAGCTAATTTGATGACTACACAACTAACAAATAACGGAATGGTGAGTCAGCAAATCTCCAACAAAGACAACAAAGATGATAGCTCAGTATTTTATTTTATTAAATAATTACTAATCTTAACTTTAAATTAATAAAACAGGGACCTATTTCTTAAAACTTAAAACAAGAAATTCAATATAGAAAAAGTGCTGATTATAATAAATAGGTGTCCAACAATGTGCAGCAATAGCAATAAAAATAGATGCAATAAGAAAATATTTCAAAAGTGTGTTATTAATTTTACTTAAACTGTTTGAAACAAATTTATTATTTATTTATTTATTTTTTATTTTTTTATTTAAAACTAAGGTCCTTAAATAATGGATTACTGTGAAGACAACATTGGAGCAATAGCAGGAGCAAGATGAAAAATAAAAATAGTTTTAGATGCAGTAAGAAAAGCTTATCAACTAAATAAAGCAAAGGGAGAACGAAGAAGATGATGATGAGGAAGGTGAAGATGAAGAAGATGATGAAGCAGAAGATAAAAATGGTGACACTTAAAATAATGGTTAAGTTAATGATTTAGATCATAAGTTATAGTCGAAAAAAAGTGAAATTAGAAATAATTAGAAAAAGTAAACAAACAAAATAAATTTATAAAATAACTTAATTAAAGAAAATGAAGCTAGAATGAAATAATTAGAAATAGAATAAAAGTTATTGGATATTCTTAATTAAAATTTAGGAGGGGAAGGAAATTCATTTGTTTCCGATACAAGTTAAGATTTAAAAAACTCTTTTATTGATGGTGGCAAAGTTAAGTATAAATCTTCATTTTAAGATCTTTCTTTGGTTTAATCTGGTAAAGTGCCTTCTTCGTAAATGAGGTTTGCAACAAAACTTCTTGAAAAAGCTTAGAATCCTCAGAAAAAAGAAGGAGATATTATTTCAGATACAAAATAGATGTAAAGTATATAAATTATTTCGCCAAAGGATGAGGAAGTTAACGCAAACAATGCTGGTAAATCGGCTGCAGATTAAATGATAGAAGAAATGAATAGAATTTTAAATGAAGGAGTTACTGTTTTCAGCTAAGAGTCACTTGATGATTTAAAGAGGTAAATCTCAACATAAAATTTTGTAGGTTTGAGAAGACTATTAACAATAAGTTCTTAGCAAAAAACAAGCAACTCACTCAAGACATTAAAAACTCTAGGTAACTCAAATGCAAAACAAGGAAAGTGCAAAACTGAAAATGTAATTTAAATATTGACTTTTAAAAGTATTTTATTTTTATTAAATACAAAAACAGAGTCCCATGAGAGATGAAGAATAAAAATAATCATCCAGACTTTAGGTTGACGACTAAGGCTACTATTTCATAGAGGATTACATACAAAAAACAAAGAATATAAAAAAGGATGAGAAAGCTGAAAAAATTAATACATCAAAAGATATTAAAAACACTAGTGTTAATAATTTTACATAAAATGATGAAACAAAATAAGATGATAAAAAATAAGAAGAAGATAACTAAGACCCAGAATACCAAAAATAATTGCTTTAATAAGAAATAGAATAGAAATTATTAGATATTTTAAATTAAAATGGAGACTGTGAAGAAGGTTCATTCTTATAAGCCAGCTATGAAATAATAAAAACAGATGATAAAAATAACTAAGAAGAAAATAAGATTCCATCAATTAATTAAAATATACTAACATAAAAGCAAGATGCTTATCAAAAATAGTAAAGTACTAATTCACTCAGAATCATTAAAATGAAATCAAACATGAATTCAAATACTAAAACACCTGAGCAAATCGCTGATGAAATGAACCGTATACTCAACGAAGGTATTTCAGCTTTCAGCTTGGAGTCATATGAAGAGATCAAAAGATAAATATCTACTTAAAACTTTAACACTCTAAAGCGAACACTTTCAAATAATAAACAGTTAAGAACGCTAAACTCCATAAAAACTTAAAAAACTTTACAAAACTCCTCCATAATAAATAAAAGCCTAAACTCAAATAATTTGGGTTAAAATAAAATTAAAATAGATTTAAATTCTTAAGAATGATTGATTGATCATCTATGAGTTATTTATAAAAAATCCAAATTAATTTTTGAATAAATTCGATATAACATATCAAAGAAAGCATAAAGAAAAAATTCATAAAAAGGAGAAGTAAGCTTTAAATAACTAAATAAAAAAATAAATGAAAAATAAAATACTCTAATCTAAATATAGATTTACTTTAAAAAACCAATTTATTTTTACTAACACGAATATATTTTAAATTTAAAAACAAGTTGAAAATTATCAATAAAAATATTGTTAATTATTAATATTAATATTATTATTATTATGATGGAAAACAAATTTGTACATAAATAAAAAAAAATTTTGAGAATTGTAGTATTTATAAGATCTATATTTATTATCATAAAAACATAAAAAAAAAATATTAAGAATTTTAGTGTTCATTAGATCTATATTTATTATGTGCTTTTGCATTAAATAAAATGATAAATAATATGGTTCAATTATTTTTAATTATTTATTAAAAATTATTTTAAAATGATAGAATATTAGTTGGATAAAAATATCTAATAATTATTTATTGATACAATAATATATTTTAATCAAATCTACTTCAACAGACAGGAATAATAATTATATTATTACTATTTATTTTTTAACCAAAATATTATGATAATTTATTTATCAGTGAGTTTTTTTAAGTAAATAAATTAAATTTTGCATCAATTTGGTAAAAATAAATCAAAGTAAGTAATCAATTGAATATAAATATGTATATTGTAATAAATTAATGAAAAAATTAACAAACATAATCTATACCAATTTACTACTAAAATGAATATAATTTAAAGTTAAAAACAATATGAAAAGTTTCAAAAAAATATAATTAATTTTTATATTATGATGGCAAAAAAATTTGTAGCAAAATATTTTGTAAATAAAAATGTTTAAAAGATATATATTTATAAAATGTTCATGCAAAAATGAAAATAATTTGGTGGTGAAATTATATTAAATGTTAATTTATTACAAAATATATTTAGTTATAAAAAGACTATAGTATGTAATCTAATTAAGATGAAAAATTTCTTAAAAAAATATTTTGAATGCACCTTAATAAAATTTTTAATTAAGGTGCTTAAATTCTTAGTTAAAATTGATTTCATTATACACCTTAATTACAGCATATAAGCTATTATAATTGAAAAAATTAATATAAATTTATTTTCATTCAAGTAGTTTAAGTAAAACTAATAGTAAATATAATGTCAAACAAACATAAATTATTGATCACTTCAGATTCAATTATAATTATATATATATTAGCTATAATTTTACTAAAATACTATTTCAACTTACTTGTGAGCACTTAAATTTTAAAGAATTTCCTGTATTAACCGTTTAAACCATAGAAAAGTATAGACAATTATCAAAATTAAAATAAAAATCTAACTTAAATTTTTTTTATTAAACTTGATAGAAATTTAAAGCTAAATTTATACTTTTAAATGTTTATTAAGTTAAACTTTATTAAAATTTAATTCATTTTACTTTTTTATCCTGCATTCCTTTTCCGTTTTATGAAAAGAAATTTAATTTTATTTAAATATTTTATATTTTAAAATAAATTTAATTTATCAGTTATTCACAAAGAGAAAATTACAAAATTGAAAAAATAGTACTTTGAAATATATAAAATTTTTAGCTGATGAATAAAATTAAGCCCTTTATTTGTATAAGATTTTTATTCAAATTTTATAAATTTATGTAATAATGAGAATAGAAATTAAAGGAATGTTAAATAAGGCACTATGCTCCACTTTACATTTTTTAAATGAATAAATAAAAATAAATTCTTTAAGTTATAAATTATCTTTCTTTAAATTTATTTTAAATTTTTAGAACATTTTTGCAAATAACTACTAAAATTAACAATTAATTGAGATAAATTAAATTTTATACTTCAAATTTTATTGACATAGCGCAAACAAAATACATCTTTCATTAATTATTAATTTAGGTTGGAAATTAAATAAATTAAAATATTAAAATTTTATCTTTAATTAATTTAATTTCAATAAAGAACGACAGACAAACAATCTCTTACAATTTCTAACTAAAATTTTAAGAAAAAAGAGGTCTAAAATAAAATGATTATTACCAACTTTTAACAAGTAAAATATTTTAATTTTAATAAAAACAACTGAATATAATTTTTTTACTATCTAAAGTTAAATACCATAGGAATTACTAATGTTTTTACTTTACAATTCTTTCTAAGGTAATAATTTTTTTAATTTTCAATGACATAGCAGTAAAATAAATAAATTTACTATAAAACTCATTGTTTGTTTAATTTAGAGCCTATAAAATTGGTGACCAGGGAGCAGCAATCCTAGGATAAGAAATATCAAAAAGAATTAACCTTTCAAATTTGTCCATGGACATTAGGTAATATTGATTCTTCCTTGATTTTATTTGATCTCATTAATTTTCTTATTCTAAAGTGAAAATTGCTTATTTGATATTGGTACAAAAAATTTAGCTTTCGAAATCTCTAAGCTGAAGAATATAACAACTCTTTCTTTAAATTTAAGGTATTTAAACTAATCAATTAAATTATCATTCATTAATTTTTTCTTTCTTTCAAGTTTTAACTAAATAACTGATAATGGCATCATAGCTCTTAGTTAATAAATAGCATTTTTCCCAAAATTAAATTCATTAACGCTAAATCTAAGGTAAATAAATCAAAAATGATATAAACACCCAAATATTAAATTACATTAATATTATATAGTAGTAACACTATTACTTATAATGGTGTATTAATGCTTGAGTAAAGTATTTCTAATAACTAGAATCTTACCTTTTTATCTTTGAACCTTGGGTAGATTTAATTCTTATCATAATTCAACACTTAAATAATATTTGTTATTTTATTTTAAAAGTAAAAATTAAATTGGCAAAAATGTAAGTGGAAATTAAAAATTTGGACAATTCATTGGCAATTTAACTTGTTTGACATAATTTCTTGTGTATTTGAAGTAAATATTTTCAATAAAATAAATAAATTTATATTAATCTTTTTAAAGTTAAAATGATATACAAGCTGATTAAGCTGCTTAATTTTGTTCTGAAATATCTAGATGCCGCTCTCTCAAGACTCTATCTTTAGATTTAAGGTAAATATTTTTCTATCAATAACAACTAATAATTATAATAAAAAAGTGGAAATCGCATAGGACCTGATGGAGCACATAGAATTGGATATGAATTTTCTAAAATAACAAATCTTAATTTTTTAAATCTTTACTTAAGGTATTTTTAATCTATTTTTAAAAGTTAACTCAATATTTAATTTAAATTAAGTGATAACTAAATAGGAACTTAAGGTGCTTAAAGGTTTGCTCCTGAAATAGCTAAATTAAAAAATTTAGTCACTCTTTAGTTAGATTTAAGGTAACTTACTTTATGCTATTGTCTATAATTTAAGTCTTTTTAAGTAACAATAAAATAGGAGATGATGGAACACAGGTTATAGGATTTGAAACAGTTAAACTTTAAAATATCCATAGTCTATCATTAAATTTAATGTAATAAAATATTTTCTATATGAAAAATTCACATTATAATTATTAAAAAGTGAAAATTAGATCAGTGATCTTGGAGCTTCGAGGCTTGGACAAGAAATTTCAAAATGTTAAAATCTTACTAGCTTAAATCTTGAGCTGCAGTAAACAATAAATATTAAAAATTTCAATAATTTGTTAATTAAATCTTTTATTTATAGAAAAAATAACTTTGGAGATATAGGGACTTAAGGTTTAAGTTAGAAGCACCTCCAATTAAAAAAATTAGTTTTATATAGTTTTAGAAAGTGATTAATTTAACTAATTTATTTATCATTATTTGTTAAATAATTAATTAATTTCTTTTCCTTTTATAATATAAAATTAATTAATTGCCGTAATCAAATTTACTCTTAAATTTCTATTTATTTAAATTACATCTTAAATTTATTGTAATATTTAAAAAATAATCAATTAAAATTAATTATTCTTGATTAATAAATAATCAGGATTTTAATTTTTTTCAAAAATCATCTATATCAAAAAAATGATTTATAGTTTTTGACCAATCTCAGCTCTAGCTTTAAGCTGATTTGGAGGAGTGATTTTAAATTTTTTCTTTAAATTTTGTAAATAAATAAGTAATTAAAAAATAATTCAGATATTTATTCACCAACTCACCTGTTTACTAACTTATCTCTATCAAAGAATTATTATTATATTTATTATCCAATTAACTTCATGAAACAAAAAAAATATATATGAAATTTAAAATGAATATTAATATTTATTATTGTTATTATTATTATTAAAAATTATTTTCATTTCTTATGCTTTATTTGCTGAATGAATAAATAATTAAAGTTGTGTATTAATAATATTATACAAATTTTTTAACATTTTGCAATTTTAAATTTTAGAATTAAAATAATTTAATTATAAATTAAAATGATTTTAAATGCTATGCTATTAATAATAAAAACGATTTTTGTAGATTTTCAAATATTTTAACTTAATTTAGAAACAAACTTTATATTTTAATTTAAATTTTTCTAAAAAAATTTCTAAACCAAATAAAATTTCAATAATTTATTTTTAAATTAAATTAAATTGAAAAATACTTTCAATTAAATCTCAGATGAATGACAATTAATTAATAATAAATATAAATAATTTCGAATGAATGTATGTATTATGCTTTTGAATTATAATAAAGCAATATAAAAATTTAAAATAATATTTTACAAAATAAAAAGGATTAAATTCAATATTTGAAGAAATAAATTTTACTAATTTAACAATAATAAATAAAATTTAAAGATAAAAGTACAATTATTTTATTTATTTATTTATTTATTTATTTAGGTAGCATTTGAAAAATAAATTTATTTTATGTAGACCACTTTCAATTTTTGAAAATTAAAACTAATCTAATAGATTTCATCGATCTTTAGAATACTTTCTTTTGATTATAGCAATGAAAAGCAAATCTTACAATCAGAAGATGTTTTAGTTTAGGTATGGTAGATGTTAAGGATTCATAATAATCTGTACCTAAATTATCTTCAGTTATTATTTCTAATTATTTTAGTTTCAAAAGATATGAAAAGCCTTCTGATACTAGCTAATATCCCTTTTCACCCATATAGCTATTCCTTAAAGTAAATGATAATTTTTCTAAGTTTTAAAGACTCTAAAAGCCATCTTTGAAAGCCTATCCGCCTTAATACCCTAATTTGCAATCTCTTATTTAAATGGCAAGGTGTCTTAAACATGGTAACTATTACAGATATGTCATAATAACTTCAATACCTTTATGCTGAATATTTCCAAATTCAAATCCTAAAGATAATTAGACTAATTTATTTTGAACTTCCAATTATTGAAACATTAGAGCCAAGTCTAATTAATCTTAAGGACTGGGATAAAAATATAATTTTAAATTTTTAAGATTTTTAATCTCCTTAAACTCACTTCCAAATATTTCCATTTGATCTTAAAATTTAGCAAAATTTCGAAAAATTAAGGAAAGACTGCTTAAATTTTGTAGCTTATTAAGACATTTCAAAAAAGAAGTTAAATTTAATGGCTCTATATTAATTCCTTAAGATTCCACTGAAAAATTTAAGCTCTGCAAATTCATTGAGTTTGAAATAGCAAGACTAAATTGGTCTAAGTATTCTTAAATTACAGTGTTTTTTTAAATGTTTAATTGAACATCCAAATTTGATATTTGATATAAAAATGAAATCTATTTATTTAGTTTGCTTATAAATTCTTGAGGAAAGGAGGTCGTTAGATTAATTATCAATTTTAAACTTTTTAAGTAACTCAATGTATTAGCTACTTTAAAAGTGTAAATATATTGATTGACATAATCTATCTTATCTATATTTAATGATAAGGATTCTAATTTTTCAATATCCTCATAACAAACATCTAAATTCATTTATTCTTTTATAATTTGACTAAATATTTTTTTATTTACTCCAAATTCTTCAAATGCATCAAACCTCTGATTTTCATTTTCTTGTTAATTACTTTATTCAACTCTAAGTGAAGTTGGCAACTAATTTAACTGACAGTCTACTCCGTTATTTTCTTCCTAACTCTATCCTTAGTCAATATTTTACTAACAATTCATCAACTTTACTACCTATTTTTAAATAATATTGGTAATAAGTCAAAAAAATATTTATAAAATCTATTTTATTAGACCTTAGTTTTATTATGGCTATTTCAGAATTTAATTTATAAACAAAATCTTCAGTTTTAATTAATTAAAAAATTTGTACTTCAAACAAAAAACTTTACTCAAATAAGCTTTTCATATTAATTAATATTCCAATAATTTATAAATAAAATATTTTTTTATTTCTAAAAGTTTTATCTTCTTTGAATTATGAAAATTACTATTTATTACTCTCAGCTCTAGCTTTAAGCTGATTTGGAGGAGTGATTTTAAATTTTTTCTTTAAATTTTGTAAATAATTAAAAAATAATTCAGAAATTTATTCACCAACTCATCTGTTTATTAACTTATCTCTATCAAAGAATTATTATTATATTTATAATCCAATTAACTTAGTGAAACAAAAAATATATATATGAAATTTAAAATGAATATTAATATTTATTATTGTTATTATTATTATTATTATTATTATTAAAAATTATTTTCATTTCTTATGCTTTACTTGCTGAATTAAAGTTGCGTATTAAAAATGTTATACAAATTCTTTAATATTTTGTAATTTAAATTTTAGAATTAAAATAATTTAATAATAAATTAAAACGAGTTTAAATGCAATGCTATCAATAATAAAAACGATTTTTGTAGATTTTCAAATATTTTAACTTAATTTAGAAACAAACTTTATATTTTAATATAAATTTTTCTAAAAAATTTCTAAACCAAATAAAATTTCAATAATTTATTTTTAAATTAAATTAAATTGAAAAATACTTTCAATTAAATCTCAGATGTATGGAAATTAATTAATAATGAATATAAATAAATAATTGCGAATGAATTTATGTTTTATGTTTTTGAATTATAATAAAACAATATAAAAATTTAAAGTAATATTTTACAAAATAAAAAGGATTAAATTAAATACTTGAAGAAATAAATATTACTAATTTAACAATAATAAATAAAATTTAAAGATAAAAGTACAATTATTTTATTTATTTATTTATTTAGGTAGCATTTAAAAAATAAATTTATTTTATGGAGAACACTTTCAATTTTTGTAAATTGAAACTAATCTAATAGATCTCATCGATCTTTAGAATACTTTCTTTTGAAGATAGCAATGAAAAGCAAATCTTACAATCAGAAGATGTTTTAGTTTAGGTATGGTAGATGTTAAGTATTCATAATAATCTGAACCTATATTATCTTCAGTTATTATTTCTAATTATTTTAGTTTCAAAAGATATGAAAAGCCTTCTGATACTAGCTAATATCCTTTTTCACCCATATAGCTATTCTTTAAAGTTAACGATAATTTTTCTAAGTTTTAAAGACTCTAAAAGCCATCTTTGAAAGCCTATCCTCCTTAATACCCTAATCTGCAATCTCTTATTTAAATGGCAAGGTGTCTTAAACATGGTAACTTTTACAGATATGTCATAATAACTTCAATACCTTTACTCTCAATATTTCCAAATTCAAATCCTAAAGATAATTAAACTAATTTATTTTGAACTTCCAATTATTGAAACATTAGAGCCAAGTCTAATTTATCTTAAGGAGGATAAAAATATAATTTTAAATTTTTAAGATTTTTAATCTCCTTAAACTCTCTTCCAAATATTTTTATTTGATTTTAAAATTTAGCAAAATTTCGAAAAATTAAGGAAAGACTGCTTAAATTTTATAGCTTATTAAGACATTTCAAAAAAGAAGTTAAATTTAATGGCTCTATATTGCTTCCTTAAGATTCCACTGAAAAATTTAAGCTCTACAAATTCATTGAGTTTGAAATAGCAAGACTAAATTGGTCTAAGTATTCTTAAATTACAGTGTTTTTTTAAATGTTTAATTGAACATCCAAATTTGATATTTGATATAAAAATGAAATCTATTTATTTAGTTTGCTTATAAATTCTTGAGGAAAGGAGGTCGTTAGATTAATTATCAATTTTAAACTTTTTAAGTAACTCAATGTATTAGCTACTTTAAAAGTGTAAATATATTGATTGACATAATCTATCTTATCTATATTTAATGATAAGGATTCTAATTTTTCAATATCCTCATAACAAACATCTAAATTCATTTATTCTTTTATAATTTGACTAAATATTTTTTTATTTACTCCAAATTCTTCAAATGCATCAAACCTCTGATTTTCATTTTCTTGTTAATTACTTTATTCAACTCTAAGTGAAGTTGGCAACTAATTTAACTGACAGTCTACTCCGTTATTTTCTTCCTAACTCTATCCTTAGTTAATATTTTATTAACAATTCATCAACTTTAATACCTCTTTTTAAATAATATTGGTTATAATTCAAAAAAATATTTATAAAATCTATTTTATTATATCTTACTTTTATTATGTCAATTTCAGAATTTAATTTATAAATAATCTTTTTAGTTTTAATTAATTAAAAAATTTTTACTTCAAACAAAAAACTTTACTCAAATAAGCTTTTCATATTAATTAATATTCCAATAATTTATAATTAAAATATTTTTTTATTTCTAAAAGTTTTATCATCTTTGAATTATGAAAATTACTATTTAAAAATGATATTTTTACAAAATTATAAAGTATTTATCCTAAAATTTATTTGATGCAAAAATCAATACATGAAAAATTCCTAAAAAATAATAGCTACTAAATTATTACATAAATCTATAGTTTTAACACAGGAAATTATGGTGGTTATCATGGTTTATTTTAGAATTTCACAAACTGGTGAATGCTAAATAAAGCTATTTTAGACTTCTGACATTATTTGGAGTGTTTATTAATGAGGGTTTTTAAATTCTATTTTTTTATAATATATAAATATATTAATTACAAATAAATTTCATTAGAAAATTAAATATAAGAAATTTAAACAATAAAAAATAAATTAAAAAAAAAATGAATTAAACAAAGAAATAAATGTAGCTTGTAGTAAAAGAAAAATAAAACAGTTTACTTTAAAAAGACTAATGGTTATAAGAAGAGTAAATTGAAATAATAATTAATAGATTAACAACTAGTTAAATTTATAGAGACATAGAATTTTTTGAAATTAAGAAAAATTTCATAAGCTTTAGTGTATTTAATGAACAGTTTCAAAAATAGAACTTGGTAGTTTTTGAGAAGGGAAGTAAATGTAATTAAATTAACAAACTATTAATTAAGACTATTTAAATATTTATATTTTTAATTCATAAGAAGTTGATAATACAAACATACCACATTGCTACTTTTAGGAAGAGATCACAATTGATATTTCAATCAAAGAGTTTGATAAAGATTAATGTAATTTAATCTTCTCGAAAAATAAATAATAAAAAATAAAAATGTTTTTTAATTTTAATTGTATTTAATAGATTAAAAAACACAAAAAGTATATAGCCTTAAAGATGTAATTTTATTTAAAAAGAAAAATTCTATCTTTAATGTTAATAAAATTATTCATGTTATTTAAAGCTCGAGAAGATTTAGGATAATTAGGACTTCTAATTTGTTAAAATTATCAAATAATAAGTAGAGTAATATTTTTAAACAAAAGTATTTTCATTTATTAATTATAAAAGATTAGATAAATTAAAAAACGACCACCTACCACTCTGCACTAATTTAATTAAGTTTAGTTTAAGTATAACATTTTAATAGATTAAAGAAGAAGATGAATAAAATTTTCTTTTACATATTGCTGAGAGTCTTAAAAATTGTTATCATCTTAAATATATTGATTTATAGTTGTTATAAGGTTTTAATAAATATCAAATTGAATAGTTTGTAAATATTACAACTTAATTTGAAAACATTACAAAATATGTTTTGTCTCTAAGGTAATTTTTATTTATTTAACTTATAAGCAAAAAATTTTTAAAAAACTCAGTAATAATTAATATTTGAAAATTTAAATGCATTTTTAATCAAAAAACCTTAATTTGTTAGAAGTTTTGCAGTATTAAATAATATTCATAAATTTTATGACTAAATAAATTTATATTTTTTTTAAACTTAAATATATAGTTAGAATTAATTAGACTTAAATAGTCTTGAAAATATTGGAAATAGTTTTAGGAATTTCAAAAAGCTAAATAATTTCTAAACACATATTTGGTAAATATTTAATTTAAATTAAAAATAAATGAATGAATGAATTTAAAAAAGGTCTGATCATTTAAATCACGAAGGAGTAAGCAGATTTTACAGTTAAATTTCTAATATCAAGTCAATGAAGAAGCTCACGATTGATTTACAGTATTTTAATTTAAAATAACTATTTAACCTTCCTAATTTATTTTTATTTTAGGGAAAATAACATTTAAAGTTAAGGAGCTATTAATTTAGGTAAATGCTTAGAAAATTTGTAAGGTTTGACAAAACTCAAAATAGATTTATGGTATTTTAATATTAATTAAGATCTGTTTAAAAAATAAATGTTGTAAAATTATAGGGATAACTAAATAGAATAAGATGGGATAATTTATTTGGTTAATTAGATTTGTAAAATTTCATCTTTAAGGCATTTGACGTTTTTAATTTGGTATTATGAATTAAAAAAAATAATATTTTAACATATTTTATAATTTCAAAGGAATAATATTATCACCTATGAAGAAATAGCTAAAGCCTTGGAAAATTTGTCTTGCTCTTCAAGTATTTATCGCTTAGACCTAGTGATTTAGTAGATTTATTATTCCTTTAAAATTATATTTATAAATTAATCTTATTTATATAGATAGGATTCGTTGCAACCATCCAATATCAGTTAGATTGTTAGAACTTTAAGAAATTTTAGCAAAATATATTGGTTTTAAATAGATTTATTGTAATAATTCATTTTTTAATTTTATTTATATATTTCTATAATATTTTCTTTATGAATAATTAGTTCATATTAATTAAATGACGAAATCAAACTTTTACAGGCCATTAAAAAGAATAAAAGGCTAGTATACTTTAAGCAACTTGACGGACTTAAATATTGACTAAATATTTATTTATTTTGTTGGAGATTTATTTGTATATCTTAATGATTATCAATATTTATAATATATTTATTAGTATTAGTTCATATAAATTAAATGAGGATAAAAATTTTGTAGACAACTATAAATAATAAAAGACTAGTTTTCTCTAAGCAAGTTTACAGACTTAAATATTGGATACATATTTATTTATTTTACTTTAGATTTGTATATGTTCATTTTATATTTTTTAATTCTTTAAACTAAAGTATAATTTTACTCAATTAAATAACTTGAAAATTTTACATCAAATCCTTTTATATTGCTCATTTTTATAAAATAAAATTTTTTATTTTAAAAAGAATGAATATCATTTTAATAATATTAATTTATCATCAAGGGAAAAAAAAGGAGGTTAGTAAGGATTTTATTTTTGTCTTTTTAGATTTTGCCAATTTCCATATATTTTATTTTTATTATGGCTATTTCTGAATTTAATTTATAAACAATCTCCTTAGTTTTAATTAATTAATTAAAAAAATAATACTTCAAACAAAAAACTTTACTCAAATATACTTTTCATATAAATTAATATTCCAGCAATTTAGCAATAAAATATTTTCTCATTTCTATAATTTTATCTTTTTTGAATTAATGAAAATTACTTTTAAAAATATTATGACTTTTACTATAAATATCAAGTATTTATCCTAAAATTTATGTGATGCAAAAATTAATACATGAAAAATTCCTAAACAAGTAATAGATACTCAATTTTAATACAAATCTATAGTTTTAGCATAGGAAATTATGGTGGTTATCATAGTTTAAATTAGAATTTCACAAACTGGTGAGAGATTAATAAAACTATTTTAGACTTCTGAAAAATTTTGGAGTATTTATTGATGAGAGTTTTAAAATTTAATTTTTATAAACCGTTTTTATTTATTACAAATAATTTTCTTTAGAAAATTAAATAAAGGAAATTTAAACAATATAAAATAAATTAAAAAAAAAAATGAATTAAACAAAGAAATAAATGTAGCTTGAAGTAGAATAATAACAATACAGTTTATTTTAAAAAGACTAATGGTTAAATGAAGAGTAAATTGAAATAATAATTAATAGATTAACAACTAGTTAAATTTATAGAGACATAAAATTTTTTGAAATTAAGAAAAATTTCATTAGCTTTAGTGTATTTAATGAACAATTTCAAAAATAGAATCTGATAGTTTTTGAGAAGGGAAGTAAATGTAATTAAATTAACAAGCTATTAATTAAGACTATTTAAATATTTATATTTTTAATTCATAAAAAGTTGATAATACAAACATACCACATTGCTACTTTTAGGAAGAGTTCACAATTGATATTTCAATCAAAGAGTTTGATAAAGATTAATGTAATTTAATTTTCTCTAAAAATAAATAATAAAAATGTTTTTTAATGTTAATTGTATTTAATAGATTAAAAAGCATAAAAAATATATAGCCTAAAAGATGTAATTTGATTTAATATATAAAAAATCTTTAATGTTTATTAAATTATTGATTTTATTTAATTAAAGCTCAAGATTATATAGAATTATTAGGACTTCCAATATGTTAAAACTATCAAATAAGAAGAAGTGTAATAATTTTTAGCAAAAGTATTTTCATTTATTAATTATAAAAGATTAGATAATTTAATAAACGACAACCTATCACTCTGCACAAACTTAATTAAGTTTACTTTAATTATAACGTATAAATTGATTACTTTATTTTAAAAAAAGAAATTATTTTGGTTCAAAACACTTTTAATAATATAATAAGGGAAATCTAATTTACTAAAGAAGAAAATAAATAAAATTTTCTTTTACATATTGGTGAGTGCCTTAAAAATTGTTATCATCTTTAATATTTGGATCTCTAGTTGTTAACTAGAATTGATAGATATCAAATTGAATAGTTTATACATACTACAACTTAATTTGAAAATATAACAAAATATTTTTTGACTTTAAGGTAACTTTATTTAATTAACTAAGAAGCAAAATATTTTTTTAAAACTTAATAATATTTAATTTTTAAACAAATATTTCTAATTTATTTTTTAAGATATTGATTTGAATATAAGGAAGGAAAGTTTATTTTAAATTTCAAAATTCTTTAATTCTTTGTAAATAACCATATAATTTTATTATTTAATGATGATATTTTTTTAGAATAGAAAAAACTCTGAATAAAAATTGCGTTTTAAATAAGTAATTGCCTTTCCCCTTTAATCCAGCTAGATTTTATGCTTATTTGAAAGCTTAATTAATCACCATTTTATTCTTAAAAAAATTTAGGAGGGGAATGAATTAGTGAGAATTAATAAAGATTTAAAATATGTAATATCAATTGGAAATAATTTTTTCATCATTTTTAAAAAAATTTCTTATATTCTCATAATCACAGTAAATAAATTGATATTTTTTTAAACTAAAATATATAGTTAACTTTAATTAGACTAAAATAATCTTTAAAATATTGGAAACAGTTTTAAGAACTTCAAAAAGCTAAATAATTTCTAAATACATATTTGGTAATCATTTTGATAAAAATTAAAGATAAATGTTTGAATGAATTTAAAAAAGGTCTGATAAGTTAAATCACGAAGGAGTAAGCAAACTTTATAGCTAAATTTCTAATATCAAGTCAATGAAGAAGCTCACAATTGATTTACAGTATTTTAATTTAAAATAACTATTTAACCTTCCTAATTTATTTTTATTTTAGGGAAAATAACATTTAAAGTTAAGGAGCTATTAATTTAGGTAAATGCTTAGAAAATTTGCAAGGTTTGACAAAACTCAAAATAGATTTATGGTATTTTAATATCAATTAAGATCTTTTTAAAAATAAATGTTGTAAAATTATAGGAATAACTAAATAGAATAAGATGGGATAGTTTATTTGATTAATTAAATTTGTAAAATTTCATCTTTAAGGCATTTGACGCTTTTAATTTGGTATTTTAAATTAAAAAAAAATATATTTTAACTTATATTATAATTTCAAAGGAAGAATATTATCAACTATGAACAAATAGCTTTTGTTTTGGAAAATTTATCTTGCTCTTCTAGTATTTATCGCTTAGACCTAGTGATTGAGTAGATATATTATTCGTTTGAAATTATATGTATAAATTAATCTTATTATATATAGATAGAAATAATTGCAGCCATCCAATATCAGTTAAATTGTTAGAACTTTAAGAAATTTTAGCAAAATATATTGGTTTTAAATAGATTTATTGTAATATAATTTTTAAATTTTTATTTATTTCTATAATTTTTTCTTTATGAATAAATAGCTCATATTAATTAAATAACAAAATCAAACTTTTGTAGGCCATTAAAAAGAATAAAAGGCTAGTATACTTTAAGCAACTTGATGGAACTAAATATTGACTAAATATTTATTTATTTTGTTGGAGATTTATTTGTATATCTTCATGTATTATTAATTTTTTTATTTGTTAGGAATAGTTTAAATTAATTAAATGAGGATAAAACTTTTGTAGATAACTACAGTCTGTTCTTTTGAATAAGGTATTCTTTAATATAAAGTGATTTTTAATTAAAGTGAGAGAATTTTTAAAATAATTATTTTCAACTTGGCTCATTATAATTTCAACTAAAAAAAAAATTTAAAATGTAATATTCATAAAACTAAAATAAATGAGGTAATTTAAATTTTTTTTTAAAAAAAAATAAAAAAAGGTTTAAATGTATAAATTTAATAATTTTTATTTATTATATTAATTGTGAATGAATGTATGTGTTAAAAAATTTGAATTATAATAAAATAATATAAAAAATTTAAAATAGTATTTGATTAAATTCAATATTTGAAGAAATAAATATTATTTATTTAGCAATAATAAATACAATTTAAAGATAAAAGTGCAATTATTTTATTTATTTATTTATTTAGGTAGCATTTGAAAAATAAATTTGTTTTATGTAGCCTGCTTTCAATTTTTGAAAAGTAAAACTAATCTAATAGATTTCATCGATCTTTAGAATACTTTCTTTTGATGATAGCAAAAAAAAACAAATCTTACAATCAGAAGATGTTTTAGTTTAGGTATGGTAGATGTTAAGTATTCATAATAATCTGAACCTATATTATCTTCAGTTATTATTTCTAATTATTTTAATTTCAAAAGGTATGAAAAACCTTCTGATACTAGCTAATATCCTTTGTCACCCATATAACTAGTCTTTAAAGTTAACGATAATTTTTCTAAGTTTTAAAGACTCTAAAAGCCATCTTTGAAAGCCTATCCTCCTTAATGTCCTAACTCGCAATCTCTTATTTAAATGGCAAGGTGTCTTAAACATGGTAACTTTTACAGATATGTCATAATAACTTTAATACCTTTACTCTTAATATTTCCAAACTCAAATCCTAAAGATAATTAAACTAAATTATTTTGGACTTATAATTATTGAAACATTAGAGCCAAGTTTAATTTATCTTTATAATTGGGATAAAAATATAATTTTAAATTTTTAAGATTTTTAATCTCCTTAAACTCACTTCCAAATATTTTTATTTGATCTTAAAATTTAGCAAAATTTAGAAAAATTAAGGAAAGACTGCTTAAATTTTGTAGCTTATTAAGACATTTCAAAAAAGAAGTTAAATTTAATGGCTCTATATTGCTTCCTTAAGATTCCACTGAAAAATTTAAGCTCTGCAAATTAGTTAAGTTTGAAATAGCAAAACTAAATTGATCTAAGTATTCTTAAATTACAGTGTTTTTTTTAATGTTTACTTGAACTTCCAAATTTGATATTTGATATAAAAATGAAATCTATTTATTTAGTTTGCTTATAAATTCTTGAGGAAAGGAGTTCCTTAGATTAATTATCAGTTTTAAACTTTTTAAGTAACTCAAGGTATTAGCAACTTTAAAAGTGTAAATATATTGATTGACATAACCTATCTTATCTATATTTAATGATAGGGATTCTAATTTTACAATATCCTAAAAACAAACATCTAAATTCATTTATTCTTTTATAATTTGACTAAATATTTTTTTATTTACTCCAAATTCTTCAAATGAATCAAACCTCAGATTTTCAGTTTCTTGTTAATTATTTTATTCAACTCTATCTGAAGTTGAAAATTAATTTAACTGGATGTCTATACTGTTATTTTCTTCCTAATTCTTTCCTTAATTAATATTTTACTGACAATTCATCAACTTTACTACCTATTTTTAAAGAATATTAGTAATAATTCAAAAAAATATTTATAAAATTTATTTTATTAGACCTTAGTTTTATTATGGTTATTTCAGAATTTAATTTATAAATAATCTCTTTAGTTTTAATTAATTAATTAATCAAAAAATCTATATTTAAAACAAAAAACTTTACTCAAATAAGCTTTACATATTAATTAATATTCCAGCAATTTAGCAATAAAATATTTTCTCATTTCTAAAAGTTTTATCTTCTTTAAGTTATAAAAATAATTTTTTAAAATATTATGACTTTTACTAAATTATCAGTTATTTATTCTAAAATTTATATGATGCAAAAATCAATGCATAAAATTTCCTAAAAAATAATAGCTACTCAATTATAACACATATCTATAGTTTTAACACAGGAAATTATGGTGGTTGCCATGGTTTATATTAGAATTTCACAAAATGGTGAATGATAAATAAAACTATTTTAGACTTCTGACAAAATTTGGAGTGTTTATTAATGAGGGTTTTAAAATTCTATTTTTTTATAATCTATCTATATTAATTACAAATAAATTTCATTAGAAAATTAAATAAAAGAAATTTAAACAATAAAAAATAAATTAAAAGAAAAAATGAATTAAAGAAAGAAATAAATGTAGCTTGTAGTAAAAGAAAAATAAAACAGTTTAGTTTAAAAAGACTAATGGTTAAATGAATTGTAAATTGAAATAATAATTAATAGATTAACAACTAGTTAAATTTATAGAGACATAGAATTTTTTGAAATTAAGAAAAATTTAATTAGCTTTATTGTATTTAATGAATAATTTCAAAAATAGAACTTGGTAGTTTTTGAGAAGGGATGTAAATGTAATTATATTAAAAGGGTATTAATTTAGAGTATTTTATATTTTATTTTTAATTCATCAGAAATTGATAATACAAAAATACCATGTTGCTACTATTAGGAAGAGTTCACAATTGATATTTCAATAAAAGAGTTTGATAAAGATTAACGTAATTTAATTTTATAGAAAAATAAATAAAAATATTTTTTAATGTTAATTGTATTTAATAGATTAAAAAGCACAAAAAATATACAGCCTTCAAGATGTAATTTGATTTAATATGTAAAAGATCTTACATGTTTATTAAATTATTGATATTATTTAATTAAAGCTCAAGATGATATAGGATTATTAGGACTTCCAATTTGTTAAAGCTATCAAATAAGAAAAAGAGTAATAATTTTTAGCAAAATTATTTTCACTTATAAATTATAAAAGATTAGATAATTTAATAAACGACAACTTATCACTCTGCACAAGCTTAATTAAGTTTACTTTAATTATAAGGTATAAATTGATTACTTTATTAAAAAAAAAAATTAAATTAGGCCAAAAAACTTTTAATAAATATAATAAGGGATATCTAATCTATTAAAGAAGAAGATAAATCAAATTTTCTTTTACATATTGGTGAGTGCCTTAAAAATTGTTATCATCTTTAATATATGGATATCTAGTTGTAAACTAGAATTGATAAATATCAAGTTGAATAGTTTATACATACTACAACTTAATTTGAAAATATAACAAAATATATTTTGACTTTAAGGTAATTTTATTTAATTAGCTAAGTAGCAAAATATTTTTTTTTAATTTAGTAAAAATTAATAAGTATTTCTAATTTATTTTTTAAGATATTAATTCGAATATTAGGAAGGAAAGTATAAATTAAATTTCAAAATTCTTTAATTCTTTTTAATAGCCATAAAATTTAATTATTTAAAGAGGATATTTTTTTAGAATTGAAAATACTTTAAATAGAAATAATCAATTGGAAATAATTTTTTCATCCTTTTTTTAAAAATTTATTATTTTCATAATCAGGTAAATAAATTTATATTTTTTTAAAATTTAAATATATAGATCACTTTATTTAGACTTAAATAATCTTTAAAATATTGGAACCAGTTTTAAGAACTTCAAAAAGCTAAATAATTTCTAAACACGTATTTGGTAATCATTTTTATTAAAACTAAAACTAAAAATAAATGAATGAATGAATTTAAAAAAGGTCTGATGATTTAAATCATGAAGGAGTAAGCAGACTTTATAGCTAAATTTCTAATATCAAGTCAATTAAGAAGCTCACAATTGATTTACAGTATTTTAATTTAAAATAACTATTTAACCTTCCTAATTTATTTTTAATTTAGGTAAAATAAAATTTAAAGTTAAGGAGCTATTAATTTAAGTAAATGCTTAGAAAATTTGCAAGGTTTGACAAAACTCAAAATTGATTTATGGTATTTTAATTTCAATTAAAATCTGTTTAAAAAAATAAATGTTATAAATTTATAGGAATAACTAAATAGAATAAGATGGGATAGTTTATTTGGTTAATTAGATTTGTAAAATTTCATCTTTAAAGCATTTGAAGTTTTTAATTTGGTATTATAAATTTAAAAAAATATATTTTAACATATATTATATATAATTTCAAAGGAAAAATAGTATCAAATATGAACAAATAGCTTAAGCTTTGGAAAATTTATCTTGCTCTTCTAGTATTTATCGCTTAGACCTAGTGATTGAGTAGATATATTATTTAATTTGAAATTATATTTATAAATTAATCTTATTAAATATAGATAGAAATAATTGCAACCATCTAATATCAGTTAAATTGTTAGAACTTTAAGAAATTTTAGCAAAATATATTGGTTTTAAATAGATTTATTGTAATAATTCATTTTTTAATTTTATTTATTTATTTCTATAATTTTTTCTTTATGAATAATTAGTTCATATTAATTAAATGACGAAATTAAACTTTTTTAGGCCATTAAAAAGAATAAAAGATTAGTATACTTTAAGCAAGTTGACGGACTTAAATATTGACTAAATATTTATTTACTTATTTATTTATTTTGTTGGATATTTATATGTATATCTTAATGTATTATTAATTTTTTTATTTGTTAGGAGTAGTTGAAATTAATTAAATGAGGATAAAACTTTTGTAGATAACTAGTATCTTGTAAGCAAGTTGACAGACTTAAATATTGAATACATATTTATTTATTTAACTTTAGATTTTTATTTGTTCATTTAATATTTTTTTATTCTTTAAACTAAAGTTTAATTTTACTCAATTACATAATTTAAAAATTTTATATCAGATCCAAAAACAACATTCACTCCAACACATATTGAATTCTCTGGTTTAAAAAAATTGCAAAAATTTCACCTTTAAAACTTTATAGATTAAATAACGAAGTTTTTTTAATAAAGCAATTAATTTTTTTATATAAAAAATTACAAAGAATGTACAATTTATTTGTAAATAGATTAACCTTCTATAAATTTATAAATTTTTTAATGATTTTTTTCATTTTTTAAATAGTCTCTGAATTTTTTTAATTAAACCAAATCTTGTAATAAATCAATAATTTATAGTCATAAAGTTTTTGATTTGGTGTATTTTAATTCAATACATATTAAATAAATTTCGCCTTTTAGCAGTCATAAAAATGTTTAACCATAGATAGATAGATAGATAGATAGATAGATAGATAGATAGATAAATAATATTAGAAATAAAAGTGTTAATTTATAATTTTAATTAAAAAAAAATTAATTAATTAAGGTTATTTAAAATGCTTAAAAATTACACTAATATATTTTTATTTATTTATTTAATATAAATTTTACAATATTGAATTAGGTTTAATTTAATTAAAAAAGTATTTTTGTTAATAAATTATCTCATTCAAATAAAGTTGTGTTGATTAGTTAAAGTTATTGAATGTTTTCGATTTTATTTTCTATAGGGAAAGTAACTTTTTTATTTTTAGCAGCATCTATATATAAGCGGATAAAGTGGTCATATTGTACATCGGTAAAGCTTTCTAATTCTATAAATTAGGCTACGTCTAATTTTGTACCTAAGACTTTAACCATTTTTTCAACTTCATTTAAGTAATGGTTTTTTATAGATTTTAATTCCCATAAGAAAGATTCTTAGGCCTAGCAATTATCTAAATCTTTTTAGTCAGGGATAAAGCAATCTTATATTTTCTCTTTCAATTCTTGAGTATCAAGCATGGCAACCAATGTAGGGTTCCTAAACAAATATTTAAAAAAAACTTAGTTTAGCTAAATAGAATAGAATTTGATTACTTTTTTATAATGTTGATGGTTAATGAGACAGCCCATAAAAGGATGTTTGGAGGATGGACCATAGCGACTCTCAATATTTTTTTGATGAAAGATGATAATATTTTATGAGAGAGTTTAGTTGTTTTTAAAGAGGTTTCCACTAATTTTAAGAACTTAGGAGTGTGAGAAGTTAAGAAAATAGTTTAGTTTCTTTAGTTAGCTTTCTCGTTTTGATCGAAAAGAGAGAAGAGCTTATGGTAATATTTAGGATATTCAAGTTAATGTTTACCAATTAAAATAAATAACTAAGACAAACTTATAATTTGCATATTGAAATCTTTTGTGCTATCAAAAACATCCTTTTTTATTATAAAAAATTATATCAATCAATTTCCAAAACAAAATGCTTTTAAATTTCATTACAACTAAGAAATTAGCGAGGAGAAGAGGATCTTCCATCTTATGGAATATATATTTACTGAAACCAGATATAAAATTTAGTAAAAGTTATTAATTATTGCTTTATTTTAACTTCTAAATAATCGAAAATATAAATTCAGAGAAGCTGTCTTTCCACTTTCTTAAATATAATTCTTAATCGATTTCTGGTTTTTCAATTTATTTACCATCTCTATCAATATCGTAAGCAGCTTTACGTTTGATCAAATCAACTTTTTTCCTAATTCAAAAGAAGTTTCATAAGTAAGATAACAAATGATGAATGAATGAATTAATTAATTTACTTCTAAGCTTCTAATTGAAGAAATAGGGAGTTGAATTCTAAGTTTTCAAGTGAAGGAATGTATTAAGTGAATGTAATAATATTTTATTGCATATCAATATCTGTAGAAGAGGTTTTCTTTGTAATTTTTGATAGTATTTTCAATATAGCAATTGAAAAATCAGGATAATTTTAGATATATTCAATAAGCACAAAGAGAATGTCATCAAATTTATCTATTTCACTAATAATGCTAAACATAATATCATAAAGCATAGTTTAGTCAGAATAATCCATATTTTATGAATTGCGAATGCTTTCAAAGTGGTAGCGAGATAACTCAAAAAGAACTCTTAAACTCAATTCCTATAAATAAATATTATAAAATAAATAAACAAAAATGATTTAAATTTTACCTTGATGTTCTCTCCAATACGAGTAGAGAAAATATTTGATTTTAAAATTTCAACGTAGGCAATAAACTTCTTTTTTAAAAATTCTTAGAAAACTTCATACTAAGTGTTATTGACTTAGATTTCAAAAGATGTCAAATCCTTAAATTCTATAAGCTTCTTTCCTTTAATGAAGAGCTTAAATACCTTTCTTAAATACTTAATTGCTTCTTCTTAATCGCCTTGATCGTTAGACTTTTAATAGTATTGAAATTAAATGACTTAAAATACTATTCTGATTAATTTAAAAGAGTTGCATATTTGATAATAAATTAAGTAATTAATTATGTCAAAAGAATAATTCATATTTACGAGTGCAAATTTAAGCAAATCATTAATTTTATTTAAATCATTCTTCTAAGTTATAATGTCTTGGCATATTTATTTCATGTCGGTGCTCATTTCCCTTTAATTTACTTATAAAATAATTCTATGCTGCTTGTTTGTTGAATTCTACTTTCTGAAATTCGATTAATTTATAGATTTTATTTGTTTATTTATTTATTAAAGCAATATTCTTTAATAGGTTTTTGTTCAAAGAACTCTACTTACTTGAAGCTATCTAATATTTCTTGGTTTTAGATTAATCTTTTAACAGATCTTATTTTGGTTTATAATTAATTTGGATTTAATTTTGCTTCTTTTTATTTATCAAAAAATTTGATATGTTTCAATCAATTTTTATTTTTTGTTTTTCAATCAATTCTACTTGCTTATTTCTTTGTTTTTTTATTTCTTATTGCAGATAATAAATTATCATTTTGCTTGGATTATTTAATGTATTTCTAAAATATATCTTTCTTTCTTTATGAATCTTTATTAAACAAACATTTTCTGCACAATTATTTATTTAATTTAGATTATTTTTGAATTATTTTTAAAGATTAAATGACAGATATTTATATTCCTGCTGAAGATAACACATAAACCAAATTCAAACCAGATCCATTTTTCAATAATTTTAAGACTAAAACAGTTTAAAATTCCTATAGAAAAGCTGAATAATATTTAGGGTGGAACTGCACGGGAAATATCATAGCAACAGCTTCAAATAAAATTAGATTATTCAGATTAAATAATTCTAGTTTCGAAGTTGACAAAAATGAGCAAAAATTTCATGATTCATAAACAGACTATTTAAGCTGGCATCCAACCAACCCTGATTTAATGGCATATATTACAACAAAGTAGCCAATTTACTATATTTGGGATATAAGAGAGAAGAATCCTAGAAAAATTTCAAATAAAGTCCAACCAGATAACTTGAATGTAATATTCTCTCCTGATGGAAACACAATTGCTTCATGTAAAATTTTAAGTCTAATACAATAGAATTTATAGCTAAAAAATACATAATGCTAGTTTGTTAGAATATATATACAGATAGTTATAAATTATCTCCCTAATTGCCATTGATTTAATATATAAAAATTTGCTTACTCGATGAGTATCTTTAAAGATAATTTGTTTTTAATGTACACTAAATAGGCAGCAGGGATAATAAACTCTCTTTTTTCGATTTGAGAAAAGAAGAAGAAATATTTACAGCAACATTTGACTTTGATATAAACGAATTTCAATGGGATCCTTCTGGTTCTGTAATTATGATAGTAGGAAATCAGTAAGTTTTTGATTAAGTAAAATAACCATTCTTACTAACTAGACATAAAAATTATAATATGCAGAAACCAATCAGGAATTCTTCATGTCTGTGATGGAAAGGATTACTCCAAGGCCAATATTGATTTATTAGAAAAAATTCATGTAGATTGTCATAGGTATCATATATAAATTTTGTTTAGAGAGGATAAAATAAATATATAATTTTTAATAAACAATTCAGTATGAAAATCTAGTGTATAGATGTAGATCCTAAAGGAAAATATTTCGCTACAGGTTCTACAGACACCTTAGTAGGTTTATGGGATCAATCTGAATTTGTAATGCTTAAAACATTTAGTCAATCCGATAATCAAATTGAAAGACTAAGCTTTTCTCATGATGGATAATTACTTTCTTCATTGTGTGGAGACAAAACAATATAAATTTATAATTGCACTTCTGGTAAAAAAAAATTTTCTTTGTTTAATATAAAAATATTTTTTTCATTCCACATTATTCATAAAAGAAATCTACTAGTTAAGCATAAATTATTCAAAAGAATCTTTGAAATTTTTAATATAATTTAAAATTAAAATTAATTGCTTACTATATTTAATTTATAATTAATTTTAAAATTAAAAACTGTTTTGATTTTAGATTTAAACGTTTTAGTTTTAAATTAAAATCAAGGATTATTATTTCATTTTTAAAATTGGTGATAGTCTTCATCATAAGTGAAAAATAAATAGAGAAAATAATTTTTGACCATTTTCTATCATCAAACTCTTAATATTCCAAAAAATCATGGTCAAAAATGGATAATCAGACAATTTTGATTACCAAAAATCCTGATAAAAATTTAGATGAATTTTAATATTTTATACTTAAATTGCCTATTAAAATATTATTTTTTGGCTTCATATCATTTATCTTCTATTATGCTTAATAATATGCTTCTAATAATTTTGGCAATTTATTTTGTATTTTTCTTTAGAAATTAGTTGAGATATATCCTCTACGACCAGATTTTAATATATTTTAAAACTATTTATCTTATTTCTTCTGCATTATTAATATAAATATAAGAATATTCTAATAATAACGTTTATTATTTAAGTATTTGAAGGTTAAATCTTTTACAAGAATTTAATATTATAAATTAGTAAAAGTATTAACAATATTTTGACTGTATTTCAGAGTATTAATTAGTTTTACTTTAAATTTTTAATTATATTTTTTCTTAATAAAATTTTAGTTTATTTTTATGCTAATTTAATTTTTTATACCATCATATAATATCAATACAAATTAGAGTTAATAATTTTATTGATTGTGTTTAGATTTAATTTAAAAAACAGCAAAAACCTTTTTATTTATTACTTTGAATATATATGAAAATAGAACAATAAATAATTTAAATTAATTTATTTGCTATTTTTTTAACTAATTAAAAAATAAAATAGGAAATCTTGTTAATATTATTGAGAGAGAAAATACTATCCATAATTTATAATGGCATCCTCGTGAATATATTTTAGCTTATTTATCAGATGATAAAGTAGATAATGAAGGCAATCTTCGTTTATATGGTGCTTTTTGATTTATTATAAAACGTTCATTATCATGTTATAAAATTGTTTACTTGTTTTTTATTTGCTATTCACTTAAAATTATTTTACAATATTTTAACTAGAAATTAACTTATGAAATAATCCGCGTAATTTTTTTTAGCTTGCTTTATTTTTTTGTTTATTTGCTTGTTTTGTGTCTAATAAACAATCAAAATTTATTTGTTATATTTTAACAAGTAAATTTTACCAAGCTAATTTAATTTTATAATAATTCAATATCTCAAAAAAAAAAAAATTTGATCAATTTTTAGGTAGCTCTTAGCGTAAATAAGCAAATGGCAGATTTTGATTACGATGAAGAAGAACAAGATTTTGAAAACTACGATGAAGACGTTTACAACGAAAACATCGAAGTGAAAAAAATAATTCCTCCAAACGATTTTAAAAGAAAACTGTTGGCATGCACAAACTGCTATTTCATATTAACTCAAGAATAGGTAATAAATTAATTTTAAAATGAAAAAGTTAAATAAAAATGACGAAATAAATAAAATGAAATAGTGGAGAGATTATCAAAATTGTCCTAACTGCGATGTATCTAGCAATAATCCTAAACCAACTGCAAAGTTTACAGGGTAATTTATTTTAATAGTTTTTAGAATATGAATATTAACTATATATATTGGAAATTTTTATAAGTATTACATGCATCACTGATCCAGCAAAAAGTTGGTAGACAAACAGAATGAGAATAGTCAAAAGAAAAGGTAATAATTAGAATATTCTAAACAAAATACGTTCTATATTTATTTTTCAATTAATTAATTAAAGATGTAAAAGTTCCTGGAGCTTATGCAGTCAATATAAACGAAGATTATGATTATTAATAAGACACCTTTGAATGAGATAAACAAACTAAACATATAAAATTTTTACTAAGTTTTTACCCTGTTAATATAAACAATCTAAATAATTAATTGATTTTTTAATATGTTTTGTAATAATAAAATCATATTAATTCATTCAATTCTAATTGATAATAATTAAACTCTACATGAAAATTTTCATTATTTACAAAAGAAATTTCTCATTATATTTCAATTATAAAATAGGTCTTTATAATTATTTAAAAATAGAGTTTTTCTTAATTCATTTTTTTAAAGCTTTTTTAAACAACAAGAATTATATCAATAAATTAATTTGATTTTAAATAATTCAGTTTTTAAAATCTAATTTAAAATAATTTATTTTAATGCATTATTCAATATAAATAAAAAGTTAAAATAATTAACTCAGTAAGTAAGTAATTAACTAACTAACTAAGCAAATAGTTGAATATAACTTTTTGAACAAATATATTATAAGAATACATCAATTATAAATAACACAAATTCATAAATATAAAATTTTAAACTAATCACTTTCAAAAAGCATCACTAATAATCTTTAAACCTAATTTAGAAACAGCATTTTTCATTTTCTTTTGGTGAGCTTTTTTATTTTAATAAAATGAAATAAATACGATTTGCATTAGTGTAATAAAATACATAAAATTAATTATAATTGATAATATAAAAGTGTTTAATTTTATAATTAATTACCTCCTTTGCATTTATAGTAACCTGTGAAATTACCTCCTACTAATATTGTATTTATCATGCTAAGTGTGAACTACATTTTGTTAAAATTATTATTCTCTTTAATTTACTTTTTGTTAAAATTTTTAATTTTACATAAAATGGACTGATGGCTAACAGATTAATAATGCAGCATAGAATCCAGAAAACTAAAGCACCAGTTTATGAAAACCAAAAGAAACCAGAATCAATTGCATTAGGAGGTACTCCATCTTCGTAACTTTCGAATCTCCATTATTCAGTACCATCTTCATTAATTTCACTCCACCATCTCAACTTAACGAGGAATCTAAATTTTAATTAAAGAATCAAATTAAAATGGTCTATTTTATTTTTTTTCATTTTGGACACTTCTAAGGTCAATTAATTTGCTCATTAAAAGTAGCAACGTTTTTAAAAAAGTAAAAAAGGACTAATTTAGAAAAAAAAAAAAATTAAGTATTATTTGTTTGCAATTAATTCCTCTATTTCAACAAATTTCATTAATAAAATTCTTGATCTGCAGAATATAATTATTGGTTTATTTACCTGCCAGTAAGATTTTTGACAACCCAGAAGTCAAAGGCAGCTGAGAGAACAATAATAACAAATGGGAATGTTTTATTAGTATCAAAGAAATCAAAAACAAAGGAAGTTAATAGTAAGGTTGTAATCGAAGATGCTTTGAATAATAATTATAATATGCACATTTTAGGATGAGATGCTTAACTAAGATAAGATGTTTCACCTACTCTTACAGTTTTTGAATAATCAGGAAGAGATTCAGCAGGGATTGTAATAGTTTGCTTTTATTTTTGAAGCTATTGCTATTATTGGATTTTTGCATCGCTATCAATGGATTTTTTTGCTTATTAAGAATTATCATCCATAGAGATGTTAAAATCTAAATTTTAATCTCCATGATCAGTTTCTTCTTAAAAGGGCTAAAATTTATCTGCCTATTTATTTAATAAAAACATTTTAACATATTTATAACTATACTGATTGAAATTTTCCTAAAGCTAATTCAAATACTGTTTACCATTCTATCTTATTCTATCGTGAAATGAAAATATTTTTATGAGTAATTAATTGATATTATCCTGCTCTTTTTTTTAGAGTTGCGAAATATATTAATAAATTTGAGTAGAAAAAAAATTAATTATCCAAACAATTTATTTAATTATTAATCAATTGATAGTACTTTGAGAAATTTATAATTACCTTTTCACTTCTATTTTTATTACACGAATTAATATCATCATTAAATCTGATAGCCTTTAATTCATTATTTGAAATCAGCTTGTTTTAAACATACAAAATTCTTTTGCTATTTCAAATATTTCTAATTGATGAATTTTGTCTAAAAAAAATTTAAAAATCAATTAAAAATAATTAATTTAGATTTAAAAATCTTAGATTACATTAATATCTAAAATAATATTTTATTTATTTATTTTTAAGAATTAAACGATGTTCTTTCTTAGCTGTTTTAAACATTTTTCTAAATATTAAAAGCTTTATTTGGTTAACAATTTAAAAATGAATTAAAGATAATTAACTTAAGAAAATTTCCATAAATTTCTTTAAAGTTGTAAAGGTTTAATAGTCTTAAAATTTTTAAGTTTATTAACTTAAGAAATTTTCCATCCATTTATCATCTAAAATAATATTTTATTGATTTATTAATTTAATAATCTAGCAATATTTTTGTCAATTTTTAACAAATTTCTTTAAAGAAGTAATAATTTCATTTGTTTTAAAATTTAAAAAATCAATAAAAATTATTAAAATAAGACATTCTCATTGTTGCTAAAATTATATTTTATTGATTTATTTAATAGCCTAAGAATATCTTTGTCAATTTTTTAAAAAAATTTTAAATAAGCAAAAGTTTTAATTGGATTAAAATTAGAAAAATCAATTAAAAATTATTAAATTAAGAAATTTTTCATAATTTAGCAAACTAAAACATTATTTAATTTTATTTATTTATGTTTAGAACCAAGCAATATTTTTATCAGTTTTTTCATTTTCAGACTTTTTTAAATAATTAAAAGTTTTAATAGCAAAATAATTTATTTTTTTATTTATTAAATCTGACTAAATAAGTAGAAATTAAGATATTTTTGTGTTTACAAAATAATATTTATTTTTCAAAGCTTCTTTTGTAAAATGTAAGCAACATATAAAGTCTTCTTTTCTTCAAATTCTTAAAAGATTCTAGTGCCTTTAAGTCCACTGAACTTTCTAAAAAAGGGCTTTAAGACTTTATTATTTATAATATTTTAATATGAAATTTATATCTAAATAGTAAATATTATTTACGCTTAGAAACATTTCCTTCAATTAAACTGGATCTTCTCTTTTCATCTTATTTTAAGCTTTAAAGGACATTTACTGTGATGTCTTCACTCTTAATTACTTACTAATGTTTTTAAAAATACAGATTAAATTAATTTTTGTTGTTGTCGCCTTCTAATTTTTCATATTTACGAAATAAGGTAAGGACTTGAAGTAAGTATCGAGTTATTAACATTCTAATTCAGTACGGAAATCTGTGAAACAGAAGAAACCACCAGGTTTTAAGGCTCTATTTATTTATTAAATGAACTAGTCGAAATTTCCATAACAGTGGCTACTTTCAACATTGATAGCTACATCAAATGAATTTTCTTAAATTTCAGGAATTTAATCTAAGGCTTAGCTATCTCCCTAAAATTTTAATAAAATAGATTAATCCAACGTCATTCATACTAATTTTAATAAATCTTAATATTTTACTTTGAAGAATTAGAGTTTTTTGTTTTAGGAATAGTGGTGTCTGCAGAATCTAATTTAATTTTCAGAGAAATCAACACCAAAGCATTCTTGAGGATTTAAGTATCTTGAGATGTAATTTAAACCACCACCTCTGCCGCTACCGACTTCCAAAACTCTCAAACCATTTAAGTTCTTAACTGAACCAAATTCTTTTTTATACAAAATAAATTCACAATTATACAATATAATTTGATAAATGTAATTAGCTATTAAAATGAAATAATTTTATTTCACATATTATTAATCAATAAATAAATCATTTTATTTACAGGTAGCAATGTAGTGATAAAGTTGTAAACAGAATCTTTCATCTTCATCTTCAGCTTGTAAGTTTTAGATAAGATGACCATTTCCACTCAAAACAGAATATCCGTAATTCATGGCCTTCCATTAGGTGCTGGGATAAAGTAAACACATGGTGTTGTAAATGAGACTCCACATGAATTTTCTAGGTCTTTCAGACTTGTAGAAAACCCAATCATATGCCTTGTAGTAGGCTTATTAAAAGGGAGAACCAAGCTATTTATTTACAATATTAAGAATTAATTATACCAAAACTCAATAAATGTAGCATTATAATTTTTGTTTTAAATAAAGCTTATGTGGTATTATTGAAGCTATTTATATTATGCTTAGATTTAAGCAATAGTAACAAAATAAAATAGTTAATGCGAAATATGTATGGTATTTTATAGTTGCTTTACATTAGTGAATTTGACCAACAAACCTAAAATAAGGAGGATAGGGGAGGTGATTATAAGCAAAGGAATCCAAAAAATGGAAGTGACTATGATTAAAGCCAAGGTGATAACAACTACCAAAGCTACGGCAACAATGCTAAGAATGAGCTGTCTTTTACTAAAATTAATATCGTCCATTTAATAATTATGGCTATTTTATTTACTTTTTGTTTTAAAATTCTGAAAATTTTAATTATTAATTATTTGATTTTTTAGATTTTTCCTTGAATGTAAATAACAAACTTTCAATATTTGATAATAGTTTAGGGCTGTATCTAACTAATTGTTGTCATCAAAAAGATATTTTTAATATCTGCAGCTAGCATCATAATGTTGGTATATTTTATCTTAATGCATATTATAAATTAAAATATATAGAAACAAGATCTTGCGCAATAGATTAAGCTATTGCGTATGAATCTACTAAAAATACTTATGCATATTATTTATGAGTATTGCAAAGTCTCAGCATCATCTGAGCTCTTTTAGTTGAAGAAGCAATTTTTTTAGCTGTTTCATCATCAATTGTTTAAAATAAAAAAATTACTTGTTTAATTAAATCTAGCATTATTGGCAGTATCAGTAAAATATTTATTTATTTTAAAATATTCTTAAAAATAAAAGAAATAAATTAATTATTTGATTATAAACAAATAGTTTTAATAAATATTTACTAAAAATTTATAAGTCATCTTTTATCTTTTGTTCAATTTGAATATGATCGTTACAAATTAATAATAAAACTAGTGATTAATTTATAATATTAAACTAAATTTATTCATTAATTTTTGTTACTTAAAAAACATATTTTTCTTTTTTAAATTTTTAATACTTTGAATAAATTATTTTCAAATAAGTGAAACCCTAAAAAGGTTTTTTTTTTATAATTTTTTATTTTAAGTTGATTTATTTCTTGAAGATTTTATTTTATGTAATAAAAAATTTACATTTTTAGTTAAATTATTGTTTGTCTCAGTAAAAAATATTTATTTAATTATGAACAAATAGTTTTAATAAATATTTGCTAAAAAATATAAATCTTCTTTAATATTTTGTTCAATTTGAATATGATGGTTACAAATTAATCATAAAATTAGTGATTAATTTATAATACTAAACTAAATTTATTCATACATTTTTGTTACTTAAAAAACATATTTTTCTTTTGAAAATTTTAATACTTTGAACAAATTTTAAAAATGTGAAATCCAAAAAAAAAATTTTTTAATTTAATTGTTTTTTATTTGGATTCGAAAGATTTCTTAAGATTTTAAATTTATTTATTTTAAGTTTTTATTATTTGTTTTGAAATTAAAAAATACTTTAAAATTGTTACAAAATTAATGTTTGTAATAACAATAAAAAATTAAATTTTAAGTTGGTATTAAAAAGATATGAAACAGACAAAATTAAACAATTTTTAGCTGAAACAATAATTTGTATAGCTAATTTAAGCTTTATGATATCGGATCTGTTATCATAAAATTATAAAAAATCTAGTGAAATCAATATTGGGCATAGTAAGTTTATTGGGGATATCCAACGCTGACAGCGGAATTAATAACTCTAGCATGGATAGGGGTACCAATAGGAGCAGTTGATTTAATAGATTTAGTAATTTGTTGAATAGATTCGACTTCTCTGGGAGATCTAACAAGGTAACTAACAGTGGTAGTTTAATGGGGCTTAATGTAATCGGAATAGGGTTCTTCTTATGGGACTTTAACACCCTTAAGGAGGCAAAGAATAAGAATAACTAATAAGAAACCTAAAATAGCACCAACAATGATGAAGGGAATTCTATAGTTGTTGTCAAGGGTAAGCTCAGAGGGAACAAAACCATGAGAAGGAGCCATTGAAATGAGCTTCTTGTCGAAATTGTAAATAGAGTAGTAGTTTTGTAAGAAAGAGGTACCGAAATGGAAGTCCTTTGTTTCAGAGTTATCAGCGGAAGTAATGAGGAGCAAGCATTAACCAGATTTAGCACCACCATTAATCTTTTCAAGATAGTCACTGGGTTAAATGGTAAATTTAACGCTGTTATTTTCAGTGGTTTTCTTAGAAGGATCATTAATAAAAGAGAAAATGAGAGGAACATAAGTGCTAGAACTGCTTTCACAGTCGCAAATATAGTTACCAGATTAGTCAGCACTGCAACCATTGAAAGAGAAGATTTATTTATTTAATCTTTGGAATACAACCAAGGGTAAAACAATATATTTGGATGTGCTGTCGAAGTAAACAGTGTTAAGATTGCTTGTTGCTTTATTAATTAATAAAAAATATTTTAATTTTTATAATTTTTTATAAATAAAATGGCTGTTTATTATTTTTAACTTAAAATAATTCCTCTTAAATTCAAAATATTTTAAATATTTGAATCAGACAAATAACTAAAGCTATCTTTTTATGAAAGCATGAATGAGGAAATTTATTTAAATTAATTCATGCGGCTTTAATAGTTATTGCCTTTTGAAGCTAGCTTGATTCTATTAACTAACTTATATGTTTTTATTTATTTATTTATGTTTGCTTTTTGTAAAATTTGGTGAATGTATGTTTGTTTATTTCTTACATTGAGCATCAGGAAGAGTGCTATCAACAGTTGAGATGTCTTTTAAGCCCTTAGCGTTAATGTAAGGTCCAAGGGTAACACCGAAATTAATTTGTCCTTCTTCGTCTTCAGTAACTTTGAAAGTTTAGAGATCTCCGTTTTGGAAGAATTTTTCATTCTTACCAATCAACAACTAAGTATTTACGAAATTAAATTCAATATTTTTGTTAAAATTTCAATAAATTTTTTGAAGAAATTTTGCAAATATCTTTTGTGAAGTTAAATAAAAATTTTTTAACTGAGTCAATCACTGATTGATTGATAGATAAATAGATTAATTCATTTATTCGTTCACTAAGTGAACTCTTTTAGCCAATAAAAAGAAAAAACTCAATTTAATTTGTCTTTCTCAAATTATGGCAATTTGCAATGATGATAAAAAGATTTCTGCATGTTGGAATGCGATAAATTAAAGAAATTTAAGTTATATTTTCTTACTCTACCCATTTCTTAGTTGAAGAATAAAGAGAATTGCTTGTCAAGACCAGGATTTTATACTTACAATTTTTCGTAAATCTATGACAAGGGGGAAGTGGGAGCTTGCAAAGCAGGAGCGCCAAAACCTAAACCTGCCTTGACTTAATCTAAATAGCACTTGTTAGTGGGGAGAGCATAGTTATCCTTTAATTAAGTAATATCATTGACACTCTAGAGAGAGATATCATAGTTAGAGAGTCTAGCTTGGATATTTAAGGAAATGTACTATACAGTAGAAATCTTGCCACCGATGATGTGGTAAGTACCATCAGCAGGACTTTAAGGTTGGCTGCAAGATTTGCCACAGACGAAAGCATCTTAAGCTGTGGATTTACTATTAAAACAATTATTACAAATTTAATCAATAAGGAAGTTAGAGGCACTTTGGATATCAACAATAGAATTTAATGTTATTTATTGACCGTTTTAGTTAACTACTAAATCGAAAGTATAGACAGAATCTTGATTGTATGTGCTGCCCTATAAGCTAATAGTTCTCTTGGTAAGAGGAATACTAACCTAACCAAGGCAAACATTTACTCCTACTAAAAGCAAAAATAATAAAGCTTTTTATTACTGTTGCATCTTATTTCTTTTCTTTTTCTTTTTTCCTTTGAAATTCAAAATCTTTTGGTGATCTTATTAATTAAATTTTATTCTTTCCCTTTTATTAGCTAATAAAGACTATCATGCTTGCTATCCAAAATAACACAAAACCAAACACAAAATCAATCAATCAAAAAAAAAACAATAAATAAATAAATAAACAATCAATCAAACAAACAAACTCTCCTCCCGCCCCTCCGTTTATAAATTAATGATGAAAATATAAATAAATTAACATATAAATACTTGAATATATGCTGTGATAGTTAAAAAATATCTATGCATAATAAGTAAGAATAACAAATCCACAAATTCTAAGCAAAACAAAATCTTTAATGGCACAAAATATTTATAAAACATACGAAATTTTTCAGCTAAAGGGCTATAAAAAGCGAATATGGAAATTATTTTGTGTTTCCTTTATTTTAGATTTGCTATTGGTAATTAATGGATAGTGAAAGAAAGCTAAAGATGCTTTGATTATTTATTTATTTGCTGGACTCTGTTTTGAAAGAATATTAGTTATTTTGTTTATTTTAACTAAAATAATTAAATTTTGTTTTTCTAAGCAACTGCGAAAGAAAAACCAAACAAACAAAAGAAAATTTCAAAATTATTAATTAATTAATTGATTGAAATTTTTTTATTTTAGATAAATCTTATTATTTAATTAATTGATTTTGAAGATATTTTTTATTTTGACTGGATTAATCTTGTAAATATATTTTTATTTTTTCACTAATATCTTTCATCAAATAAATATCTTTGTTTGATGATCAATAAGGAGATATTTCCAAACATACTTTTTAAAAAAAATCTATATTGCTCTAAAAATTAAAACTTTTTTCATTTTCAAAGGAAATATCTTTAACTATTTCAAACTATAACTAGAATTACTTCTTTTTTATCTAAATTGTTTGTTAAATATGATTAACTCTTTTTTATAATTTCGATATAATAAAAATATAACAATCAATTTTAGTGTCTATTTGCTAATTCTAGCTAAATTATCTCAATAAAATTCTATGTTATTTTACTTCCAAATTATTAAAATTTCATTTTACTTTTATAAAATTAAATTTATTTCTAAAATATAAGAGTATCTTTTTCATTTGCATTTAAAAGTGCTTCTTTCAAAAAAATTAAAAATTCAACAAAAAACAAAAGGTTCATAAATTTAAAGAAAAAGCTAAATTTAATAATGTAAAAGAAAATATTAAGATTATAAATTTAATCTTGATAAACAAAGTAGAAGGATTATTTTGTTTAATTTATAAAAATAAATGTGTTGAAATAATAAAAAAAAATTAAGATTTTCATTTGATGTTAAATAATCATTTGTTAAATAATATTTTTCTGTGTTTTCTCATTAATTAAATATATAAATTACATATTAGTTTATAAAATATTTAATTATTTTTATTTATTCTTATTCTTAGTTATTTTTCTTAAAAAATTAATTTTAATATATTAATTAGACTTAAAATAAATGAAAATAATTTATATAAATAAAAAAAAAAAAAGTATTTTCTTATTTTATATCTTGAAAACTTTAACTGTAGTTTTTTCTTTATGATCTGTTAAAAATTATATTTAGAATATAGTCAAACCCTTTGACCATTTTTAAAACATTAAAAATGTTTTTTAAACTGAATTAGGGTACTTTTTGTGATTGTTATACATTAACATAATAATAAAAAACAATAAAAACATTAAAAAAATAAAAATATTTAATTAAAAAGATTTTATATGATATTAATAATAAATTATTAGTGTTTATTGCACAATAAATATTTGATAATTAAATAAAGTCAAACAAAAATAACCAAATATGGTAAGTTTTATTTACTTATCATGATAAAAATTGGTAACAAAGCAATAAATATAAGCTGACTTTTTTATTTTGAATTTTTTTAAAAATAGTAAAATATTAAATTTATAAATTAGAATCTAGTGTATTGCATTTTAATTGTTGTTTAGTTTCTTAAAGATAATTTATTAGAATTAAAATTAAGCTATTATTAATATTCTAAAGCATAAACTAATAAATAAAAAGTTCTTTACAAAATATTTAACTTCTTAGAAAAATTATTTATTTGTTTATTTGTGCATGCTGATTTATTGTAAGAGAAGTATAGTATCTGTTTATTGAATAGAATAATATATAGATAGATTAAAATCAATAGAAACTTTCTTTAGTTTTATAAATTTAATTAATTATTGCTTATAAGTAGAATATAGAAGTAGATCGTACTATGAAATATAAAAATATAGATTACAATCTAGATGTGCTATTTCATAGATAAAAGTAATCAAACAAACATTATTATTTCTACATACATTTTTACTTACTTAATAAGAGTTTGGTCAGTATATTTTCATTTAATATATATTCTTAGATTTTTAGAATTGCATAGAAAGAAATTAGAAGACATAATAGTAGAAAAAAAGGATTATAAAGAAGAGTTCAAACATATTTAAAATATAGAGTAATTCAAAAATTTAAAACAGAGAACTATCTAATTCAACGAAAGAGGTTATTGAATTAATTTTTTTTGAAGAAGTTTATGCTTTAAATAAGAAATAAAATAGATTTTTTTAAAATATTTAGAAAAATAGGTTTAAATTTAACGAGAAAATGATATTCTACTTACTAAATTGCTTGATATATAAATGAAACCTGTACCTAAACCATAATCAGTTAATATTACTTGCTTTATTCTATCCTAAAAATTATCAATCTTATTTTCAAAAACTATAACAAATATTTTATTGTACAATAGAGATCGCTAGGAGCAGAGTATAATGTAAGTTCAATAAAGCATCATAAAAATTATGTAAAAATGAAAAATGAAATAATTGGTGTGATTTAAAAGAACGACCAAATAGCAAAAAGAATTATTAATTAGTAAGTAAATTACCTTTCTATTGAATAATTAAATAACACAAATAATTTTGTTTAAAAGACAATCAACTATAAAGCACTAAGAATTTGAAAAAGATTACGAAAAAAGCTAGTACTACAAAAAAATAATAACCCGTTTTAATTCAAATATGCAATCAGAAAATACTTTAATTAACTTAAAGTAAATTATTTAATTATTTTTAAAATATATACTTACTTACTACATTCTTAAATCATCTGCCTTCTTAAAATATACAGAGGAAGTGAATTCCATTTAAATGCTTTTAGGAAGTCCTAGAAATATATACAAAACTCTCCATCCCATTTTTAAGTCTCTCCAGTGAGAATCCGTAGTAGTTCTGTAATTATTTATTTATTTGTTTGTTTCATTCTCTTAATATCTCTAGAATAGAATAGAAATGGAATAAATGCCTTTTTAAATTATTTATATTAGTTTAAGCAGAGATATAATATTATCTATACTTTTATAGCTATTGATAATTTTAATTTTAACCCTCCAGTAATATTTAAGAAGCTTGATCTTGTTTTAAGCTTTTTTTAGGTGATATTAAATAGCTTATTCACTTCAAAAATATAAATTAGAAAAAATTAGATTATTACACAAAATTAAATCACTTAATACTATTTTTAATTGCTTATAATTCATTTTTATTAGTATATTAGGCTAAAAATATCATTATCAAATCAAATAAATTTTCGATATTTATGAATGAATTACACTTAATATATTTTAATTATCATATAAAATAGCTATTTTTAATATAATTGCCTTAATTAAAATACTTAAAAATCATAAAAAATAAAAATGCAAAACACTTAAATTAATTTAATTTTTAGATTGATATTAAGTATTTAATATTTTTATTAGCCTCATAAAGAAAATCAATAAGAAAAGAGAGGGAGCTACTCACCACAAAGATTGCAAACTGCTCAGTCTCAAAGTTCTGCCAATTAAAATTAAAATGCAACATCGAGTCAATTTTTTAATCCTGTTAAAACATACAAATATAATCCAAATTCATCTTCAAACAAATCAGTTTTGGAAAAGTCTTAGACTTAACAGAGTTTTTTTAGGGCTACATCTCCTAAATCAAAAAATATTAGAAACGAATTAAATAATTCAAACATAGTAATAAAAAAGGTAGTCTCTTCAAAGGTCAATAAAAATTTAAATTAAAGTTGCCTTAAAGGAAGTAAAAAACAAATAAATATAGAAATACCTGCTAAAAAAGTAATTTAGATTTTAGATGAACAATCTCCAGTTAGTCCTTATGTAGAAGTTTTAGTTAATAAATACCTGATATAGAAAGAAATAGAGGAAAATAAAGATTAAATGTAAGCACTAGTACTCAATTAAAAGCAAAATTAATCTCCGAAAAGCAACTATAATAAAAAATAATCATTCAATTAAGACCAGTAGTAATAGTAGTAAATAGCTACGATTGAATGTTAGAAAAATATTAAAAAAATAGTAGAAGAATAAAAGAGTTAAAGATAAATAATGGAGCAAATAGTAGAAGAGCCTCCAACAGTTAATTCAGAGCATGAGATTAGTTAAAAAAATGAAGATGATAAATAAATAAGCTAAACTAGCTCAAGGAACTTGCTTAAAAAAGAAATGGACTCCGACAGCTAACCTAACAAAAGTAATTAGGAGAGTTAACTAACTGTAAAAACATTCACAGAAATAAGAACTTTTGAGAATAATTTAGATGTTAACCTGGAAAATAATTTAGAATATCTTGATCAATAGTAGCAATTTTAAAATAAAAATCAGTTAAATAGCAAAAATCAAATAGACAAATATAATTAAAACAATTAAAGATAAACAAATTTTTCTAATAGTTATTAGACAGCAGATTTCAACACCTAGAACAAATAAAATGAGTCTTAATAAAAATCAGAGTTAAGTAATTAATTTTGTTAACATTTGATCAATTATTTGAATTTAATTTAAGCAAAAAGCATGGAAAATTTAATTGGATTCTTAATTTAAAAATAAATAAATTAATTGATTTGATTTGGTTAAACTTAAATTTCTAATTAAATTTTATAGATGCTTTAGAACCAATTTATAAATATTGAATATAGATTTAAGGTGGTTTTTTTAATAAAGGTCAAATAACCGATGCAGAAAATAGCTAAATTATAACTAAACATAGTGGAATAAAAGTAAAAACTAATAAACAAATACATCATACAGCTAAGAGCGTTGGTTATGATGAAAAATAAAACAGATGGAAAAAAAAATAAGAAAGTGAAGAATACTAAAACCAAGAATAGATTGAATACGAAGAGTTTAATAGCTATGGGATAGAAGGTAATTTTTGCAAAAAGATATTAATCGATGCATCAATTTAAGAAATTTTAATTAGGAGAATAGGACGAAGACGCAAAAGAAGATCAAGATGAAGAAGAAGATGAAAATGAATACGATGATTGTGATGAAGATCTGGAAGGAAATAACTATGAATAAAATGATGGTAATAATTTGTAATCAGATATAGAAGAAAATTTAATTTAAGATGAAGAAAATACTTTGGTGAAATCCGAAAAGCTGTTAAGTGATTCTAATAATAAGAAATCAAGTAATTTTTATTTTGAATTAGTATAGATTTTTTTTGATTATAATAACATTTATTTATACTTTAAATTTTACATCAAAAAATAATAGAAACAATTTAGAGCAGCAAACCAAATATTTCAAGAAAAAGTAAATAATTACATTTAATAATTTGCATTGTCCTAATAGAGTTTTTTTATATTAACAATGATGCTACATCTATTCTAAATTAAAATAGATTCAAGTAGTTTTCAAGTAGATGATCATAATAATTATAAAATCGCTTAAAAAAACTAAAGGGTAGGTTCTCTCTCTCAAACATCCAAAAGTAAAATAGACATTTTAATCTATTATGATAGAAACTTTATAGACATTTTTTTATTTTTAAAAATAGATTCTAAGGTATAAAACAGCTCCGAAATTCAAATTAATCAGTACAATAACTCATAGCCTTTACTATAATAAGAGTCTGACAAAAATTTAAAAATTTCTAATAAATAATCTGAAAAAGACATTTAAGAAGAAATAGAAATAGAATGATTTGAAAATTCATTTTGAGCCATTAACTTAAGAAAATTTAATCAATAACTAACTGGCTTATTCATATAACCTTTACAAAAAGTTGAACTAAGGCAGAAAAAAATGTTAAAAGAAATATTTAGCTTAAGTGAATGAGTTTATTATTTATAAGTTTAAATTAATTTATGCTAATTATTATTAAAATTATTGTAATTTTCCAATAAAAGTTATTTCTGTTTAGTAATTTAATGCTCTAAGAATAGCAAAAAAATTCCTATTTTTAGCTAGCAAATTATACATAAAAATTAAATAACCCATCAGTAGGAGTTTTATTTTTTAAATATTTGGCAAAACTTTATCATAAAATTGAATAAAATAGACAAAATTAATTTGAATTAGATATTTATTTCATTGGTTAAGATGTTTTACTTTAAACTTCTTCATTTTTAATCATATTTTAGTATTCTTAAGTATAAGATTAAGCAAATAAGCTCCCTAATTTTCTATGTAATAGAATTATTTTACAAAATTTTCACGCTAATATTATATTTTAATTTTAATTTTAAATTTATTTGAATGTTATTTTAAAAAATTAATTTGTATTTGGGTAGGAAAAATATATTATTTATTTAAATCTAATATATTTATGATTTTATTATTTAAACTCATTCAAAAAAAATGTTTTGTTATACTTAAGTTATTAACATGAATTGTGGTAAGAAACATGAACACCAGGGTAGGATATATAAAATTTGACTCACTCAACAAGAACTATTAAATTAGGTATTAGGTATTGTGCAAATTTAAAATAAAAAAACACATTCAGTTGAACCCTGATGCACAAAAATTTAGAAATTACAAAAGTCTAGAGAGTTTATTGTAAGTATTTCTTATAAAAATACAAATTAAACCTAAATTTCATCATATTTTAAAAATATTTGTATTTTATTAAATCTAAAGTACTGAGAATATTGATTTTATTCTATTTTATAAGTATTTAATAACTAATTTTTATGCTATTATTTTTATTTTGATCAGCCATATTTTTAGTAAGAACAATAAGGCCTAAATTAAATAAATTCTATCATATTTAACATTTTTAATAAGATTTTACTTCATATAAGAATTGAGAAAAACACAAATTTATTAAAAATATTTAGTCAGATTAACCAACCACATAAATAAATTAATAAAATTATAGAATATTATTTCTTGTTATTAACTTGGTTTTAATTTTTTCAATAAAGACATAAATAACTCCACAAATCTCTTCATGTTGAAGATAACTTGAACAAAAAAGTCCTCATTATTTTTTTTATGTGAATTTTTTTCTCCAAAAATAATTAAGAATTTTCCAGATTTGATAAGATATTCTTTGGAAGTCTTTAATATTGAGTGCTGCCATATTATTATTATTATTCTATGAAACAAACTTATTGTTTTTCAAATGGAAGGAAGCTAATTCTTAAATACAAAATAAATGAAGCCTTACATTCTGCTTTGAATCATAAAGAAAATAAAATAAATTCTATTTTATAGATTAAATTATTTTTTGATTGAATTTTATATTAAAATTTGAAAAACCTTTTATGCAAATAAAATAAAAACCTGATTATCCGTAATAGAACCTTTTTAAATTTTGATTCTAATAGAAATTATTTATTTATTATAGTAAAAATTGTTGGATATGCATTTAAGGAGTAAGGTGAAGAGAGAATTGGCATTTGATTTAAAATACTTTGATTCAGTAAATATAAGAAGAAAAATTGTAATTACTGTAAGATAGATTAGTAGTCTTGATAATATATATAAGAACTGCAAAGTTTGCTCTAATTAATAGGCACTATTACGATATAATATGCAATATAATAATTAAGTTTTAATCAAAGTTAAATTTACATATGAGTTAAAAATAAAAATATCAACCAATCAATCAAATTTACAACAAGCAAGCAAACAAACTAATATAGATTGTAATTTTTAATAAACCTGCTGTTGAACAAATCTATAAATTTGTAATATCTATTTGTGTAATATATTTTATCTTTGGTGATTGATTTCCCAAACATACTCACATTAATTCAAATTTTAAATACGCGTAAGGGATTTAACTTTTACAACTTAACAAAAAGTATAAATTTCAATCTAAAAGATACAAATTAACTTTGTATATCTTGCAAAAGTTTTAATTTAGCTTTCATTTTATTTATATTTTTGCTTGCGCACACATACATTCATAAATTAATAAATAAACAAGATCTTTTAAACGACATTGTAAAAGTGAAAGGTGTAAATAAGGAAATTTCTAAAAGCTGATGGAAATTTTATAAGAAAGATAAAAAGAAATAAAATTTATCTCTAAAATACTTTGTTTTTTTTGCAATTCTTTTAAGCAATTCAATGGAGTAACTTGAAATTCACTTACTAAATATTGGTGATTTAAGAAACAATAAATTAGTAAAAGAATTTAAAGCTGAGGATATTAATCGCTTACAATTTTTTTTCACGCAGACTGTAATTCTATTTTTAATTACACTTATATCCAATAAATTAATAGATCACCAAATGTATAATAATTTCATAGTAAATTAAAAAGATATTAATAGGAATCGAATTTGTTAATTTTTGTTAGCAATTGTAATTATGTAGGCAATTTTCTATTGAAAAGGCAAACGAGTTCTACTATCTATCATATCAAGATGTATTTTTTATAATTTTTATGTAAATTCAAAAGGGTAAAGAAATAAGTAAATTTTTATATATCTGTTATGAGCTTTTAGACAAATCCATAATTACTCAAAATCACTAATTAACTAAATAAATTAGTATCTCTTAAATATTTATTTAGCGTGAGAAATAATTATTCTTCCTATTTTGTATTTATCAAAATACTTCGTTTGTAATTTTTTTTCAGAAATTTTTTCGAAGAATATAATTAACTTTTATCAATGTATGTAAAGTGTGCTAAAGAATATTTATTAATAAAATTAAATATACAGAGAAATATTATGCTTTGAAGGAGAAAAGTAGTGAGAAATAATGCTGAATTTCTATTGAAATTTGCTAGTCATACCTACCTATAAATATTCATCAGAAAAGAAATTGAAGGAAATAGAATTAGATAAGCAATTACTTGTTTTTTTTATTCTATCCTTTTATATTATTTTCTGAGAGAAAATATTACCTGTGAATAAATACATATCTTTATACTCCATATTGTATTTCACTTAATATTTATCTCTGTCTTAATGCTTATTTATGTACTGTCAATCTTTTTAATGACTGCGCAGGAGTTGTGAATGCAAAATACAAATATATAAACAAATAGACTAACTAATATAAAAAGAGAAATTAATAGTTAAAAATAAATACAATTATTTCATTTGACTTATTAAATGACTTTACTGTCAATTGTTTTCTCCTATCTCCTTTCTTTTTATTCCAAGTTCTATCTTACAGAGCTTATTTGTTTTGTTGCTATATATATCTCCCGACAGACGACACGTTTAAATCTACAGCTAAATAAACCACAGATAAAAAGCTCTGCAGCTATCTTAGTGATTACTTTTTTTGAATTCTATGGGAGCTTCTCTATTTAACTATATCATTAGATGGTTTAAAGAAGATTTTTAAATTTATGAACTGATTCTACTTAATAGTATTATTTGGATGGATAGCTTATTAGAGAAAATTTAGTTGCTAATCGAGTGCGTTTATGTTTATTTAATTGATATTATAAGTCTTTTACTTGACTATAAAATAATTTCCATAATTTTAACTAGCAAATAAGTTAATAAATGTAAAGTTAAATCAAAAATCTGTTTCTCTTCTCATTTTTATTTATGTTTATTTGAAATGATTAAGAGCGAATAAGATTCTGAAATAAATTAAAGTAAATAAAGGATATCGATAGAAATAAAAACTGCTGAAGTTTCCTAAAATAAGTCATGATTAAATAAGCGAAAATAGTTGCATTATGAAATATAAAATGGTTGAATAAACTCATATATCTTTGTACGCTACATATAACAAGAAAAATACAGTGAATTTTATAGAATTAAAGATAAATAATGAGATTTTGATTGCATTTTTTGGTACAAAATTTTGGTGTAGTACTAAATCAGTGTTTACTTTTTTATTTTTTTCAGAATTAAATTTGGTTAATGATAAAATAAAACAATCGCATTAAAAAAAAAGTTAAAATGAGACTAGTTAATAATTTTCTAAAATAAGGTGTTGAAATAACAAAAATGTTAGATTTTGATATTACTTTGAAAATTTTGCTAAATTAATTCTAATACAAAGCATAGCATAAACACAGAAGAGAACACAAAAATGCAAGGAGAAGAGAATTACTGTCAGGGAAAAAGAAAAGGCTTCATTGAGAAGTGAAAAAAATAATCTATATTTGAGTGATTCTTACATCCAGATTGTTATTACGTAAATGCTTATGATCCATTTGTTTAAAAATATGAAATAAAAGATTGCGTCAAAGAAGTAATTATGCCAGAAGAAATGCGAGGAATTCGATTAGCTAAAAGTTATACTTATTTTTTGAATTAATGATGGGTAGGGTAAATTATCAAAAAAATAGTCTATTGCTTTTTTAAGATTCATAAAAATTAAATGATATAGAGGGGGAAATTGAAATCAAAAAAAACTCAAAAATTTGGAGGAAATTAATCAATCAATTTATCGGAAGAAGATATTAATTTAATTAAAGCTTATTAACTGTTTAGACAGGTAATTTATCAAGCTGTATTTTTATTTTAAAAGTTATTGCAAATATCTTGAAAATTTAATAATTAATAATTTATCACAATATTTGAAAACACACTTTTCAAACAAAAAAAACAAAAAAACTCGGGCTATTAGCTAATAAAAACTAATTAGAGTTTACCACCTGCTTAAAAAAAGTTAATGTAAGTGTACCAAAAATGCCTTCAGCAGAAGATTCCACTTGAAACAAAATCACTATTTGTTTCATTGAAAAATAACATGAGTGAAACAAAACCCCTGAACAACAACAATTTATACACCAATTAATGGTCCTCCAACAACAACATCTTGACAAAGAAGCTCACTGCTGCTTCTTAGGCTAACTTTTCTACAAATGCTTAGTCTACCTCTGCCAACACTTATTTCTTGAAGGGATTAGATTCCAGAATCTTGAATGCCGAACAAAGAGAAGAATTAGTCTCCTTTGTTAACCAAGATCCTTTTGGTCAATCTTTCCTCGTTTACAATTCTCATGAAGCTTTGCGCAAGTTGAATGCTTGGCGCTCCAAGTTATCATGGATTCAACCTTTCTACGCCTTAAAGTCCAACCCTATTGATCCTCTCGTTGAAGATCTCTGCTCTAACGGAGCTGGTTTGGACGTTGCTTCCCAAGGTGAAATTAAAAAGGGATTAGAAATGGGTATTTCTGCTTCTAATATGATTTACTCTAACCCCGTTAAGGAAGAAAAGGATATTCTTTATGCTGCTTAAAACAATGTCCTTTACACCACTGCTGATACTTTTGACGAAATCGTTAAAATTCACACTCTCGCCCCCAACATGAAAATTCTCTGGCGTATTTCTATTACTGAAGACAATTCTTAATAACTTGCCACTGTTTTCTCTAACAAGTTTGGTGATGACATTACTTCTCTCGAAGATGCTCACCAAAAGTTCAAGTTTATCGCCCAAGAATTAGGCGTCCGTCTTCACGGTATCCATTTCCATTGTGGAAGTGGTAAGAATGGTTCAAGCTCATTCTTAAAGGCCGTCAATATGGCTCGTAAGTGTATCGAAATCGGTAGATAATATGGTCATGCTATGGAAATCCTCGATTTGGGTGGTGGTTATCCTTCTGGTGATCTTAACGATAAGTTCATTGCCAACTTGAAGGACACCTGCAACGATCCTCTTGGTTACAGAGTTATTGCTGAACCTGGCAGACACTTCTCCTCCCAAACTTGCTACCTCTTCACTAGAATTTTAGCCAAGCGTTCTAAACAAGGAAAAACATGCTTCCATGTTAACGATTCTCTTTATCACTCTTTCAATTGCGTTCTTATGGACGGTGTTTCATTCGAAAACGATAATGACTAATTCTACTCAGTTGTTAACAACAACACTCTTGAGCAATCAGAAATTAACAAAAATTCTATGATTAACTCCTCAGTCTTCGGAATGACTTGTAAGAATTTTTTCTCTCATTCTTATTTATCTATTTATTAATCTCGATAAGCTTGCTTAATTTAATATTTTTTAAGCTTGCTTAAACTTAACTTAACAAATGTTATTTTTGATTGAAAGCTTAACTTTTAACTAAAGTTAAACATTTGATCGAAGAGTCAAAAATTTAATTTTAAACCACTTTAAAAAAGCATATAATTAATTATTATTCAATTAAATAGGTGATGGAGCTGATGTTATTGCACGTAATGTAGGTTTCTGCGGTGATGCTAAAGTCGGTGACTGGTTATGCTTCAGCGGTATGGGTAGCTACACTTTTGGTCCCAAGAGTGCTTTCAACGGCATGGAAAGCACAACCAGAGTTTTCAAGTGGAGCTCTCCTATCGGAGTTCCTGAATCTCCCAAAAAAGCTGCTGAAACTTCTGAAGAACCTTCCTTAATCTGGAAGCCTAAGTTAGAACCAGCTTTCTGAAATCTATGAATATTTCTTACCCTCCCTCCTAATGATAAATTAAAATAAATGCAAAATTGATAGAACCTTCAATTACTATTACAAATATTGAATGGCTCTAAAAAAGCATATTATTGAGTTATCATAAAAATATATTAAAAATATCTCTAAAACTATAATAATACCAAATATCGTTAAAAATACTAATCTAGAAATGTGTCATTTATGCATATTATATTTATCTTGTTACCTATCAAAATATTTTCATATCATCTATAATCAATCAATCAATCAATTAATTTCCTATTTAATATTTCTCTTTCCAATATAAATATTAAGTATGAAAATTAACTAAATAGTAGTTAGATAAAAATAAAATCACCTAACAAAATGTTTACACATTTAAAATAACTTATTTTTTTTAAAAATGGGTCAATAGTAGTCTACTTATTAAAACCCAATAATAGATAGTTCTTTAAATAGATTTATTTAACATTTTTTAGAAATAGACTATTAATTTGTTTCTTAAAAAGATCTTAAAAATATTGTTTGTTTTTTAAAAATAGCTTTGAAAAATTTATCTAGCACAAAATAGTTTCATTCGCTTTTACTAAAAATAGCTTTAAAAACATTTTTTCCTTTACTATATCACTTCAAAAAATTTTTTTTTCTAAGAATTAAGTTTAAAATTTATTTATTAAAAAAGCTATGCTAGTATATTTAAAAATAATTTCTAAATTTAGCATGCTTAAAGTAGCTTCATAAATTATTTGTTCTAAACAGATTTTAGATTGTGCACTTATTAAAATAGAATAAAATATTTGCATACTAAAAATATCTTTAGATATTTATTCTTAAAATAGCTTTTAGATTTTGAATCTTTCAATAGCTTCAAATTTTTGTTTGCAATAGAATACGTCAAATGAAATTTATTTATTAAGGAGAGCCTCAAGAATCTGTTATTTGTTTATAACTAGAGAAATTTTTTATCTATATTTTTGTAAGCAGCTGGCTTTTGAACTTAATTAAATTCTTTTGGTTTCAGCTTTGTGGGATTGATACGTATTCTCAATTTTATGATGGAGCAATTTTATTTATAGTGATAATATGTGTTGCAAATATTTCATACAAAGATAAGAAAAATTGCTAAAAATATTAGTACAAAAAAGGAGCTAAAAAGATCTGTCTTAGAAGATAGAAATAATTTAATAAGACTTCAAAAGGAATAAAAAATAGCTAGCAATAACAAATAATTCTGAATTTGAAGATGTATTATTTGTTTTTAATTTTTTATTTGTTTGTTTGTTTATTTATTTATTTGCATCCCTACCCTATAAGCACTTCAACATCAAAAGTATTACATCATTAATCATCTACTTTACTTAGTATAAATAACTGATTTTAATGTAAAATTCCTATATGAAAATAGCTCTATGTTCCTTTAAAAATATTTTCATCTGTTTTTTCATCAATTGTAAATTATTTTAATTGAAATATCATTGATTTGAATTTAGAATTCAATTCATTTTTCTAGCTTCCAAAATTTTTTTGCCTTGAGATTTATAAAAGATTTTCAATTTGCAGAACAAAATGATCAAATAATCAAAGCTCGTGAATATGTTTTACATTATTATTATCAAAATTAGTCATAAAATTTGATATCTTATCAAATTTTATGTAGTTGAAGATATGCGTCATTACTTTAATTATTTATGTAAGTAAGTCTTCTTCTAAATAAAAATGCAACAAACGTTTTAGTTTAAACTAAACATAAATATCATTTTAACATTAAAATATCAACAGCACTCATTTTTTCAAAGATATCAAAAACCCTATATTGAAAAACTTAAATGTTGATTAGCTCTATAACAGTCTTGAAGGTAAAATTTAGTACATTTTTCATAAAGTGATCATATTAAGTACTAAAAACCCTTTTGTTATTTTCGAATTTAAAAAAATTTGAATTTATCTATGCTAACATCAACATCAGATAAAAAGAAAAAAATCTTAAAAAAATTAATTGCTCTTTTTATTTCAATTTTTTTATACCTAAAAAATTTGCATTTAGATTAATTTTTTTTTTGGTTTCAGTCTTTAAAAAATTCAATCTAAACAGTTTTTCTTCTTATTTTTTTTTCTTCTCTGATCTCTACTTAACCACTCAACTCAAAATTAAAAGGCATTACAAAATATTATTTATCCTCTTAAAAATTAAAAATATTTTACATTCTGATTCAAATAAATAGAACCAAAAATATATTTCTTTAAAAAATTGCATGCATTTATGTTCCATTTGTAACATGTCAGCCGATTGCGCATTTCTTAAATAAATATTATATTTTTAAAATTATAACAAGCAGAGATTGAAAAGCAGTGATGGAAAAATAGTTGTTTACTAGACTCAAATTTTTATAAACAAAAACTTTAAACAGAACCTCAATTTTCTACAACACAAAAGTTAGAGGTCTCGATAGTTTGTTTAATCACTGCATTTTTGAGGCTTTCAGTTTTCTTTCTTTCTTTCTATTAGTCATCGCACACATATACAAACCTTATAACTAATTTTTAAATGTTAAATATGTATGTATGTAGAGTATTTATTTAGTTAAAAGGAATTTTAGCAAATTCATATTTTAAATTCATACAAAATAAAGAAGAAGCCATGAATATACAAAGAATTCTTTCATATTTATAATCAATATCTTCATGACATTCTATATTTATTTTTGTAAGAAAGATATCATATCATATCATATCATTCAAAAGTTACAGAAAAAGCAAAGCTTTTTTTCATGCGTGCAGTAGCTCTAAGCAGCTAAAGAGAATATTATATAACCATCTAGCAATTAATTTCAATCGATCTTTGAGGAGTTTTTCAAAGCTTGAGTTTCTAAAGATAGTTTAACAGCTGCTTGTATTTAATTAAAATCTTAGGAATGAGAAAATTAATTGAAATATAAATTAATAGTGAATATTTGAAAATATAAAAATTAAAATAATATTATTAGCAAGTAAAAAATAAATCAATTTATTTATCTATCTGCATATTAAAATATATTAATGGTCAAGCTGTTAATCAATTATCTTTTTTTTAAAACCCTAATTAAACAACTAGATTCCAAGTTATGTGAGGCATAGCAAAATCTAATAAATACTTAGGAACCAAGCCGCTTATGAACGAGTACAATTCGTGTATTGCTGTACCGCTTGCATGATTGGTTTTTCCAATTATACTAAAAACTCCCTTTTAGAACTATTCAGTAGTCACAGTGAAGGGAAGAGATTTAAAGTTAACCATCTATGTTTTAATAAAGTAGGGACGAATAGCTAAAATATCAACATAGTCTTTGAAATCATCTTAGTGAAGTTTATATGTTTTATCTAAAATAGTTGTAAAATGGAGAATGTACTTTTTAGTTGAAGAGTATATTTAATAAAATGCAGAATGATTTTCAGCAGAAAAAGAACTCATATTTATAATTATTGATTTTCTATTATCTTTCTTAGCATCTTAATACAATTTTTCATAAAGGATAGAAACCATAACCGACATACTTATCATATTAATCTACATTTATATTTGAATAAAATATTTTTAAAATCCATTCAATAAATAAAAATTAAAAAATTTTTTTATTATTTCAACAATAATTTTAGATTATTTTTTCATTTAAACATTTTAAATGTTGTTAAAAAAAATTTTTTATTTATTTTTAATAATAAATTAATATACGAAATCATTATAAAGGAGAATAGATTATAATTATGATAACAATAAGTTATTGTTATTATAAAAATGTAAATAATATAAGTTATAAGAAGAATAGACAAGACAATAAGAAGAGTTTTTTTTGCTTTTTGTTTGTTTGATTTTAAAAAATAACAAAAGTAATTTATCCAAGTTACATTTGAAAAACATTCATTTAATTAAAGGGTTGTAATTAAATAAAGCAAACAAACAACCTTATTAATTAGTTTCGTAGTGGATTTTTCTTTGCAATAACAAAGCAAAAAGCTTTTAAAAATATTAGCTAATCTTTAATAGATTGCCACTAAAAATATCACTAATTGTATTCAAAGATTTAATTGCCAATCTAAAAATCTTTACCTTAATATGGTTAGCAATAGTTTAAGCAGAGATTTTTTCAAAGCGCTCAACATCAATAACTCCTACGTTGTTCACCAAGGCTGCTATGTTAAAATCTTACAAGTCTTTTTTCAGCTCAAGAGCGAATTGCTCGTCATCACATTTTGAAAAATCTTTAGGCAGAATTTTGCTTTTTACTGCTGGGTTAAGTTCTTAAGCTACTTTTTCAAGTTTAGAGACTGTTCTTGCTATAAGAATAATGTTAAAGCCTCTTTTACTTAATTCAATTGCCCAATCTCTTCCAGCACCTTCGCTAGCACCGGTAACAACTGCCCATACGTCTTTTTTTCCTTTGATATATCTTTCGTTAACATCAACTGGTGCAGTGAAATATGGGGCTAATCTTTTGTACAGTTCGAATAGCTTAACTGCAAAAATAGCTATTCCTGTCCACAAACAAATAGTGTACAAATCCATAGTGATTTAATTTTGAGTTATGGATAAGTATGGTTAGATGGATAAGAGGTTGAAAGCGATAGAAGTATTAAAGATTTATGCTTTTATTAGAATACTTCTTTTATTTTTTCTTAATAATTAATTTGTTTGATACTAATATATTTAATAGAAAGTTTAGCTTTATTTTTTTCTTAATTATTGATTTTCTCAATGAAAAATAAATATAAATTCAATGTGATTTAATGAAGAAAAAAAAATTAATAAAAATAAGCATTATATTAATTTTTAATTTGATTGATATATTTGCGTGTTTTTGCTCATATTTTATCAATTTTTTCTTTTGATACTTTTGAGAAAATTTAATTTGAAGAGTAGACAACTTTAATTGTTTAGCTATTTTCAATTTATTAGATTTTCATTTCAATAAATATATTGATTGTCCACAATCAATATTAAAAAACAAACAAGTCCCCCCCTTTTTCTACTCTTTTTGCTTAAGTTATAACGAAATAACCTATTTTAAACCTTCCCTTTTTCATTGAAATTTCTTATTAAATAAAAAATATTCACTTTCTTATTTTTTAAGCTTTATAAAATTTAAATAAAAATAATTCAAAAAAAAAAATATATTTAAAATTATATTAAAAAATTTTTAATTGAAAAAAATAATTAGATAAATCAATTAACTAACTTTAATGTCTCATAATAGTTTACTGTTAAATATATTCTATGCTGTGTTGTTAATATTAAAGTAGTAGCCTATAAATTTATTAGTTTAGGTATAAAATATAAAATTAATTTACTGGAAAATATAAATTTTTAAAGTGGCCAAACAGAGGATTAAATACATTTGACTTACATTATAAACTAAGCAATTTTTTATTATGATACTATAAATTAAATTAATATTTTTGATATTTATATTGATTGATTGATATATTATTATTTTTTATACATCCTTTCTAAAATAGTTAGATAGATTATTTATTTGTTTGTTTGTTTATTAGTTTTATAATTTTGTTAGGTTTCTAGATTAGGAAGATGATAAGAAAATCATTAGATTTTCTATTTTTATTTTCCTTTTGATTTCAGCTAGATAACACTTCACCTTCAAATATTTAGCAAGAAAATTATTCGTAGTTTCCTTTATTATTTTTTAGCTTATCTATCCTGAAAGCTTTGTATAGAAGCACTGCTCCATGTAAAAGGAACAAGGAAGTAACTATCATCAAACCAATAAAATACCCAGTTTGGTTAAATACATATAGCTCCTTTAATTAGGGATTACAATTCTAATTTTCTAATTATTCATATTAGTTTAATTTACTATTATTTTATTGTTCGGCTGAAGAGCATATTTTTTATAATGATGACTGAGCGAGCACAAAAATAGAATTGCTCTTTTGCAAGGAGTTGAGTCCATCAAAATTAGAGCACTTTTTACTATCAGAGGGAATGTTTTCAATAATATATGCTCCTGTAAAATTGCTATGACATATAGCATTTGAACATAAAATATTAGATTAAAATTAAACGTAGTACATAATAAGACTAATAATTGCAGTTAAGATATTCATCACTCCTATCAATTTGTAGGACCAAAGCTGCATTTTAGAAATTTTAATATTATAGATAAAGATTCCGAAAGTAAGAACGAATTGTAATAGTCCAAAATAAAATGGAATTGAAGACACAACCCAGCAATTCTAAAAATACATAGTTGCTGATGAGAAAATTAAGAAAGCTAATCCGACAAGAACGAGCATCATCAAAATCTTTTCTGTAGCTGAAATACTCTTGGAATGTCTAATTTGTTACCTGATTCTTTTTCTTTCAAAGTTCTCAGATCTACCATAAATAACTCTATCATCTAATACATCTTAAACTTATTCCTCACTACTAGTCATTTTTCCAATCAATCAATCAATTAACAAATCCTTAAAACCCAAGTAATATTTTAGATAATCTTCAATTTGTATGAACTTATTTATATTTTCTTGCTATAAATGCTATTTTTTAGTCTACTCTTTTTGAGTTATCAATAAAATTTGTATTAATATTTTAATTATTATGATTAGAGTCGCTTTACTTGTTTTGCGATATAACAATAAGCAAATATTTGTTTTTTTTATGATTAATTATGAAATTTTCTTCTTTCTCAATTTATTAGTCAAAATTAGATATTTATCTTATTAATTTAATTAATTAGAAACAATTTCATTAAGATATACCACATTTAAATTTACTTTCTCATATAATATTATTAAATCCTTTAAATTACAATCATCTCTTTTTATACATTCATTACAATATTAATTCTATGCATCAATCACTCACTCAATAAATCATAATTTTTTAATTAAGTTTTAATCTATCAATCACTCATTTTCATCTTTGTTTTACTATGAAAATAAATTAAAAATTTTAAACAAATCTCTTTTTAATTTAATTGCAAAACAAACTCTTACATAAAATAGATAAAAATATAATTTATTATTAAAATAATTAGTATATCAAATGAGTTTTTGCATTTCCTTTACTAAGCTTTGGTTTTTTAACAAAAATGTAAAGTTTTATCTTTAATTTTGCTAAAAATAATTCTTATTTTAAACTAAATTTGTGTAGCATCAATCAATTATTTATTTATTTACTAAAAATTAAAATAGTAAAAAAAACCAAAATTATTTTATTATTACTAATAAATGTATAAAATAAATTATAATTGTTATTTAATTAATCTATTCTAGTTAACATTGAATCAATAAATAATATTAATTCCAAATTATTTAGATTCATTTATTTATTCACACATTTATAAATTTGATTTCCAAATGATGAATTTAATTAATAATATTTTTTTTACATTTTAGAAAATAAATTATGTTCTTTTTCAAAATCTTATGCAAAAGTAATTAATTCTACTACAAATAAAAATGAGAAAAAATATTGGCAACTGTGAGATTCGAACTCACGCGGATTACATCCAGGCGATCTTAAGTCGTCCCCCTTAACCAACTCGGGCAAATTGCCTTGATAGTATTATTTGAAATGAGATATTTAGATATAGAGTTTTACTCTTTATTTATTATCAATATCAATATTTTGTCAAAATTGAAATATTTTATTTTGAAGCTTTTGGAGCTTTGAAATTTATTGTAATGTTTTTTTTTTTTTTGATAATATTTGACTTATTAAAATTTTAAAGTTTAACAAAAATCCAAATCTACGAACGATTGCTTTTTAAATTAAATTAAATTTTTGATAAGTAAAAATTAACAGAAATATAAGCAAATTACATTTAGAAATCTAGTTAAATGCATAAAAACTTAAAAGTACAAGAGCAACAGCAAAGAATTGCTCAATATTTCAGGGAGACTAGAGAATAAATATTACTGTAGCAGAAAAGTTAGTAAACTACATAGCCAACTTCTAAGCTTATTATGCTGAATATAAATGATGACTATTATCTGCCAGGATACTTTCATAGAATTAAAGAGTTTATAGAAAATGGGGAAATAGCGAGAGATAAAAATAATGGTAAATATTAGATATAATTTTTTTGATGTTTATTGCATCATATATTAGTTTATTACTATTTTAATTGTTATTTATTGTTTGAATTTATAGAATCTGATGATTTAGATAGCAATTTCAATAATGATTACAGACTACCTAACAACTTCTTTGATCGAGTCGTTAAGGTATTAATACAATTATGTCTTCCAAATAAAATTCTTTTATTATTACTTTAAACTATTTTTAGGAATTAGAGCCAAGGGCTAATGATAAGGAGAATTAAAAATCGTTTTGGAAAAACATTGCTAAAGAATATGATATTGACCCTAATGATTATGAAAATATCGATAGACTCATTGAAGATTAGTATTAATTAAAATTAGAAAAACTATCTTTGGATGAGAATCCTGTAGATGAAACACCATTTATTAACGAAGATTAAGACTTAAAGTTAATAAAATCAGAAAAATTTAGAAAAATGTCTGAAATGCAACACGAAGAAAATGAATAAAAAGACTAAGAAGGAAATGAAAATAAATCTAAAGAATTTGACTCCAACGACAGCGGGTATGATAGTGAACGAGAAGAACTCAAAAATAAAATTGAGTAGGAATAATTAGAGAAAGAACTAGCTCTCTAAAGATATTTAAATGATGAATAGATACAAGAATTATTAGATATTGATTCTGACGAAGACATTATATTTAATGAAAAGGATTAGGTTTACTTCACAGACATTAATAAAAGTCCCTTTGATGATCTCAACAAGAGTATCAAATTTTTATTATTACTCTAATCAAAAATACCTTCTTATAATATTTTTATCAAGTGTTTGTTTGAAAAAATATTTCAAAATAAATTTTCTTTTTTAAAATTAATTTAATATTTAAAAAACATGTTTTGTTGAATAGTTTTTTGTCTGCTTTTGTAGGACAACAATTATGGTTAAAATTGCTTAAATTTTTTAATAAATAGTTTATGAGAGGAGAGAAAGCTTGCACCAAGATAAAATTAACTTTTAAAAATAATTTTAGAAAGTTATTATTAATGCTTACAAGGAAAAGCTTAAGAAAAAGTTGTATTCTCGTTTAAAATAAAAAGATTAAGATGATAACGATGATGATGATTTGGAAGAATCTTTCACATGGAAAAGAAGAGAAAGCTAAAGATCTTAGAAAGATGCACAGTAACAATAAAAAAACCAAAAAAAAGATGACGAAGTTTAAAAGTAGCCAACTTTAAGGGGTAGTTTTGGTATTGATTAGAAAAAATAAAAAGATATATAAAAAAAATAAAGTATTGATTAAAATGCCTCTACAATCGCTAATAAGCAAAGAGCAAGCAAAGAAGCAAATATTTTTGAGAATAATTAAAGAAAATCAATACATTAAGACAAGGTAATAGCTGATAAGTTAGTAGGATTATAATAAAGTGTTAATCTTGAACCTATTAAATAGGTTCATCCAAATCTCTTTGATCTTGATCAAAGTCACTATTCATAGCAAGAGTTTATGCAAAATACTTTCGGCTAAATTAACAACAACAACAGATAGCAAAATTAGCAGAGTGATATGAAGCAAAATAAATCTAGGGCTTTAATTGATTTATTGAGAGAGGAATTACAGAAAGAAGATGGTTATATCTCTGATGAATTGATGGAAGGCAAAAACAGAAGCTATTCACCTATACAGAAGGATGAAACTTAATTAAAGAAATTAAATAATTATTTTGGTGATTTGTCTAAAAAAAAAGAAGAATCACATTTACAAGTAGAATAAACCACCAATTACTTTTATTCTAAATATTAGCAGGAATACAAGCTTGAAAAAAAGAAAAATTTTATAGAAAACTTAAAGGATACTCTGATTCCTAAATAAAATGATAAATAATTAGAGGATAAAGACCTTAAAGAATACGAAGACGATTTATATTTGTAAAAGAGGAAGCAAGATAAAGAAAAAAGAAAGGCCGCCTTAGAAAAATCTCAGTAACTTCAAATGTAAAGATAAAAGCAAATGCAAGTTGCTGAAATAAGTGAGATAAATTAAAAAATTTATGGCTGTGAAGATAGAATAACACAGTTGGGATTGAAAAATAGTCCATAAAAAAATTAAAAAAGTCAAATCGTTTAAGAAGTCCAATACTCATAAACATAATCATAAAGCAAGTAATAAATCTAAAGAAATATGTAAGGATAGTAGATGGTATAGTAAAGTTCTGGTTCATTCAAATATCAATAGAATGGAATTAATTCTGCAAATGGCTTATAAATGGGGTAATAGTAAAGTAATTTAGCAGGTAGTGCTTTCAATTAAAACAAAAAAGGAAGTTAAACAAGTTTTCCGATAGACTTACAAAAGTTATAGTCGATGAATACTCAATAAGCGTATTAGCAGTAATAATAGCTCTATAGCTATTTAGATAAAAAGAGCTCATAATAAGATAGCAGAATGTAATCACAATAGGTCTTCAATTAAAATTAAATGTAAATGTAACAACAGTAGTAGCAGCAGTAGTAACTTATTTCTCCAGAAAGTTCATTTATATAGAATAGTTTTATGCAATAACTACCTTTTGAAAATATTAATACTGCCAGAAGCAATTATTCATAATTTTTATACAGTGCAAGGTAGGATCCAAACTAATAATAAAGCGGAGCAGCAAGTAAACATGATTTAGATTCGGCTGAGTAGTAATAATTCGAAAGAGCTTGTATGCTTTTGTATTCTGATTTGAAAAAAGTCTTGTAAATTTTGCTAAAAGATGCCCAAAAAAATCAAGATTTTAGTTAAATAAATCTCCTCTTTTAATATCAACAAGTATATTTTATAATTTAATCCCATCAATTTTAAATTTTTTATTAATTAATTTAGGAACTAGAGGAAATTATGAGCTTTAAGAACAATATAACCTATAACTTTTTATTCATGAAATTAAAAATATTTAGAGATGAAAAAAAATTAAAAGATCACATAGAAAAAATGTCATTTTATCAACTTTGAAAGGACACATTAATTTTTATAATGTTTATTTATCGAAATTAATAAGAGTCAATTTTAAAAATATTAAAATTAATTAATTAAATAGTTATAAAATATCTACAAAATAAAAGAAGAAAACTAAAACAGACTTAAGCTTACAAAAATATTTATTTATATTTTAAATAAAAGTATATTTATTCAATTTTAATCAAAGTTTAATTGAAATTGATGCAAAAAAAATTTATTTAGTTTAAAAATACAGTTGTTGCATAGCTAGCCACGAGGATATTAAATGCAAATTTTTTAAATAGGATCAAAAAAATAGCCATCAAAGCATGAGCTACAAAATTTCTATACATTTAATCATTTTTTTTGTGTTTAATCTTGAGTATATATCAAACGAAAAAGATTTTAAAAAATACTATTTTTAGTAAAATAATAAAATTAATTTTATAAGAGTAAATTATTTATAAATAAAATGCAAATATTAAAACCTTAGAGAATTTGAAAAGAGTAAAAATCTCTCAATTGATTTGTTTTATAAAAAACTAGCTTTAAAGTCTTTATAAAATTTAACAAATTAATTATTTCAAAATGAATTTCTAAATAAAAGAATTAGTTGTTCATGAAATTAATTCAAATAAATTTAAATAAATCATTTTATTTTAGAAATAAAACTATTTAATTTTAATTTTGAATATTGAAAATGAAAAAAAATTACTTTTAAACTGTTGTAAACAAATTTTAAAAGAATAAAATTGAAATATAATTTGACTTATCATAGATTTTTAAAACCACTAAATTTACTTAATAATTTAGAATAAAATATCTTCACTCAAAAATTAAGAATATTAAATGATTCATACATTGAAATATTCACAAATAAAAGTATTTCTAAAAGTATAAAATTTTGATAGATTTTTCCTTTTTTATTCATTTAAATACTTATTTTATGATAATTTAATCACTATTTCTTAAAAATTATATTTTTGTTGTATTTTACTCTTCATTTGGTATTTTAGTGGCGATAAATAACTGGATCAAAATGTTTATTAGATCAATTAACAAAAATTATACTTTTTAAACTGCTTTTTTTATTAAAAATTTAAAAATATTAAATTTATAAAAAGCTAATCAAGATAGTTAAAAAATTTATTTATTGATTTATCTATTTAGATATGAGTGAGAAGTTTGATTAATTTTTAACATTTATTGAAGAACTTGAATTAGAAGAGTATTTGCCTGCAATAATAGAAAATGGATTTGATGATTGGGATTCACTTAAAGAACTGACTGAGGATTTAATTTATAAGTGCGGGATTTGCACTGAAGAAGTAAAAGTTTAGTAGATAATTGCATGCATTAAGGGAGCAGAGTAGTATGAATATTAAAAAAAGGCACCTTAGCAAAAAGAATAAATAAAAGAAATAGTTAGAAGACCTAACGAAGTATCGAAGGTAGATATAATAAAATCAGCCTCTAAGAAAAAAGATAAGGATGTTGGAGATAACAAGTTTTTAGCTAGTATAAATGTGCTCTCTATTACAGATAAAAATTTTTAATACATTGGAGAAGAAATCAGATTTTGCTAAAATTTAAAAACATTGCATTTATTTTCAAATCAACTTATTAAATTGGACAACCTCTAATCACTAACTAAATTAACCACACTTTAACTTGATAATAACTTCTTGACTAAAATAGAAGGATTGAATACTCTCATAAATTTAGAAAAATTGTAAATTGATATTAATATAATTAATTTTAAATAAGAGCAATTTAAAATTATCTTGAAATATGGAGATTAAAATAGTATTAACCAGGAATTAATTTATAAAAAAAATAGGTATCTTAATAAGAATAGAATTGCTAGGCTAGAAGGATTAGAGAATTGCAGCAATTTAAGGGAAATATAAATTAACAATTAGTAGATTGGCGATGTAGTTTTTACTTTTGATGAAGAAAGCATGAAGGGAATAGGAGAGAGTTTATATTCTATAGAATGCGAGAAAAACAATATTTAAGAAATAGATTCCTTTGTTTACTTAGTAGGATTGGCAAAACTTAAGATATCAAATAACACCATACAAAAATTTGATGTAAATATTCTTATCTCCTACTAAATAAATAATTGATTATGAAATTTTAATTTCTATTTTATTTCAAGAATTTACTTGAGCCTCTTTCATCAATGAAGTATTTAAGCGAACTTACAGCTAAGGGAAATCCTATTTCAACCATTTAAAAATATAGAGACAGAATTGTCTTAATGTCTAAATCTTTATGTAATTAATTATTCATATTTATTTATTAATTACATTGAAGCTTAAATGAATATAATTATAATAGAATAGCTTGATGACAAGAAAATATTGCCATCAGAAAGAGAGTTTCTTCTCAATTTGTGGAGAAAAAAGCAGTAATATTTTTAGATTCTATAATAATAGGTATTATATTTTAATATTTATTAGTGGTATGCTTGAGGAAAAAAAAGAAGATCCAAATGAGAAATCAAAAACAAAAATAGATCCTTCTAAAACATTGGCTTCAGTTGAGGGAAAAATGATTTAAGCTATGTATACAGACGATTAACAATTTAAAAATCCATAAAATTATCAAAAGTTAAATGTAGCCAAAGATGTAAGAGGTAACTAAGCAATAACAGGCACTAAGCACATTCCAAAAATATAATCAAGGCCTTCAAATTAATTCTTCTGAAACATATTTAGTTAGTTAAAACTAATTTAAAAATTTAAAATTATTCTATTTATTAATCTAATATAAATAGTATATTCTAAAATTAAAAAATTAACAAAAAAAAATGAATAAGCAGGTTTATTCAACTAAATCATAAAATTATTTGAAAGACTATTTAACCATGAGGATTTTCCATTGAAGTGACTGAAAAAATTTTTATTAATTAGTATTTAGATAACATTTAAAATTAATTCATGAAATTGTTTATTCATCTTATTATAAGTATTTTTAATTACTAATTCTAAAACTGAAATAATTAATCATAAAATAGTTATAATTTATGAATATTTTATTTTAAATACATCAAATATATAAAGAAAAAATTTAATTTTATAATGTTTGTTAATTTATCAAGAAAGTTATTTGATATGTATTTTAAAAGTGTATCATAAAGAATGAAATTATTTTCATCTAAATAAATTATAAAATCATATTTTTTACAACATAATTTTATTTAAAATATTAAATATTTAAAAAAGATATTTTTTCTAAAATTTATTTGCTAAAATTTAAATTTTGCAATTAAAAAAATTACTTACTATATATCCATTTAAAAAGGATACTTTAATCAAAACATTCGTCTGTAAACTCTATAATAAAAATATTATTTTTAATATATACTTTCTATTTTGTTTATTTTTTATCTACAAACATATATTTATAAAACGAAATAATAAATTCATATTTTTGATATCATAAATATATTTTTTTTAAAACTAATCTTAATGATTTAAGACAGATGTTCTTTAGTCTCAATTTTTACAATTAATCTATTTAGTTATTTCTTTTAATATAAATTATAGTTAATTAAAATCAAAATTAAATAAAAATAAGGTTTAAATTAATTATTAATAATAATTTAAATTAACAATAAAAAAGTAAATAAATAGCTGATAAATAAAAATAAAAATGAATTAAAAGAATTTAATTATTTAATTCATTTATTATAAATATCTGAATCAAAAACAAATAATAAAAATGTTAAATTAGAAAAAGAGTTAAATTGAGAGAAATAAATAGAACTAAAATCAAACTTAAAAACTAAATAAACCAAAGAAAAATCAATAGCAAAAGGAATTAATAGAATCTTATTTTTTAAATACTTTAAAAACATTAAAATTAAAAATACATAAAATATTTTTACCCAAGATTAAGCCTCAAAATTGAGAGATTAGTGCATTTTGCTAAAAAACAACCTAAAGATGATGCACCAATTGCGCTAATTTAACAGCTACTTTTTAATTATTAAAGAAATATAATTATTTATTTAGTTAGTTAGTAGGTAAAAATGAATAAAAAATATCTAATAACTAAAGCAAAATTAGAATGTTAGAAAATGAATAAAATTAAAAGAAATAGAAGTACAAGAAGAATAATAAATAAAACAAAATGCCAATATTTATTCTAAAAATTAAATTAAAAGAGTTTTTTTGTTTTAAATTCATCTATATTATTTTATTATAATCCAAAACAAATAAACTATTTTTACTAGAAAGTAAATGCCAAATTTGTCAGATTAGTGCATTTTTCAAAAGCAGAATCCAAGCCTAATACACCTTTATCACCAATACTATTAAAACTTTTTAAATATTGAAGAAAATATAATTTATTTGTTAGTAAATAATAAGGTTAAAATTAAAAAAAAATGAAATAATAAAATATTAATTAACAGAAAAAGATGTATAAATTATAATAAGAATCAAACAAATCAAATGAAAAACTAATAAATAAATAAAGTAAAAGAATTTTATTGGTTTAATCCTTTTATATCTCTAAAACATATATATTATTTTTACCTCAAATCTAAGTTCAAACTCGAGAGATTAGTATATTTTGGAATAACAGAGCATAAACGATATGCGCCAATTTCACCAATAAGCTAACAACTAAAATAAGGTGAAAAAAATTAAGAAAAATATGAAATAATAATAAATTTAATTAATTAATTAATAATCAATCAAAAATTTAAATTAAAAATCAGATAAATTAAAAGAAGTAATTAAGTACAGAATTAAAAGCTAATAAATAAATTAAAAGAGTTTATTGTTTTAAATTCATTTTTATATAAAAATATCAGAATCCAAAACAAATAAATAAATAAATTAGCTATTTTTACTTAAGATAAAGATCTAATTTTAAGAGATTAACACACTTTGCTAAAGTATAACTTAAATCTTATGCACCTTCATCACCAATTTCATTTTCTCTTATTAAACAGAAAGAAAAAATATTAAATACCTTATATAACCAAATGCCAAATAAAAATCTAGTGGTTTGGATATTAATGAGTTTAAAATTAAAGGTAGCTATTTTTTAAATTTTATTTTTTTGATCCTAACTTAAATTAGAAAGCAGAAGGTAGTGAGAAATTAATTAATAGTCAAATAAAAAAATGAGTAAAACTAAGAGAAATAAACTTTCAATAAAAAAAAAGCAAATAAATAAAATTAAAAGCTAATAGAAAAATAAAAGAAAATTCTTTTGTTGTTCTAATTTAAAATTTATTAATTATATAAAAAAATACTCCTATTCAAATAAATTAACCATGCCAAGGTTAAGTTTTAAATTTTAGAGATTAGAGCAATTTATTAAACCAGAACTTAAACTTTTTACTCCAAGTGCACCAATTTAATTATCACTTTTTAAATATTGAAGAAGAAGAAAAAAATTAATTTGCTTGTTTTGTTAATTAGAATGAAAAAATGAAGAAAGAATATGAAATAATAAAAAATTAATTCATAATGAAATTAAAATTTGAAAATTAAAAATGAATTAGATAAATAAATTAAGAGAAAAATGAAGTATAATCAGAATAAAAAAGCAAATAAATCAAATAAAAATCTATTAAATAAACTAAAAGAGTTTTATTATAAATTATCCAATCCAAAACAAATAAAGTGTTTTACCTAAGATTCAAATTCAAACTTTTGAGATTATTACAATTTTCTAAAAGAGAAACTAAGCCTGATGCACCTTCGTCACCAATTTAATTGCTTCTTTTTAAAAATAGAAAAAATATAATTAATTAGTTAGTTATTTTGAAGGAAAAAACAATGATAAAGAATAAACTAATAAGATAGTAATTAATAATCAAAATATGAATTCAGATTTAGAAATTAAATTAAGAGAAAAAGAAATACTAAAATAAATAATAAACAAATGAATCAAATAAAAAGCTAATAAAATAGAGTTTCATTGTTTATATAAATAAATATTAAAATCATAAAAAATAAAAAATTTTTTACAAAAGATCAAGTAACAAATTTTAAAGATTAGTGCATTTTCCTAATGCAGAACCTAAGCTTGATGCACCAATAACATTAATTTAATTATTTCTTTTTAAATATTGAAGAAATCTTGATAAATTAAAAGTAAATAATGAAGATATTAAGAAATTAATATTGATCAAAGTTAAAAATTATAAAATTAATTAGTTAAATAAATTAAGAAAAAAAGAAATAAAATAAAAAAGCAAATAAATGGATTTAAAAATTTTAATTGATTTAAATTAACGTTTATGTTAAATGAATCCTAAACAAATAAACTGTTTTTACTAAAGAAAAAGTTTCAATTTTGAAATATGTGTAAAATTTGCTAAAACAGAACCTAATTCTAATCCAACATCTTCATCATTTTAAATGGAACTTTTTTAAATATAAAAAATAAGAAATAAGTTAATAATCAAAGAAAAGCTTAAAATAAATTAGAATATGAGTTAAATAAATAACTTTTTACTTTAGAATAAGTTTCAAATTTGAGAGATTAGCACATTTTGCTAAAGCACCTAAGCTTGATATACCAATCGCACCAATTTTATTGTCACTTTTTAAATATTGAAGAAAATATGAAATAATTATATATATAATAATCAAATAAAATTAGAAAATTTGAAAATAAATTAAATTAATAGTGAAAAAATTAAAACCAGAATTAAAAAACAAATAAATCATGATTTTTATAATGTTAAATTAATTTTTATATTAAAAATATCACAACACCCAATAGAAATAAACTGTTTATACCTTAGATCAAGTGCCAAATTTGAGAGATTAGTGCACAATGTTAAAGTAGAACATAAAATTGATGCACTTTTTTCACCAATTTAATTGTAACTTTTTAAATATTGAAGAAAGTATAATTAGTTTGATAGTAAAATGGAAAAAATGAAGGAAAAGTTTGAAATAATAAAAAATTAAACAAATCCAAAGAAAAACTAGTAAAAATAAAAAAATTTTCATGATTTTAAATTAAATTTTTTATATAGGAACATCACAAATCGAAAATAAATAAACTCTTTTTACAAAAACTGAAGTGTTAAATTTGAGAGATTAATGCAGTTTGCTAAAGCAGAACATAATCCTGATATATCTTCGTCACTGATTTCTTAATTCCTTTTTAAATTTTGAAGATTTTTTTAGTAGTTAGTTAGAAGGAAAAAATATGGAAAGATAAGAAATAAATTTATTTAAAAATCAAAAGTTGAAATTTAAAAAATGAGTTATAGTAAGAGAAAAATAATAACAAAATAGAATAAATTATAAAATAATCAAATAAAAAATTAAGAATATTTAAAGAATAACGGTTAATGTATTGTAATTAGGATCATATGCCATAAAATAGATAATTAGGGTTTTTTGCATAAAGAACATTATTTAGGACCTGGTCCTAATTAATAAGTTTATTATTAAAAATCCTAATTAATAGAAAAATTGTATCATATATTTAAAAAACTTCATAAATATATTAAAAATTGCAATATTTTAGAAAAAAATTATTTTTAGTTTAATCTTAAAGTGCTTAAAATTTATTAGAATTAAATATTTTATTTGTTTAGGGTAGACTTTTAAGATCTATTTTTAAAATAATAAGTTTAATATAATTTGTTTTTTAATATAGTATAACTCCTTTTAAATTGGAAAATATTGGATACCCTACCAAAACTTTGTATTTGGCAAAAGTAAAAGAGGTTTTTTATTAATAAACATATAATAATTTTTTTATAAGACTATGATAATTTTATATAAAAAACTATTTAATTATTTCAAAATTCTATTTTTACAAATAATATGTAAATATTTATAAAGAATATCTTCACTTTAAATTGTATTAAAATTAATCAATCAATTAATTTTCTAAATATATAAGTCTATTTCTTAAATAAAGAAAAATATTTGTGAAAATTTATATATGTAATTTGTAATCAAAAAGTAATAAAATTTATTTATTATTTGATTGGTCCAATATGAAACACCACAATCAATTTTTAATTAATTTTATTGGCTATTAATGAATTAGATGTTTTTACAATAATAATAAATTGAATACTATTGAGGAAATTAATTATTAGCTTTCAACAGTAAGTATCTTAAGGTTCATACATTATTAAATTTCTTAATAAATTATAATCAAGTTTTAGCTAATTAATATTAATTAATTACAATTTAACTAGATTATTCAAATAATATGGAAAAGAATTAGTAAAATCAAACTTCAATTGACACAAGTGAAGGTTTTTATTCTAAAACTCCTGCTTCTAGATTAGCAAATAAGGAAATACTGAAGGGGAAGAAGTTAAATGTGCTTACTATTTCAAAAAAGCTGCAAAAAAAAGATATCGAGCCAAATAAAGTGGTTGAAATTAATACTATGAAATCAGAGAGCAGTAAAGAAGATTTAACAAAGGAGGAGCTACCTTCTATATAAAATAGGCTTCAATAGAATGTGAGCTCTAAAAGTCCATACATATAAAATAAAGATACGTGCTAAAGCGCACTACTTAAAAAAAGTAAGACTAAAAAAGATGATACTGAAAATTAAAAATAAGATCATTCTTAATCTGACAGTAAATCTAAAATAGAATATATTTTACCGACAAAAGATTTGAATTTGTTCAAGAGACTTGAGTAAAAGGCCTTTAAAGTGATGAATACAATGGATGAAAAGATGATTGATGCTCTTTAAAGAAAGGAATATGAAATTGTGAAGAGTTTTTAAACAATTATAAAGAGATTAATGGATGAGTTGAGTTCTTTGAATGAGAAATTAAAAAATGAAAATCTTGCTATGCTAAGAGATAGCACTATTAATAATTTAGAGAAATAAGTAGCTTTTTTCAGAGACCAATCCTATCAATTGAATAATTAGATAAAAGATTTGGAGTATGAGTATAAATTAGTCATGCAAATTAATAATGAAAAGGATGAAGAAATAAATAGTCTTTAAAAGGCGCTCATAAATGTAAAGGCTAAATTAATTAACAATTCTGCAATATTAGATCAATAGCAACGCTCTTAGTCTCCAATGAACTTAAATAAAAACACAAATTCTTCATTGCTCATAACAGAATGTAATTTTCAAAATGAAAAAATTTAAAAAGTTAATGCTTAAGAAACAAGTAAGAAATCTCAATCACCTTTAAGAAATAATAGAAATAATGATCAACTAAATTACATTCAATCTGGAATTAAAAACGAAGAAAATGATTTGTATGGCTAAACCAACTCAGAGATTTTAAGGAGATAGCCTTAAAAGACACCAAATAAAGCTAATTCAATTCAATAAATAAAATCATAAACAAAGAAGGGATCTCCAACAAGTTGCTAGTCTGTAATGGTATCTGAAGAAAATACAGAAAGTAACCATAAAATGTAAAATTTTGATTAGGGTACAAGCTAAAATTTGATAACTCCTAATTTTTCTATTGGAGGAGTTTTAGATGCTTCATTGTATATAGATATAGAAGCACTTGTGAGTGTATACATTTAAGATAAGGAAAGCCAATAAACAATAAAACATGCCTTAATAAATTTTATATCAAATAAGCTTAGACCTAAAAATTAAATTATTTAAAACTTATAAAAGTAACTTAACGAATCTAAATAAAGTTTGGCATATTTTAATTAAATTTAAAATGGATAAAATGAACTGGAAGCACTGTTTGTTGCTGCTGTGGAAGATACAAAAGCTCAAGTTTTGAAAAGAAACAATTATCAAAGTGGTAAATTCACCTCTTCAGATAGAATAGATATTATATATAAATTTATGTCCTCAGAAAAATTTTTGTAGATTGTTCAAGCGAAAATATTTAACAAGAAATGCTGTGAAAATCAAAACTGTCTTTTCAACATAAATACAGTTTAGAAGAAAGCTAATTCTCTACTAAAAGAATATGGCACAAATGAATAAATAAAAAATTTGTATAAAGGTTTAAAAGATTTGACAATTGACGAAAAAATAAATAGCATCTTTGATGTTTCGATGGAAAGAACAGGTTAAAATTCTCCCAAAAGCAACTTTGATTAAGAAACACAGAGTCTCTTATAAAAATGGAAGATAATGAATAATATTAGTGGGAAATATAAGAAAGAAAACAGCAAGTCAGCTATGAACAATAGTACCTTTAATGACTCTAAAGAGTATTCTTCGTTGCTGTTTGATCAAAACTATTTAAAGGAGCTACAAAAAAATCAACAAAAAATATATAGAATGAACAATTAATTCAGAAGAATGTTTAAAGAAGAAAAAATTTAAGATAAAGAAATAGATGAGAGATTAACTGGTTTCATAAATGAAACTATGCATAAATTGGATTTCGATGATCCAAAAAGAAAAACATCAGATTCCTAACCAAACAATTAATTTTTGAACTTAAATAATACTTTAACATCTACATTTTCTAGTAAATAACAACAAATACCTTAAATTCTAAATTCAACTGAAAAACCCCGTTCACACTCTATAAGAGTGACTTACAGACATGGAAAAATTTACAATTGAATGAATATTATTAATAAATAAAATCTAAAAATAACTTACTTGTAAATAATTCTTTTAGAAATATTGATTAATAAAATCATTAAAAATATGATATTATTAATTGATATATTAAAAAATAAATTTAAATTTATTATAATATCCAATTATATAATTAATTTTTGTGTAAATATTTAAAAAACCAGATATATATTCACTTTAATTTTATAAAATTAAACTTTTGTTTTTCTACTAAAAAGGGGTTTAATCAACTTTAATAATAGTAAATACTTTTGATTAAGATAGTAAATTTCAATTATTAGTTATAAGATATTCAACGGTATGTATATTTATTATAAATATTAAATAAGTATTATCTAACTTTAAAAATAATAGAATTTTATTTATGTAGTAAACTTAATCATTTTTTTAGCCCTAAATAGCTTTAGTTGGTATAAATAAGATATATTGTTGTATTTTATTAAATAATATATCAAAAAATATAAGATTTAATTCATTATTCAATAAAATTGTATTTTAAATACTCAATTTTTTATATAAATTAGATTCATTTTTATATAAATATATTAATTTTTTTTATGAAGAAATATGAAAAAAAATTTTAGAAGTTTCAATAAAAATGATTTTGAATTAAACAATCATTTTAGAAATATTCATAGAAAATTAATTAATAGATTTATAGAAAACATGTATTAATAAAATCCATTATAGCTTTATCTAAATATCTAAAAATGCTTAATAAAGGAAAATAAAATTATAATCAGTTATTTTATAATGTTATCACTATTGGGTATTCATTATTTTAATTTCATATCGCAGTGGAGATAATGCTTCATATCATAGGTGTTAGTGGCAAAGAAAACATCATAAGAAAGAGTATTATCATGCAAACTAAATACTCTTTTAACTTTTGTCACGTATGGCTCTTTAGCTGAAGAAGTTCTAATAATGTCCTTAGAGTTAAGCTCAAGCTTATTGCTTTAACTAATAACACCTTCTTCTATTTCACATACACCGAAAGGATGACTTAAAAGGAGCTCAACAACTCCATTGTTGGGATTAAATCTAAAATATCCAGTTTCAGCATGCAATGGTATGTTATCAATCTATTTTTAAGTTGTTTATGTATATAAGTAAAGGTTAGGTTTTATTTAAGTAATGCTAATCTATTCATTGTATGCTAATCCCTTTTCAACAAGCTTTCCTTCTCCGGACCATTATCCAGCCATAAAGAAATGATGATTTACTTCAGCCATTTTTATTTATAACAACTTTTTTTTTGTAATTTTTGATATTTTAATTTTCTAATTAATTAAATTAAAAAGATATCTCAATTGTTATTCCAAATATTTAATTTGAGAAATTACTTAGAGATTTTACTTATTAATTTTTGATATTTTGTACAATAAATAAATATCTTCTAAGATTCTAATGTGGCTTTATTGAATATTAACGAATTAAATTTCATTCTTAAAAAATAAATTTTTATGGAATGTAATATCACTAACTTGAAAAGACGTTTTGCACTTTAAACTAAGCTATTACTTACTTAGCTTAGAGTAAGAAAGAGTATTTGTTTTAATTTATTTACTTGAAATGAAATCTATGAAATTATAATTTTATCAATTATTTCTAAAAATATTTTAAGATAAAAATGAGAAATCATTTTGAAAAATTGATACTTTTATATTTTATGTTTATTACAATCTGATCTATTATTAAATAAATATATAAGTTGGCTGATAATAATTATTTTTTGTTTATATTTTGATAAAATATAATTTAATTAAAAAAAACCTGATGTTGGTTGTAATAATTTATATTTATTTTTATTTTATTAAGTTCAATAAAATTTAGAAAGCAAAGATAAACAAATAAATAATTATATAAATAGGAATATAGATAAACTTATAGATGGCTGAAAAAAATTAGATTACATTAGGGTATTGGAATATAAGAGGTTTAGGTTAGCTAAGCAGATATCTTCTTGAATACACTGGTCTTAAGTACAAGGAAAAGAGATATTAAAAGCTTGAGGAATGGTTCTAAAAGGATAAGTAAGGATTAGGAATAGAATTTGCAAACTTACCTTATTTAATAGATGGAGATTTAAAATTAACCGAAAGCCACGCAGTAAATCTGTACATTATAAGAAAGAGCGGCAAGAATGAATTGCTAGGAACTAATCTGATCGAGGAATCTAAAATTAGAGAGCTTATTGGATATTTAGAAGATTTTTTCAGATAAATATTAACTTTGTGCTTTAATCCTTAATTTAGTATCATTAAGTAACAAAAGTATAATGATGACTTTAGCCTAAGATTGCAAAGATTGGAAAATCAGCTCACTAAAGACAACAGAAAATGGCTTAATGGTCAATCACTTAGCCTTCCTGATTTTATATTCTATGAAATTAGTTAATACATTAAAGGAATCTATCCCGAAGAATTTAAAAAACTGCCAAAAATCTAAGCCTTCCAAGCCCGTTTTGAAGAAATTGAGTAAATATAAGACTATATGATGTCTGAAGAGTACATTTATGCTCCATTCTTAGCAGTTGGTCATGGAGCCTAATGGACTGGCTTAAAATAAAAATGATTAAATGAAAATATATTTAAATATAAATGGTTTTTAATTATTTAAATCGATATTTTGCATTTAAATTTCAAAGAATTCCTGTAATCAGTCAGTTTTTATTTTATGTTAAACAACTCAAATTTGTTTCAGTTTAGTAAGTAGAAAAAAAAATATAAAGATTTTATTTTGTTTTATTTTTTGAAATATTGTATTTTATTTCAAAAATATTAAAAATATTTTTATTTTGTATCCAGCTTCTATTTAAGTTAAAAATTAATTTTTTAATTGCTAAATTATATTTTATATTTTTATTTAATAATTTTTTTATAATGAACAAAAGTAACTTATTTAGTTAAAAATATATAGTTAAATTTATTGTTTCTAAAATAAAATTGATTTTATCTTTTGAAAAAATTTTTTAGCAAATAAATTTCTACTCCTTTATATAAGAAAGATTTTACTTACCTTGAGTTACAAAAAAATATAGGTTAGTTACTTTTATTTCTGTAATCAGTCAGTTTTTTATTTTATATTTAACAAGTTTCAGTTTAACAAATCGAAAATATTAAAAAGATTTTATTTTCTCTTATTTTTATTTTTTGAAATTAGAGTGTAAGTTATAAAATATTTAAAACAAATACTTTTCAATTACAATTTTTTTTAAAGACTTATTTTTTAATTTCTAAATCAACATTTTTTATTTAAATTAATCAATAAATTTTTTTTAAACATCACAGACTAAATTATTTTAAAATGTAAAATTAGTTAAGTATTGAAAATGATTTAAACTTTTTGTTTCCAAATTAAAGATTTTTTATCACTAGAAAAAGATGATATGTATAAAAATTTTTACACCTTTCTTTAAAGGGAGAAATTTACTTACCTTAGGCTATCAAAAAAAAATACAGGTTATTTAATTTTAACTGTACTAATAATTATTTTTGCTCTTGGTAAATGAATCTTAACAACAAAGTGAAAAAATCTCTTGATAATTTTCTATTTCTAAAATATTTTTACAAAATATAAAGTTAAATTTTGTTTTAAAACTCAATTTGTGTAAAAAAACGAGAATATTTTATTAACTTAAAATCTAAATTAAAATTAAGCTTAAAATTAAAGTTTTTAATTATAAAATTTTATTATTGGCTTTTTTTCTATTAAAATAGAATATTAGATGCACATTTAAAAAGTTTTAGCATATCAAAGCATATTTTGAGGTATTATCTTGTAATTAAATAAAGATAAAATAGATTAATATTTATAAATGTTTCAATAAAAATCAAAAAGATAAGAACTTGGAGAAATGAATAACTAGTATTTGACTAGATTAAAAATAAAGTCATATTCATTTTTATTTAAATGTGAATAAATTCCTACTAGTTGATAAAAATTGCTATCAAAAGGATGATGTAAACTCAGTATTGCAGCATGAGTGACGAAAGAGAAGTGTTTTATTTTTATCATCTATTTTTCTTAAATATTTGAGAATTAAAGTACCTACCAGTGAGGGAAGGAATTATTTTTATCTTCGAAGTACCAATACATATAGTGCATGTAAATTGTTTATATAGTTTTACAAAATTTATCAAATTTTGTTTTACATTATATTGAAGAGTAAAATTTTTTATTGCAAAATCAGAATTTTAAAATTACTAAATAGAAATAAGAAATGATTTTAGTTATTTAAATTTATAGGCAGCTAGCTATTCTTAGGTATGCTTTGTATTAGGATTCATACAAAGCTATTTATTTACATTTGAAAAAAGAATAAAATTAATTAGCATCTTTTAAATATTTATGTTTAACTTTTTTGGTGGGGGTTTAACATTTTTGTTATTTATTGATGAGGGTACAGTATGCATGTATGTAAATATACATGTAATTAAATTAAATGTTTTTTTTTAAAAAAAAAAAACAAACAAAGATATAAATTGGTGGGTTAAAAGATATAAATTGATTGATTAATTATTAAAATTAACATGATTAACTCATTCATTCATAAATCTTCACTAACTCTCAAATTTAAAATCTATTTTCTCTATTAAATCTCTAAAAAGATACTTATTTATTTGCTTTAATAACAGTCAAAAATATTAAGTGTAAAATAGTTAATTTAATAAATTATTCATAGAATGTATTTTAATTCTTAGAAAGTTCAAAATTTAAAGAACCATCCCTTCACAGTATTCATTATGGATTTTAGAAATTTTTAAAAAATTTGTTTGTTTGTTTATTAATTTATTTATTTATTTTTTAGTTTATTTGTTTGCTTGCTTGTTCGTTTGACTATTTAGTCAATCTTTAGAGATTATTGAAGTATTTCTATTTTTTGTCTGCTTTAACATTTAAAGAAAAATCTTACTAACTATTAAGTTGAGTAATTTTAATTGTAGAAGGGGGGACTTTTGCTTTATAGGTAATGAGGAAGATTTTTAAGATAGAAGAAAAGTTGGTTGAAAAAGGTGGGAGGTCAATTGATCATAGAGTTAAGTGTTCGAAAATGAAATATAATATTATTTTGCTTTACTTCTATCAAAATGAAAATTCAAATATCTTATTATTCAAAAGAACAATCAGTTGAAATATTTATGACTGAATTAATGAAAGAGATAGTTTGTAGACAATAAATGTATGAAAATATATTTTTGATCAATAAAAAATTTTTAGAACAATATAAAATAAATTAAATAAAATTTGAATGTTCTAGCTAACTAGCAGACTGCATATCTATCTGATTAGCTATATCTTTTGGTAATAAGGTTTCTTCATTCATTTTAAACCAATAATTAATTATTACCTAACTAGCTCGGACGTATCTTATTCAATTCTGTGCATAGATTTTAAATTTTACATTAACTTTTTAGATACAGCTAATCCAAATAAATAGTATTAGCTCTGCCTTAGTGCTAAACTGATAAATTTTATGATTAAAACACAGAACGTTACATAGAAAATCAACCAATCAAGAAAAGAAATAAAAAAAGTAAAATAAAATAAAGAAATAAGAATGGAAAGATAACAACATTAGAGGTGATCAGAATTAAATGGGATTAAAATAAATAATATGATAATTAGTTTCTAAAATACAAGATTGGACACAGAGTTTGATGCGCTATTTTGATTTCAGCTTTAAGATGATGTATTATAATTTAAATAGCTTACTAATTAATAAACACTTATTTCGTTTTGATGAATCTATAAATATATATTGAAGCTTGAAAGTTTACAATCATTTAAAAACTGTAATGAAAAGCTTTTTAGTTTCAAATTTAGTTCATAGCTGGATTTAGCTTAACAAAAAATAATCTAATACAGGAATTATAATTTTATTTTGAATTAATATTCCTATTTTTAAAATAAATGTAAGTAAACAAAAGCTTTGCGTATTTTCTCAGAAATATAAAGGAAATGATGAGATTGTTAATTGAAATTCAAATTAAATTACACTTTATATAATCATCTTGATTGAAGATGAACGAATATTAATTTTTTCTATTCATATGAATAATTCTGAAAATCAAAAACTACTGACGAAATGTTTATTACATCTGGGATATTATCTGTGATTGATTAAAATATTATTTTAATCAAAAATTAATTGTTTTTAGTTAATTGATTAGTTAGTTATCTATCTTATTATAAAATTAATTTTGATTTTGCTATTTTTATACTACATAATAATAATGAATGAGAAGAGTTTTATAAAAAAATGCTTAAATCCAAAAATCCCATAAAATTGTTAATTATAATTTATCAGTTACTTGGTTTATCTAAGAGCGCATTCTAACATAGTGAAATTATGTCCATTTAATATTAATGTTAATAGAACATTTTATGAAATAATAAAAGAATATCAATTTTTCCTTGTTTTTCAAAGGCTGCAAATTTCAAATAAAGCATTCAAGTGTTATATTGAATTTTTGCTCAAATATGAATTAAATTACACTTTGATATCCCAATGCATTACTCTTAAATTTTAAATGAAATTTGTTACTTTCCAAATTAAAAAGATATTTCAATTCCAAATAAGTATTTTTGATCATTCAATTTAAATTCCTTTTATTTTAACTATCATGTATATCTTTTTTATCTGCTGTTCTTTTTGGAAATTTTCCTCATCCCTTTTTAAATTATTATATTATGTCTAATAACTTTAAAGTTAAGCACTCTAGTATATCTATCTATTGCTATTAGTAACTGGATCCCCTCCATAGATTTTGCTTGAGGAAAACAATTTTTAAAAGATTTGTACTAATAATAATGCTAGATTTAGCAACTTTTTGTATGATTTAGTTTACATGAAATATAAAACAAGCCAAGTTGGATTATTTTTTTAAATTATTCAAATCTTGTTTTCAAAAGATGGATAATCCTGATTTCTTTTATAAACTAACTAGTTAACATTTTGTATTTATTATGAAAATTAAATAGAGTAGTTAAAGATTTACTGTTATTTAGTAAAAAAAATAAATAACTCTTTTATAAATCAATGAGAGGGTGTAATTACTATCTTAATGGATTAAAATTTTTTGAAAGATGCTAATCGAAATAATATTTTTGATTGTATAAATTAAAAGAAATTAGAATTGAAATGTCAATATACAAATTTAAAAGATAGATTTACATATTAATAAATGGTTTTTATTATTAACGAGATTTGATTGAATTAAGATTACAATTTTTATTATTATTAAGTGGTAATTGAATAGTTTTTTTTCAAAATAAATTTATTATTAAATATATGAAATGATATGTTATATTTGATGTATGCGTGTAGAGAAACAGACGAGGAGATAGAGAGTGTGTGTGTTTGTTTTTAGTCAACTCCTAGTAAAACAGAAGAGTTTAATGCTATTACAAAGCGCCTGTGTTTACAGATTAAGTTTGTAGCATTAAAATATGTTTTTTAAATTAATTATATGAGTTGAATACAAGTAACTAAATTTCATTACAAGATTAGCAACCAATAAATAGATAGATGATAAGGTTGCAATTTTCAGCTTTTGATATTTAATAAAGGATTCTTTTATTTCTTGAAACTTGTAACCTGCTTTACTGAGTATATTTTTTATAGTATTTTCAGATAAAATTGATATAATAAGTAATAAATATAAATTTTGTAAGGTGAGTGTAATTGAAATTAAATTTTATAATGATTTATTTTTTATGGTGAATAAGAAAGCACTATCACACATCACTTTTGTTCATTTTATTTTTGATATAACTACTTTGATTTTATTTTTCTTTATTTCAAGCCATAAAGACTGACGATTTAGTTTATTGAGAGTGATGGGTAGGGAGACTGAGATTTCTATGAAGTTATGGATAGTTAGGTTAATATTGTTATTATTATGATTAAGTTGATTAAAGAAGAGGTATTTACAATTATGCATCATGCTAAACAACATATTCAGGTTAATTTTAATAGGAGTAAAAAGGAGCTGCTACTGCTGCTGTTGCTGCATTTTGCATGGAAGATGAAAATGAGTTCTGATGCAATTACTGCTATTATTATTATTACTGCTATTGTTATTGCTACTGGGTGAATTACTAATGATAATTTATTTGGGAAGTAGTATTTTGGGAAGCAGAGTTCGGGGAGGGAATGTACAGGCCATACATGGATGAATGGTTTGCAAGGAGATCATTTTGTTGTACGGAATTTTATTAGTGGTGATTTTGGAGATGATGGCTTTGGTGAGAAATATGGTACTGTTATTGCTATGATATTTACTATTGAGATTACTATAAAATTTATTAGTGATCATGCTCATCGTATTAAATTTTTGGTAAAATCTCCTTTATTTGGTTCTAGTTTAATTGATTCATTTAATGTTCGTCTGAGTATTCATAATCTTCTGAATTTCTCTTGCTTCCTGGGATATAAGCGCCAGGAGCAGATTTATGCACACGGGCTATATGCTCTTTTAAGCTCTTCTTGTGGAGGTACGCTGATTTACAACCTTGATAATTGCATTTAAAGTCTTTACTCTTAAAGTGGAAGGTTCTGATGTGAGTTTTCAAATTTGAGAGCTATTTTATTAAAAGATATTTTTAGATCAATAAAGAATTTTTAAATTAGTTTGATGAGCAAACAAATGAATGAATAAATGTAAATCGCACAAATGAATGAATAAATGTAAATCGCATATATTACTCACTTAATCATTCAAAAATTAATTAAAATATCAAATGAATGGAATAGAAAAAGTACCTTTGTATAAAATTTGTCACAGTCTGCGTAGTTACATTTGTAGCATTTTTCTTCTTTTTTAATTTTGTTAGAAGGAGATTTGCTTCTAACGACTAAAGGGATGTAGGGACTGTGAGCGTATCCTACCTTAGCTGAATCAGGATTGAATTGCATTTAGGGAGAGACTTCTCTTTGTTGGTAGATGTGATGATGCAATTAGGGATTGTTGCTTGTGTATCCTTACTTTTAAATAGGTTATTGCAATCTATTATTTTGCATTTGGTGGTGATGATTTATGCGCTGTTATGTCTTCAATTGGACTTCTGATTATTCAGCCTTATTATTGTTTAATTAAGAAAGAATTGTCGAGTTCTAAATAAATTGCTATGAGTTGTTTCCTATCATTTAATCGCTTTAATTAGCGTAATTGCTTTCAAGTCCTACATTACTATTGATATTTGCATTATTATTAGCGCTTTAGCTATTCATTTGATCATAATTACTTTGTAAGTTGTGGTGAATTTCTTGTGATTAATTAGCAGTCATCATATTATTCAAATCTCCTTAATTCATATCAAGATCAACCATAATTCCGTCTTCTTCCATCTTTTGAAGTTGGAAAATTGATCCTTTACGATAATTTTTAGATTCGGGGATATTCATTGAAGGACGACGACTATTGAAAGAGTTTTCCTAAAACAAATCTTTAAAGATAGTCAAATTTCCATAATCACTGTTGAAGCTATTTTTACGTTCTTTAAAATCGTGAATTGTGAATAATTCACTAAGCTTTCTACCGTTAGGTCTGAGTGAAGGACTTTTGTAATACTATTCATAGAGATTGCCCTACCCAATATTTTGCATTCCTTAGTTACCAAAATTTCCATGAATATCACTTTAGTTGTTCATGTCTAAATTGATAGTATCGTATTCTTGTTTTGGGTCATGCATGTATTCACGGTTTACTTCATTGTGCATGTTTTCATAGTAACCTTAATTATTACTTAGTTGTTACTACTATTATTATTATTACTATTGCTATTCTGAGAGGTCGTTGCTTGATTTAACTCCCTCTTTCTTCTTATCAACAGCTGGTTCCTCTACTTTGATGGGAACTTTATTGTTAAATGCTTCTGTGATTTTTTATTACTCATTTAGAGTAGCTTAAAGATTAACTTCAGGCATGAGTAACCCTGTAATTTAATTAGAGGAATTCAATCCAAGGCTAGGGTTACTGAAGGAAATATTCTTTTCTTTAAAGGTGTATGGATCTTGAGAATCACTCTAAGTGTTTAAGCCATCGAATGATATTTTAATTATCTTTTATCTATTTGCTCCTTCTGCAGATTCGCTAATAACATTTTCTTGCTTAGATTACTTGTGTTGATCATTAATGCTGCTCGATGCATTAATTGAGTTTTATTACTTATTATTAATATTATTACTTATAGGTTATTAATCCCCGCTCAAACTAAAATTCTAATTTTCTAAATAGTCAGGTTTAAATTTCTTTTTTATGGGAGGCTGAATCTAATTATTTAAAGATACAGCTGAATTACTATTCATAATGCGATTTGAAAGTATATTGCTGGTACTGTTTGTATTCAAAGACTCAGTTGGTCCACTTAATTGAGAGCTATTAATGTTTTATTCGCTTATCTTAGATCCTTGATTTGCATTGCGTGAGGATCCATGCTATTAATTTAATTCATTGTTATTTTAGGACATAGAAGTTGTTGAGTAATCTGTGTTGGCATAATTGTAGTTTCTTTAACGCTGCTTTCTAGAAAATTGAGATATATCAATTACTGGAATATTATTAGGCTCATGATGTTGATCATCGTGGAGCATAGGAATGTGATGAGAGTTCATTTAATTTTGGAACATACTATCTTCATTAACTAATCCTTGCTAAAACGCTTCAATGTTATTTAAATTGCTTTTTCCCTAAGATCTTTCAGCATGATTCTAATTATCAGAAAGATCATTTACATTTAAATCTTACATCATATTAGGGTTTGCTCCTACATTTTCTAATTCCAAATTTAGTTACTTAAACTTTTCTTCGCAGTGATGGTATTCAAGTTGTCCAAGTTTGAAGAAAGATTTATGGCATAGCTGACAAGTTAGAGGCTTCTTTTTACCGTGATCATAGGTAAGATGCTTATTTAGAGAAACCTTCTTAGGAAACTTAGCATCACATTCAGTACATTTATACTAGTATTCTTCTATATGAATAATCTTGATGTGCCTCTCTAAATGATGCTTGCAAGTGAAAGCCATGTAGCATCCTTCGTAGCTACACTTGTGTGGCTTAGGATTCTCACTGTGAGAGATTAAATGGCGCTTTAAGTGTGAGTTTCTCTTGAAATTCTTTCCACACTCTTCACAAACGTATTGCTTGATGTTCATATGAGTTTCACGAACATGACGGTTAAGCTTGCTTTTTTTGGCGAAAACACGCTCGCATTATTCACATTTGAATGACATTTACCTGAAATGTATTTCTATTCTCAGTAAAATATAACTTGCTTCTAAGGGCTAATTAGCTTCAGTATTTGTAAGTATGAAACGAGACGAAATGAACGTAGGCAGGTAAGTTTTTTGCTACTTGTTCTTCCTCTTCTTTTTTAAGTGAATCTACTAATTTGTTTTAAAAGACTTTGTTAATAAATATCTTAGAAAGGTAGAGGTATCTTATGTACTAAGCGCTTAAGTTATTAAGCAAAGAAAGAGAAAAAGGATTGAAAGGATTAGCCGCAAGGGCTTGAAAGAGATAACAAAAATATTTTGTAAGATTTTTGTAGAAATAAAAGTAGAAAATTAATATTATTTTTTACAAATAGAGATTTCTGATGAGATTCCTATCAACCTCGGTACTTTGAATTAACCCTGAGATTTATTTATTTATATATTTATTTTTTGAGTGTCTTTTATTAATTCTTTTGTTTAATCAAAATTTATTTTTTTTTAAATCAATCACTTCGATTTCTTTTTTAGCTTGACTTCTATTTTTTAAAAAATGAATAAAGAAATCGGGTTTTTGCTTTTTTTTAATTAAATATTTAATTTTATCTTAATCTTTGAGTCTTAGATCTCTTCTACATATAAGGACCCCCACCATCATTCTCTATTTCCTTTTAGTAGCATTTGATTAATGTATTTAAATGATAACAATATAGATCCTCATCTCAAATCACTCTGCTTTTTTTTAATTAAGAAACAGTCAGATTCAATTGAATTTAATTACCCAGTAGGGAAAAATAAGAATTCTACAAACAATATTAGCTACTTACTATTAATAAACAGGTCAATATTTAGATTTTGGCCAATCAAATATATTTTTTATGAATTATGAGCAATCCTTTTTTTTAATTTAATTACTTTCAATTTATTCCTAATGACATCAATTAAAAAAATTCTTTTTTCAGACCATAACTTGCAGTAGGCGTAACAAGCTTTTTTTATTCCTTCAAAAAACTATTTTATAAAATAACTCCTTATTATACAATAAATTCTTACTTTCAAGAATATTACAAAATCCTAAAACAATGTTATAATATAAATGCAGAATTATTTAAACTTTCTTATTTTTTTTCGTTTAAGTAATTGAAGCTAAAAATTCTTAATTTCAAGAAAATAGTTTTGAGTTGAGATATTTTCCTAATCAAACAAGTATTTTTTAAGATATAATTACCTTACAGAAGAGTTCAGACTATAAACAAATTTAAATAAACAAAAATAATATGCTTTCAAAGCATTTAATGAAACTTTGTGTAAGACAATATCTATATAACTAATTATATAAGAAATGTTGTCAAATATCGATGAAAAATAAATGTTAAATCTTATTAGAATAATTCGTAAGACACTTTAATCAGTATATCAAATTATTATTAGATAATAATTCACATAACTGAAACATACAAACTTCCTTAAATTTCTTCAATTTGCTACTTCTTCTTTTGATTTGAGCTCTACTTCTCTTTAGTGCGAATATTATTAGAAATAGATTCACTGATTTTTTCTATTTTAATTATTTTATGAAGGTACCAAAAAGAATTAAGCCCAAATATCTTCTAAAAGTCTGACAACATTTATTTCAAATCTACTTTTTTTGTTTTTCATTAACATTAAAATGTCATTTGAATTCATAAAATTTTTAATTTTAGCTCAATCATTGAGGTAATAAATTATATTATAAAACTCCTAAATGAAAATAAAAAGCAAAAACTCCTGATATATTTTATCATATTTGATCTTCTATAAATGCAATTCTTCCTTAAAGAAAAAGATTATTTGTTACGTTTACTTTTGTTTCAATAACAGATATAGCAATCAGTCAAAACAAAATATAAAGCTGCATAAATTTGTAATCTAAAAATCTTAATTAATTTCAAATAGTATTTTCATACATTTTATAAATATTTATACACATACATACATACATAAACATACCTAATTTCTTTTATTATAATATTATATATAACTCACTTAAATATTTTTCTTACATTTTTTAATTCAATCAGCATAATATATATTTATCAATAAACAATAGAAAGATATTCTTAAGGATACCAACTTTCTTTCTTTCTTTTTTAAACCAAAATTAAAATAAATAAAAGTAACAAATATTGCAAAAACAAACAAACACTCAATCTTCTTATACTTTAGTAAGTTTTTCTTTAATAGTCTACCTAGTTTTTGCTAGTTTTTGTAAATTTACAACACTCAGAAAAGTCTAGCACTCCATAGCATTAGATTTCATAGCATGGAGAAGACTAGTACTTAAAGCAAGATCTTTATTGTTACTGTAGAAAGCTCTATTTAGATTTATTTTAAAAATTCATTAATATCTATATGACAGATTTTACATATATAAATATTTTCATTGCTTTATTTGGTTTGAAATTTAAATTTTTTTTTATTTACTGATTTGTTAATAATCAATTTCGTGATTTGGTTGTAACTTTAGCTGTGTAAATTAAAAAAGCCAATAAAGATATATATAATTATCTGCTTTATCTTTAAAACAATCTTTGCCAGAGAAAGGAGATAGTGAAAATGTATTGGTAATATTTTATTATAATTCAAATAAGATTTTTCTATTCTTTCTTAAAATAAAATAAATCTTCTTATTAAGTCAAATAAAATCATCAGAAATCAAATATTTTGAAATTCTTTTGGCTTTCAATAAAAAATGAAAAAAATTCAACCTCACCTTAAGGTCTAAAGTTGTTATTTGAATGTAAAAAAGTATTATTATTGCTCTGTATTTATTTTTAAAGTGTTTGGAAATTGATAGAATGACAATTGTTCTTTTAACGAAATAAAACTTATTTAAAATATTGAAAAAGTAAAATAAATAAAAATTAAATCTTTTCTGATAAAATCTCTTAATTTATATTTCATGAGTACGTATTTAATCATCTTTCCACTTCCTAAAAATCTAGATTGTTCCTCAATCGGAAATATATCTTTTGCTAAGCTAATAAAATTTATTTTAAAATAATCTAAACCGAAATATTTTATTCCTTAGTTTTTAAACACTTATATTTAAAGAGTTTTATGAAGCCATTTATTTTGTTTGTTAAAGTATTCAAACTCTCCAAAACGTTTCGAAAGTTCCAAGAATTTCAATCTTTTTAAGTAAAAAGTTTAGAATAAAACCTAACCCCTTAAAATTAATTCTATATGTCAAATAAGAATAGATATAATATAATATAATCCTTCAAAATTTCCTTAACCTTGAACATTTATTTACACACTTTAAATTACAAATTTTAGGTCAAAATTTATCATCTTGATAATTATTTTGATATTAATTATGAATATCCCCAAACTCTTCAGTCCCAGTAAAAAGTGCAAAAATGTAAGACAGAGGATAATAATTCTAAAATTTGTTTACAGATGATTAAAGAATGTTAAAAATTAAAAAATATCTTTAACTCATAGTCCTTATTTGTAGTATTTGTTGATATTTAAAAATAAATACCTTTTTATTTAAATTACAGAATTACATGCTAATTGCATCACATTTAATTAGATGTTTATGTAATTCGACGTGTAATTAGATACCCTTTGTCATAGTCGATTTCTCGAAAAATCAAACCAAATAATTTCAAATAATTTATTATTAAATTTTTAATGTGAAAAAGAAAGAAATCCAAAATCTTACAACTGCTTCTGTTTAGGAGGTCCTCCAGCAATACTATTAACAGATCTTCTATTTTAAAGCATAGCTGTGTCTGAGCTAAAGAATCTGTATCTTTACTGATTCTCTCCTCTTATTTCTCTTTCCTTTTCAGTTTCATAGTTTTCAATCATATTATGTAGCAGTTCTTTATTGCGTAGATAGTATTTCTAAGAATCTTTATTATTTAAGTCAGCCTTTTAAACATGTAAAATAAAATTTTATTAACTAATTTAAATGCTAAAATCTTATTCAGATAAACAAAATAAATAAATGGATTTGATTTTTAAAAATTTAGACATATTGTCTTTCATATATTTATTACCTGGTTGTCTTACTTTTCATCATCTCCTTTTATGGTGTCTTCAGTTATGTTAGAATATTGCTGAGCAAATCTTACTCTGTTGAGTTAGGGGCTTTCATTCTCGGACATATTATCTGTTTTTCTCTAACTAACAAATTAAAGTAATGTGCTGTTACTATTACCAGTGATGCTTTGTCTGTATCTATTTTTTAGTATTTCTTACTGCTACTTTTTCAGCATCATTTTTTTCCTGTCTTTTAGAAGTTTTCTGACTCTGATCAAAGGAAATATGCTCCTGTGCTTTAGGATAATGTCTCTTAATGTTTCTTTTTTATTATGAGAGTCGTAAAATAAAGAATTATTTTATTCCTCTTCATAATCACTTATTTAGCTTTGACTATCTTTTGTTTCATTCATTTTTTGTTTCAGCTGATTTTTAATCTCTTAAATATCTTGCTTTCTATGATCTATCTTCTCTTGGACATCTAAAATAACTCCGTCTTACTAAATGTTTATTTAATAAAATTATTTGATTTTTTAATTCTCTTTTCTTAAAATTCTTTAAGTTAAATTTTAACAAAGGTTAGATGTCCCTTGAAAAAACAAAAATATTTTTGTTTGCATTGAAGTCTATTAAACAAAATTAAGGAATTAAAATAATGTGATGCTAAGTCATCTTATCAATCATTAATTGATAAAAATGCTTAAGTGGAGTAACTATTTATTTATTTACCTAAGCATCCAAGTAAACTGTTTATCTGAAGGAAGAAATATTCTTCATAGTTGAACTATCTAATTTTCTTAGCATTGGACGAATAAGATCTTCTTTCATTTTAAATTTAAGCATTTTTTTTCCAAATAGCAAATTCTTTCTCTGGAGGTCATCCTTTCTTTTCCATTCCGTGACGTCTTTCTTAATCCTTTTGATGTTTTTTAATAAATAAATTAATAAGTATAAATAAAATTTTAAAGTATTTTCACTAATAACCCACCGGTAATTATCAATAAAACAAATATCCCAATCTTATTTATATTTTTAACTCTAGCAATTATAATATTTTTGATTAAAGAAAAATAAATGAATGCATCCCCCACCATTTATTTCAAATATTTTCCTAAATGGGTTGGATTCAATTTAAAGTTTAATTCATTTCAATATTTTAGCTTTGCTGAATTAAATAAAAATTTTAGGTTAACTTTTACAATCATCAAAAGTATTGATAACTTGTCATTAATTATTATCAATATCATAAATTTAATTAATTAGAATAAAATATTAAATTTTATTATATTTTGGAATTTTACTTTGTGTAAGATTTGGAGACAAATGATTTTTACAATGCTTTGTATATGTTCTGTGATAAATAATAATCTAGGTTAGTGAAATCTTTCTTCTGCTTGCCAAAGTTGGTGTAGTCAAAATTAGTCATATCTGTGTTTTATCCATAGACCATTTATTAGTTATTATTTGATTGCGAATTAGAGGAGAGCTAATTAGATTTATTATCACTATATGAGTATCTTTAATTAGAGTTATTATTCCTAAAATGTTGCTTGTCAGAGGATGAAAACGTACCTTTTTGTTTAGAAAAAATTAATTACTTTCATAAGCTAAAATTAAGTAAAACACACCAATTGGTGTTAAATTTGTTATTTTCTGAAAATTGAAGATATCAAATACCATTCAAAATAAATGTTTGGTAAAAATCATAGACTCTCAAATATTATTTAATATCTGTGTAAGCTCGATTAGATATTCATTTTGTTTCGAAAAATCAAAAATTAATTAAAAAATTGATATAAAAAGATACTTTGAGCAAGAGGACCTTCAACTGAAGAGGTAGTTTTAAATGTTTTTTATTTGAAACTCTTGCTTTCAGCTAATCCTTGAGAAGCTGCTACTCCTGCCCCACTTTTGCTTGTTGGCGATAAAGTTGAAGACGATGACGAAGGAGATTCAAATAGTTAGCTAGAATTTGCTTCCTAGGTGTTTGAATCTTCTTCTAATTTCTCCAATTTATCATTCAGCAGCAAATTAGAAAGCGCACCAAAATTCTCGTGATTGGTAACATCTTATATTCTAATACTCATTCTTCCATAATTGATGTGATAAGTGCTTTTAGAATTGCTTTTTATTCTAGATTAAGGCGTGCTAAAGCGACCTAAAGAAGCTGATTTATTTCTCTCCTGAAACTTATTTTGAGCCTTTGTTGCAGTGGATAGACTATTGGTAAAATCTTTAATGCCAGTTTTACTTGAAATTTAATATGATTTTTCATTACTGTTGATATAATTTGTGTTTTTAGTTGAACTACCATCAATGTAATTATTTGATACGCTTTAATCTTAAATAATATTCTTCTCCAAATTATTACTGCTATTGTGAGTTAAGCTTCTTCTACTTCTTTATTATTTTTTGTTGGAGGGGGTCTTCTCTAATATTTCATTGTTATTCTTCCCCCTAACTTCAATTTTACGTATATCAATTATTTTTTAGTTTTCTTAAATTGAGATATCATTACTCCCTGTAGTCTAAACTAATTCCTCTTCATTATTATATTCAATATGATTTAAGTTATTTAAAGTATTCGAATTCTAGCCAATTTCACTTTTTTATTTATTTTATCCATTTATTCTTTACAAATTATTTTATCCATTATTGCTGTTAGTGTAGTTTTTATGCGCATTTATAAGTTATGTGTTTTTGCTATTTATGATACTATAATTAAAAGGATTTTATTAAGAAAAAGATCTTTTATTTTATTTGAGTTTCTATTCATTTTATGCTCCATTTAAGTCATGGCTTATTTCTTTCATTTTATTGAACTACATTTCATCTTAAGTTTCTGCTTTTAATTTATTGTCATATGAAAGCAGCCTGCTCGAATCCAGTTCATAATTGTTAATTTAAGTAGGTAGCAATGTAATTGCCCTCTCTCTTTTGTCAAAACTTAAACCTTTTTAAGAACTATTTTCAATATTTCTACTTAAACTGCTTGTTTCTTGGCTTTACTTCTTCTTTGAAATAGAAGAATAAAAAGTCCTGAAAGAATTATCATCACACTTTTTAACAGGAAAAACTTTTTGCTAGTTAAGTTTCTTAACATTATTCTTAAAGTAGAGTTCTTCATCATACATGTTTTAATTTAATCTTATTTATTCTTTTTTTTCTTTCATTATTTCTGAAATTTAATACCATTTTTTATTTTTTAGAAGCTCTTTGCAAACAATAGACTCTATTTCAAGCGTTTCTTAGACTATTTTTGTATACTTTATTATAAAATTTGCATTTAAATACTTAAATCAAAATTTCAAAGAAAAATTAAAACAATTAAAGATTAAAATGATTAAATGAATCAATATTTTTTGATAAATAAATAATTTATTTAATAATAAATTACTTTTGTGTCTAACTCATGTTCAACGTGAATTAAATATCTTTTGAACTCATCTGTGTTATCGAAAAGTACATGCTTTCCTAAAAACCGAGCTAGCTGTAAAGTTTCATAGGAATACTCTATTTTCCACATTCGTTCATATAAATATGCAAGTGAGTATAAAAAGGATATAATTAGCTTAATTGATCTTTAAAATTTTCTTTGTTTTTAAATTGATTTTTCATCTTCTTCATCTTCATCGTTATCTAGAGATGGATTTGGGTCTATGTACTTGTACCTCAAAAACATTATCACACTTTTAATGCCATCTTAAAAAATATCTAAGGCTTTCTTGTATTATCCATGTTCTGAGTAAAAGTTTCCAAGTAATATTGTAATGTAAATATCCTTTTCAAGCAAATGGGAATTCTATTTAAGATGTAAAAAATTATATTTAATTAAATAAAAGAAAGTAAGTTCTATCTATTTATTCCCACATAAATTAATTTATTATGTAATTATTCATAATATTTTTATAAAAAAAATAAATTTTATATAATGAAAATAAATAAATCTAAATTACATTCAAAGTGTAGATCAATTGTATCATTTCTTTTGCCTGAAGTAGATATTTGAAACCCAAAAATACTTGGTTTTTGAGATTTTCCAAAAAATAATTATTTATATAGAGTTAAATTATCATGCAAAATAGTTTAGATATAGCATCTTCGTGATTGATTAAAACAATCAATTACTTATTACTCTCTAAAGTATTACGAAGCTATTCTTCTCTCAAAACAGATTAATAAATATCATTATAAAACATAAAACCCTCTATCATTCTTTGATTTATTGAATCTATTTCTTTTATACTTTGCAATTTTTGCACATCTTTCTACGTTAATTTGTTTTATATCACTTTATCCAACACATAGAAGATCCTAAAGTTTAGCTTTAGCTTATCTTTTGCTTCTAGCAAATCTATTGAACTGACGGTCAAGAACCTTTCTAAAGAGTAATAGGCCTTTTTGTACTTTTTCTATTAAATAAAGTTTTATTGAGATTAGTTATGCTGCTCAATCAATCTACCAAAATTCCAAAAAATGAAAAAAAAATTAAATTATTAAAATTTTTTACTTTTTTAATTTGAATTAAAGTATCATGCATTAAGATGTCAAATTATGCTCTTATTTTTTTAATTTTTGTGACTGGAGAAAGCAGCTAAAAGCCTTCTAAAGTATTTTAACTAGCCAGCATGCTTGATTACTATCAAATAATAAATATTGTTTTCTATAATTTAACTAGATATCTTATTAATTTGCTGCTAAAAATATGAATAGAGATTATTAAAAAATTTAATTAATTTTAAGTATCAGAAAAGAATTATATTTTTCTTTAACAAATTAAAAATCATCACACATACTCATACAAACATTCATAAATACATTCACATTCACATGAGCTAGATTAATAATAACCAATAAATTTTTAATAAATCATTCATTTAAAGTTTTTTGATCTTAATTTTACTTTTTTAATATTTTTGATATTTCTGTATTTTATTTACTATTTTGTTTTCTTCTCTCTCTCTGTTTTGATTATTGAAAAAATACAAAAAAATAAATAAATAAATAAATAAGTTATGACTATCCGTTGAAAAATTACAAAATAAATAAAAGATATTAAAATTTTTAATAAATTTATATTCTAAAAAAGGTTCTTTGCTTGCTGTTTTTAATAATTAAAAAATATTTAAACGTTTATTTTCAAATTTCAACACTAATAAAGTTTTTTAAATTATCTCCAACTAATTGGCAAAAATATTCAAGTATATCATAGAAAGCATTAGGAATATCTTTTCCTCCTTATGAGTTTTGACTAAAGACTAAAGTCTCAAGTCCTTTTGGATTAATACACTGCAGTACTCCAATCTTTTTTTAAACACTTTAATCAATAGGATCTAACTGTGCTTTTATTATAGTCGTAATAACAGGAAGTGAAGTATTTAAATCTATAGAATTGTTGAAAAGTGGATGCTAATATGCATTTAGAAAGTTTTCTGTTTTACAAGTTTGAAATATGTGACCAATAATACCTTTTTAAATTTAAATAGAAGATTTATAATATTCAATTAATTAACTAATTACCTTGGTCTAATTAGCATTTTTCTTCTTTTATAACTTCTTCATTTATAGCTTAGCCTTATAGAATGCTTAAAACCTGATCATCATCAACGAAGTATCTTATCAATTAATTTTGCTGCAAATCATAAATCCATATTCTAGCTTATTGGACATCAAATTTATCAATTAAAATTGCTGTTGAGCGAACAATCAAAGTTTTTATGCTTTTTTCTTTTGATAGATCGATACCTGTATTTACTAATGACTTTAAATTATTTCGATAAGCCTCTCTTTCATCATGATACAAAGAATTTCTTAGGACTGCAGTAGCTAATTAAGATATAATTATTAGAAGTGATTCATCTTCTTTTGTGAAAAAATCTCCATCTTTCTTATTTATTGCTTGTAAAACTCCTGAATTAATATGAAATAAATTATTAATTACTGCTGATTTTTAAAAGATTAACAAAATTAAATACCAATAATGTGACTTTGATTTTGATCTTTTATGGGCAAGCATAAAACAGATTTAGTTCTATAATTATTCTTTTTATCAGCATCACTGTTAAATCTATAATCCTAATGAGCATCTAATACATTCAGAATCTCACCAGTTTAAGCTACTTAACCAACAAGACCTTATCCTAAATATAAAAATTTATTCTTTAAAAAATACCATCATAAAAAACATATGAATTTAAATATAAAATATGAATAAATTAGAAAATTGAATTATTTTTAATTAATTATTTACCTATTTAAACACGAATAGGCTTGGAATGTCTTGCTACCTTTGTCCATAGCTCGTTTCTCTTGGGGTCAATTAAAAAAACTGATGCTCTATCACAATTTACGACTTGGCAAGTCTCATAGATAATTGTATTAAATGCATCTGATATTAGAATTGAAGAGTGCATTTTCTAAACTGAAAGAATTATTCGTTTTAACTTTAAAATCATTTCTAAGGAAGCCATCTCAATTTTTAAAATATGTTGCAAAGATTAAAAAAAATTAGAATATTTTTGAGGAGTCAAATTCATCATGAAATTTCTGAATTCTGTTTCAGTAACTGCAATTTTTTGAAGGAATCTTAAGGTGATATTTTCGTTATGGATTTTCTAAATACTTTTTTCGCCTTTAATTCAAAAATAAATCAACAAATATCATTATTAAATTAATAAAATACTTTTGTTCATATCGAGGAGAAGAGTATAAAAATGAAAATCAGAATTATGAGTCAAAAACTCATTTTTGATCGAATTACTTGTTGCTTCAGGCTGCTAAATGGAAATTTGTCTTTGCTTTGAATTTTAGCTTTAACTTTTATTTAATTCTACTTTTTCCTCTTTAAATTCAAAGAATTAAGACACTAGGGAGCTGGCCTTAGTATGGTGGTAGTTTATTGTCAAATTTTAATTAAATTCTTTTTGGGCCGTTTTCATCTGATAATTTGGAAATATAACTTTAGGCGATGCTAGACTTTGTGTGCTCTTTTATTTAGTCAATGTTTACAAGCTTTACTCTGTCATTAGATTTTAGCTGCCTTTTTTCCCTTTTTTTGTAGGAGATTAAAAAAGAAACATTGAATGTAGCTTCGCTTTCTGCAATTAAAGTTTTTAAGCAAAATTATATGAACCGTCTTTTTTATTACAGCTAAGGTTAGACAAGTCTGCAGAAATAAAGAATTTTTTAATGTCTTGCAATTTAGATTCTTCAGGTATATCGAATTATGATTAAAATATCTTTTTATTTTGACTCTCGTAAAGTTAATCGTTGTTTGTATGTAGTGTTTCACTTGTATTTGATATATTATTCTAATTAAATGTGGAAATTTTTTCATTTTTTTTACTATCTGACTCAGTTTGCTCATCTGTATTGAAAAATATTTTTTTATTACTTTCAGTGTTACTCTAAACAAAATTCAGTTGAGAGTTATTGAATTTTAATTAGAAATTCTTATTCCTGTTAATTACATTCTTCAGATGCTCAATTTATATTTGCTGCTTGGTTTGCTTGAGATTAACAGACTCTTTAATTTGCTATGAAATTTTGTAAAAATGTTCGTTATTTTGCTTTGTAAAACGTTAGTGTTTTAATTTAGTAGATTCTAATTCTAACAGTGTAGTTTATACTTTTTTTTTCATTTTTAAGTTCTCCTCTCTCATCAGTTGTATTACATCTTCTCTTTAACGTAGAGCCTAAGTTGCAATTTCTAATTTATTTATTTAATTAAATAAATTTTAAATAATTACTAATCAAAACTTTCATTTTTATTAATCAAACTAAAACGTATATTTGAAAAGTATTATTTAATTAATAATATTAGTAGCAGGAAATAGTTCTACTTAAGAGTTTAAATAAAAAGATTATTTTTTAAAAAACTTACAAAGCTAACTCTGCATTTTAAGGAACTACTTCTCTAGATTTTGCTGTTCATTAGATAGATTTAATAGCAATTTTTCAAGTTCAAATAGTATGAAAGACAAATTAGAATCTGTTTTCATGTAATTTTTTCTAATTGATGGTAATTAATAAATGAAATATTCAAGCTAAGTTTGAAAAGGTCTCTCAAAGTTTGCTTAAAAAGATGAAAAGTTGCTTTATAATGGTTTTGTATCTAAGGGCCTTGTCTAAGGAGTATAAGTTGAATTATTTATAAATGATTAGCCAGAGGAAGTGAAGTTTAGCAAGTCTACAGAAGATTTTTTAGCCTTTTAAAATTGCATTTAAGATGTGTAATGGCTTTCAATAGATACAGAATTATTTCTATTTTCAACTTGTACAGAATCATTTTCATTTATTTCATCTTGCACATTTTTACTATTTTCCCCAAAATAAGACATTTTAGTAAGTATTTCAGTGTTAGTTTATTGAGGATATTTAAATACAAAATCTATTTTATGGAAATATGTTACTGATAGATTTTACACTACTTTTAATTTAAATTTTAGGAAACTTTAATAATTATTAAAATTAAGTGCAGCAATCAAACAAAAACAGTATAAAAATTTTTTTAACAAAGAAGAAAAAGAAGAGCTTTTATTTAAAATCTCGAGAAATATAAAAATATTTTTTCTTTTCATTTTGAATGTTATTAATAATTATTTTTAAAGATTATTTAATTAGTTTATATAAAATAATTAAGTTTGATCATTGAATAAAAAAAGTAAAATAAAATGAATTCATAAAGAATAATTAATTAGTTACATAAAAAGCTATAAAATAATTAATTAATTAGCTGAAATCTAATTATTATTTTAAAAATTTTATGTATAAGAATAAACATGGCCTTCTGCTATGATAATTATCAATCGATTTTAATATTTTAAGATAAATTATAAATAAAAAAGCAAATTAGTTTTAACTTGTTGAAAATAATATAAATCTAGCTAATTTAATTTTTCTTCATAACAAAACAGTAATAATTATTTTAGGAAATAACAAATAAAATTAGAAAAATAAATTTTACTCTTATTTAAATACATTAATTTTTATCTAAAATTTCATTTTATGTTTGTTTCGTTTATATTCTTAATAAACTATGTCATATTTTAAATAATTATCTCTTCTATTATTTATAATTCACAAAATAATTACTATTTTTAGCTTTGAATTTACATATTTTGTAGAAATTGATTATAATCAGTAAATGCAGAATGAATACCTCCAAAAAATAATTTTTTTATATTAAGATTATAAATTTTAAAATTAGAATCTTAACGATTGATTGATAATAATTATTTCAAATAAAAATAAATATAAATTTATTTATTAATATTTCATTTTGGTATTTTAGTGATAATTAAAATGAAAATTTTATTATTTATTGAAATGATCACTTTACTAGACTCTCTTATAATAGCAATAAATTGCAAATTAATAAATTTTTAAGTGTGCAGAATTTTATTATTCGCTTAAATATAATTTATTTTTTCATCTTTATAGAAATAATTAAGTTTTTGTATAGCACACTGATATTTTTAATTTAATCTAAATAATCAGGACTGATACATTCAGTTAAAGTTTCAAAATATTTAGTTTGAATGGTAATAAATCATTCAAAAAAATAGGAACTCATAGATAATTTAAATAATAAAAATAATAAACATCAACTGTGATAAACTGATTGTCTCAATTAAACATTGTTTTTGAAAGTTCAGGTGAATTAAGATTAGAAAAAATGGAAATTTATTTACAAAAAAATATAAGCAATTTGATAAATTAAGTAATTTTATTTCACTTCATATCTAAAACACAGTAAAAATTTAACAAAGTTGATATACAATAAAAATTGGGTAAAAAATTAAATTTCATATTTAAGGGTCGTAAAGCTGCTTTGATAAATAGATAGATAATTAATTAATTTACTAATTAATTGTTTGACTGATTTTTTTGTTTTCATTAAAAAAATATCAAAAAGAATTAACTTAAGAAATTCTAATTTTTAAAAGTTATATTCAGCAAGGTAATTTATAATTCAAGGAATTATATAATAATAAGAAAAAGCAAGCAAGCAAGAAAGAAAGCAAATGAGTTAAGGACCACCTCAATCATTAATGATGGGCTCTCCTGTATTTTTAGGTAACGGGAAACATTCGGGGAGTTCCTCAGCGTTAGGGCTATAAACCCAGCCTCATACTTCTACATAAAAGAAAAAGTATTTGATATTTATAATTTTAGCAATACTCCTTATTATTTATAATCAATATGCTTAATTTTGTAAAAATAGTTAGCATAATTAATTAATGATTCATGGAGCTTAATCAGAAAAGCGTCTCAATAAAATTAAATTTAATGGCAACGGCAACAGCATTGGAGAAACTACTTAAAATTCAGCTTCATCAATTTCATACAATCAGTCAAACTAAAATTAAGCACCCTTTTTATAACCAATATCATAAGACAAAAATTAATAGTATTAAATGTATCCCTTAAATAACACCAATTCTAACTAATCTGGCACTATTAATTACAATGAGCCTAGGGAGTATTATTTGTAATTGCAAGTTGGAAATCACGCACAGTAGTAGTAACGCGAAGCTTCGAATGAAATGATAAATTTAAACGGAAGTTAAAATAACACTGCCCAATTCCAAAATTTAAACATAAACAATAATCTAAGCAATTTGAATATGAATTCAATCTAAAATGGAAACCAATAAGTGTAATCATTAGTATTAAAATAGCTCTCAAATTCAAGAAATAATTCAAGTCAGAAGCATTTGATCAATTAGAAAAAGCAAAGAGCAGATTCACAATAAAATCTTAAGACTCGTTTAAGCAACTAGAACATATCCTCTAACGTTCAGCTCAATAGCTCACAAAAAAAAAATTAAGCAGGATTAGGCATAAGTTTCAATAATTAAGGAACAGGAAATTAATATTTATGGAAGAATGGATTACACAAATCGTTTTTGTCAACATAAGTTCCATCTGGAAACTCAATTACTTCTTATAATGGAAATTAAGTAGGTTCAGCGTTATCTACTTAGAAGGCTGCTCACTAACTAACAAACCTATAACCTTTGTCGAATAGCTAACAAAGTGTGAATCCGATGCACTAGTCAGTGAATTTAAACAATTAGAGTGGCAATCCTCAGCAGCACATGCTCATGTCTTAACAGAATACAAACACACATTAATAAATGGTCTTAAATTTAATGATTTAACAATAGTAATAATAGCATGACTCTCCATAATAGCATTAATAATAATAAAATCAATTGTAATAGCAATAAATTTCATTGTAAGGAATTTAACAGCTAATTTCAAAGACTAATTAAGGAAAAGGAATATAGTTAGGCAAAAGCAGTGGAATTCCTTAATCAAATCGCAATAATGATTTAAGAAGCAGCTATGATTAAATTTAAACACAAAAAAACTCCATTATAATTAGTCGAAATAATCATTCCAACAATGAAAACATGAAATTAATGAATGACTTCTAAATATACACTCCCTAAAATAATTTGTTAGCAAATAACGAAAATTACAATTAAGCCAGCAATATAAACTCTACCAATCTTCCAAGCACAACAAGTAATAGCAAATAAAATCCATTTTATAACAACACAGCTACAAAAAACAATGGTGCTAATAGCAGTATAAGACTAAACTCAGCATCTAAAACAAATTCTCGTGGAACAGTTAGTGGAACCTTTAACACCACTTCACACTCTAATTTGTTAATGGGAATAAATAAAGGTCTAACTATAAACAACTAAGAAGACTCAAGAAGATAAAATTCAGCACCTAAATAATAAAACTTTAACATTCATACTTTTAATTAGCAAAGAAATTTCAATTTAAAAACCGAACCATCAACCGTTCCTATTTCTGCTGTTTAAAACATGTCCTCATTATAATAAGGAGTATTAGGTTCCTAACAAAAACTTTACACTTACGAAGGCTCCTTGAATCAATCCAAAGCCAACTAAAACTTTATAAAAATCGAATAAAGCAATGAAGAAAATATTTATAATTTATAGTTTTAAAACTAAATTTAATCTTCCTCTATAAAAAATGGTATAGCTTAACAGCCTTACAACTTAAACACAATTGATAATCAATCCTCTCAAGATACAGCTTCCTAGATGTCTAAGTAAACAAATAGCAGGTAATTAATTGTTAATATTTTATTATTAGTAATAGGGAATTCTAATTGCCTTTGAATTTTTAAATTCATTAAATTTCTTCAAAAATATTATTTTAAAACAATAAATGAATAAAGAAATAAATAAAAATGAAAGAAAGAAAAGCAATAAGTTTTAGTTGCAAAGTGTATTTTCTTAGAAATACAAAACGCATTATCAAAACATAAAAATTGATTAAATATTTAAAAATAAATTTAAATAGTTTAAAAATATTAATTAAATTTAAAGAAAGAAATTGAAAGTATTTAAGAAAAATAAAAATATTTGAATTCGACATTAAAAATAAATACTCAGAGTATATTGAATAATAAAGAAAAAAAAGAATTTTATTGATTAAATTATTTATAAAATTTAATATAAATATAAATAGCAAATAAGGAAACCTTAGCCAAAGAAATGGATCTAAAGAGTAAAAAGACAAGTAAACAGCATAGTCACTTTCTAAACAAAACACTACAGAGTAGTTATCAAAAGAGTAGTTGGATTAGGAGGAATCTTTAATTTTGAACAAATAGAAAATAATTCAAATATACTAGTAATAACAATAAAAAAAGAAAATGTCTATATTAGAAAAAGCTTTGAAGGAAGAAGATAGTGATAATGATGAAGATGAAATTCAATTAGATTTAAATGAGAAATATAAGTAAAAAGTTAAGAAAACTTAAGATTCAGATAGAAATTGCTAAATAAATTTGAAGTATAAAAATGAGACTATTCACTATGAGTTTAGGACTAAGGAAAAGAATGTGGAATGGTTATTCAACTTCATACTCCGTAGACTATACTATTATGAAAAAAATGTTTTAAAAAATGAAGATGAAGAAAATATAACTCAGAGTTTGTAATAGATTGTTTCTTTTGTTTCTTCGTCATAAAACATAGCTGTTACTTATTATTTGACTTAAAAAAAGAGACCTATTTCAATATTTAACAATAAATGCATGCACATTCAACCTCTTTACTATGATTTTAATTTAGATACTATAGATAATACCTTTTAGTATAGAGAAGTCGGACTTGAATCATTTCACTTGATAAGATGTATTGGGTTAGGTGGCTTTAGCAGAGTTTATTTAGTATAAAAAAAAGACACAGGCAAGATGTTTGCACTAAAACTTATTGACAAGAAGTTTATCATTGAAAATAAAAAGGAAGTTATTGTTTAGAATGAGCGTAATATTATGGCCAGCATTGCACATCCTTTCTTGCTTAAGTTAGAGTATTCATTTGAAAGTAAAAGCTATCTTGGTTTTTGTATGGAGTACTGTGCAGGTGGTGAACTCTTCTATCATCTTCGTCGTATTAAAAGAATGAGCGAAGAAATGGCTCGCTTTTACTTTGTAGAAATCTGCTTAGGAATAGACTACCTTCATAAAAGGTAAATTAAAAAATAAATATAATTTTTAATAAGCATGTTTGTTTGTTATTAAAATTATGAATTTATTTATGTTGTATTTATTTATTTTATAGGCACATCATCTACAGAGACATTAAACCAGAAAATATTCTTTTAGATCTAGATGGACATGTCAGGATAGGTAAATAAATAAATAAATACTATCAAACAATACTCTAATTAAAATCATACTATTAAATTAAATGAATAGGTGACTTTGGTCTTTCTAAACCGGATATGGATATTAATGAGCATGCTTATAGCTTTTGTGGCTCTCCTGAATACATGGCTCCTGAAATGCTGATGAAAGTGGGCCATACTTACACTGTCGACTTCTACTGTTTGGGAGCTTTACTTTATGAATTAGTATTTATTTTAAATATTAATTTTATTAATTAAATAATTTCTTTTTAATTTATGTAAATAGGTAACTGGTCTTCCTCCTTTTTACAGCCATGATACAGATGCGATATATTAAAGGATATTATCAGAAGATCTAGATTTTCCAGATCACGTTGAGCTCTCAATTGAATTAAAAAATTTATTAAAAGGATTGCTAGCTAAACATCCTCAAAATAGACTAGGTATCAAGAATGGTATCAGAGATATTTTAGCCCATTCATGGTTCAAGCCCATTAAAATTGGAGATGTCCTTGAGAAATTAATTGAACCTCCTTTGAAACCAAATGTTTTAGGTTTTAATTTTGATGAAGATGAATTTAACTAAGGAGAAAAAGAGTTTCGCAAAAAACTGTTAAATTGCTAAGTTGGATAAGATGAAGAGCATCTCCCTAAAATATTTGAAGAATTTTACTTCGATTCAAACTTAAATCGTATTAAAAAGTAGAAGCAACTTTAATTGTAACAATTAAAACAATAAAGAGAGTAGCAACAATTATAAAACTAGAAACTTTTACAATAACAATAATAGTAGAAATAGCAATAAAATCTTATTTTTCAGATTTAGTAGCAATAACTCAAACATTCATAATAGCAAAAAATTTTATAACAGTTAAATTCCTAGCCTTCAACAACTCAAGGATCTTACGAGATGAATAATTTCGTTTAACGTAAAGGCAGCTCTTCAAATAACCAAACATAAATAAGCCAAATGACACTCAATCAAACAAACAGCAGTCCTTACACAAAACTTGATACCGAGGGATCTCTGCCTCTATAGCAATTAAACTCTCATTTACTAACCCAGACAGGCATGATGAGACACAATACAGAAGTCAGTGATAGCAACAATACCTATCAAAATAACAATGGAAAAGTCCAAAATGAGAATTAAATTTATCAGTAATATTTATGGCAACAAGCCTAAGTTAATAATAATTTCAATAAGCCTACACATATGAAATAATCAAATAGCTTGGGCTAAAAGTAAAAGTCTAGTAAGTTGGTTTCGAAATAACACTTAAAGGCTAATTCTGCTATGAAGCTTTAAACTAATAATTTCATGAATAATTTTAGTCATACATCATAATAATCGCATCTTCTACTCTAACAGCATCATTAGTAGCAACCTCTGTAAGTTTAGTAATCAAATAATCATTATTAATAACAAAATTAACAAAATAACAAAAGATTAAAAACTGAAGAAATGGAATACAACGAAGAAAATAGTGATTAATAAGAAGATTAGGCCTATTACAATAGTTCAAACCGTATTTTGACAGACATAAATCGTCGTAGTCGTGCTTTGGTCAAAATAAATGGAACAAAATCTAACTAATTACAAAAAAATCCATCATCAAAATAATTTTCTTCTTCTTCAAGTAAGTCTTCTCTTTAAAATTAATAACACGGTCTCCAGTAGCATTCAATTGTTATATCTAATCTGAATTCGTATGGAAAGAATCTGGGCAACTCAGGTTAAATTAACTTTGGAGGAATCTAAGGAATTAATTTAAATGGTTAACAAATATCTGCTTAGCAATATAATTCATAAACTGGTAATTAGACTCAGTAAGTTAACGGAGTAAACGCTAACTTATCCCCAACAAAGAATATAATTATAAATAACACTGCTGTTTCAACTAAAATTTATAATCCACTTGACTTCATTTATCAGAATTGAATGAAACACTTTTCAAAATCTAGCATTTTATTAATAATTAATTAAAGATTTTATATAAAAAAAATGATAAGAAGGAAAGAAAGATAGATAAATAGACAATTATATGTTATAAAATAACTGATAAAACAAGTAAGTAATTAACTAAAATATTAATTTTTATATAAATCTTTCAATAATAAAAGTGATAATAATAACAATAAATAAATAAATAATTAATTAAATACATTTAGTTGTTTTTATTCATAAATATATACCTATTTATTACTATTTAGTAATTAATTATTTTCAAATATTTATTGTTATTTATTTATTTTTTCAAATCTTATTTAGATATTTATGATAATACTTTTTGGCATAAATAGATTCTTTATTTATTTGATATTAAAAAAATAAATTACTAAATATTAAAAAATTTATAATTGTTATTCGGTATATTAAGGCAATCAGCTTAAAAATTTAAATGAAATCCTTCATTGCATATATCTTTTTATTTTTTAAATAATTATATTAAGTTAAAAAATTAATCAACCTATAATTAATTGTCTTACTCTTTAAATTGTTTTTATTAATATTTTTTTCAAATATTTTTAATTTTTGATTATTTGCTTTTAACCTAAAAATCTATATCCTTTCATGGATGAAAAAAAGTTTATATTTTTAAAAAATTGGAATGATATTTTTTTTGAATTGATTTTAACATAAAAATATCCTTTGATGATTAAAAAAAAATATTTTTTTTTATTTTTGATGGGGAAAAAGTTTTTTTTCCTATTCAATTTTATTTGAAATTTTTAATAAAAAAAAAATTAAATATTACTGGTAAAGAAATTTTTTTTTTTGATATTCATTAATACACATATAAATTATTATTATATCTTTTTTATTTATTTTAATTACATTTTTTTGCAAAAAGCAAAAATCAACTATCATTTAGCAAAATATATTTTTGAGTTTATAATTTGTACTCAAAATTTAACGAGCAATTATTTGTTATACAGTAATTAAAAATCTGTTAAGTATGCATTTTTATTTCAAAATAAATATCAATTTGATTGATTGATTAAGATTAATCAAAGGTATTGCTATTTATTTATGTATAAAAATTATTATAGATATTGATTGATCTGGGTAGCATAATTTCATTAAGTTATAACTCATAATAACAAAATATTTTACAAATAAATATATCTACAATATAGCCAATCAATTTCACGCAAGGATAACATTTAATATTTTAAAATTTACTATAACCATTCGATTATGAACTTTAACAGGGTTATATAACCATAGCTTGGTATAAATAAAATAAAAAATATTCAACAAAGTCCAATTAAATATAATGTTATAAATTAGTAGAGTTTACATTAAAACATTTAATAAAATGGATATTTAATCCAAAATGGAAGCGTGTAAACGTACTTTACTCCTATTAAATAAGCTTAAAATAGATCAGTTCCTTAGATCAATATTACACCTGGTCCAAATAGCTCTGCTCAAACAATACAAATGAGTCCATTTTAATCATATAATTCTAAGATACTCACTGCTGCTACAGTAAAAGGGTTAAATGAAGTATCTTAATCTGGAAATTAATAATTTTTAATTTTTAACTAGTAACAAAATGCTTAGTTTATTTAAAATTAGCAAGATTAGCAATCAAACATCATGGAAATTACACGCTAAGTTCCTTAACCTCCTAAAAATCATCACTAAAGCAAGCGTATTTTTGATGAGGGAGAATAAAATAATACTTCTTATGGTTCTAAAATAAGGGCAAACTAATCTTCTATAATAGAAAATAACACATCTTTAGGAAACATTTCGTAAAGAGGAAATTTGAGAAATAGTTCCTTCATTCGTAATACTCAATATGATAAGGACTAGAATATATCTTAGAAATATCCTTACAATAATGTCAAACAAAATGTAAACTCTAAACAGTATCAAGGTAGTTTTATTTAAAGGAATTCTTCTCATGAGTAGAATAATAGAAGCACATCTTGCAATTAAGATGTGAACTAAAAAAAGACATAAAACGATTTAAATCAGCTTAAAAGAAATCTTGTTTTCGAAAAAATAAATAAATAATCATTTGGTAGTTAATAAAATGTTAATGTATCAAACCCAGTGATTAAGTAAAGCGATTTAATACCTGGATAAGGTATTAACAATAATCAATTCAACACTTAGCAGTAAACAATAAAGAGGAATAATATATTTGCTACTACCAATAGTAATTCAATTAAAGCAAGTAATAACACGAGTGGAAGTTTATTCATTCTTAATACTTCTTAGGACTAAGTTTCAAAAGGAATACCTTCTCCAAGCAACTATCAAAGTAACGACGTTCTTCAAACATAACAAAGCTAGATATAAAGCCATAATGAGCAGGAAAGATAAATTATTAATAATAACTTGAAAATAGATTTATCTCAAAATACTTTAAACGTTGTTAAATATACACCAAAGTAGGAAATTTTTAGCTTTGAAAATTCTTAAATATACATTGAAGATTAAGTAGAAACACCACTAGCACCTCACATGTTTCAGCATAATAATTTTACATAAAGCAACATAAACTCTTGTTAAAATGCAGATACGTTGAACTTTTTTAGTACAAATTAAAACGAATAAATGTCCAAGGTTTCAAAAGATAAAAGTAACTAGGATGAATTTAATTCACATGACTATAAAGTATCTCTGTTAGAAGTCACAAATAATGATACATATGAATCAAATAAAATAGCATGTTAGATAGCTGGGAACAGCAACAATGAAAAAAATGTTTATATCAAAGAGTTCGACTAAGAAAAGCAGTTATTTGATTAACAAACAAACAGAATTAATGAACTCTAAGCAGAAAACGTTATGCTCAGAAACAACCTTTAAGAAATAAAAGAGATGTACAATAATTCTCAGATAAACATTACGAAATTTTAAAATACATAGGAAGAGAACAATTAACTAAAGATTTAAATTTTACAATTATAGCTATAAAACAAAGAATATTTGGATAAAATCAAAGATTATGAATAAAAAAGTTCTAATGCTTATTCTCAAAATAATTATTTCTCTAATGAAAATAGCACAAAAGGAGAGAGAAAATCATAAAATTCTCTCAATGAACAGCTGAGAGAGCTTCAAGAAAAGAATGAGTTATTGTCAAAAGAAAAAGTTAGTTTGATGGAGTTGCTTCTCAACTAAGAAAAACTTTATAATCAACTTTCCCAAGATTTTTTAAAGCAGCAAAACTCATAGGAAAGTTAAAGATTTTCATAGCCAGCAGTAGCACCGTAGATTCAAATGCCTCATCCCAAATAGTAATTTTAACATTTTAAATAAAGTGATTTGAAATTTTTTTTGAACAATAAATTTAGCATATAACAATTAGAAGACCAGGTGAAGTCTTTAGAGAAAAATATAGAAACGTTAAAAACAGAAATTATAGACAAAGATAATTTAATTTAATAAATGTAATTTGATCTCAAAGATTCCTAAAAGCAGCTTGGTCTCTTCACAGATTAAATATTAGTCCTAAAGGAAAAACTTGAAAAAAAAGATGATGATTAAAGGCTACTTCAATTAGAAAAAGAACTTATATCTATTTAAAATCAGAACAAAAGCTTAATAGAAACGAACAGCAATTTATAAAAGCATATTGAAATGTTAGAATAAATCAAAACAAGTAAACCACCATAATAATTATAATAACAATAACAACATTAATAATAATAACAAGAATTTTAACCACCTCAACGTGTTTAATTAAGTAAATACTTTGACTAAAACAGAGAAAATGAGCTTTAAATAAAACCTTCTTTGGGTGGATAAGCGTATTTAAACAGTAACAGCAATCATATCCATACAAATTATTCAGATAAAACATACGTTAACAAGCAAAATTATGAAAAATTCATGTCAAATGGCAATAACAATTTAAACAATAAATACCAAAACGCGAAAAATCAAAATTAAATATTATTTACAGTAAATTCAAGTAAAAAGCTTTCAGTTAACAAAATAGAAGATTCTTCTTATAAAGACCCTTACAACTAAAATAAATTTTAGAGTTTGTATAATTGAATGACTTTAGTTAAAAAATATAAAATTAATATTTATGTTTAAAGATAGTATGTTGTAATTTACTTAAATATAATTGACTGATCTTAATTAAAAAATATTAAACTATCATGTATGCTTAAAGAGTAAACTCTTTAAAGTTTTTTTGTTGTAAACTTAATAAAATTGATTTATCTTTATTAAAAAAATATAAAATTATAATTTATTTTAAAGTTAATAAGATAAAATTACTTGATATAATTTATGTTTAAAGTTAATATCTATCTATTTATGTATATTTTAATTTAATTAATTTATCTTAAATATAAAAATGTAAAATTATAATTTATTTTAAATCTAGAAAGCTGTAAGCTACTTATATTTTATTGTTTTTATTTATAAAATATGGTTTTAATATTTAAATTTAATATCTTGTTAACTTAAAATAATTAATTGATCAAAAATGAATTAATAAGATGTAATCTACTTAAATATAGTTGAATCATTTTAATTAAAAAATATAAAATTATAATTTTTGTTTCAAGTTAATATGGTGTAAACTACTTAAACATATATAATTGATTTATCTTAAATAAATAATTATTAAATTATAATTTAAGTTTTAAGATAATATTATTCATTAAAAAATATATAATTTGTATTTATGCTTTAAGTAAATATGCATTTAAAATATATTTAAAAAAATTCATAAATTTTTATTAAAAAATGTAAAATGTATATTTATGTTTAAAATAATTAATTTTTTATAATTTACTTAAATACAATCAATCGACTTTAGTAAGAACATTTAATCAATATTAAAGTAAATATGTTGTAAGTAACTTTAAATAGTTAAAAAATTGAATTAGACAATTTTATTTACAAAATTATCCATTCCTTTGCTAGAATAATGAATATATTTTTTTATTTTGAAATTAATATTTTACTTTAGTTTACTATTTAGATTAGCATTAATTATTCTTTATTTATTTTATTAATTATATGGATTGTGATAGATTAAATATAATTAATTCATTAATTATTTTTATTCAATACTAATACGAAAAAAACCACAAATTAATATTTATAGATAGATAGACAAGTAATCAAATTCAATATACTTTTAAGCCTTTAACGGATATATTTTGTTTAATAAATTCTTAATTAATATTAAATATTGTTTTTTATAAGAAAAATCCGCAAAATTAACAAACAGAAAGGCTAAACAATTAAAAAAGAATTTTTGTGTAAATAAATAATTAATTAAAAATGAGCGCTTCAAAGCTTTCAAGGATGGATCAGCTATTAAGCAGGAATGCATCTATGTTTAATGAGAAACCTAATCATTATAGGAGCAACTCTTCATTTGAAAGCTAGCTAAATTTTGTCAAAGGACAATTAGATAGAAATTAATAGAGTACTTATATGCATTCAAATACTAAAACAGAATCCTTTAATATATTCAACAATAATTTAAATGTTCCTCTTACAAACAGATTACCTCCTTCAAATAAAAAATAATCTTACTACACACCTTAGAAAATTAATAGATAAATTCTTTCTTCCAGTATATATGAGAAAGAAAGCAGCTAACAGCGAAATGATAATAGCTGTAAAAATTTAAGAAACAATGATGCAGCTGAATTCTTTTAAAAAAGTGAATTCAAAGATATAAGTTCTATCAAAAAAAAGACTCCTACAATAGAAAAACACATAGATTATGATTATTATGAATCAGAATAATAGAAAATAAATGAAACTCCATGTTAAAAAATATTGAAATCATATGAAAAAGAAAATTGTTTACTCAAATCAGAGGTAAATCAAATTTTATTTGCTTTTTTTTAAAAATATTAATAAATATTTTACAGAAAAAATAAAACATTTTATTGATAAATTACATAAAATTCAATAAATAATTGAAACAGATGGTTAATTATGTTTTAATATGTTAAAAGCTATAAGATCACAATTAAGAAATGAAGGAAATTAACAGAAAGATAAGAGAAATGGAAAAAGAAAATAAGAAATTAAGGAATGCATTATAATAATATATTGATTAAGATGAAAAAGAAGAGAAGGTGAGAATTTAAAAGGAATCAGAAATCATTTATGTATTGAAAGAAGAAATTGCTAAGCAGCATGTTTTGAATACGAAATTAGGAGAAAAAATTAATTTTTTATAGCAGGTAAATTAATTCTTATAAAAAACAACTTTTGTTAATGAAATTTATTTAAGTAAAATGTAGAATTAGATTAAGAAAAAGAAAAATATTATAAAAAATGTGTCCTTCTAGCTAAAAAGCTAAAAAGTTTTTAGGGCGTTAAACTAGATTTGTAAGAAAAAATATGTAATATTGAGCCAGAACTTGACAAATAATAAATAAAAGTAAAGTTATACAGTTAATTTATTGACGATTTTAAAAATATTTTTTTAAAGAATGAGCTACTTGAATAAGATGCAAGACATTTGTAAATGGAATTAGATTTTTGGAGATAAAAAGCTGAAGATTAAGAATATGAAATGCTAAAGTTTAAAAGGTTTTTTAAATTTCTCACTAATGAATAATTTGAGTTAACTTTATTTTTATCAGAAATGATGAAAAGTTAAGAATTAGGCTGTAAGAATACGAAGACATAGAAGCACAAGATAAGGAAAAATAATTCTCAGAATTAAATTAATTTAAAGCTAAGTTAAAGTAAACAGAAATCGAAAATTAAGATCTAAAAGAATAATTAAAGAAATTGAAGGCTGAATTAGGAAATTCAAACTACTCAGAAGAGAGCTCTCAAGACATAATAGCAAATTTAAAAGCCAAACTTCATGTTGAAACTACAAAGTAAAATATTAAAAATAATTTAATAAAACAATAAATTTAGCAATAAATTATTCTCCAAATCAAGCAATATTCGAACAAATAAATGAAATAAAATTGTTAATATTTTAGTTAATTATCATATAATTTTGCAAGCAGAAGAACAAAACCTAAGAATATTTATATTGAATACATTTATATTTATTTTGAAAACACAGAAATATTTTAAATAAAAAAATAGACTTGAGAATATCACCCAAAAGGAGAAAGAACAAAGAAAGAAGATTGAGGAGTTAGAGAAATAATTAAAATAAATAAAGGAGAAAAATGATAATTTGGAAATAGAAAAAGTTAAACTTGAAGTTTAATAGTAAATAGATGAAGACATTGAAGGAGCTAATTATGAGAAAGTTATAGAAAGGTATTAAAATATTATTTATTTATCTTAAATTTTTAATTTTTTAAAGAATATTAAAGAATTAATATTATTAGGTCAAAAAATAAAGCAGAAGACATTAATAGAGATCAAAATTATATAATAGAAAAGTTATAGAGAGATTTATAAACAAGAGATATGGAGATCATGCAGTTAAAAGAAAACTTTGATAGTCTCTATTTGTAATTAATTGAGAATTAAAATATGCTCAAGGAAGAAATTAATCTCAAAAATAAGGTAGATTATCATTTCATTTCATTTCTTTTACTTCATGCTTCTTACATTTTTTACTGTTTTTTACATAATAATTATTAATTTAATTTACTTTTGTTTTGTTTGTTTTAATAGGTCGAACAAGAAAAGCAAGCTTAAATTATTGAGCTAAACTAAATAAAAAAAGAAATTTCAAAATACAAAGAAAATCTAGAAAACTTTAAACAAAATCTTACTGAATCTTAAATAAAATAACCTCGCAGTAGCAGGATATTTGATAATACTGATCAAAGCAATAACTTTAATGAGAAGATAAAACTTTTAGAAAGCACGATTGCAGATGTTTAAAATAAAAAGAAATAAGTAAATTAAGATAATTAAATGCTGAAATAAAGACTTTAAAGCTTAGATTGTTAGCTAAGTCATAGATCATAAGCCAGTTCATCTAATTTGTCTTAATAATGAATTATATTTATTTTAGAAGCATAAATAATTAAATAGAATGTATAAATGCAAAAAATTTATGTTTCTATAATTAAATTATATATCAAAAAAAATCTTACTTATAAATAAATACCATTCATTAATTTTTTGAAAATATTTATTTACATTTTTAGATTTAATTTTTTATCAATTTTTATTAAAGCTTTTATTTATGCCATTTATTTTTAATACCTTTAACTTTCTAATTTGTACTAAAAAATATTTTAATTTATTTTATATTTGAGATGTAAAAGCCAATATTTTTGAAAAAAAATTATTTTTATTTCGCCTTAATAAATGAGGATTTAAAATAAATAAATGTTAATTTAGATTATCTTTTAAAATTGAATTGAATCAGATTTCATTACAATGAATTTAAATAATATTCTATATTTTGGTTTTTTAAATTTTAAAATACTTTAATTTTTGAATTTTGAGAAAAGAGTTACTGTCCTCACTTTCTTTTTTCTTTCTTTCTCTTATCATATTGCATTTGTAAGTCAGTATTTAATATAAACAATTTTTATAATAAGATTTTTTTTACTTTCTGAATCAGATTAATAAAACAACAATTACTTTACTGTATTGTCTATTTTCATTAATTAACTTTAGATAGTTCAAGCTTTTAAAAAGAAATTAAGATAACTAAAGAAATAATCGTAGAATCAAACAAACAAATATTTAAAATGTAGTAATAATCTAGCTAAAGCTAAATAGTTTCTTTAAATTCAACAAATATTTAATCGGAGGAAGATAATTCCATAGACAAAGAAGAAAATAATAAGATTATAGCACGCTAGTAAGGTAAGATATGTATAAAGAAGGAAAAGAAGAGTTAGATTGATTGGGGTTCCTCTAATTATGAGAAATATATTGTAAACAGACTCTTAACCAATATATGTTTATAATCTTATTAAAATGATGAAAAGATATGATCCTGTCGAATTAGAGAAATACAAATATTTAGATATCCAGTCAGCAGGAGTTGGAAGAATAGAAAGCATCTAATTTAACTTTATAAATCTTATTAAAATTAAGACTATTTTGATCTTGCTCTACTTTTAGAATAATATCAATATCATGTTTACTAATAATTTAATAAAAGTATGTCCTAATTGGGCTTATAAGATTATAGCTTGCCTAATCTATAGACTAAAATAGATGAAGAATTCATTGATTTTGAGAGAAGTGTAAAGAATTGGGCTAACTAAACTCGAGAAAGTGAAATTATGATATTGATTCTAGGCAACATGAATGTAGAAAAAAAATTTCCATAATTAAAAAAATAATTATTTACACAAAATTTGATCAACTTTGTAAGCGGAGATCTGTAAACCACTTACGAAAAAATTATTAATTATAAAAATTATGATTTTCTAACAAATTTTTTAAGAGACTTAGATGAAATAGGGGGAAATGGAAGGGAGGAAATGGAAAGATCTAAATTTATATTAAAACAGTAAATGAAAGATTTTAATGAATTTGAGTTTGAGTTTGATGATAAAATCTTAACTTTGGATGGATTTAGATTACCTTGTAAAATAAAAGTCGAATTACTCTTCTATGATAATGAAAAGAAATAAATATCTAAGAAACCTGGGTTGTATTATTTTATAGTAAATCAATTAAATTTTGATCTGGAAGTAATATAGCATTTAATAGAAATGCGTCAGCAAAATCAATAAAATAGTTTATCTATCTTCAACTAAGCCTTCAGAGAAATATATGATCATATGAATTTTGAGTATAAATGTTATTAAGAGTATTTTTTAGAGAAATTTTATAGCTAAAAAAGTACATCATGATCTTGATTTTATTTAATTGAAAAGCATATTTACTAGTATGTTCAAAAAGTTTGTTTTAGACAATTTTAAATAAATCTATATATATATATATATATATAGTAATTTAATTGCAATTTGTTTTCATTTATTTATTATATATAATATATTAGTAAACTATATATGTTATTGCTAATACATATAAAGTTGGTTATTGAAAAGCTAATAGATTTAACTTAAGAATTTGAAATTAACATGAATTTAAAAAATAATAGATTTTTTATGAAAAAAAAAAAATTGAATAACTTTTTATCTCTTAAGCTCCTTCCTTCCTTCTTTTAAATTCAAATTATCTGTTTTTTTGTTGGTACTAAATAATATATTTATTATATATTTTATTCTCATTATTATTGTTTTATATTTAAAGAATAGAATTTGGTTACATAGAATTAAACTACATATAAATGCAAAGATATTGATTATTTAATATGTTAATTATACAATATTAACAGGAATTAAAAAATTATTGAACAGCAGTATTCAATTAATAGTTAATATTATATTTACAACACTCTTATTAATTATTTTGGTCTGATTAATTCTTTTGTATTAACCTTCATGGTTTATAACTTGTATTTGCTATCACTAACTTTTTTAATTTAAGAAATTTATTCCTTTCTTATAAGAACTCATTTTTAGAAAAGTCATGAATCCTTTAATAATTTATAATTATATAAAATATTATAAAATAGTCAGCTTTATTTATACTTAAATAGCTTTTATTCTTTTAATTTGGTTATCATAATTTATTCTACTTTAACTCAATTAAGTAAAATAAACTATTTTGAAAAATTATTAATTAATTATTGCTCTATAATTAATAATAAAAAAAAATAATCTATTTACATAAGTTAAAGTATCAAATATTTTAGGTTTTAGCACCTTAATATCGAAGAACTTAAATTAGATAATTCTTATTAATTAATATCGTTATACCTTTTTATTATAAAACTTGAAGAGAAGAAGGACAAGAATAATAAAAACAATAAATTTAAATAAAATAAAAAAATAAAATTAAAGAAATTAATTTTATAATTAATCAGAATGAATAAAAAAATAAATTGAAAAAATTTTACGATAAATCAAGATTCAAAAACTTGAGGTTTATACATTTTTACAAGATTTAACATAATTCTTCTATTCCTTCTTCACTTATATCAGTTTATCTGTTTATAAAAAAATTATTTGTTTGCAAATAAATAACAAAGAAATTAATATATAAAATAAAATCTTTAAATTCAATATTAAAAATTCATTAATTGAAAAATTAATAATTGTAGGAATTTATATATATTCACATATGAGTAATGAATGTATACAATCAGTGGCGATAATTCTTAGAATTTTTTTATTCCTTAACGTATAATTTTTTCAAAATAATTGTTTAAAGTATAAAATTGATCGTCTTAAATATTTTTAAAATTTATTTTATCAATAACAACAATAAAATTAGCTTTAAAAATTATTAGGTGAATAAATTACATTTGTATGAAAAAGCAATTTCTTCATTAAATTTTTAAAATAATTAGCCTAAAATATTATTTTTTGACATTTTTACACCAGGAAATCAGAATTATGAGCACTAAAAATAATAAAAATTAAAATATATTTACGAGGCATCAAGAGTCAACATTGTAAGATTAGTACAAGTCTACAACCAAAATATTAAATCTAATGCCCCTTCACCATTAATTTGATTATTCCTTTTAAAATATTTATTGTAATGAATATGTTTGTTTGTTTATTTGTTTTTTTGTTTCTTTGTTTGTTTCTTTGTTTGTATTTAGAAGTATAATCAAAGAAAATTAAAATTTCAAACACAAACAAATGAAATATTAAATAAAAATCTATATAAAACAAATAAATATGTTTTTATTTATTTTACCTGACATTAAAAATCACATTTATGATTTTAGTTTATTTAACTAGCTAATCATTTGAATTTGATTTATCTTTGCGAATTAGATTTTCTCTTTTTAGATTTTGATAGACATTTTAAAAAGGAATTATTAAATAGCTAAGTTAAATTAAAATTAAAACATAATTTTTTTTGCTTAATATTTTTTAATAATAAGTTAAAAGCAAAATAAATTAAAATAAATAAATATTTCAGGATTTAATACTCTAAATTAAGATTCAAACTAAGGAGATTGCGACATTATACTAAAGCACAAATTAATTAATAAGCTCCTATAGATTTAATCTAATTTTCGCTTTTGATAATATTAATTAATTTATGATTTGAATTTGGTAAGTGGGATCTTATAATCAGAATTTAAAAGAATAAAAAATAATTAAAACTAAAAAAAACAAACAATATGTTTTACCTAACATCTAGAGTTAAATCTTAGAGATTCAAACATTATTATAATAATGAAGCTAACTCGAACGCACCTCTTTCATCTATAGAACTGATTTTATTTAAAAAAAAGCCTTAATATTTGATATTGAAAGGAATCTTAAACTTAATTATATATAAATATATTTTAGTTTTTATCAAATTACAGACAATAAAATAAATTAATTATTTTAGTTTTTTATAAATTTATTTTTATACTTGAAATCCTCCTATATTTTCAACAATCTCCCCAAATTTGTTAAACCCGCTTTCAGCACGAAAAAAAAATGTTTATAGGCAAATGAATATTTTTTTGGGTGGGAATATAAGAAAATATGTGGTATAATAATAAAAATTATACGTTTTTATTAGTTTAATAGCCAAATATAAAAGATTTGTGCTATTAATAAAGGTATTAGTAAAGAGTGTTATTTGCATAGGTGTTATTCTGAAACCCCTTTTATTTATTTAAATAAAAAATTTTTTAACTTATTTGTTAAGAAGTAAACTAAAATTTTAATATTTTGTTTAATCTAAACAAAGAGAATATCCACAATTAAAATAAAATCACATTAGAAAGCACAATAAGAAAATCAAAAATGGAATATTTCTAGCTTCATATTAATTCGTATTACACTAACAAGTTATATTAATTAATAGTTTTTACTTTATTTCAAGTTTAAGATTTAAGAGATTAGTGAATTATATCAAGAAAAGGGCTAATCTTTTTAAATCATATTCATCCTTATCTTCAAAATAAGAGCATGCTTGTTCTTTAGAATAAATATATCTTTTATCATAATATAATTAAAATTTATATCAATCCACATAAGAAAATATTATTGATTGATTTAACATAATATAAATAATAAATTAGAATAAATAAAAGTAAATGTCAATAAAATTAAAACTTAAAGAAAATTTTAAATTTACTTTTTTAGCTTTTCAAAATTTTAATCAAGAATGCATATAACTGTTTAATTCGATATACGAGAATAATTTTAAAGCTTTATTTATGTTAAAATTAAGTAAAAAGTATTTTTATGTAATTAATTAGCTACATCTATTATTTGACTCTCAAAACATTTTTTCAATTCTATCATTTTTACTCCCTACTTTAATTTATAAAACTATTTTTTGTAATTTAATCAATTATTATAATCAAACATAAACAAATCAACTTTTTAAATAATAGCTTTCTAATAAAAATTTGGAAAAAATACTTTTATTTTATATTATTTTTTTCAAATTAATAAATAGAAAATATTTAAATTAAAAACACTTTTATTTTTTCTTAATTTATTATTTTTATCTATATTAATATACATATAAATATAAATATTTGATTGGATATATTTACTGTAATTTCTTGATTAGCATCTTTAAGATACTACTATCAACAAAAAACAAAGAATTAATTTTCAAATTTATTTGATAGGTTTTCCAGAATTTTTTAGCTAAAAAATTCTGGAAATTAAGATTCACTCATAATTGAATGAAAATATAAATTTTATGCTTAAATTTTAAACCATATTCATCTTAATCTTCAAAATAGAGCGCATACTTATTCTTTATAATAAATATATCTTTTATTATAATATAAATAAAGTATATTTCAAAACAATTAAGAAAATATTATTGATTGATTTAACATAATCAAAAAAATTAGAATTAAATAAAAGTGTAAAAATAAATCTATTATTTGACTATCAAAACATTTTTTCAATTCTAGCATTTTTACTCTCTACTTTAATTTTTAGAAACAATTTTTTGTCATTAAATAAATTATAAAAATCAAAGATAAGCAAATCAACTTTAGATAATAGCTTTAAAATCAAAATTTTTTGCTATTTTATTTATTCAAAATTAACTATTTCATGTAAGTTTCTTTTGACATAATAATGTAAATAAATTAACTTTAGAAAATAGTTTTCAAATAAAAAACTCTAATAAATTAATAGAAAATATTTTCATTAATATTTACTTTTATTTATTCAAAAATTAATTATTTTTATCTAAATTTCTACTGGCATAAAAATTTGATCTAAGTTAGTCAAATTTCAATAAGCAAATAAGTTGAATAGAGTAAGTAATATGTATAAATATAAATATTTGATTGGATATATATTCTATTATTTCTTGATTAGAATCTTTAATAAATAACAATACCACTGTCTACAAAAAAGAAAGAATTAATTAAATCTCAATTTATATCTCTACTAAAGATTGTAATAGAGTCAATAATAATCAATGAAATGCTATATTTAAATTATATATTATTTTAAGCCTTTTTTATTTGATTTTCTGTCTAATAATTCTTATGATATTACAAATTTTTGATAAAATTAATTAATTTTGATTAAAACTTTGTGATATGGAAATTGAAAGTGATAATAAATAATAAAAATCTAGGAAAGATGAATAAATATTTTATGAAACAAGAATACAAAAAGTAAACCCAAACATAAGTAAAAAGAAATAAAAAAAGAGATTAAAACTACAATGGTCTCCAATAATAACTAAAACTTTGGAACCTGATGAAAGTCCTATTTTTATTTATAACTTTTTTAGAATGATGAAAAGTTATGATGATAACAATTATGAAAGATTTAATAATTATGGATACTAAGATGCGGGTATAGGCATTATTGAATAAATAAAACTTGATAAAGTGAATGAAACCATAGATATCTCAATGACTACATATTCTTAAGGAATCGTTAATTTTAGGCACTTAATTAAAATGTATAAATCTTATTAACATTAAAAGTATTACGAATTGGCTTAGGTTCTGCAAGAATACTAAAAGTGGGCTGATAAAATCTAAGCTTGTAGATATTAAATGTAAAAATCTGAGCTATAGAATGAAGATTTGCTTGAATTAAACTAATTCTAATTTTAATAATTTCAAAAAATAGCTAAGGAGTGGACAAATGCTTAATATGAAGATTAGTTGTATGACTTTATTATTGGTTATTTTGATTATAAAACATTATGCCCAGTATTAAAAATGCAAGTAATTTCTAAAAACTTATCGTTATTTGTAGGGAATGGCTTTGAAGAAACATATAATAGCATTTCTAATCAAAAAAATAAGGATTTTTTTAGTTTCTTTGTTAGAGATTCCAAATTCGATGGTATGTATTAGCTAGAGAAAACTATTAAATATATAAACTAGACAATTAATTATCAAGAAGATTTTTTAATTGATGAAGAACTTACAACAGTAGAAGGCTATGTAATTCCTGTTAAGAAATCTATGAAATTTATTTTTTATAATTAAATCACCAACCAATTGTAAAAAGAACCTTACTAGTATTTTATAATAAGTCATGGTTATAATGTTGAACCTCAATGGATTAAATTTCTATTAGAAAAGAGGAGCAGCCAAAGGAAACCAACACTTGATTAAAATAGCATCACTAAGCTAAACATAGTGAAAGAGTTGTAAAATTTCGATTATAACTGTTAAAAAGAGTATTTTATTGAAAAATATTATAATCAACAATTAAATTAATTTATTTAAATTTAAGATTGAAATTTAAATATTAAAATATTTTAATTTTATAAACATTTATAAAGAAAGTGTTTCAAAAACTTCTTTTTAACTCATGAAATTGAAAAAATAACTCTAAATATATTTTTTTTTAATTAATATTTTATGTTTTTATAAAAACACTAAATAATTAAAATACAAAAATTAGCTAAAATAATTATAAAGGCCAAAATTTTTGGAAAAAAAAGATTTTTATTTTGCCTTAATTAATGAGGGTTTATAATAAATGATTATTTAAGTTTAGCTTTTCAAATTCAATTGAATCAGATTTTATTAAGATGAATTTAAATAATATTCTATTTTTTTAGTTTTTTAAATTTAAAATACTTTGATTTTTGAATTTCGTGAAAAAGTTACTGTCCTCTCTTTCTCTCTTTTTATTTTATTGCATTTATAAGTCTGCATTTAATATAAACAATTTTTAAAGTAAGATTTTTTTTTTTCAGAATAAGATTAATAAAACAACAATTAATTTACTGTTTTGTCTATTTTGATTAATAAACTTTAGATAATTCAAGCTTTTAAAAACAAAAAAATAACAAAAATCAAGAAATAGTCGTAGAACTAAATAACCAATATTAAAAAATGGAATAATAATCTAGTTAAAGTTAAATTATTTCTTAATACTCAACAAGTATTTAATCGGAGAAAGATTCTTCAACGGATAAAGAAGAAAAAAATAAGATTATAGTGCGTTAGTAAGGTAAGATATGTAAAAAAAGAAGGAAAAGAAGAGTTAGATTGATTGGGGTTCCTCTAATAATTAGAAATATATTGCAAACAAATTCTGATCCAATATACGTTTATTATCTCATTAAAATGATGAAAAGATATGATCCCGATGAGTTAGAGAAATATAAGTATTTTGGTATTCAGTCAGCTGGAGTTGGAAGAATAGTAAGCATCTAATTAGATAAAATTAATAGATTTATTGACATTGAGCTAAATATGTAATCGCTTGGAGATCAAAATTTTTAGCATCTAATTTAACTTTATAAATCTTATTAAAATTAAGATTATTTTGATCTCGCTGTACTTTTGGAATAATATCAATATCACGTTTACTTATAATTTAATAAAAGTTTATCCTTATTGGGATTATAAGATTATAACTTGCCAAATCTATAAACTAAAATAGATGAAGAATTCATTGATTTTGAGAGAAGTGTAAAAAATTGGGCTAACAAAACTAGAGAAAGTGAAATCATGATAATAGCTCTGGGCAATATAAATTTAGAAAAAAAATTCCCATAATTAAAAAAATAAATATTTTCATAAAATTTGATTAATTTTGTAAGCGGAGATTTGTAAACAACTTACGAAAAAATTATTAATTATAAAAATTATGATTTCCTTACAAATTTTTTAAGAGACTTAGATGAAATAGGGGGAAATGGAAGGGAGGAAATGGAAAGATCTAAATTTATCTTAAAACAGTCAATGAAAGATTTTAATGAATTTGAGTTTGAGTTTGAAGATAAAATCATAACTTTGGATGGATTTAAGTTACCTTGTAAAATAAAAGTCGAATTATTCTTCTATGATAATGAAACAAAATAAATATCTAAGAAACCTGGATTATATTATTTTTTAGTAAATCATTTAAATTTTGATCTGGAAGTAATATAGTATTTAATTGAAATGCGCCTGAAAAATCAATAAAATAGTTTATAAATTTTCAACTAAACATTCAGAGAAGCATATGATCACATGAACTTTGAGTATTAATGCTATTAAGAGTATTTTTTAGAGAAATTTTATAACAATAAAAGACATTATCTTGATTTTAATTGAAAATAAATACACATTACCCATTTTATTATATTAATTATAGAAATATATATATATTATGTAATCACATACATTTATTTACTTTTTTTAAAAGCTAATAATTCTATCACCCAACATTTTATATCTAAAATAATTAATTAATCAAAATTTCATAGACTATTTTAACCGAAAAAATAAAAATCATTATCTTAATATAAATAGGTAAAATATTTGTTTTAAATTAAATAACAAAATCATTAACTAAGTGTAAAAAAATAAAATATTTATATTAGTTTAAAAAAACCAAATGTTTATTTGAATATTATTAAACCAACATTCTAAAAATATTGATTGATACAAATATAAATAATTTAAATATACTAAAAATAAATATAATGAAATATCATTTAGATAGTGTATATATAGCAGCAATAGCTCAGGTATAAAAATTTGTTTATGTAAAATTATACTCATTCTAACCAAAATATTTAATAAAGTTGTTAGTAAGGATGTAATTATAATTTTAACTGTTAAGTGATACATATGTCTTTTAATTTTATAATTTTTAGCAATAAGTTTATAATTGATATATTAAATGTTTGAAGAACTTTGCTTCTACTCACCTTTTGTATAGACAGATATTCACATATAAGAATTAATATTTGTTATTACTAGCTTATTTAATTTAAGAAACTTATTCCTTTCTTTTAAGAACTAATTTTTCGAAAATTCATTGCTCCTTTAATAATTTATTATAAAAAAACATATTATAATATAGTCAATTTTTTTAATAATAAATAGCTATTATTGTTTGAATTTATCTTTCACTATGATAATTTATTCAATAGTTTGAAAAACTTGAAAATTAATAACTGAATTAGTTAGTTGCAGGTAAAATATAAAAAGTAAATAATTAATTTACCTAAGAAAGAGTATCAAATTTATAAGGTTTTAGCACATTAATAAAGAGGAACTTAAATTAGACAAATCTTATTAACTAATATTGTTAAACCTTTTTATATAAAAAACATATAAATAACTTGAAAAAAAGAAGTACGAGAATAATAAAAATAATAAATTTAAAGAAAATAAACTAAAAGAAATCTATCTACTTTATAATCAATCAATCAATCAATCAATCATACATTCATGATGAAAAAAAAATAAATTGAAAAATATTTTACGATAAATTAAGATTCAAAGCTTTGAGATTTATGCATTTTTATAAAACTAAGCATAATTCTTATATTCCTAATTCACTCATTTAAGTTTGTCTTTTTATAAATAAATAAATAAATAATTTATTTGTTGGCAAATAAATAACAAGAAGTATAAAAAATGAAATTGATTAATTAAATATTATTCTTAAAATTTATTAATTTTAAAATTAGAAATTCTAGGAAAATACAAATATGAAAAAATAAATAATCAGCGGCTGGCTGGCGATAATTTTTAGACAATTTTTCATTATTTCTTTCTCGAATGATTTATAAAAATAATTGTCTAAAGTATAAAATTCATAGTATAAATAACAGTTTTAAAGTTAGTATTAAAAATTATAATGTATGTAGTAAATTAATTATATTTGTATGAATTAAAATTTCTTAAATTAATATTCTAAAATATTATTTATTTTTGCCATTTTGACATTAGGAAAAGAGAATTAATTATTAATAGGGAAAATAATAAGAATTAAAATATTTTTACGAAGCATCAATATCCAGCATTATAAGATTAGAACAAGTCTACAACCAGAAAATTAAACCTAATGCTCCTTCATCATTAATTTGATTATTCCTATTGGAATATTATTTTAATTTATTTGTATGTACATAGAAGTATAACCAAAGAAGACAAATAAAAGTGAAAATATTAAATCTAAACATAAAAATTATCAAATAAAAATCTAAATAAAGCAAATAATTTTTATTTATTAAAATTATTTTAGATATTATAAAATCTTAACTTCTTATTTAATGTTATTTGATTAAATAAATAAATAAATCTGAAATATGTTTGTTTAAAATGTTTTACCTAACATTTAAAATCACATTTAAGAGTTTAGTTTATTTAACAAGCTTATTCTTTAGGTTCTATATATCTTAGTCAATTAAATTTGATCTTTTCAGATTTTCATAGATATTTTAAAAAAGGAATAACTAACTATAAAATCTCAATTTAATTAAAATTAAAGCAGAATTTTGTTTTAAAGAGTAAATAAAAGCCAAATAAACTAAAATAAGTATTTCAAAATTTACTACTCTAAATTGAGGTTTAATTTTAGGAGATTACAACATTATGCTAAAGTGCAAATTAATTAATAAGCTCCTCTAGATTCAATTTAATTTTCGCTTTTTATAATATTAATTATGATTTTAAATTTGGAAATTAAATGAAATGCAAAGTTTAAAAATTATGTAGAATAAATCAAATATAATTAGAATTAAATAGAAATAAGATAAAAAATGAAGAGTAGAGTATTTATTTATTTGTTACCTAATACCTAGAGTTAAATTTTAGAGATTCATGCATTATCGTAGTAATAAAGCTAATTCGGACGCACCATTTTCTTTGATAAAACTGATTTTAAAATTAATTTTAAAAGAAAATTAGCCCAAATATTTGATATTGAAAGTAAGTAATCTTATTAAACTTAAATATATTTGGGTAATGACCAATTAAAAGCAATAAAATAAATCATTTTAGTTTTTTATAAATTAATTTTTATACTTTAAATCCTCTTATATTTTAGACAGTCTACCTAAGTTAAACCCACTTTCGGCATCAGATTAAACCAAAAAAATTTTAAAGGTCAATATTGAAGTGGATGGAAATATAGGAAAATGTACAGTATAAAAATAAAAAATATACGTTTTTATGAATATAATAGTCAAATTTAAGAGGTTAGCGCAATTAATAAAGGTATTAGCAAAGCATTTTATTTCCTATACCCCAATTTTGAAGCCCCTTTTATTTAAATCAAAATTTATAAGCTTTTTTGCAAAGAAGTAAACTAAAATTTTAATTTTTTGTTTCTTTAAAACTAAACATATGAGAGCATTCACAATTAAATTATCCAAATAAACTCAAATTAGAAAGCAAAAAAAAAAAAATTCTATTGTTTTAATTGTTTTTGATTATCCTGATTAGAATCATGCTTATAAGTAAAATGAATTGCTAGTTTTTACATTATTTAGAGTTTGAGATTTAAGAGATTAGTGCATTTTATCAAAATAGTAGCTAAACTTTTTAAATCATATTCATCCTAACCTTCAAAATAAGTGCATAATTATTCTTTAGAATAAATATAACTTTTATTATAGTACAAACAAAATAAATATAAAAAAACAATTAAAAAAATATCATTAAAGTGAATTAAATGATTAAAATTAATTTAAAAGTATAGCAAAAATTAAACAAAAAGAATATTTAAACTTAATTTACTTTTTCATCTTTTCAATATTCTAATGAAGAATTTATATTTCAGTATAGTTAGATATTTGAGGACAATTATAAAACTAAATTTACGTTAAAATTAAAAGTAAAAAATATTTTAGGTAATTATCTACATCTGTTATTTGATTGTAAAAACATTTTTTCAATTCTAGCATTTTTTCTCCCTAATTTATTTTTGGAAACAGTTTGTTTTCATTTAATAAAAAATAAATATAAATTATCAAAGATTAACAATTAAATAGATTAATAAGCTTTGAAAACTATTTAGTTAACTACAACAATAATACACAATAGTTTATTAATTTAAAATACTTTTAGTTCTTTTAACATAATAATTTGATTTAGGTTAGTAAAATTTCAGTATAAAAAATAAATTCCAAATACAATTCAGATATTATTGGTAATAAAAATGTAAATATAAATATTTGATTGGATATCTATTTTTTTTAATTATCTATTTTAAGTGTTTGCAATTTTTTCTGTCTATAATTTCTTAAGATTTATAGAAAAAAATATAAATTTTTGATAGGATTAATTAAGTTTGATGAATATTTTTGTGTTATGGAGATTGAAAGTTATAATTAATAATAAGAATCTAGGAAAGATGAATAGTTTTCTGAAACAAGAATACAAAAAATAAGCCCTACCATCAGCAAAAAGAAATAAAAAAGTAGATTAAAACTAAAATGGTCTCCAATAATAGTTAAATCTTTGGAACCTGATTAAAGTCCTATCTTTATTTATAATTATTTTAGAATGATGAAAAGTTATGATGACAACAATTATGAAAGGTTTAATAATTATGGATTTTAAGATGAGGGTATAGGCATCTATGAATAAATAAAGCTTGATAAAGTGAATGAAACTATAGATGTCTAGATGACTACATATTCTTAAGGAATAATCAACTTTAGACATTTAATTAAAATGTATAAATCTTACTAAAATTAAAAGTATTACGAATTAGCTTTGGTTTTGAAAGAATATTAATAGTGGGTTGATAAGACCTAAGCTAGTTTGTATTAATTGTTAAAATCTGTCAATGAAGGTTTGTTTGAATTAACTTAACTCTAATTTTAGTAATTTCAATAAAAAGCAAAGGATTGGGCATATACTTAATATGAAGATTAGTTGTACGACTTTGTTATTGGTTATTTAGATTTTAAAACAAAATCTCCAGTGTTAAAAATGAACGTAATTTCCAAAAACTTATCATTATTTGTAGGTAATGGTTTTGAAGAAATTTACTATAACATTTCTAATCAAAAAAAGAAGGATTTTTTTAGTTTCTTTGTTAGAGATTCCAAATTCGATGGTATGTATTAGTTAGAGAAAACTATTAAATATATGAAGTAGACAATTAATTATCAAGAAGATTTTGTAATTGATGAAGAACTTACAACAGTAGAAGGCTACGTAATTCCTGTTAAGAAAACTATGAAATTTATTTTTTATAATTAAACTACCAACCAAGTGTAATAAGAACCTTACTAGTGTTTTATAATAAGTAATGGTTATAATGTTGAACCATAGTGGATTAAATTTCTATTAGAAAAGAGGAGCTAAAATATACCAATTCTTGATTAAAACAGCATCAATAACCTAAGTATAGTGAAATAGCTGTAAAATTTCGATTATGTCTGTTAAAAAGAGTATTTTATAGAAAAATATTATAATAAAGAAAAAAATTAATTTATCTAAATTTAAGATTGAAATTTAAATATTGCTAATCTTCAAATTAAAATATTGAAAAGTGTTTAGGTAGATATTTCATTTAATTTTATGATTTTAATCTAATCTTGTTTTTTTGTTCTATATTTTAGCTGTTTTTATCAAATTTTTAAAAATTTTTATATTTAATGCCATTTCTCAAATTTTGAATTTAAAAAAATTTTTTACTATTATATTCTTAACAAAAAAATCCCTTATTTTAAAATAGTTATAAATTGAAAAAAGGTGATCAATTCATACAGTTTTTACTTTATATTTTATATTTAATATTCTGATTAATTAAGATTTTTGAAAAATAAATTTCTATATTCTTTTTACAATTTTATAAAATGAGTTTTTAAATATTAATTATTTGGATGATAATTAATTAATCAAAATGTAGAAAAAGTATTTAGATGAATAAATTTTAAAATATAATAATTATTTTAAAAATTAATTTAAATACAAATAAAAAGTGAAATAACTATCTTTTAAAGCAAATAAAGACTAATTTCATTTAGAATTCCTATTAAATTGCTTTAAAATTTATAAAAATGAGTTTAAATAATTGCTATATTATTAATTTTATTATTTTTTATTTTCAAAACTTTATTTTATTAAAGAATTTAATGAATCAAACAAGAGTAGTAGAGTAGTGTTTTAATTTTTTTAATTTTATGAATATAATTTTAAAATAATATGATTTTGTTATAAAATATTTGTTTGTTTAAAGATTGATTGATATTATGAATGATATAGGATGGATTGCTCACAATGATCTATTAAATATTGATTAAAAAATCTGATAAATTATTAAAGCTTATAACTTAGATTAAAATTATATTTACTTCAAATCATTGTTTTTAAGAAATTACAAAGATAATTTAGAGTTAATAAATAGCATATCTTTTTAGAATTTAGAAATGTAGGTATTGAGTTAAAATGAGAGCGATTTTGTTCTCTCAGGCTTGGAAAATGAGATTAGATTAGATGGAAGAAAGTTGATGGATAGCAGAAACATTAAGGTTATTTTTGGAAATAACGTAGGAGAAATAGAAGTTTTAATTGGAGACACTCATATAATTACAAAAACAACTGCTGAAATCATTTAGCCAAAATAAGAAAAGCCTAATGAAGGCTCTCTTAAATTTAATGTTGATTTATCATCTATGCAAGATGAGCAACAACCAAACAATGTTAACATTAAAAAATATTCAAATGAAATCTAAAAATTGTTAGAAAAAATAATCAAGGGATCAAAGTAAATAATTAATAAATGATTTAATTTTTATAAAAGGAACTATTTTAAATTTTAATTGAAATAATTAGAGCAATCGATATGGAAAGCTTGTGTATAGTAACAAATAAGAGAGTATGGTCAATTAACGTAGATAGTTCGGTAGTTTCAAACGGTGGTAACCTAATTGATGCTATTTACTTATCTGTAATTATTAGTTTACTGCATTTCAGAAAGCCTTATGTCTCTGTAGAATAGCAATCAAACATTAAAATTCACACTGAAAAAAATCCTTAACCACTATCTATTCATCATATTCCTATTCCATTTACATTTGCTTTCTTCAAAAAGTCAACACTTTTAGTTTCTGATCCACTAGTAATAAATAAATCAATACATAATTAATTCTATTCTAAAAAAGTCATTGAATATTAGTTGTTATCTCAAATAAATTAAAGATATTTTTTATATTAATTATTTATTCATTTAAATTAATATTCTATTAAGGTACTTGAAGAGCAAATCATGGAAGGAAGACTAACTATTTCAGTTAATATTTATAATGATGTGTGCAATATTCATAAGCCTGGTGGTGCACCAATCAAATTAGAATTAATTAATAAGTAGATGTTTTTATTATTAAATATATTATAATGCTAATTATTAATATTTCGAATAGGCTTGTTGAAGTTTGCTTGAATAAAATAAAATAAATGACAGATTTTGTGAGACAAATACTGAAAGAGTGTAATAAGCATAGTATTAACTAAATAAAGGAAGAAAGCAAAATCATTACATTAAACTTCCCCTAAATAGTTAGTGCATCTCAAACATCTAATTAAATTCCATCAAACAAAGTAATTTCTTTAAAAAATAATATTTATATTATAAATTAACATAAAATAAATAGATGGAGGAAGAGGAAGAGTAATATAAAGTTAGTAAAGAAGAAATTAAAAACTTGTTGGAAAGTAGAAATTGAAAAATTGAATAATTATTCATATAGTTCTTTTTAATAAAACGATATAATGGCAATAGAGTTGGATAGTTTAATTTAAATTTCTTAAAATTTTGTTATATCTATGTCTATCTATCTATTTGCTTGTTAGTTAGTTAGTTATTTGATAAGTTAGTAAAATAAGTAAGTGTTAAATAAAATGAAAATCTATTATATGAAAATTCAGTAATTCAATCAAGAAGAAATTAAAAGCTTGTTAGAAACTAGACAGAAAAAAATCAATTGATAATTTAATAATTATTTTAATAAAAGGATTTTATGACAGTAAAATTAAATAAAACTAATTTAATTTCCTTTAATTTTTGTAGTCTGTCTCTTATTTGTTAGTTTGTTTGTTAATAATTTAGTAATGTCAGTAAGTAAGTAAGATTTAATTGAAATGGATTTTATTTATGAAAACTCTACATAAAATTTTCTGAGCAAAGTCTAGAAAAATTAGCGAACTAATCTAAGAAAGAACTTTATGGAAAGATTTATATATGCTCACTTAACAAATAATTATCTTTATTTAGTTAGTTGATTAATTAATTAATATAAAAAAGATATTTACATTTAAAATTGCATTTAATTTGTATTAAGTAAATACTAAATTTATTAATTAATTAATAAAATAATATAATTAGCTATTATTAGAAAAAGTAGAAGCCAAGCCATTCATCATTTCATTACAAAAACATGAGAAGAATAACCACAAAATAATTATTTTAAGTGAGAATATTAGACATAGGTTGTACGCGAGTTTAAATGTTATTATAATATAAAAATAGACTATTAGGAGAAGCATCGCTACAAATCCAAGGGATTAGATCATTAATTGTGATCCTACTAAAATGATTCCTGTATGATTGATTAGCTTATTAATAATAAGATTTTAAATTTAATTATAATAAAATCAATTTACAAATTATATTATGTTTAATATGCCTAGAATATGTAAAATAAAAAATATGATTAATTTATAAAATAGGGATTTAGCCCTATTTTTAAAGAAGATAAACCTACTAAATATTAAATCACTACTTTAGATTGTGGTGTAAAGGTTTTGACTGAGGATAGCGCTTTTCCCTTTCATACAGATATAAGTGAGTTATTTTAGATAAATTCGAAGATATTCATCTATGAATAATAGTTATTGCTAATATTAAAGCTATTTTTTTATGTTTAAATAGATATTGTTGGTAATTTTGGTACACGCAATGAAACCCAAAAAACTGGAGGTGCAATGAAGATGCTTAACACCTTGTTATTTATGAGTGGAGATAACTAATCAATCTTACAAAATTAGTATTCTTAAATTAATGTGGAATCAACAAAATTAATGTTTTTTAATGTCAAGCGAATTGAATTAACTTAATGGAGGAGGTATTAACATGCATTTTGACCAAGAAACTACTTCTTACAAATGCTAGTGCATTCCAGAAGACACAGAATCTATGCTTGACTTATTATTAAAAACAGCAATTTCTCCTAAAGACTTTTCAGTTTTCGAAGTAATTAATTAAAATATTTCATTGAATTTTAATTAAAAATAAAAATAAATTTAAAATAATTAATTATCATTCATTCATTCATTTTAACAAATTTAATTTGTTCTTTCATTATCTATCTTTAAAGGAAAATATTTATTTAAAATATTATTTTTCTAAAATCTTAATTTTATTTTAAAATGATTAATTAAGCCCAGCGCCTTGAGCAATGAGTTAGAAAACTTGGAATTTGAAAAGATATTTTTAAAAGCAGCATATGACGGGAAAGGTGTTGGTATGTGTGATCTCAATCCTAGTATGACTGAATAAGATTTTCTTGACTTTTAAAACAAATATATTACTCCACATAGACTTTTAATATCTGGATCAAATGTTCCTTCTCATGAACACTTCGTTAATTTGGTTCAGTAAATGCTTAAGAAATATCCTTAATGTAATTTAATTAAAATATTTTTTTAATTTGATTTGCTTATTTCCAAAATTAAGTCTTGAATAGAAAATACAATCCTAATCCTTTTGAATCAATTTATGCTGGAAAGGAAATCAGAATAGAAACTGAAAGCGATTTAGTTGAAGTTGGTGTTGGCTTTAAGGCTGTAATAATTAATATTATATCAATAGATTATTTTACTAACTTAAATTAATATAAATAAAAAAGGTAAACTGGTAGCATCCTGACATGATTATATTTTAAATTATATTCTCTATTATTGGTAATTCAAGTTATTTCTCAACAGGAGGTCCTGGCAAAGGCATGCATGCTCGTGCCACTAAAAACTGTAAAAAATAATATGTTTTATATTGCATTAATAAATTATTTTACAATAAAAAAGTGCTTAATAGATTGTCATATGTTTAAGGAGCAGATTGCATTTGCAATATTTTCACTGATAGCGGTTTCTTTGGTCTTAAATTAACTGGTACTAATGAAAGTGTAAAAGTTGTTTTCATTATTTAAATTTTATAAAGTATATTCTTATAATTAGATTAATGAGCTTATTTAATCTTGCATCAGAGAATTACACTTACTTCAAATGCCTATTTCTCCAATTGAATTGCAAAGATCCAAAAATATTTTAAAATCTTTGATCAATCTCTCACTTGAAAGACAACAAGATAGACTTGAAGAAGCTGCTAAGCATGTAAGACTAAATAAATTTACCAAATAAAAAATACAATATTTTGATGAATAAATAAATAATTTGTATAATAGGTCATTAACTTTAAATAAATAAAACTTGATGAAACTGAAAGAATGATTGATAGGGTTACAACTGAAGATATCAACAGAGTTGCAAGAGAATTATTTTAAAACAGCCGTCCCACAGTTACAATGATAGGAGAAGGAGTAAATAAGGCTATGTCTTATGATTAAATTTGCAGATTGTGTTACAAATAATGAGTTTAATAAAAATATTAATTAAAATTTCTAATTTTTTTTACTTTTTTGTTTGTTTGTTTTTGTTGGTGTTTGTATGTAGATTTTAATTAAATTTATTTTAATATTGATTGGTTCAAAAAATATAAAAAGTAATTTTGGCAAATTTTTAAGATATTTTCGACTTTACTAGTTTTAATTTAATTCATTTACTCAATCAACATTAGCAGCAAATAAATATTGCGGTTAAACAAACAAATAATAATTAATTCTAAATTGTATTAGTTTCTAATTTATTTATGTTATTTATTTACTTTTGTGCAAATATTTTGATCGTATTATTTTCTTATAATATAATAAATCAATCTATCTTTCACCAGCAAAATTTAATTATTTTTTATCCAATAAAAATTATACTTTTTATCTTAGTTTTACAAAAGTATTAGTTAGCTAAATATATATATAAATAAATATAGGTTGTGGTCAAAAATCATTTATTATTTATTTGCTTTTTAAAATTTATGGCTACAAAAAAAGTAGAAAATGAATCCGCTCAATATTCTTGGATTGTTCCACGTAAATAAATGACTTAGATATTTCAATAATTCAAATTATAATCATTTTTTTAATGATAATTTACTCAAAGAAAATGTGATTTGTAATTTATTGTAAATTTTATAGAGGAATATTGCTGGATTGCAGAATAAAACTTGAATGATTAAAATTCAGAGGTATTTGTACCTGCTTAGATTTTAGGTTTTAACAAAATTACAAGAATGGCTACTTGTTAGTTAAGCAGTGGTGGCGATCCTAAGGAAATTCAAGCAGATAGATTGCTAATCAGGAATGAATAAAATGAGACATTTGATGACATGGTTAATATGGATTTGTTAAATGAAGCAGAGCTTCTCTAAAATTTAAGAAAAAGATATGATGAAAATAAAATTTATACATATGTTGGACCAACATTGTTGGCTGTAAACCCTTTCAAAAAGATAGATAATCTATATGAAGAGTAAACTCTCCTGAAATATATATCGATTATTGAAAACTTTTCAGAAAAGAATCTTCATAAGAAAATTCCTCCTCATGTTTATGGTCTCACAGCTGAGTCTTTTAAGGATTTATTTTTAAATGAAAAGAACCAAGCTCTAGTTATTTCGGGTGAATCTGGCGCTGGAAAAACTGAAAACACAAAATATTGTATGAAATTTTTAACATCTCTTGGTAATTTAGAATTAACTAGCTAAGAAAAGCTTACAGGAGTTAAAGACCTCGAAGTTAAAAGAAGAAAATCATCTTATTAAGCTAAAATTCATAATAGGCCTTCAATAGAAGACAAAGTAATTAATTCTTTATTTTATTTCAAGAGAATTATAAAATGAATGAATGAATTAAATCTATGCATTCATTTTATTTATTTAAAATTAAAATTGGTTTTTATATCAACAAAGATTTTGAGCTGCAATCCAATTTTAGAAGCTTTTGGTAATGCTAAAACAGTGAGAAATGATAACTCGAGTAGATTTGGTAAATATGTAACAATTATAGTGAATAAACATAATAAAATGATTGAAGGAGCTTAAATTGTTAACTATCTCCTAGAAAAAGCTCGTATAACCAACTAGGTAGAAAGAAATTAATTAGTTTAGATAATTTTTATTTAAATTATTTTAATATTTTTATTAGGGATAGGGAGAGAGAAGCTTCCACATATTTTATCACTTTTTAAAGGGTGCTGATAAAGAGTGTTTGCAGAGATATGGACTTGAGTATCCTGTTTCTTTTGAAAAGTATGCATATTTATCATAGTCAAAGTGCTACGCTGTTGATAAAATAGACGACATCAAACTGTTTTAAGAAGTCAATCAATCATTTTAGATTTTAGGATTTGAAAATGTTTAAGATTCTATTTATTGCTTTATTTCAGCTATCCTTTTACTAGGAAACTTACAATTTAATGACAAAACCTTATCTAACGGTAAGGATAATTTTAATGCTTCTATTTAATATTTTAAAATTTTAAAACAAAGATAATCCTTGCTCGATTTTAAATTTAGAAGTTCTAAGCTAAATTGCTAAGCTTCTTCAAATTGATGAAAAGTAGCTTATAGAAGGCTTTACTTTTAGGTTAAGAGTGATTCAAAAATAAAATTTTATGAGTCCTTTGTAAAAAATAGAATGCATTAATACTAAAGATAGCTTGTCTAAGTATTTATATGAAAGAATGTTCAATTTAATTGTGTAAAAGCTTAACGAAATAATAGTGCCAAAAGAAAGCATAGACGAGTCTAAAATAAGTAAAATAGGGCTTCTAGACATATACGGCTTTGAAGTATTCAAAGAAAATGGTTTTGAATAGTTTTTTATTAACTACACTAACGAAAAATTGCAACAACTCTATATTTAATATGTATTTAAGTAAGAAGAGCAAGTCTTTGTAAAAGAAGGACTTGAAAGCTACCTCCAATATTTAAGTTTTACAGATAATAAACCTGTTATTGATTTATTAGACATGCCACCTAGCGGTATATTTAATATATTAGATGATATTTGCTAGACAAAAGGTAATGATGAAAAGTTTTTGAACAAAATCCGCTAAACACATAAAAACAACAAATATTTTCAGATTCCCAGAATCACTGCAAAGCCAACTTTTACTATTGTTCATTCTGCTAAGGAAGTAGAATATACTGCCACAGTTTTTACTGAGAAAAATTAAGATGAAATTTAAGAGCTGATAATGAATGCTTTATTATAGTCTAAAAATGAACTACTCTCCTCATTAGCTTAGCAGGAAATTGAATCAAACAAGAACAAAAGTAAAATTCTATGATAAAATGCAATAATTATTTTTTCATTTATTCTTAGAAAAGGAAAAATCTTTGGGAAGTAAATTTAGAACGGAAATGTAATATTTAATGAATGACTTAATGGCTTGTGACTGTCATTTCATAAGATGCATAAAGCCCAATGAAGAAAAGAAAGCAAATTGTTTTAGACCCGTTAATGCCCTTTAGCAAGTAAGATATTTAGGTGTCTTAGAATCTATTAAAGTTAGAAAGTAATCATATCCAATAAGAAAAAATTACTAGCTTTTCTACAAAAGATACTCACTTATAAACTAAGATTTTAAGCCTTATCAGCAACTGTGTTAAGAAGACGCTGACTTTATTTCTCTAAGCAAAGGGTATTTTTATTAAAAATTTTGTTTTACTTATTAGACAAATAAATATAAATTTTAAAAGCTTGTTCAAGACAGTGTTCAAAGGTATAGATGGCAATGGAAATATATTATTTGGAAAATCAAGAATTTTCATGTAAAACAGAGCTCTAAATGACATAGAATAAGTGTATGAAAACAAATTAGAACAGCTAAACAAAACTGCAAAGAGATTCTAAAAAGCTTATTACTCGTAAAAGACAAACAAATTTAATTTTTTTTGAATTAAAAAAATAAAAATTTTTATTTTAAAGCTAAAAAGTCAAATTTTAAAATTTATCAAAAATTTTTTAAATAAACCTCAAAAATTTTTATTGAGAAGAAAAATATAAATTTTTTTCATTTTAATTTCTTAAATTTCTTTATGTTTATTTGAATTTTTAGCATCAAGAATAAATCATTTGAGATTAATGCCAATTAAACATAAATTAATAAAAATTTTAAAATAAATGATTTTATATTTGAATTGAAACAAATTTTTAAAGTAATTTAATAAATTAGTTTAATCAAGTTTTTTTGAAGGAATTTTTAAATAGACTTCAGAAAGAATTTACAAAATATTTATTAAATGAATTTAATATGCTTTCATTGAATTAAAATATGATATAAAATGAATAAGAAATTATTTTAAACGATAATTTTGAAAATATAAAATAAATTAAATTACTTTTTATTCTGTGAACATTTTATTAAGAGAAAATATAATTAAAATTTAAAGCTTTCTTTTTTAGGTGATAGATGCTATTATTAATAATTTTATAGTTATAAATAATTAAAAAAGCTAAGGAGATGGTTCTAGCTTATTAGGATATGCTAACAGCTGATAAAGGTGAAGATCTTATACAAGAAATTTAAGGATTAAAGAAAAAAAGCATAGAAGATATAAAATTGGTATCGAAGACATTTGCAGAGAGAGCTCATTAGAAAATATAGACAGTCTGCTTTAGTCATATAAAACTATATTAATTATGCAATAAAACTTGAATATTTTAGCATTGTCAAGAAAAATGTTCTTGTGATACAAAAATGTATTAGAAAATTTTTGGAAAAAGCTAGGTTAAGAAATATTTAGCATTGCAAGGATAAAATAGAGGTAAAATTCTTAATAAATTTAAAATAAAGTCAATTTATTTTAATAACTAAATAGAATGAAGTGTTAAACTTTGCATGGAATTTTATTAGAAAAAGGTCTTGCATTTAGATTTAAAAAATTATTCGCGGTTTTTTGGCAAGGCAGAAGCTCAGGGAAATGATTTTAAGAGTAAAGATGGTTGGAAGAATGATAAGGGAAAGAAAGGCTGCTACTAAAATTCAAACTAATTACAGAATGCATACTAATAGAAAGAAATTTTTAGAAAAAAAGAAAGCTGCTATGAAGATTTAGGCTTTTATAAAGATGAAAATCTTGTCTGCGTTTTACAAATAATTAAAATTCTCCACAAATAAAATACAAAAGTAAAATGAAATATTTATTATTATTTAAATAAACTTTTTTTTATATTTTTTATATCAAAGAGCTATGAGGAAATTTTTGATTAAAAAGCATATCAGATTAGAAAGATTGTAGTCTTATGTTAATTAATGTGACTTTAAAAATTTACTTTCTACTGAATAGTCTAACTCACTTGGATAAGCTGAAGAAAATAATTTATACTCTAATGTTTAAGAGATGTATTACATATAAAAAAAGATCTAATATAAAAGAAAAAATGCTGGTAAAAAAATGACTTTGAATAACAAAAAGGTATCTGAAACGATTATTCCTGGAATTTAAATACAAAAGAAAACATCTATCAAACCACTTTTTAGCTCTCAAAAGAGTTAAGAATAAATTTCAAAAATGGTAAACAAATAAGTATGTGAGAATTCTTAATAAAAACCAACATCAGAAGGGAATAAAAATAAGATTAAGCTTAAATAAATATCATAATAGTAATTTAATAATTAGACTGATGAAAATAAACTACAAAATTCTCATGAAAGAGATCATTCTTAAGATATCGTCAATAGCAACAGCTGTATTGATTTACAAGATATTTTAGATAGGCATCAAGCATAAAAAACAAATATAATAAGCCCATTAAAAATAGAAGACCAAAAAGCTATCACGAACTAATCAAATGTTGCTAAAAGGTAAAAGCTGAGATAAAAAGAAAATGAATCAGATTAAAATAAATAATTTAGAAAGAGCATATTAAACTCAATGGAGAATCCCTCCAATAATAAATTAGATAATTCTAACTAAAATACCTAAGAATAAAAAATTCAAGACATGTACTATTATACTTCTGATCTTGCTAAAATGCATAACCAAACATCCCCTTAAAAAATAAACTGCACCTAATAAGTCCTTCCTAAAAATCTTACAAATATTCAATCGCCGCTAAATAAAGTAAAATAAAAATATTTTATTAAGAAAATTTTATTAACTTTTAATATTTATTTTTATTTATAGACTTCAAGAGCTAATGAAAGCAATTAAAATATCAAAAAAACATAACTGATAGATTCTTAGTATAAATTAACATTGGTACCTTAGAAAGTTTACATGATTTCTCATCTGATAGATTTTGAAATTTTATCTGATACGAAAGATATTTATCCACCTAATGGCTGGTCAGAGTACTTCTAATAGCAATTCCAACAAAGCTATTTGAAAAAAGATTACTTGTAAGCCATTTACATTGGAGAAACACACACTGTTGCAGTTAGCAATAACAATTAACTTTACACATGGGGATGGAATGATTTTGGGTAGCTTGGAACTCCAGAGGAGATATCAGAAAATGAACTTAAAGTATTTTATTAGTTAAAGAAAATTAAACTAATTTGCTTGATATTTTAATAAAATAGATTAATAACATATCAATGATAGATCAGATTTAAATTGAGTAGGCAAGTGTTGGTAATGATTTTACTTTAATTTTATCAAAAGAAGGAAAGCTATTTGGATGGGGAAAAAATAATAAAGGATAGCTTGGATTTTATGATGATGAAGGACTAATAAAAAATGTGGATATTCCTATGGAAATAATCTCAGTTAAAGAAGATAAAATAAAAGGCATCAAATGTAGAATGAATTCAGCCTACATTATCTTAAATAATGGCTCTGTTTATACAAATTAAAAGTATAGTCCTTACTAGAAAATTAACTTCTCTTAGAAAGTAGAAAGAGTTTCATGTGGATTTAATTTTACAGTATTTTTAACCACTAGCCATTAAATATACTCTTATGGAAAAAATTAGCATGGGTAGCTAGGTTTGGGTGACTTCGTACAAAGAAAAGAACCAACTTTGATTCCCTTCTTCAAAACAAACTAAATTAACTAGGTAATTAATTAGTTAATTAAATTACTTAAATCAAATATTTTTAAATTCTATTTAATTTAACAAATAAATTTAAATTAAAAGGTGGAGTGTGGATTTGCTCATGTTGTTTGCTAGACAAACTATGGAAGAGTATACGTGTGGGGATGGGGATAATGCGGTTAACTAGGTCTTGGAGATTATCAAGATTAGCAAGAACCTTAGTTGTGTAACTTAAATAATCTTTATAAAGATATAGTTATTTAAGTTTGTGCTACTAGAACAAGTACCTTGCTTTTACTTAATAACTCAGATATCCTTTGGTTTGGCACTAATCAAAGCATTAAATACTAAGAAAATCCAACGATTTACAAAGTATCGGAAAAGGTAATTTGAATTTCAAATAGAAATATTGAGTAAAAATGAATTTTCATTAATAGCTAAAACAACTAGAAGGAACTTTTTGCATGAGATTAACAAGCTCATGGAGTAAAACACTTGGTGTTGTCTATGGTACTTTTGCTTTTAGCAAAGATTTAAGTGATAGTGTTCTTTAGTCCACATGCAATACCCTAACAAAAAAATGGGTTAAATAGAATATTGATTAAAGTAATTATTAATTTTTAATTTTTATTTGAGAAAAAAAATTTAACATCATATAAATAAATAAATAGTTAAACCACCTACAATTTAGAGCATTATTCACAAATTACCTCAATAATATATTGATTTGAAAGAAAGCCCAAAAAAAGCTAAGAATATTTCTGACCTTGTACAAAAAACTTAATCTCCTTAAATAGTAAAAGTAGAGGATTTTTCTAATATCAGCAATATATAAGAAGCTAGCTTTGTTTAATTCGATGTTGAAAAGAGTTTGAATGAATTTTAACAAAGAGAGGATGAGTAATAAATAAATTCTTATATTCTTAATATTCATTTGACATATTTTTTAATTAAAATATTAGAGAGAGAAAAAAACTTAAAGAACTTAAAAATAAAATAGAGTTCTTGAAGACCCTTCCATAAAAATAATTAAGGTAAATAGATAAACAACTCATTTAGCTCTACGAACAAAAGCAATACAGCTAAATTCTATCAAATAAAAAATTCTTTAATTGATTCAATAATAATAATTTCAATTTAAATATCTTAATAAATATTGTAAATAAATATATAAATAAATAAATAAGTATGTGTATTTTTATTAAACTTTTCTTTTATTTATAAAATAATTACAAATTAATGAATAAGAAATATTTGAATAACTATTATATAAGTTAATCAGTATATAAATACATTAATAAAAATAATTTAAAAACATTAAAAAAAAATGAATGAATTTATAAAAACATAAATGAATAGTAAATATAAAAAGATAAAAAGATTAATAAATAAGTAAATATATAAAAAGATAAACAATAAAAGTATAAAGAGATTTATAGATATATAAATATATTTATATATGAATGAATGAATAAATAAATAAATAAATATATAAAGATAGAATGATAAATTAAGTAAAATGATAAAAATATTAATAGATTAAAAAATAAATAAAAAAAATAAAGATATTAATAAAAAAATAGAAGAATATATAAATATAAAAATAAAATAAGTAAATATATAAAGATAGATAAATAAATAGTAAATATATATATATAGATAAATTAATAATTTAATTTATAAATAGATAAGTAAACTAAATAAAAATATAAATAAATAGATAAATTAAAAAATAAATATTTCCTTTTAATTATATTTTATAAAATGTTTATTTTAAATTTTTTTTTTAATAATTAATTAATTTGAAATTTTAAGTAAAAAATTAAAATATAAAAATCTAAATAAATATATAAATATATTTAAATAAGATTCACATTAATAAGAAAAATGATATAAAGCATGAATAAAGTTAATTAATTAATTGATTAATCTATCAATGAATTCAATATCAAAGGTGGAAATGAGTATTTCAAAAATTAATAGAATAGATTGTGATTTAAACATTTAAAATCTATTTTTATAACTTTTTGAATTGAGTTTTTATAAAAATGTTTTATAAATAAAAATCTCCATTAATTATATTTTAAATTTTTTTGAAGAATCAAACGAAATGAATGAATGTTATTACAATATAATTTTATTTTAAATGATACTTCATTTGACAATCCTTTTGATTTATATTTCCTATCAAATAAATTGTTGAGTAAATAATATTTATTATCAGGATCCATAATTTATTTGATATCTAAATATTTTAATAAATAAAATTTCTTTAACATTTATTTTGTTTTTGAAGATATTTTAAGCTTTAAAAAAATACTTTAAATTTCATTTTATATGTTGATTTTATTTATTTTTATTGTTTCTAATACTTAAAGATTTGATATTTGTAATCAAGGTTTTTAATTTATTTGATAATAAATAAATTATAATTGAAAAAAGTTTAATTTCAAATTTACCTCCAAATCTTTTTTGAAATTAAATTTCTTAAATATAGGAAAAAAATTATAAATAATAAATAAGAAAAGAAATTAATTTGCTTAGAAATTAATAAAATCAACTCTTTCCAAACACTTTGAATTAGTAACTTCCTTGGAGTGAGGCTGTGGACTCACTCTGAGGCTTTTCAATCGCCTTCAGCGTACCAATCCCGGATTTTAAATCGATTATAAAAATACTTTTTCAAAGTACCATAGAGCTCTGATTCAGTCAAAAAAAAACTAAAAAAAAAACATATTGCAAGTAGCACGCCATTCATTATCCTTCTTTTCACATCATATGCATTGATCAAAACAATTCAAGATCAGAAAATAAAAGTTTTTAAAAAATTTCCAGAATCTACAGCAAATAAAAATTTGCTTCACCCTTAACCCTTCCCTGGATGAATTGAAGATGATTTGTGCATATTTGCAGATATAAAATATTTATCCTTATCTAAAAAATAAGCGATAGTTTGTCACTAAAATAAATATATAATGAATGGCTAGGCTATCAAAGTTGAATCTCTCATATATAAAAATATTGTTTAAAAAAATAGGAAATTGCCATCATCCATCCAAGACTTCATCGATTAAAAACTCCTCATTTAAATTTTTAAAAACTCCTTAAATTAATTTTAAAAACTCCAAAAAATAAATAAATAATATTAAAAAAACTCAAACAACATTAAAAAATTCAAAAAAAATATTAAAAAATAAATTAGCAAATAAAAATAACAAACAAACAAATAAACAAATTAAAAAACAAATAAACAAACAAACAAACAATTAAATAAAAAATAGAAATAAACAAAAAAACAAAAACAAAAAATAAATAAATGTAAAAATAAACGAAAGATATAAACTAGCTGCACTATACTTTTATTTTGATAAGTTAATTTTTTTTGTTGTTTTTATTAAGATTTTTTTTCTTACAAAGCACCAATTAAAAATAAATAAATTTGCAAATATTTGATTTGTTAATTGATTAAATTTGGATATTTAATAGCTTAAAAATAAAAATTATTAATGTAAAGTCAATTTTCTAAAAGTTAAAATTAAAATTGTGTTTGTTTGTTTGTTTGTTTATTTAATCTTCTTTGTGAAAATAATGTGTATTTTTTGAGATATTTAAATAAATACTTTTTGCTAATTTATAAAATTAATTCTATAACAATATCAAAGTAGATTAAATTAGATTTGATGCTTTATTAGCAAATCATTAAAATATCTTAGTTTTATTTGATTTAGTTATTTTCTATATCAATTTTATACATTCGTTCATTATTAATAAAATATCTTTGCTTCTCACCTAATTTAATTACAATAACTAAGTATGTAAATATGATATATTATTTATCTATAAAATTCATATTATTTCTAAAGGAATTATAAACTAAGGATTTAATTTTAGAATTTGATATTTTTGCGAAGATTTAATTTTAAATTTTTGAAATAATTCGATAACATAGAAAAGGATTCATTCATCTAATCAAAACTCTAAAAATGAATGAATCAATGAATGTTTATTTAATCAATAATAATTTGGTTTATGCTTTTTTTAAAAAAATTTTTAGTTAGTTTAACGTTATGAATTAACCATTTGTTTAAAAAAATAATAAACAAGTTATTAGTAAATTTTGCCATAATATTATAGACAAAATATTAATTATTGAAAAATGAATGTACATGTAAATTGAGATAACAAAAGTTAGTTTTAAATATATTTTTTTAGATTTTTCAACTTTTTGTAATAATATCTACGAATTATTGATTGATCTTTGTCGGTAGCTAACTATCTATTTATATAAAAATTAAGCAAAAAGAGAAGCAAAGATTTTAGATATGTTTAAATTTACGCCTTTTAATTGGGCTAGTTCAGTAATTTTAAGCAAGGTGTGTAAATTGAAAAAACTATTTAGTTATTCAAGAAATAAGTTGTATGCATATTAATTCCATTTTATTATTAAAAGTTCTTAAAACCTTATTTTAAAGAATTGGATGACAAGTAAGTTGATGTAGGTTTTTGGGATGGTAATTAATCATTAGCTTTCTTTTTTTGTTTATTTAAAGTCAGAATGACGAAATTAGACTGATTAAAATGGTAGTAATAAAGTTTTATTCGCTATTTAAAAAATGTAGGATAATTCACTCTTAAAAATTTGGAGTTGCGGAGAGAAGTTTTCTTGATAAATGATTTGAATCTGGAAGTAGTTGATTCACTTATTTCGGAGTTAAAAATAACAATTCCTTGGAAGTCAATTAAAACAGAAGTATGAAGCAGTTATTTAAAAATAAAAGGCAAAAAAATAAAACAATTTCAAAATAATTAAAGCCAATATAGATAGAAATTAAGGGTCTCAAACTGATATTGAGCAACAAGCTTGACCAAACTGATGAAGAAAAAGAAGAAGTAAAAAAGAAGATGCATCAAATAAAAATGGATGCTTTAGACTAATTTGAAGCTTCTTATGAAAAATACAATAAAGAGGAGTAAAAAAATGAAAGCAGTAAAGTGAAGAAAGAAAGCAAAAGTTCAAACCCATTCTATAAAAATTGGATTCAGAATATTTCGCAGAATTTCAAGCTAAAAATAGAAAATATAGAGCTGGTTTATATTTATCATGTAAAATATTAATTTTCCAGTTATAACTTAAATAATTAACTCAATAATACAAAAAAATCTTTTTAAAATTGATATTTTGGATTTAAAAAATAGAATTAAAATTAGTGAATTACTTAAGCGACTTAATTGATTCATAAAGCTATTTTAAATACAAAAAAACCCATAAATGTTATCTCAATAAACTGATGATAATTTTTCATAGTTTATATTTCATTTTATTTTTTTATTAAACGATTCAAAACAAAAAAAGAGGTAGTAAGTAAACAAATTAATATTGAATCGAATAAATTTAATTGATATTAAAAGCGTTTAGATAGCTTTTAAAAACGTTTTTCAATTTATAAATTAAGGTAACTAAATTTGAAGTGCTTAAAATAGGATTAAATTTGGATAAAATAGAAGTTGGAACAGTAGACTAGAGCTATTAGTAAAAGAATAGTTTTAATTCTATTTTAAAGAATCTCAATATAGTTAATTTATCTATCTTTTTTGAGTTTTATGATAGCTTTGTGACGACATAAATAAAGGTAATACAAAAAATATTTAAATTATAATTAAGTTTTATTATTTAGTTTGCATTTTAATTTTAATTAATTAGACAAACAATTATTTTGATTTTCATGGGAAGTCAATTGGTTTCTTTACCAAATATAAAAATGCAAATAACACAAAAACAAATTAAGATCCCTTAGAGTAGATGCAGTAAAAAAAAGCTTAGGAGAACGAAAATTACATCATTAAAGATTTAAATATAGAAGTGCTTATCAAATTAGATCTATTTTATTCTTTTCAATTAGAATTAAATGTTAATATTCCTGATGTTACTATTTTCTTGAAACAGAATCAAATGAGATTACTATTAAAATCCCTCAATGATTTGGCTAACTATGATCCAAAGCGCCCAATTTATCGTCCTAATGAAAAGATACCAGAAGATAAAGTCACCATTTAAACAATCAGTCCTGTCAAATAATGGTGGCAATATGCAAGTAATATTTTAAGCATTTATCAATATAAAATATCTTATATATATGTACTAATATTAGTTGTCAGAGTGATAGATAAAGAAAATCTTCCACTCAAAACAAAGCAAAAAGGTTTTCTAGGTTTCTTCGATTCGTTTAAATACAGAAAAATATATACAAAAAAGAAATTGCAGATTAAATTGAAGGAAACAGAGGTGAGGTTCTTTGAATAGTTCGAACTAGCATATCCTTTGTCACAGTTATTAGTACTTAGATAAATAGCAATTAATACACTTGTACGATACAAAACGTTTTTATTTTCAGATATATTTTCAGAAAAAAACGAATCTGAAAAATGGTTCAAAAACTTTGGAAATATCCCAATTTCGAAAATCTAAAGTCTGAATTATCATTTTATTAAAGATCAAAACTTTGAAAAAACCTATAAAAGTGATAATTCTGAAAACACTGAGAATTCTTTAAATAGTTCGAAGAGTGATGATTCTGTTAAATCAACTGAAGATAATAAGAACAATTCCTTTCCAATAATATGTGAAGTTCATTTAGGTCATTTTGAAATATTAATTGAAGAAAACTCCATGCTTTCCGATGTTAAAAATCTACATTAACAAGCGAATCTTTTTAAAGAATCTCTATCAAACACACCTCATTTATAATAATAAGTACAATTTATTTTAAATTGATAATTAATTGTTTTAAATAGTTTTTATGATTCCATTTTAATTCTAATGAAACTATTTTTTAATTTCTTTCAAAATTAAATTTAAATAATTGAAATGCATTAAAAAAAAAAATAGGTATTAAGACATATAAAAAAGAACTTCATTTAGGAATTGAGTAAAAAAGGAATTAATTAAAATACAGAATAGTAAATTTTAGACTAAAGTGAGGATTAGATGCAATCAGACTTTTAGTGGAATCATGCAAATATTTGCAAAAAAAAGAAGATTCTGTTATGCTTAGAAATAGAAAATGCAGTTATCATTTATAACAAATTAGATAATTTTGTTAGCCAAACTTAAGTTGATATAAAACTTATCAAGTGCTTGGATATGCATAGCAAGAACAAAGAATATGATAATGTTTTGTCAATTGAATAAGGAATTTAGTTTATGATCAAGTAAGAAGTTGTGAAAATTCAAAAGGTAGCATTGAAAAACTCTACAGAAGAAAAAATAACTCACAATAATATCGATGTCAATATTCCATCTATAAATTTGACGCTATGCAAACCATTCATAGAGAGATGCAGTATTGTTAAATTAATAAAAAATTAAATTTATTTATATAATTTTTCAAAATTATTAAGGTATTTTGATGCAAGTTATCTTCTTTGATCCAGAGAAATCTCAGGAAAAGCCTGAAGCGAAGGGAGATAACACAAACTAGAAAAAATAAGGAGGTTACAATTTTGAGAAGCAGCAATAATTTTACACATAATTTCTTTAGCAAAAAGATAAAGTTAACACTTTTACAAATATGGCTATCAATATTACTAAAATTAATGTTACTTTACCGTTAAATTATGAAGTCCCAGATAAATTGCTCATAATTTAGCTAAAAAGCCTCAAAATTTTTAAGAGAGAACATGAAAGCTTGCTTGAAGAAAATATGAAGCTCAGAGAAGGTACTCACGAAGAGTTCAAAACAGAAGGAGATATTCTAGAACCTCTACTTGTCACAGTCCACTGCTTAAAAATTTTAATTGCCTAAGATAATAATTGGGAGTTAAATTAAAACATTTTTTTGCATAACTTAAAGTAAAATTTCATTATTCTGTTAATTTAACTACTTTTTTCAATAAACAAATTAATAAATAAATAACAAGTTAATAAATAGATAAAAAAATTAATACACAAATAAATAAATAATTAATTAAATAAAAGGCGAGTTTAGAATTAAGTTGGCAACAATGAAAAAAATTTTTACAAGAAACAAGTTGAAGAATAGACTCAAATAATTTTAGAAACTCTTCCTATTTCAGTTAGGATGGAGAAATCACACAATACTTACTCTATTGGAACTATTTGCCTTTTACCCCGAGAGAAGAAAGCTGACTTTAAAAAAAATATAACTCCCTCTACTTAAAAGCTTTTTGTTAATTTACCTTTTTTCTTGATAAATATTAGTATTTCATAATTGTAAATATTGCTTTATCTAGCCCAAGTTTGGTGTTTAAAGGGATATAATCTGTTAAGCGTTTTATAGGACTAAGGGGGAGATAATATTTAAGAGCAAGTTCCTAATTAAATTGATGAATTAAACGATTCAAGAGATGAAAAGAATGGAGAGGTAGGAAAATCATTGTTCGGAAGGCAAAGAACACAAGAAAAGAAACTTAGATAAATTATTAATAGAAATATATAGTATGAAGAAAAAGTATTGCAATATTTGCAAGAACATATTTTCTTTTAAATGGATCTTTAAATGGAAGGCTTATAACTCAACTTAAATGTTTGTTCGAAAGAAATTATGAAGAAATATGAGGGCAGACTTGTCCATTCAAATGATATTATTTAAGTAAATATCCTTAACCTGTAACTCCACACTAGATAGTTTTATTTTAGTAAATCAATGCAAGTTAGCATAGAGACTTTTTTGATAGAAAATAGAAATTGTTGTCAATATGATCTTTTAACTAACTTAAAGCACTAGTGCACTCATAATTTATCAAAGTCTGATTTATAAGTGGTGCTTAAAGATACATGTCCTCTAAATCAAGAAGTTAGTCACTTCTAAAGCATAATATACAAAAATCGTCAAACGGCTGATAAATTTTACAAAAAACAATTAAAAAAACAGCAGAAATAGAAGGCTTTTAATAATAAACTTGGATAAAATAAAAAGGCTTAAGAAAAAGATATCTTTTAGGATATCTCTGTGGATGACTTGTAATCATTTATTAATGAATTAGAAAGAAACTAAAAAGGAAATAATGCTAGAGATAAAAACAGAATTGAAATTGATGGAGTTGTTATCGAAAGTGATAACGAAAGCGATTTAAATTATTTTGATGAAAACGATGAACGAAATATGGATTAATTTGAAGATTCAGTCGATAATTTAGTAAATAAAGATTTTTCATTTCTAAAAGAAGATAAAAAAGCAAAGGATTACGTTGAGAAAGAAGAAGAAGACAAGCTAATAAAAAATTTAATGTATTTTGAAGATGAATATTTGCTGCTTAATTTAAAAGATTAAGAAAATGCTACAAATCAAAAGTTAAATGGAGAGCAACATCTTCATAGATGCCCAGATTGTTATGATGAAGATTCAAGAAAAAAATTCTTAATTTTAAACTTTTAAAATAGATAAAATAAAAAAGAGTAATAATCCAATTAAAGTTACTTTAATCCAGAAACTTCACCTAAATTAAACCATCTCATGAATTAGTATTAAAACAATCAAATTTCTGAGTAAAACATCTAAGTAGAAGATAGTATGATGACTGATTCTCAAGCTACTAGGTAATTTGTTTCAGTTCAAGAAAACGGAGAAGATACAATTTAAGATCAAATTCCTATCAAAGATATTATAATTACAATCGAATCAATTGATGATGAGTATTTCGTCGCCAAGGAAGACGATTACCATGACTTAGTGCCTTCAAGCATTTATATCGAACTTAATCATCCAGTTATCACATTAGATCCTGTATTTTTAGCTTATTTAAAAAGTATCATTGAAATTAGTGGTATATATGCAACATAAAGAGTTGAGGACTTCAAAGAATACATGCAAGTCAAAGGTTTATTTATTTATTTTTTTATTTTTCATATTTTTTAAAAACAAACAAAAACTTCAATGAAATAAAATTTAAAAAATTTATTTTTATTAGGAAATATTTTTTGAATAACTTAATACAAGTTTAAATCATTTAAATATCAAAAATTTAATTACATAATAAAGAAATAAATAAATTTTTGATAAAATAATAATTGAATCTATAGAAAATAATTAAATATTGTTAAAATGAACAATAAATCAATAATTCATAATTAATAAGTTGATTGAAAGAATATAATGATGGATTAATATAATAAGGAAATTATTTATAATAAAGAATAGGAAGAAAGTAGATAAAAAAGAAAAAATAAGTTGATTATGTGAACAGATAGATGTAGTTTAATCATTTATTATTAAATTCATATCAATAGATTTAATTTTTATTATAACGATTTCACATAGACACATTTTTTGTTTTTTTAAGCTTTTATTTATTAAGTTTATTATTAATAAAAATTAAACTTAAAAGATAAGAATTGCTGATAGAGATATTATAATTTTTTATAAATTAATATTAGAGATTTATTTATTACATTTCTTTTAATTAAATTTTTTAAATAAAAAAGCTAAAAAATATTTTTGAAATAGTTAATTTTTTTAGCAAGATAGATTGATTTGATAGTTTTTAGTATTGAAAAAGTATTTTTTATCAATAAATAATTTATTTAATTGATTTTATACTAAATATATCAAATAATAAGAAATATTTGCTAATTCAATTTTTTTATTAAAACAATAAAAATGTAGGATTCTCTCCATACATTGAAGAAGAAAAGGAAGATTAAGGAAAAGCTTTTTAAGATGATTAAATTTCTGAATAAGATCAAGAAAATGATGCTATAAACAGCAAAATCAATTCTTAATTGACTTTAGTTTCTGAAACTATTACGATTCAGATGCTCCATAATGTTCCTGTTAAAGACAAGGAATACAAGAGCCTTGAACCTGCTTTTCTTCTTTATTTATCAGAATTTATTTTGATTTAATAAGTAAAATATTCATTTTGTAATAATAAATATACCTTAATTATATTTATATTAAGGCAACTTAAGCTTACAACTTGCTAACTGTGAACAGCTCTGATGTTTCTCTATACGACATAAGCGAAAAAACTGGATTACACAGACAGTAATTTTTTAGAATAATGATTTAGGTGAATTTATAATTTAAATTTTTTAAAAGAACTCTTGGAAGCTTCGAAAAAATAAACAACCAATAAGCTTAATACCCTTGCAATTAACTTTCAATAGAAATGAAAACATTCCACTCAAAAGAACTATCCTAAATATAAAAGTTTTCAACTTATATTGGTAATAAATTTTTTTTTGCAAATACAAATAAATACTTATCATGATTTTAATTTAAAAGGCATAAAATTAGAGGAAGCAAAAATTGTGTTTTTGAAGAGAAACACTATGGAAATCTAAGTTTATATTAGGCAATTCTTGTTAGCTGCTTTAAGAAATAGAATAAATAACGAAGATTTGAAATTTATTAAAGACTATTCTAAAAAGTTAATCTACAAAAAATATGATTTATTCATTGAAGATCAAGGACCGATGAAAAGTTTTCAAGAACCTACATAAAACGTGTAGCAACCAGAGCCTTCAGATATGAAAATGGAAATAGTTGTTTTGAATTCAATTGTTTGCGCATATAGAAGTTCTTTAAGTGAAAACGATGGACTTTTTGTCCATTTTACAAAATTAGGTTATTGGTTTACTGGTAAATGGGGATAAGAGTTCTTAGAAAACGGTCTAATTCATACAGGTAAGCATTATTACGAAGAGTAAACTGCTGACAGCATGAATCAAAATAGCAGTAACAAATCGCAAAGTAGTTTTTAGGAGTGTAAAGCTGAAACTTAAACCTCATTTTAAGATGTAACATAAAATGTCTCTTAAGAATTTGAATCAAATCATAATATCAACAATAATGACAACAACTTTAATAATAACAATTACAAAAATATGTAAGAAGATGACTAATTTTTTGATGTTGTTAGTGAGAAACAAGGAAATGATTAAAATATTAATCAAAAGATAACCCAAAATTATGGATAAACATAATTTAAGCCTTCAAAAAACATGTTTTAATTAAACTTTAATAATGAAGATTAGCTCCCTTCGAAAATTAGTACTTCAGATATAAAACAAGTAAAATCTCGTATACATGGTTCATCACACTCAGTTACTACAAGTAAGTCTAGAATTGATAATTAAAAATAAGAAGATAATAATGTTATTGAAATCTAAAGAATTTTTATGTGGGACTTAAAAGCTTATTCATCCTAAGAATTTTTAAATAGAGTAAAAAATAATTATTTTTTTTAGTTCAAACTAATAAATAACAATTAATTAATAATTTAGGATATTGTAATTATGTCACCTCCTGATAAACCATCTGTTGAAGTAAAGATTATTTTCGATGATCCTAACTTTAGTAAATACACTGGAATCACAGATTATCAACTACTTCCTATGAAGAGTAAAAAAATTTTTAAAAATTTATTATTTAAAACTTTAAAGAATTAAATTAAAATTAAAATTGTATTTTGATTTTGTAGCATTAAAGTAATTTTATTAAAATTACCAAATTATTTTTTAATTCAAAAAAATTTTTAATTAAAACCAAAATATTTTTATTAAAATTGCAATTAATATTTTTATTAAAATTACCGTTAACATTTTCATTGAAATTGCCATTAGTATTTTTATTGAAATTGCTATTAACATTTTTATTAATATTTTTTTAAAATTTACTTTTAATATTTTTATTGAAATTACTATAAACATTTTTATTAAAATTGCAATTGATATTTTAATTAAAATTACCTTTAACATTTTCATTCAAATTGCCATTAATATATATATTTTTTTTCAAATTACCAAAAATATTTTCATTAAAATTGCAATTAACATTTTTATTAATTTACTGTTAGCATTTTCATTGAAATTGCCATTAGTATTTTTATTGAAATTGCTATTAACATTTTTATTAATATTTTCATTGAAATTACCATTAATATTTTTATTGGAATTGCTATTAACATTTTTATTAAAATTGTAATTGATATATTAATTAAAATTATCTTTAACATTTTCATTCAAATTGCCATTAATATATATTTTTTTTCAAATTAACATTTTTATTAATTTACAGTTAACATTTTCATTGAAATTGCCATTAATCTTTTTATTGAAATTACTTTAATTATAGAATTTAATTGCTTTAATTTTTAAAAAATACTTTTGAAATTATGAAATAGTTGCTGTAAATATTCCTGAGTTAAGTCTATTTTTGTATGACAAGGACTATTGCACTCTTTGCAAATTATTTTAAGAAAATATAGCTGAAGCACCTAGGACAGTGTTCATAAACTAAGATTATGATATTTACAATAATAATGTATTTATTAAATTTATTTTCTAAAAAGAATTTAAACAAAAATTTATATTTTTTTAATTAGATTTGGTAATTCCTTGATATTTCTGTTTAAAAAGTAAATGCAAAAATGTTTTAAGGTGAAAGAGTTAATTTATAAGAATAAATGGTAAAGGACTATAATTACTATCATATTGATGCTTAAGTTGATAATAATTTAAGCGAAATTAAATACTAAACATATGCAAATGAAACGGAGAAATAAGATCCCTCAATTTACAGAAAAAATCCAAATTTTTCAAATGCAGGTCAGGCATTAGGAATTAAATAATCTCACTCTCGAAACAATAGCTAAGATGTGCCAAAATTAAATAGGAACAAGAACTAATCTAAAAATTCACAAGAATAAGAGAAAGAAGATAACTGTAAAGAGATGCCTGTTAATGCTTAACATGAATATTTCTTACAGCAAGTCTATGAATCGCAGCAAATAAAAAAAGGAAAATCTTACAAAAAATATAAAAATGTTTTTCTCATTAGTAATCCTGCAAGTTTAAGTAAAGTATTTTAAAAATAAAATGTGAAAGTTCATTCATTTTAATATAAATTAATAGCTGAAATGAATTTAGAAAACGTTATTTATCATTTTTACATGCACGAAAACGGTTGCAAAATCATGAAAGTATGGGCGACTAAGCTTGACATTAATGATTTTAGAATGTGCTCTTTACTGAAAAACAAATAAATTTTGTTTGATATTAAAGATTGGCAAAATGTTGAAGAAGGAAACGAATAATATACTAATTAGTAAACAGAGGAAAAAGAAGAAGGTAATATGCTTAATAAAGATTTCATTAACTTTAATGACAATAATGAGTATGGATTTATGGATGATAACTCCTTAGACAGCGACGAATTAAATATTAATGAAGATTTTGACCTATAAGGTAAGAATTTTGGATAAAATTTGATAGCAAATCAAGAGTAAGAATACAATGATGATCCTCACCCTGAAAAAACTAATTAAAATGTCAATTTAGACGAAGCAATTTAAGAAAATGATATTTAAATGCTATCATCAAATAGAGTTAATTAAAACTTTATTTTAGAATAAGATAGCATACTCTAAGAAAGCTAAAGAAAACCCATGGGATCTGAAGAGATGAAATTAAGGCATAAATAAGAAAAAATGATGAAAAAGAATTAAAAGAGAAAAAGAAAGGATTTACAGAATGGAATGTCAAATCAAGATTAAATTTAAGTAAAGGTGTTTATTTTCTTTCTTTCATTCATTCATTATAATTTTTTTAATTCAATTCATTTTATTTTAATGTAAATTTATAAAAAAATATCTTATTTGATTTTAGAATAGTATCAATTATATTTTAGATGAATTAAAGCATTTTTTAAAGAAGGAATTATAAGATATTTATTTAATAAACTGATAAGGAATTTATTTTAGGGGGGAAAAAATATATATTAGAGATAAATGAGTTTTAAAAGAATTATTTGAAATAATATTGTGAAGAATGATAAAATTATATTCAGATAATGGATAAAATAAAATTGAAATATTATTAAATCAAATTGAGAAGAGTGATAAAATCAAATTGAAATTAAAGATAAATAATATTTCAGAAGAATTATTAAATAATATTAAGAAGAATGATAAAATAATTAATTTAATATAAGAAAGTTTCATTAACAAAAAAGAATATCTATATTCAAGTTCAAATAATTCAATTAAATAAATAATTTTTTGTTTTAGAATTAACATGAATTAATTATTTAGATGCATAATAAGATAGATAGATATAATTATGTTGAGAAGAATATCAATCAATTAATAAATTTCTCAAATGAAACTAATTTTTTATTGAAGAATGAAAATATTTTGTATTAAAATATTAATAAATATTTTCTCTTAAAGAATAAGCTTTATACTGATGGTAATATTGGAGAACATGATTAGATTCTCGAAGAAAAGAAGAGATCGACAACAAATGAAAAAATTGTTGAAATTTAAGTAGAAAATAAAGACAGTAATAATAATAATAGCTAATAGTTAACTTTTTGGTAAAAGATGAGTAACTTCTTTTGCTGCAGAAGAAAGCAGTAGCCACAGTAGTAAACTTAACAAAAAAGTATAGTGAAGGAAAAGCCCAAAGACTAAATTGGGTAGCAATAGCAATAAGAGTCAACATAAATAGAATTAAGTATATTTATTTTATTTCGTAACAAACAAACAAATAAATAATTCAATTCAAAATTTTAAAATAAAAGAGCGTTAAATTGAAACATGGCCATAAGATGATTTTCCTAAAGGAAGAAAATGGGTTATACAAAATTATTAGTAGTGTCTCCGTACCTTTTTATATATATATTTATTTAATTATTTATTTAAATGTTTATTTAACAAATTTGAATTTTAATAATTTTATAAATTATAGCAATAACAATAACTGATAATTAAAATTAAAGACTTTATTAATACAATGACATGGAGCAGTAATACAAGTAAATAAATAAATTAATTAATTAATATTTGATTTTTAAATCAAAATTTTAATTTTTGGTTAAATAAAAAATTTAATTAGCTTATTTAGGATGAACAATCTATACAATTTTATCGGCTCTGAGGCTGATTTGGAATATAATGACCTTAAATTTGCATTTATTACTTAACCTGATGGAGAAAAATTAATTAAAATACACATTAAGAATAAAAATTTTGTTTTTATGAATGACTTTTTATTCGATTTAATTGGTTTCTTCAGAACTCCCTTTAATGGCTCTGATGATATATTAAATAAGCAATTCTTTAGGTAACCTAAATAGAATAATTATCCTCCTATGATTATCAAAATTTAAGTAATTTTATTTTATTTTTAATGAGGTTTTTTAAATTTACATTTTCCCTAGGCTGAAAATTTCTGGGCTTTGATACTGGATAGTCTGAATAATCCAAGTAACTGTTTAGCTGTTAATCTTAATGCAGATTATCTTTAAGAATGGATTGGTGATAGTGGAATGGGACCAGGAAGTGCTTTAATGGTTCGTTTTTATTTTAAAAATGATAATGTATTTAATTATTTATTTATTTATAATTTAGGATATAAATATCGATTTAAGGAAACTGCTGACCTGTAATACAGATAAAATTTATCAAGATTTTGGTCAACATCTGAGAACATATTCTATTTCAACCATTAAAATTATTTAAAAGTATTTAAATGACCAAGAAAATTAGCAAGGAAATAAGGATAAAAGCCCTATTTTAATTGATGATCAGAATTTAAACTCTTAAAATATTGAGTCATCTAACTAAATTTAAGATTAAAAATAAAACGATTTGCCAGCTGAAACTCCAAAGAAGAAACTTGCTTTCTTTTAGAAGAAGCCTATAAATCATCAACAAGCACCACCAAATTTAGTTAGAGAAGAAAGCTCGGAGTTGTAAAAAGAGATTCAAAAAGTCGAATTCAACACAAACTTAATCATTCCTTTTAAGATAAGGTTTAAGAACAGTTACATTATAAACTATTACAAGCTTAAAAGATAATATGAAGAAGAATATGCTTTGTAGTAAGAAAATATTTTACAAGATCTTTAAAAGTCACAGAGCTAAAATAGTAATAGTGAAAAGCTTCGATATACATAAAAGAATGGAGAAAAAACACCTTACACTCATTAAGAAATTGAGATTAGCGTTTTTAACAAGAAAGTGAAGAAATTCAGGAATTTAAATATAAGTATGTATTCTTTGAAATAGATAAGTACAATAACTTCCACAATGATGAACCCTTCTACTTATATTACCATATTCAAAGAAGAGGTTAACCCATTAAACAACCAGTTATCTGAGTCACTTTTCAAAGTAAGATGCATAACAGACGCTGATAAAGCATCATTTTTAAAGTAAAGTAAGAATTAAGATTATCTCAAGCAATATGTGGTAAAATAAACTCTATTTAAAGAAATTTATTTTAAGTATTTTCAATATTTCAAAGCCAACACGCTTAACAAATGATGAGATTTAGCAATTCTAAAAAAACCCTGAAGAAAAATGCATCGGATATTTAAGAGTCAAGTTAAAAAGATTCAAAATAGAGGCTTTTAAAAACTATTTTGGAAATCAAACTATGAAAATTAAAATATCTAATTTGATTCTTAAAAAGATATCCAAAGGTGAAAATTCCAGCATGGGCTTAAAGGGATAGCTTAAAATTAAATATTACAACAAAAGGTTTATTTTTTATTTAATTAAAATGAATATCATTGGTAAATTTTATTTTGATAACTATAGAAAAGGTTTTTATGAGCCATTTTTAGAACCTTGGATTTTCCATGTTCAAAACTAAAAGGTAGACTCAGATTAAAATTTACAAGTGTGCAACTACGAAGATAAAAATAAAGAAAATGAAAGTGAATTCAAAGAGTTAGAGAGCGTTCTCAGTCATAGAGTAAAAAACAAACTCATTCATTACTTTTTATTTATTTAAATTTTTTCTAAATTAGAATTCACTAAATATCAATTTGAGTACTGCATTCATAGAAACAGCTATTGAAGCCAAGAATGCATTCGGATAAACCAATTAAAAGTTGCGTCCATACAATATCGTGAACAAATTAGGCTTTGGATTACTTTTCTTATTGGGAGAAAATAAAAAGATTTACATGGAAGATCTAATTTTATAAATAGTTAGTAACAATGAAGAAAAGGAATATCTTCCTCACACTCAAAATGTAGAAGATAAAGGAAGACAAATCAAAAAAATAAAAAATTTATTTGTTAACTTTATAATATTAAAGCCATAAAAAGAGAAACAAATCCAAGAAAGAATTGAGCTTTACATTAATGGTCTTGCTGCAGAAATGAAAAGAATAAAGTCAAATAACATCCCCTTAAAGTCAACTATATTTAATAATAAAAGCGCCAATTATTTTTCTTACACTAATAACACTAATGCAACTCATTCTTCTACTTATGTAATACAAGATTCTATTCAGGGGTTAGATAAAAAATAATCTAATATTGAGTCTGTCAACCTTAATCAAAAGGAGCAAAAATTCAAATAAAAGATTTTAATTAGCAAGAATTTTAGTGATTTCAGGTAAATTCTATTTTTTGTGTATTTTTTTCGACTTTAATTTTAATAATAATTAGAACCATCAATAGGGCTTCTTTGGATAGACTGGGCAAGCAATTCTTCTAGTTAGAGAATTTAAATGCTCAGCACTTTAACACAAACAAGCAAGACAGAAACAAAATATTAGAAAAATATAAAGATATTAAAAACTTACTTCATCAAACTGATAAGGATTTCTTTGTTGTTGACGTTTCTCTAGATTCAGGAGTTGGAAGAAAGCAGATCACTCTACAGAGTTCCGTTACTATTTTTAACAATCTGAATAAGGAAGTTATTGTTGGATTTTTGAAGAGAAAAAAGAGCGAATAGATTATATTTGAGGAAGATATTTAGCTTCAACATCAAAAATCTGGAAAATATAAAGAATAACCCGTAATCAGTAAAGAAAAAAGGAGATACATCTAATTGGACATGTACAAAATTCAGCCATACTAATCCTTACCCATTCCTTATAATTTTCTTTCTGAAAAGAGAGATGTTTTTTACTGTATGGTGCCTGATAGTGATAAACATAACATGCCTAATAACCACAAGTACATTTTAAGCTATTTATTATTTTTAATTAAATAATATTTTTTTAAAAGCAAAAGCAAAAGCCATGTAGAGCTAATAAAACAAATTATAGTGACAACTGATAAACATGGTGTACAAGATGTAGAGTAAATGGATCAAATTGATGAAGAAATAATGGATATAAAGTTATTTAATATACATGATTTCATTTAGCCTTATTCTACCTTTTCTGATTATGATCAAGTAGATGACCTTAAATTGAATGATATTATTGGAAAGCCTTGCTTAGAGTTCGAAAACGAAAGGTTTGGCAGATTGATTCTCAGACAAAATTTTGAATTGAAATAAAATAAGTTCATCGAAGAAAGTAATTAACATTTAAATTCTGTATTCTAAATAAATGTCATCAAAACGAAATGGCCAGTGTAAAACATATCTGAAAAAAGCTAAATGTACTGCTATGAAACTTCAATTGTATTAAATCCATTCTTGAGAATTATAAATTAGACTATTTAAGAAATCAAGATAATAGTTGGAGATTAGGATAAAACATTAGCACCAGGTGAGACACTCATACCTTATAGCATAGATTTCGTCAAGGCATAATCAATCCTCATCTATTAAGAGCCTTCAAACAAAGTTGAATTCAATCCTTTCACTAAAAAGCTTAAAGATTTTGTCAAACTAGAACCTTGCTAGCTTTCTGACCAAATATATCCACTTTGCTTAAGCCTCGAATACACAAAAATCTCAAAGCAATCAAGAGTTGTAGTCATTTACTGCCCTTACATTATTTTTAACCGAACTGGATTAGATTTATACTACAAAGAATTCTAAAAAGATTTTTAGGTCAAGAAAAATCACTTTGAAAAGAAAAAGATTAATGGTGAAAACAAGCCCAATGCCCAAAATGAGAATAGCAGAATTTCAATTAATCAAGCATAAAAAGAATCTCTTCAAATGTTTTGCCCTTCAAACAAATTTAAGAAACTTTCGATTGGTATTTTCTACAAATCTCCTTACACAATTAATTGGTCATAATAAATATCGTTCACTTAGAAAAACCACGTTGGCATACAGCTTACGTCAGACAGCAACAGTGTAAAAAACTTATTTAAAACTTTTTATTTTAAAATACAAATTTAATTAAAAATTAATTTGTAGCTCTATGAAGTAAATGTTAATCTAAGCTAAGGAGTAGGTGAACTCTCAAAGACAGAAATGATAATCATAACTCCAAAATATTACTTTTACAATTAGACAGAACACACAATTGTAGTCTCTTAAAAAGTCCCAATCATGCAAGACTCTGTCTTCTAATTAGACTAAGGATAAATTCAACCCTTTTTCTGGATGCAAAAGGATGGCCAACAGATCATCTATTTGTCATTTTTCTAAGACTTAAAGAATCCTAAGTTCTCTAATCCATTTAAAATTGATGAAGTAAATAAAATATTCAATATTAAATTCAATATATAAATATTATAAATTCATAGATCAACACATTTGCTGTAAAAGTTCCTTATAAAGATGAATCCTAGCAGCAATAACTTAACAGTCTAAATGGCAGTGATAGCAAGTATAAATACAAGTTAATTACGATCAGTATAACCCAAATGAATGGTGTGTTTTGTGTAAGGTTTTTAGAAAAAGGATAGCCTCCACCATATGTGATATTTAACAAAGTAAATTATTAAATATTATTAAAATCAATCAAGGTGCTTATATTTAAATTAAACAATAAAGACTAATCACGAAATATTTGTACAACAATATATTCCTGAGTTTGTAAAAACATGCTGCAGCAAAAAGAGAAACCAGCTTACTTCAGAAAAAAAAGTATATATTTTTAAATGTTTGAAATATTAATTTGAATAATTTTTCTATATAACACAGGTCATCTTCCCAAAGTAAAGAATAGTGTTTACCTGGGATCATTGGAATATTGATTTCGATAAATAACTGAGTGTGGAAATAGATACAAACCAGAAAACCTACAACTTAGAAAAGCTTAAAGACTATGAGCCTATTTACTTGTAGAAGGTAGATGATAGAGGAATGCAGAAAGATAGTGATCCAAAGAAAAAAATACTTTACAAGAAAGGATATCTATTGGTGTGTGATAACTTTAAAGATTAGTTCGAAAAATACTTCTGCATCTTAAATATCTACAAATAAAAGCTAAAATTATACATTAATAAAGAAAAAATATCTAATATTGACCTAGTATATGCTAAACTAGAAATAAGCAGAGAAGGATTTGACATAATAACCATAAAATAAAAAAGATTAAACATTAAGTAAGCTGAAGACTCTAATAAAAACAGTTTATTCGATTGGTATATCTCAATTTATAACTCCATACAAGTAAATATGCCTGATAAAGTAGACTTTAAAATAGAGCCTAGAAATGGAACTATGGTAAAAATTTTACAATAAATCTATGAATTATTTTTAATTCTCTTTTGTATAATAAAATAGGAAATTACTTTTTATCAGTAGAAAAAGTATTTTGAAAATGAAAAAGGAAATAATTCAAACAGTAAAAAAGGATTCTTAGACTTAGATGAAGATGGAGTTCCCTATCAAGTTGATCATCTAAATTATCAAGTAATTTATTCAATAATTCAAAATTTTTTTAAAAATTGAAACAAAAAATAAAATACAACAAAAAAATAGCATATAAATGTTAAAGTTTTTATATTAGGAAAATTAAGAAAGTTTTTTGAAATATTTTTTTTTAAATTTGAAGAAGATTTATTTACAAATATTTTTTGAAAAATTTCTTATCACATGATTAAATAAAATAGTTTAGCATAAAAAATATGATTGGCATTAGTATTATAGACGATATGACTCAAGAGTTATTTTCTGTTTCTCTTAAAAACCTAAGCTTGGTATATCAAGTTGTTCAGAAGTGGATAAAAGAGGATGATGAAATTGATGTAGCTTATAATTAGTAGCAGGCTGAGTAAAAAAATCAAGAATAGTTAGAAATTTTGTAGTAAGTTTAATCTCAAAAAAGATAAATTATTAAGCATGTAACAAAAAGCTTCTTCTAGTTTAGCTTAGAAAACATATTCATTAATAATTAAGATATATCTAAAAGCTAATACCCAGTCATATTTGCTTCTGATACAAAAAAAGTAATTTTTTTCAATTTAAAAATAATAAATATTCAGAGTTAAAAACTAATCTTGTTCTCAAACATTTTTAGCGAATAATTTTTAACTCAAAAATAAAAAATTTATTAAATAAATTATTTTTTAAAATTGATAGACTGGTGAGAAACCACCTCCATTCATTTTTATATCAACTTAATGGAAAAATGTGAAGAATATTTATGAAGAAGAGTAACCCATTAAATATGAATAAACTTAGTAAATGAATACAGAAATGGAGAAAAGTGGAGTTTTATTAAGCAATAAACTGGATTAACAAGACAATAAATCAGATTATAAAAAACATGGTGAGCTATAAAGCGATGAAAAAGTTTAACTCTATCAAAAAAGTGGAGTTTTTACTAAGGCGTTAACGATGTAAAAGTATAGAACAGTCAGCCTTGATAATGAAAACTAGGATGATATTGATAATGCTTCTGCTGTCTAAGGAGATTAGTCAGCTTAAAAAGTAGTTCAATGGATAAATAATCTGCAAATATACTTTGATCACTTTGAAATACGTATTGACTAATAAATTATTTAAACAATTATGGGATTTAACACATAATTAAGTTAAGCACTTTACTCTGATAATGAAACTAAATCATAGGAAATTTATGAAATTTTAGAGAAATTAAAATAAAAAACAATTGACCAGATTTTACTTGATAACATTGAATCAGGTGTAGAAAACATGAAGAAAGCAATTTACATTAAAAATTTATCTATACAGCCAATTAATTTCTGTCTCACTCTTAATCTTGCAGGAGCAGATAACGCCTTAGGTTCTGATATCTTTTCTGTCCCCTTGGCTATATTTTAAGAATTTGGTAATTTAAATTTCCAAATTTTTTTTTAATATTAAATTTATATTTAATTAAAAGGTCTTGAGCTTGTTGCAATTGACTAAGCGAGCATTAGTCTAAATGCTTTAAATTAACAGCATTTATATGATACCTTCTCTTCAATATAGTCAAGAATACAAAAGCATTATATCAGCTAATTCTTAACAGAAATTTACAAAATTTTTGGTAGTTTTGAAGCTATAGGTAATCCTGTCAAACTTGTCAAAAATATATCTTCTAGTGTATCTAAAATGATTTATAATCCCCTTAAATCTCTATAACAAGGTAGAGGTGCCTAGGCAGTAGGTGATCTAGCTACTGGAGCTATTTCATTGGTTTAAAACTCAATTTCAAGTATTTACAAGGCAGCAAGAAATATTTCAGGTAATTCTTTAAAACATAGAATCATAATTTATCTCAATAAGAAAAATTTGTTTAATTTCAAATAAATCCTTTCTAAAAATTATTATTTATTTCAAATTTTTTTTAGGATTTATCATGAGAGTCATATCCAAAATTACATTCCACAAGCAATACTTGCAAGATAGATCGATAAGGGTTAACAGATAAATCAAAAATATCAAAGATGGATTTTAAATTGGTAAAAATTCAACTTCCATTTTTAATGAAATGTGTTAATTGAACCTTTTATTGCATAAATTAATTAGGATGTAAGAACTTTTTGCTTATCCTTTGGGACACTGTTTATGGAATAATTTATATACCTCTTGAGGGTTGTAAAAAGAAACATATATTTGGTCTTATCAAAGGTATTTACACTGCTTTTGTAAGTATTTTCATTAAGCCTACTGTAGGAATATATGATTTTTTGATCAGCATCTTTGATGTAATTTATTTAGCCTTTAAATAGATAAACATTTATTAAATTTGGTTTATTTATATATTTCTAAAGGGATTAGTAAATTCTGCCATTTATGAAGAACATATCATGGAATATAGAAGCAGACCTCCAAGAATCTTTGAAACTCAAAAAATTACTAATTTTGAATATAAGAATGCAATAGGGAAAGATATTCTCCTTAGAGTCAAGCAGTAGCCAAAAAGCTATGAGTCAATAAAATATTATGATTAAATACAAGTCTCTAAAAATAAATTCGTCGAAATCATTTTAACAGACATAAGGCTGGTTTGTGCATAGGTAAATATTAATTAATATTAAAAATAATTATAATACTAATCAATAATTAAAAGAAAAACTCCTCTTTAGATTACCAAAAAGTTCAACTGCATAAAATAAAATATATCGAGTACAATTAGAAAAAGAAATATTTCAGATTCTTTTACGATGTGCCTGTCAAAAATATATTAAAATGTTGCAACAGAAATAATATATAAACAAAAATAAGATACGAAAAATTCGATAATTAAGAAAAAGCCAATGAAATGATAAGGTACTTGCAGGAGCACTACAAATAATAAAAAATCCCAATTAAGATAGACGTAAAAAATGGCTGATTTCTTAATTTAATCATTAATAATTTAATTATAAAAATAAAGTTTTGGTTTTGTTTTGTAAATAATTTATTTGTTTGTTTGTTTATTTTAAAATATAAAGAAAAAATCATTTTTATTTGAAATTATCTATCTTATTATTGATCAATTACTTCATAAATTTACTTGCATGAATTTGCTTTGATTCATTTTGTCAATGAATCTATTTCCTACTCTCTATTCTTCACAGTGATTAAGTATAGTTTCACAAACCATTTAGACAAGTACTTCACATAAAGATAAATAAAATAAAAACCAAATAAAACTTTTTAAAAATGCTAAGTAAGTTCTTAATTAAAATTAAAATAAATGAATGATTGGATGATAGATTACTTATAAAATTTATAAATTTCTATATTTTTTCTTTACGAATAAATGCTAAGGACTATTAAATTAGCAACTATTTTCCTATTTGCTATTATTTGAGAAATGAATTTGAATTTAAATAATAACTACATTTTTTAAAACCTGCTTTTCTTGCACTAAAAATTTGATTTGTTTTTAATTGTTATTTTGTTTTGAATAATTTTATAGAAATTTCTATTTAATAATTAAAAGCTATCTATCTATTAAGAGCAATAATTAACAAATTATATTCTAAGATATACTAAAAGAATGGAGTTTTTTAAAAATTAAATGAACTAAATTAAAATGGAGGTGTTTAAAGTCATCTTCACTAAAAAATTTGTAAGAAAAAATAGAAAAATGATTGTGTTTGGGCTTATGCCTGCCATACTCTTTTAAGTTTTATATGTGAACAAAAGATATTCTCTATATAATCAATATTTGCTCAAAGGATACCTTTAGAATTCCACTTTAACTATAAACAATATAGAAACAGAAGGTCATGAACAAAGAATAATATCTAAATATTAGTAATAAAACTTACCTCGTTGATTTAACTAACTTTAAATTAGAATCAAATCAAACCATAGATACTAAGAAATTAATATTTTTTAATTGTGCATTTTATTCCAAATATTGTTTGTCTCAATTAGGATATAAAATCTTCGTTTATCAATTAGATTACTAGAATATGAAAGAAAATTTAAAATTAAATTCATATTTATGTTGTATTTATTTATTTTTTTTATACTTTCAAGAGTTGTTGTTGCTAAAATTCTTTATGCAAAACTTAAAAAAATGTTATTTTGTCTATTTGAATATCAATTTAGAAAACCTTGATAATTAATTAATTTGTGATATTTTCTTAAGCTAGAAATAATCTCAAGTAAAAGCTAGCTATGATAAGAATATAATATTTTATACAAAAATTAGTTAAGCTTTTAAAGATGAAAAAATTGCATATTTTCTACTAAAAAATTAGAATATTTAATAAATATTGCATTTAATGATTTGTTTTTAGCTAGTAAAACTTATCATTTTTATTTCTACTTCAACAAAAAAGATTAAAAATTCTTAAATACTATTTTCTTTTTTTGGTAAATTTGATAATAATTAAACAAACAAACACAATTCAAAAAAAGATATTTTTTTATCACAATTAATGAAATCTCAGCTAATAGTTAAAAACCCTTTATTCTCCAATTTAATTAATTGGATAAATCCTTTCTCTAGAAGAACTATAAAAGTCTGGGGTGCGAACGTGGCATCATTAAATAGCAAAGGAAATGATTTAAAAGAACTTTTAGACTAGAAAAAACCTGATGTGGTGTTACTAAATGAGACATGGCTTAAAAGTGAGGAGACTTTTGACGATCCTAACTATTTAGAAATAGCTACCGATTTTAATCAAAAACACTAAGGAACTGCAATATTACTGAGGATAAACTCAAGCAAATATTATTCATGTTACCAAGTTTCTCATTCCAATAAAAATCTTACAGAGATAGTGTAAAATTTAACAATTAAATTCAAATAAAACAAGCAAAAAAATAATTTACATAAATTTTAAGTTTTTTAATTTTTTTTAATCTAATCAGTTTTTAATTTAATAAATTTATCATTTGCATTTAGTGATAAAAACCAAAAATTTTGAGATTCAATAATTAGCACAATTTATTTATTGTTCACTTTCTCTAAATAAAATTCATAAATACTTTCTTTTAATTAATTTTAACAAACTATCTCTCATTTTTTATTTATTTATTTGTATTTTATAATAAAAAGTTAAAAACTTTATTTAATTAAAATAAGAGAAAAAAATAAATATATTTTTAAATTAGATATTTAAAATTATTTTGTTTTATTGTAAAATTAATTATTAATCCAAAATAGATTAAGACTAGATCCAGAAAATAAAATTCACTTTATATCAGTTTATGCACCTCCTTAAGGGAATGAAAATAGAGATGAATAAAGGGAAAAAGCACTTAGTGATTTCTACTCAACTGTTAGAGAATTTAAGTTTGATTAAAATTATAAATGCATTGGATATAGTGATTTTAATGCAAGATTAAGAAAATTTGTAGACAAGCAAGATGCAGACGCAAAAAATTTACTTGAATCTTTGAAATCAATTAAATTAAATCTAATTTATGATTTAAAGCCATCGAGTTTTACAAGATCTGGAACTAATTCTAAAAATGAAGCATCACAATCTTACATAGATTATTTTTTTTATAGAAATTTATCTTACAAAAAATTCAAAATCTTAGATAGTATTGGAAAAAGTGATCACAGCTTATTAGAAGTATAAATAAAAAAGTAGATTAAGGTAAAGCTGCTAATTTATTTAATTGCCTTTTTAATAATGCCGTTATTCCTATATCACAGAAAAGATATAACTTTACAAATGATAATAAACTAAGCTATTGATTTCTTGGATGATTTCTTTTCAAAAGAAAATTTTGGTAAAAATTAGTTAGAAGGTCTAAAATAATCAATTTAAACAGTACTTCCCGAGACTCATAAATAAAGTCTAAATAAGTATACAATTTCAGCTATAGTTGCTATAGCTTTTTCTTTCATAATTATTTTAATGCGTAGATTAAATATTTTCTTTAGATGATCAAAATGAAAGCTTTCTTTTAAAAAGCTAATTAAAAAATAGAATTTTATATGAAATTTTAAAGATAAATTATTTTTTAATGTAAAAACTCTTTATTTTTAAGTTAGTAATAATTAGTAAGTAAGTAACCAAGTATTTTTAAAAAAATTTATGTTGAGATGGAAAATATGATGCTTTTTTTTATAATAACATTCATCTCTTTTTATTAATATTAAATTTAAGTTATTATTTAGCAATCTACCGTACATATATAAAGGTAAATAAATCAAAAAATCGTAGTAAATTTAAAAATAAATATACTTCCACCCTTTACATACTTTGAAACCTACAATTTTTTATGTTCATGATTTGAGAAAAGGCATTAACTATTTATTATCAGTAATTTATTAAAATTAGATAAAAAAATATATATATATATATAATGATAATCACAATTAAAATATCAGGATAGCTAAACATCTAAAAGAATGACTAGAATGCTATATGTATAATATATATGTATGTAATAAATAAGTAAAAATTTTATATTAAGTTGAAATAAATAAATATAATTTTGTTAATTCGATTTGTTTTTTTAATAATGAAGTAGTTTGTTAGTTTGTTTGTTTTTTCGTTTGCTAATGCAAAGAAAAACTATTTATTGTTTTATTTTAATTTTGTTATCAAAGTTCATTGCATATTCTCTATAAATAGACTTTCTACACAATATAATGTGACATGGATATCTATCTGCTTATATTGAGGTGAAGGATAGCGTGCATTTGGATAAGTGTTCATTTTATATTCAGAATATAGATAAGGAATTAGTTAATTATCTAAAAAATAGTTAAAGAACTCTATAAAAATTTTTTAGGCGCAATTTATTAGATATTAGATATAATTAGGACAACGATTAATCTTCTCCTTGACAATTTCAATTAATTTGTTTATTTCTCCTTTGTTAGAGCTGGCGTCTTAAAACAAATATTTCACATTATTATAGTTAAACTTAGTTCTGTTTTCATTATATAGTTGAACAAAAGCAACAAGAATATCTTTTCTCAAATCTTTTTCTGAATCTGGAAAAAGTTAATTATAAATATTGTCTATGCGATTATAAATCTGAAAGACTTATTAATCTTGTAATTTGTTTTCGAAGTATTATTAAAGTCTAACTTGGTTTATATTTTTATTACTTTTCTGTAAGATAGTTCTAATAGTGTTCTTCTTTATCTCATTCTTAAACTGGCGCAAAGCTTCAATACCTATATCTAATTGAGTCAGATTTTAAATTCTTTGAATTAATCTATCATCTTTAACGTCACGTCTTTATTTTAATTAATTGCTTTAATTAGCAGTATTCGTAGTATTAAGATTATTATTTTAATCATCACTCAACTACGATGATAAATAATTTAGATTTTCATATTAGTTTTCAATTTCGATTTATTCATGATTATTATTTTATTATTACTCTTCATTATTCTAATAACTATTGAAGTAAACATCAGTATTTTATTATTATTAATAGTTTATATTATTATTTTGTATATCTTCATTATTAAATAAATCTTCCATGAAGTCATCTACTTAATTTCCATCAAATGCGTTTTTTGGCTCTTCTTGTTAGCTAGGATAGTATTGACTTAAACAAGCAGAATTTATGTCGACAAGGGGAGGTTAATAATAATCATTTTGAAAGAAACTGTTTTCTAAATTATAATCAAATTTGTCGTCAAAAAGATGATAGCCCAGTGAATCTTAGGTTGTTCCATTAGTGATTTGGTGCAAGTTAATTTAAGAAATAGGTTCTTTAACCAAAGTTTCTTTTTTGATTTCTTGCTCTTCTTCAAAGTAGTAATTTGACATTTCTTTATTTTTTGTAGTTTTTTTGTGATTTAACAATACTTAATTATTATTTAAATTATCAATTTTTCGAAATGATAACCATATAAATAATATCTATTGCACGAAATTTACAAAGTGAATTAAGAGATTAAATTTGAAAATTTCATTATCCCCATTCGCATTTCCGAAAATATATTGTATAAGTGCAGGATTGGGATGAGTCAGAAGATTTCATATTTTTGAGAATCTTCATACCGATTCTGGGACGCAAATAAATTTATTTTTAAAAGTTTTATTTAAAAGTACCCTTTTTGAATATCTGTTACATAAATGTAATAAGAAAATGAAGATTAGAAGACTTTATAAAAATCACAAAAATGTCAACTAAAGAGTAGATAAATATTAATATATCTAAGAATTTTTGAGGTCATTTATTTATTTAATATGAGCTTAAAATTAATGAATTAGTTAATCATAATGATGATAAATTAGGAACAGGGGAAAAAAACAATAAACGGAGCTATTATTTTATTTTTATTAATTAATTTCATGAATTTTTTTCATCAGTCTTTTTTTTCTATTTTCATTTTTAAATTTGATTGATATTTAGTTGTATAATCAAAATCTACTTATTTCGATAGAATCTCTGTGGGTAAATTATTTAATTATTTATTTTCTTATTTGCTTAACTTTACATTTCCTCATGTGGTGTTTGTTTTTCAGAATATCACAAAGTCAATAACCAAACAAAAATTTTACATATTTAATATTTTTAAAACTATTTTATTTTATTTTACAATTAGTTTTAATTATAAAGAATAAAATATATTATAAGCGTGAACAACGCTTTTATTTATCTATCTTTAATTTGGAGTTTTAGCTTTTAATATATTTTTTCTTTCATTTAATATAATTTGAAAAACTTTTGTAAAATATGCTTTCTTTGCATTTTTAAAGGAAATATATCAATCAATTACTTTATATTCTTTAATGACCTAATCTCAGTTCTCATAAGTCTTTATAAAAACATTTTTATCTACTCTTAAATATTTTATTACTACTACCTCACCATTAAATAATCACTTGTTTTTACTCTTCTCTTCGAAATGGGCTCTATCCTCAAAATAAACATAATTATTATTTATCAATTTTGATGATTTTTTTATAAAATAGCTTTTTATTAAGAAATATTTTAAAAATTGTCAGAGATAAATGAGGAAAGGTTGTGTTGCTAATTAAAAATGATTTAGCTTTATTTTCTAATTTTAATTTACTTCTGGCTGCATCAAATTCCTGATCATATTTTAGATTTTTTGAGTTCAACATTTATGCATGCGCATATCATGGAAATTTCAAGAAAAATTCGAGAAATATATTCTGAACTGTAGAAATACAAACAGCCATTTTTAGAGATAATTATGTCTTTATTAAATCTCTATAATAACAATAAATTTTACTTAAAACATCTTTAGTGCTGTTCTGTCTATAAATTTTTACTAACTAACTAATTAGCTAAATAATTATAATATGTTATGAAATATGCGTTAAACTTAACTTGAATTCTTCTAAATGTCTGAAATGAGAATGACTCAAATTAGAAAGAGAAATAAAATAATATAATGATTCAAAAATTTGCTTTTCAATTGATTTTAAAAAAATGGAATATTATTAATGAAAGGAAAGTAAAATCTTATTTTTTAATACAAATTTAAAAAATAAAAGCTTTTGATTATTTGAATTAGGTGATCTAAATAAACAGTTTCTAGCTAAAGGTAATTTAGATATAGAGCAGATTGAGCAAGAAGTAAATGAATGTGCTTGCTTATTAAAGTAATAGACTGATTGTATGCTAATGCTTAATGTCTCAATAAAAACTAAACATTTCATGCAAAAATAATATGTATACTTAGAATAAAAATTATAAGTAATTCATAATTCATTATTTTTCTATTAATCCTTAATTTCTCTTTCTATTTATCTATTTTCTCTTTTAAATTTTTTTAAGACATTTGAAGCTTTATTTACAGACTGAGACTGACTAACTGACTCACTCACTCACTCACTCACTCACTCACTCACTCACTCACTCACTCACTCACTCTCTCACTTCAAAATTACCATGAAAACATTTAAATAATTGCCCATCAATAAGTATTTATCATTTTATATTTGAAATCAATTTAAATAAAGAAATATATTAACTTTGAATTTATCTTTCTCTTTTCTTTTCGCTTTTTAGTATCTATTCAAATTTTTCATTTTTAGATTTTTAGGAAATTGATGAATATTGTTATTATTAGCTTTCTATGATAAAAAAACTATTATTTTACATTTTTTCTTATTCAATCTTTAAAAGTTTAAATATATTGTATTTATTTATTTAATTACTTACTTTTTTGGTTATTTATTAAAACAAATAAATCATTTTTATTAAAATAATAGAGAGAGTTAGATGCTTTCTTTTATGGTTATTTGTTATCTTAATTCTTTTATATTCTTTGTAATATACATTCTATCTATCTAGTTATCTATTTATATTATGCTTATTTAATTTAACTTACTATGAATTTATAGTATAATTTTTGGTTTTACTATTTGATATGAAAACATGTTTGTTTTATCAAGCTGTTGTTTATTAAAATCTTTTTATTATATTTACTAATAATAAAATAATTAATAATCAATTTTTTTTTAGCAAAAAGTATATTTACATTCAAAATAATTAAATTATTAGAGACTATTAATTGCTCTTTTAGTTGATTATGATTTCTTGATCACATTTTGTAATATTCCTTATGCATTTTTTGTTAAAAAAGGATAGCTTTTCTACTTTTAATGATAAAATTAATTTTTAAATATTTTATTAGCATGAAAAATAAGATTATGAAAATTAATAATATTGATCAAACTATCTTCTTTCTATTTAAGCACTACACAAATTTCCAAAATTTCTTAAACGAAAAATAATTTTCAACTTATTTAAAGAAAACATACTTTAGATTTTGTAATAATTTATGATTACTTAAAAAAATATTTTTTCATAATAAATTTTAATTATTTTTAATTGTTAAATCGAATAGTTGGTGCTTCTTTTATTCATTTAAATTTGATTGGATTATGTACCATGACATATATTTCTTCTACATATTTAATAATGTTGAAAATTGTTTTGTAATTTTTAGTATTTGTGGCTTTTTTAATTAAGATTGTATTTACAATATCTAATAAAGTTTTCTTTAAAACTTTTTATTCTTCATCTTGTAATTTATCCAGCTCTTAAATCAAAATATCATTAAATGTTTTTATAGATATATATTCTTTTTTTGGATATTTAATTTTATAATCATAAAATTCATTTATTTATTTCAATATAAACTTGGTAACGTTACTTGCAAAATTTATTGTTTCTTAGCAGTTAACCTACATTAATACAGTTTTAGTTTAAGTTTTCTATTTTTTAGATTTTATTATTTATATTTTTATTATTATAAATTTAAAAATATTAAGACTAATTTAAAATATACCATTGATCTTCTTTTTATAATGAAAATAAAAGTTTATTATTTTCCTTTATTGCAATTATAAGGGCACATAAATTCTTTAATCTAAATGATGGTAGATAATAGGATATCAAATTAGAAGAGTTGCAATATGGTATTATTTAATTTTAATTGATTGTTTTATATTTATTTTTATTTAAAAAGAACATTAAAGTGAAGAAGAATTAGAGAATCAATCAATGTTCAGGTAACTTAATATTACTATGCTATTGAGTTTAACTAATAATATTTCTAAAAACATACTAGGAGAAGAAGGTATGGACTTAATCATTTCAAGTGATAAGGAAGATTATTAATAATTAGAAAGAAAATTGTATTAAAAAAAAAATAAACTTCAAAAAATATTAAAACATCAATAAATAAATAAATAAATAATTTTTTTCAATATTAAATTTTGTGATTATATATATGTTTGTTTTTAATTTATCAAAAAAAACAATTTTATTGTTTTAAATACTTAATTTATAATATTTATTGAATTATTTTTAACATAGTAACCAATAGATTATTTAATATTTTTTAAATTTATAACTTCAATTTTTAATTTAATTGATAATAATAAATAAATCTGTATTTATTTTACATTCTTTTTTACTGTCAATATTTTATACAAAAAAATCATTATTAAATAAATCAAATAGACGTAATTATAAAATAAATGCAACAGTAAATATATATTAAATATTTACAGTTCATCCATTATGTTAAATAAATGAATTATGGGTAACATATAAAATATTCATAGTCTGACCGCTTTTTTTATTGATTCAAAATCGATTGGATTACGTATCATGACCTTTATTCTTTCTATATATTTGATAATGTTGAGCATTGTTTTGTAATTTTTAGTATTTGTCGCTTTTTTAATTAAGATTGTATTTGCAATATCTAATAAAGTTTTCTTTAAAACTTTTTATTCTTCATCTTGTAATTTATTATACTCTTCAATCAAAATATCATTAAATGTTTTTGTAGATATGTATTATTTTTTTGGATATTCAATTTTATAATCATAAAATTCATTTATTTTTTGTAATATAAACTTGAAAATGTAATTTGCAATATTTTTTGTTTCTTAGCACTTAATCTCTCCAAGTAAGTTTTACACTCTATTTTTTTTTCTTTTTTTTCTCAATTGGAGCAGCTTATTATGGGAGAGTTTCTATGTTTTAGATTTCTTGTTTTTATTCTAATTATTATTAATTATTTTCAAGTTATGAATAAGTATTTTAGTTTCCTTGTTATTAATGCTAAGTAAGTTGCATAGATTAAATTTATTCATTTTAGCATAATTATAGAGTTTTAAAGCTATCAATTAGTGTTTATATGGTTATTATTTAATCTTATGTTTTGTTAAAGTTAATAGGAATTAAGTTGTTATTGATATACACTTATTAATTCATGTTTAGAATTTAAAACTAATTTTAATCAACTTATTGATAAGGTTCTTAATCAAATAGAACTTCATTTACTTCTAAATCCATTTCTGAGTTAATTTAATAGTCAAATTAATTTAAATTTATTTATTATTATACTTAATTTGTGTGTTTCGGATAGAAATCATTGTGTTCAAATTCTTTAGCTTGATGAGTATTTTATTACATTTAAAATTACTCATTTTGTTAAATCTTAATGTTTTCTTCATATTAAAAGTACACACTTTCATCAATTATTTGATATTAATTGTAGCTACTATTATCAGTGAAAACGGTTTCATCATTATTTTGATACAGTTGTTCTTCTTACTAAATTTGACAAAATGTTTCAAAGCTGTTATCATTTTAAAAAGAATGATTATCATGAAAAGGAAGAATTTTTAATTTTTCTCTTTTTTTTTCATCTTATTCCTATACAAAAGGCTTCTAAGTTGAGTCTGATGTATCAAAGTTAATTAGATGATTATGATCATTTGTTTAAGTTAAAGTCTAAGTTCCTAGTAATCTATAATTGAAACTGTTATTATACAAAAGATCATCAATTAGTTATTATTTAGTAGTTAGCATTATTTCAGTTTTTGTTGAAATTTTCTATTTTTTAGATTTTATTATTTATAGTTTTATTATTATAAATTTAAAAATATTATGACTAATATAAAATATCGTCTTCTTTTTATAATGAAAATAAAAGTCTTTTATTTTCTTTTATTAAAATTATAATTGGCATGATTAAAAAAATATTCTAATCTTATATGTAATAGAAATTTATGAGTGTACGAGTGATCTGGGAATATTGAAATTTTTATTCCCAATGTTCTTAGCATATGGAAAATTTAAACTTTTAAATTATAGAATAGATTCAAATAATAAAATATTGAATTATATATAAATAAATAAATTAATTAATCAAACTATTTTATCTATTATTTATTTATAAGTTGAATGAAAAAAAATCATAAATACTATCTCTAAACATACCATAAGTTTATTTTATATTTCAGTTTTTTTCAAACAATGTTTTACTAGAATAAATTATTTAATTATAAACAACAAAAACAAGATAAATTTATAGAAATCTATTATTAAATATAAACACCTTAAAAGTATTATAATATAAAATAAAGATATTTCACATAATAAGAATTCCCATATTTAGAAATAAATTAATTAGTGGAAGCGATTTAAAGTGCAAACAACATATAATGATTTAATTGTAGGTATTACGTATTTTCAATATTACGCAAAAATTTTATCTTCATTTTTTAAAATTTGTTTTTGCATTTTAGAATAAATTATTCTAAAATTTAGATTTGAAAATATATACGCTTTTCTATTACTTAAATTTTCTTTTAGTTTCTGATAAAGATGTTTTTAATCAAATCAAAAAAAAGATCTAAATTTTTCAAAAGACTGAAAATTATAAATGAACACAAATTAAACTATCGCCAAACTGACAACTGGCTAGTAGAATTATTGAGAGGTCCTATAAAAGATAATTATTATTATTGCTAATAGTAATTAAAATATTAATCATATAATAATTATTGGGAATTTATAAATTGCCCTTATATAAAAAATATTAATCATTCAAATATTTATAAATATTATTTTGAACATATTTATAATACATAAAAATATTTTTGGTTATTAGTTAAATTATTTTAATTTAACATTATAAGAATTTTATTAATAATATTATTTATAGGATTAAGAGTGCAAATGTAACAATTAAAAATATCTTCAGTTTATTATATGAAAGTTAAAATATATAAAAATTAAGTAATGTGACCATATATATTTAATAACAGACCCTTCAGGTTTATAATTCAAAAAATAAAGAAATTTAAATAAATTATTTTAATTATCATATATTATCTAATTTAAATTATTAAAAAATATTTTGATATAATTAAATATATATTTTAAATGAAATACCACCATCTGTACATACCTACACAGTTCGTGATATTTTAATATCAGGATTATCAATATATATACTTACATACAAATATATTAATTCCATTCATTAATTTTTAATATTTTGTTTATCATAGTTAATATAAATAAATAAATTCAATGTTAAAAGACTTTTTGTTTTAATTTAATATTTTAAAAATCATTTTATTTTATAATCAACTAAAAATAAAATACTTATTAATAATATCAATAAACTTTTGATATTGAATATATTTAGTTAAATATTTTTAACAATATTTGGATTGATTAACATCAACATAATTCTAATTACTTCTAAGAGAAAACTAACTAAATATATATAATTTGATATTACATAACATTTAAACTGTTAGAAATTTCATTTATACCATATTCTCTTTTATGGTTCAGGGATTCCAACTTCTTTAAAAAATTATTCTCTCCTAAGTTCATCGTTAAAATAGTCGCTTAATATATTTTTTAATGATTCTACTTCACCTTATTCTGCTCTAGAAATGACATCTTTTGTAAAGAAAGTGTGGGTTGCTTAATAGGGTTCTAATCTTTCATCTATTTATTCCATTAATTGAGGAAGTTTGTTCAAAGGAAGAGGCCAAACTTAAGAATTCTCTTTAGAGAAATTTAAATTTCCATTATCTACCAATACTTTATAAAATTCATTTCTTCTAGTATCCTAAAACAAAGTAACAGTTAAGATATTAAATTCTAAAATAAAATATGAAAGTTAATTATGAAAGCTCAAATTACTTGAATAAAGAAGTACAATGTGTTATTTTTCTCTTATGTATTCCTATATTCTTTGACCTTTTTATCTAATTCATCCAAATTAATGTCGAATGGAGATTGCTATTAAACTGCAGCTTGAGCCTTATCTAATTTTATTACAAATTTAATTTTATTCCTGCTGAATAAACCTTTTAGTTAAAATCTTCAAAGCAATAAATAACCTACTTTGTTAGTCCATTTTATATTTATCTATTTATTTATCTTGCCTTTAATTGCTTACTTCTTTCTGATTAAGATTTTTTAAATCCAAATAAAATGCTAGCTAGTTTTTCAAATATTAAAAATTCAATAATATAAAACAAATTTTTTGATAAAAGCTATTTATTTATTTGATTTTTATTTGTTTATTTGTTGCTTTTTCTGATGTTTGCTTTAGAGAGAGTGATAATACAAAAGATCTATATTAATTATTTGATATTTATATGCATATTATTTACTAGTAATTTACTTACTTAAAAATACACAAATAGAAAATTTTTATTAAACTTGTTGATTTTTTAACATTTTTATTCATATTAATAATATAATTAATTATTGTTTGCTTGCTTGCTTGTTTCAATTTGTTAAATCATTTATATTAATTTATTTAAAAAGAAATATTTTCAATTTAATTTGTTATATTTGATAAATAATTTAGATAGAATTTATATATGGCTTGTCTATCTATCTACCTTATCACAGTTCATCGAATTGAGAATCATAACTTGAAACGTCTCTAAATACCAACTCAGAAAATACTTCTCTTGGAGTGAAATTTTTAATGAATTAAACTGACTAAGGTGGGAGTTGTTAATCTTCTCTGTTATTTAATCCATTATTTTCTGATAGACTTTGAATATACTGTTGTAAAGGATTTTGCTCTACTTTTTATTCATAAAGATCATGGACTTCTTGATCCTTTAAATGACAAATGTGAGGAGTCCTCATAATAAAGAGCTCATCCGATTACTAACTAGATGATGTTTTTTAATTGGTGTTACTGTTTGCCTTATCATTATTGAATTTTAAGTCTATTTCATCTAAGAAGCTAACGAAATCATAATTTATTTTTTCATTTTCTTGCTCCTATATTTGTTTTTACATTTATTATTATTCCTGTTCCTATTCTGTAGAGGGAGCTTGCTAATTTTCTTTTGTTTCTTCTTCATCAGTACACTCTCTTTCCTGCTGCTACTCTGTTTTCTTAAGCGTCTCTGCTAACAAAGGTGAACCATCATTCTAATTTAAATTTTGCTGCTATTTATATTTTATAGCAATTTAGGATATTTCATGAATCTGAAGGTCTCTGTCTAACTATGTAATGTTTGCATTGTTCTTAATGACCTCTAAATGTGAAATATCAAAGTCAGAGATGTTGTTAGTCTCATCAATTTGTGGATTTTGATGCATGTTTTACTACTAAATCTACCCTACATTAATATCATGATTATCAGTGTTATAAGGATTTTAATTTTCCTCTCTTAATGCATAGTAATCAGTGATTTGAGGAGGAAGCTTTTTCTCTCTCAATATGAAGTGATCAAAATCTTTTTCTTGAATAAGCTTTTCCCTCTCAAGATAATGGTGACAAATGGGCCATTCTAAATTGCAGCTAATATTTTATCTTTTAATATAGAATTATCTCAGTCTGCTCCTGATCTTTTCTTGATCTTTTTCTATTTCTAAATGGAAAATCTATCTATATAAATCTCTCAGAACATTTATGGACTTCTTGCTAATGTAAAGCTTACTCATCCTTTAGTTGAAAGTTACACAATCATCATACTTGCTTATTTTCTCTTCAATTTTATTCAAGATTTCAACTTTTTAAGATAATAATTTAAAATATTTTAACATTAAATCTTTTGAATTGTTAAAAATTTTTTACTTCCTTTTCCTTGTAAAATCTCTTCTTAACAGATTTCGAAGAAAATCAAAGAAGCTTTAAATAATGCCACTGAACCTTTTGCAAACAAATGATCCCAAATGACTTGAAGAACTTGCTTTTACACTGAATTTGTGAATAAACAAACCAGCCAATGAGTTAGAATTATGCTTGTATCAATTTATACTTCTTGAAATTTTTTCCAAATTTTTATGTTAAAGTATTTGAGCAAATCGTTGAAAATTTTTAAATCACAAAGCAATCCCAACATAAAATTAGGGAAAAAATCAATAGGAAGAATATTTTCAAGGACTTAAACAAGAATCCAAAATGCTTCCTATTTTTTTGTTAGAAATTATATAAAAATTTATTTATTTATTTATTAATGAATTGCTAATTTATTACTTCTTCGCTAAACTCCAAGTCAAGCAAAAAACAAACAATATAATTCATTCCTTAGCAATAACCAATAACAGGATTTCTTCTTTAATAACAAATTAAAATATCACGTAACTATTAGCTCATTACTTCTTTGTTCTACTTAAAAATAGTTCTTTACACATCCTTAATTTATTTAGTTTTCTTTATTTATTAATTGCATTTCAATTATAAACTATTTTACTTAGTTAATAGCATTTATGTGGTAATCTGGAAAATCTTTAGTGTTCTTCAACTGCTAATAATATGACATGTCTTAGTTTTTATTCATAATTGCATTAGATGCTATCATCCAAGTCTAAAATATAGCATCAACAAAACAACCTTAATACCTAAAAAGAATTATAAGAAAAATTTACTCTCTTTCTGTATCTCTCATCAAGGAGTTTTCTACTTAAAATGTTTTTCAAAATCTTTCTAAATTTTTTATTAGATGAAGTAGTGTTCTCTGTATGTTATTTTAATATCTATTTTAAATTAATAAAAAAATGCAATTCAATAACTATTTAAATGCTTGTTTTTATGGATAGTTTTTAATGGATTAAGAAGATTAATTTTAATTTCTTTTGTTTTCATCTTATTTAGATTTACCATTTGATTTCAGTCTAACGATTAAAAGAGCTTTATCCTAAATAAAAAAATAAATTAAGATTTACATTTAAAAACTATTCGTTGTTGGCTGAATACTTTGCCTATTCTTTAAACTCCTAATTTTTTTGAATATTCTGCTTATCTGATTTGTATCTGTTGAAATAAATTAAAATAGATTGACGGTATCTCCTCCATCTAAAAAATGAATCGCTTTCAGATTTGTCTAGCGCAATTTCAGCAAGTTACTATGGCTTCTTGAGCTTATAGTACTTCTCTATTGTACTGTCTTTATGCTATTACTCTCCTATTTTATTGTTTAGGAGGAACTAACTTTGCTTCATCTTACTTGTTAAGTTTTTACTTTTTCTACTTTTTTGTAATTTTTTAGAAATTTTATATTTATTATTGGTGTACTATTTTAGGTTATAGTTATAAATAAATACACTCTTTAATATTATATGAAGATAAATAAATTCACAAGCAAATAATTAATTATTTACGATCAAAAAAAATCTTTACATAATAATTATATTTGTTATTATCTGCAAAATGTAGATAAAAAAGATATTTTAAGACATTAATTTAATTAATTACCCATAAAATCTATACAAAATGTATCAAAAATACTTGAAAATAATTTAAATTATTATACTTAATAAGTAAAAGAATAATAAATAATTAATTTACTCTAAATAAAAATATGTGGTAATCAAAAACTTGGTTCATCTACAAAGACCATTCTTCAAAGCGAACCAATCAAAACCATAAAATAAAGCTAATTAATTAGATAATACTGTTGATGAGTTGTTCAAAATTACATATTTATAATAAATAACCTTCATTTTTTCTTATGTTGCTAAGCTACTTTAAAATAATTAAAGGTAATTAATTAATATTTTAAATTCAATATTAAAGAAAAATCTATGTGTTTTTAAAGATTAAAGTTTAATTATATTTGCGATTACCTAAGAAAAATTTATTTTTTAAAACACTTTTAGCTCAAATTTCAAAAATAATTCAATAGAATAGATTTAAAATTAGTGTTTTGAGTTATCAAAAAGAGCTTAACAAAATAAGAAATTAAACTTACATTTCATGTATTAGTGATTTTGTAAAAAAAGTTAAGTAAATATTCAATTAAATAAATAAAATACCTGATCATAAATTTTTGGATAAAGAAAAATAATTCAAAAATCAATAAAGGGAAAATCTAATTTTCTTAACAATATTCAATATCTATTTTTTTTTGGTTGAATTTGAACATTTTAAATACTTTATTTCCCATTTACATAACATAATTATTAACAATGATAAATAATATTTCCTGAAATAAAAAATGACAAAAATATAATTAGCTAATTAATTATTATTGATCTATTTATTTAATAGTTTAAAATTTAAGCAAAAAAAACATAGAAATAAAGATTAATTGATTATCTATATTATAAAATTTAGAATTAATTAATTAATTAACTATTTTGATAAAATTTTATTAAATACTTATTTTTTATTCTCAACATAGAAAAAGAAATATATACCTGATTCATTTTAAATCCTCCCACACTAAAATATTCAAAAAACTATATTTTTTCTTACACCACTAAGTAGTACTCGATAATATGGAGGGACAGATTCCCTTAATAAATGAGGTGTTAGAGAAATTTTTTTACTCTGAAATTTTTATAATATTTAAATATTAAAAATTTTATTTGTAATTAATAAGCTGAAGGAAATAAATGATAAATTATATAGTTAAGGAAATATAAACACGACACTTTTAAATAAAATAAATATATTTTTGTATAATTAGTTATTTAGTTAATTATTTTTAATAAAATGAAAATGTTTTTTTTTAATAAAATTTAGTCAAACATTTAATTTGAATGATTTATTCTTTTATTTAATACAAAAATTGTTCACGATGATGAGGAAATATTATTTGATTAAAATTTTTTAAAAATGCTTGCTTTCAAGCTTCTTCTTATATCTCTTTTATTACTTTTGATATCTCTGAGAAATTATAATTATTTGTTTAGTTTTTGCTTGGATTATTTATTAAGTAATTGAACTTGTTTTTTTATCTTGTAATATCAGAAAAAAATCTTATTGAATTAGAATTATCTAGTTCTTCTTTTTTAAAATACAATTAAGGTTCTACACTAGAGTCACTGGAATATCTACATGGGTCAATATTGTAACGAGTAGTGTTGTTAAAATCATAACTTTATTCTTATAAGATGACACTGTAAACTTAGCTCGTATTTTATGATCTATCTAATTTATTTGTTCTATCGCATATTTCTTCACTTTCAATTTACTAAACTTTAGTCTCTTCATCAATATTTGCTAAAATTGGTTAATAATTCTTGTATTTAAGAGTTGATCCTTATTGTTCATTTTAATGTTCTTGTTATGTTTACTGATTTTCATTTATTTAGACCTCATTTTGTATTTTACTTTAATTATTATAATCTTACACTACCGATTGATCAAGCTTGATATGTTTTAACTACTCATTCACTATTTAAATTTACTCTGATTCAGTTAATATATTTTAATTTTATACACCCACAATTTAAATTTACTTTGTTTCTGTTAATATATTTTAATTTTATTATATCTCGTTTTATTACTCATTTTCAGTTTGCAATTTCTAAAATCCATTTTCATTCTAATTATCATATTATTGTTATTATTTTTCAATTTATTAATGATTTATTTCTTTATTTTAAATTTATTATATTTTATTTTCTTAATTTTCAATTTATTACAAAAATATTTCTTAATTTTGAGCTGACTAATTTACATTTTAATTTTCAATTTTTTATAGATTTTAAATTTGTTATTATAATTGTTAATTATTATTTTGTTATTTAATTTAAATTACTTCATTTTATTATTATTCTTACTCATTTTTTATAGTTATTTCTTTTTAATCTTAAATTTATAAATTTATTATTTCCGAATTTTGTTCTTATATTTTAATTGAACTTTTGTTATTGAGTTACTTTTTCGGACATATATGATCATGTAGAGTCTGCATTATATCTTCATCTTCATTGATTCCTACATTTCTCTTATCTCCGTTTTTAGAATTTTAGAAATAATCCCACACAAACTAAAAATTCCTAGTGGATTTAAATATAAAATACTCTGGTGGCTGGTTATTGTCTCGAGTATTTTCTTTTTCAATCAGATGCTTACATGTTGGATAATCTTAGTTGCATTCAATTTTGCTAAAATCAATTTATTTAGGTTAATATCTTCTATTCATAGATTTTTATTTTAATTAAATTAAACAAATTTATTTGTAAAATTCTCTCATAAAGTTTATTCCCTTTTCATTTATATAAATTTTTTCTAATTTTGATGAGAATTTCTTAGCATCTTTCCAATCTTTGAGTTTATTTTCTACTTTTTTAACCACTTCCACTTCATTATAAGAAATTTAATTCAATTTAAAATATTAACAAAATTTAAGTTTTTACATCCTTCTGACTTGAGAATTTCTTTTTCACAGTAATTTATAAGCACAAGACAAACCTTAAAGATTATGATAGAGCCCTTTGTAAACAAATGATTAAATATAACTAACAGCAGACTATCGTCTAAAGCTTGTGTGAAAAGACAAACTATCCACTAAGTAAGCAAGATATTTAGAACATTTGCTTCAAAGCTATTCAGCTTTTTATAAACTTTTTCATTTTCAACTTTAAGAATTTACTCAAAAATCTTCTAATCGCACACTACTCCCATCATCATGCTTGGGTAATAATCAAGGGGCAAAATATTTTCTAAGAGTTGCACCAGAAGCCAAAAAGACTCCTTTTTTTTTATTTAAAAAATTAATTAATTTCGTGAGGAAGATTAGTAAAAGAAATTAGCTAAATCTGAATTAATATTTAGCCAGAAATAAAAAAAAATTTTATAAAAATTTATTGATTGCTTTGAGATTTTTGTGTTTGTTTTATAATTATTTCTGATATCAAATTTGCTATCGATTTATTGAAAATAAAACTATATTAAATATTCTTTTACTTCTTCGGAAATGCCGAATCTAAGAAATTTAGCGACAATGTAATTCAGACCTTAGCAATAACCAATACATGCATTTCTTCTAGCATATGCAATAAATATTCTCTTCATTGCTTACAACTAAGAATCTTCAGCTACAAGTTCCCTGCTCCTTTTCATATCCTTAAAAAAAGAAAAATTAAAGCAAGTAATTACTTGAATAAAATAATTTTATACTTAATCAATTTAATGCTCTGAAACATCATAGTATTACTACTATAATATCTTCTTGTAATACTACTAATTTTGCCTATTCATATCAAGAGATCCCGAACACTGCATCCAAATCTATTTGTAGGAATTAAGATATTTATGTATTTGTAAAGCAAAATAATAGATGTTATAATTAATCTGATTATGCTGAATATTAAAAAGGTGATTGTTTTTTTTTAGTTAGTTAGTTTATTAATTCTTCATTTATCTATGATTGAATAGATGCATATCGCTCTTTTTATTTAAATTGCAATAAAAATAAAATATGTCTCTTACTTGCTTCGACTCTTCTTTAGAAATGTTTTCCTTTTTTAGGCTAATTATAGCTCTAATGTATTTGCACATTTATTTTTATTTTAATTTCTTCATGTCATTCTAAGCAAATATCTTTTAATTACAAAATTATTATTTTTAAGTCTGATGGCTAAAAAATTTCAAAATATTAATGGACTAAAAAGGAGGGTTTTAGTTATACTGATAAAAAAATTGTGCTAATCCTAAATTACCGTAAAAATATTCATATTCTTTGCTTGCTTAATAATGATTTTTCTATCTTTGTCTTTGGACCTAAAATCTATTTTTACACTCTCATTTGTTTTACAAAATAGATCTTTATACAATCCTTCGCTCCTAAAATATTTTCTGGCTGCTCTTTGGTTTAGTATTTTTTTTGCAAAGACCTAAGGGTCTCTAACTTTCCAAAACTCTTCATATATTCCGTCATTTCTTTCCTATTGATTTGGCAAATCTAACACGTTCACTTTTTAAGTTTCCTTCATCTCTTACTAATAAAAAAGAGCTTTTTGATAGTTTTTCACACAATCAAATGAATTTAAATGTTTAATATAATAAGTATTCAATGATTATTAATCTATTAAGATAAGATCAAAACCTAATTTTAATGATTTGGAGAAAATAAAGGTTTTAAATGAATTAATTTATTAGATTACCTATTATAATGATATTAATCTTAAAATTATGTTAATAGTTAAAATTAATTTTTTCTTTCTTACTTTCTTTCTGATTATTTTTCTGTATGCATGTATGTATATATTTATGTATATTAATCTATATATCTTTAAATAGTTTTATTAAAATAACAAATAACTCCAAAAATTAATTTTATTTCTTTTAAAATTCATTTCAAAATATGGAATTTGATATAAATATAATCTTTCAAACTTTTTAATAAATTAAATAATTCTTCAATAAATATTTTTACTGATAGGTATATATCTAAGCTCATAAATTAATATAAATTATTACTCATCTATTTATATACATTAAAAATTAATTTTAATAATTTAGAACAATAAAAAAGTTTTACATAAATTTTACCTATTTTAATGAAATACTTTCTTACTTTTTGATTATATACCTGCCTGCCTGTCTGTATCTATCTATCTACCTATCTTTAAACAGCTTCATTAAAGTAACAAATAACTCCAAGAATTAATTTTATTTCTTTTTAATTTCAATTCACAATATAGAATTTTATTTTAATCTTTAAATTTTTAAAATAAATTAAATATATTTAAATTAAAAATGTTTGCCGAAAAGTATTTATTTAAGCTCGTAATTTAACATAAATATTGAAATATTTTAAATTATTTTACTATAATAAATAATAACATATTTCATTTAGATTATAGAATTTTCATAGAGAAAATACAGTTTTTTATGTCAATGGTTAAATGTAAATCGATACACTTTTTAACATAAAAAATAACATGCTCATCATATGTTTGTTACTCATTTCAGATAAATTTAAAAAGCTATAAATAAAATCTTTGAATATGTAGATAAAAACAAATTATATTTTGAAATATTATCAACTATGTTGGTTGATAAAGATGATAATTATATAATTAGTTTTATTTTTAAATTCATTTTTTAAAGGAAACACTATTTATTTATTTAATTAATATAATTTTAGTACAGTTTTTTAATTTAAAATTATCAATATTTTTTCCTTATTCAGTTTTATTTCATTAATACTCAGCAATAAATTTATTTTATAGTTACAAACATTTTTTTAAGTCCAATAACTTGGCTATTTGTTTTCTATTTTATTATATTTATTTTTCATTAAATTTATTCAAAATATTTGGTTTATGCAGTTGTAATATCAGATTCGAGAAGACCACCATAGACTTAATTTTTCCCTTTGAACTATGAAAAGAATTTATAGTAACTTGATCTGTACAAACTAGTTTTAATTTCCACACTCGCTTTGATGTTATCTTCATGATTTTTATTATTATTTTAATTAACTAATTCTGCTATAACCTCATACTCATCCACATTGTCTTCATCTTATGGATCTTCTTTAAGATTTGTTTAATTAATTTCATTAAATATTTATTTTGGAGAGTGATCATCATCACTAATTTACATAAATGCATTATTCTATTAAATATTATGATAATTTTCTGCTAACTTTTATGCTCTTACGTTATCATTCTCAATATTTTCTATGTTTTTACATTCTTCTTTGTTCCCATTATTTTGGTTTTATTGATTTTGAGTGCTTAAAATGTATGCCATTTCTTGGTCTGATGGATAATAAGAAACTACCTTTTATCCAATTTACAATATTGATGGTGGTTTCTCATGATTATCTTAATGTGCTAAATTATTGACAACCATGTTTTAATGCAGATCAAGACTGGTCTGATTTTATAAATTTAATGAATTCAAGTTATAATTAATAGAGCTTTATCTATAAATAGGTTTTATTTGCTATTCTTCTGTGCAAGTATGGTCTAATCTTACTATTAATAAATTATTAATGTTAGAGGGATCTTCAGATTTAAATTATCTCTATTTTTGGATCTTTGCTTTTTCAAGTGTAGAATGATCATTTTATAAAATCATATCATGATTATTTCTATAAACAAAAACTCCTTCAAATTTTTTCATTTACTCTGTGTGAAGATTAACTAAACATATTCTCCAATTTCTGTTACATTTTATTTTTTTTGTTATTTGAGTTTTCTAATTCAGATTTTTATCTTCTTTTATCTGCTTAGCATAAATGTCTCTATAAATCTCCCTTTATAATTCTATACCCTTTTTGCTAAGATATATTTCTATTAGTTTCGTATGAAACATTTCCTTGTCTTGAAGTTTTCTAGCTCCCTCCTCTATGATCATTAAGACTTCAGCTATTGATTAAAATATTCAAAATTCAAATTTATTCTAAATAAATCTTGTATTTATTACGTCCTTAGGCTTTGAGAATATCTTCCTAAAGAGTGTCTAATAGCACTAATCCAACAAGAAAAACAGTTTTTGCTCCATACAAAATGCAGTGGTCAAACACTACTGTGCATAACTTTAATTTATTTTTATTATATTTTCTTAAAAAATATTTAAATTACTTACTTATTATGAAAGACTGTTCGTATATAAGCAGATAAACCATGACGTTGTAAAGATGTTCACATCTATTTTTATATCCTGAAATTTTTTGAATACTTTTGGGTTGTGAGCTTACAAGAGATTTTTAAAAATATTCTAGTCAGCAATTAGTCCTATCATATTATTTGTGTAGTAATCAAGAGGTATCATGCTTTCTAAAAAATATTTATATATCCAAAATGCTTCCTAGATAGTAAAAAATAAATATCAATTTGATAAAATAAGTAATTTCTAGATTAAATTTTACCTCTTCATCAAATTGTAAGTTAAGTATAAACTTTGCTATGAAATTCATTCCTTAGCAATATCCAGCAATGCAATTTAATTTTGAATACGCTGACAAAACATTTCGTAGTTTATCTACTGTTTATTTGACGAGCTATGGAAATTGTTCTAATTCCTCTTTGTTAAAACTTCTCAGTAAATCCTTTTCTATAAAATCTTCATAAACATTTGGTATATCCTCGCTTTTCAAGATTTTTTTAAAATAATCTTTGTTATCTTTCTTTTGATAAAAAGCATCAGTTGCAATAAGCCACATCTATTTTATTTACATGATAATTCATTAATTAATTAATTGTTCTTTGCGATCAAATATTTTAATTAAAATGTTTACTTTTTTCCTATACTGCTCATTTAAAGATGAATAAAACTACTTATTTTTGAACTTTAGCCTTAATATTTTGCAAACTTCTTTGTGAAAGCAGCTTTTTTTTTAGTATTCGTCAATAATCTAATTGAATAATGAAAAACATATTGCAAAATTTACTATCTTTTCAGTTAAAATTTATATTTAAAAATTAATACTTAAGGAACTAAATGATCATGTGCGTATTTTATTAAATTCTATTCATTTTAAAGCTTCTGTTTATCCAATTTCTATTTTTCTAGAAGAAATTCCTTCATTTATATTTTTTTAATGATATTATTTCTGATGTTTCCATAAAAGAATAATCTGTGTGATTTCTGCTTGTTTAACGAAATTTCAGCTATGTCAAGAGGAGATCTTAACTTATAAAATTCCTCCAGATGAGAAGATTCTTCTTTTTCTTTGCTTTTTTTATTTTTATCTTTTGTCATTCTCAGCAGAAACTACTCTAAAATTTTTTGAATCTATGCGATCGTAATATTTCAATTAATATTGCGCTAAAATTGGTGTTTTTACAATAATATATAAAATTTACAAAGAAATATTTCTTAAACATCAATAACTAATTTCTACAACTAAGAGTTTTTTTTCATAAACTCTATGTTCAAAGTTTTAAAATGTAATTAAAAATATTTATGATTGAATTTTTAAAATATTAGTAAAATAAATCATTGATATTATCAATCATTCAAAATTTAATAAAATTTATGATTTCTGTAATTTCATTTAGTGAATACCGATCAAAAAAATTTTCCATCTTATAAATTTAACTTATTTATTTGGCTAATTAATTTAAATAATGACATTATTAAAATCATATTAAATATTAAAAAATTGATAAAAGTGATTCCTTTTTAAAAGACAAATGAATATTAGAAATACTTGTGTTTATTAATAAAAAGATTAAGTAAATTTAATATTTTAAATTCACATCTAGTCTTTAATTTTAAATAATTTAAATTCAACTCTAATTTAATATTTTCTTTTTGAATCAGAGCTAATAAGATCAAAAATATTTTTATTTTATTTAGTTATTGTTTTATTTATTTTATTTAATTAAAAAAAATTAATTATTATTCTATATAATTTTGTTTTATTTAGTTATTGTTTTATTAATTTTATTTAATTAAAATAGATTAATTATTATTCTATTTTTTACTTATTTTAATTTTAAATCATTTTCATTTATTTGGTTATTGTTTTATTAATTTTATTTAATTAAAAAGGATTAATTATTATTTTATATAATTTTATTAATTTTAAATTAATAATAATTTTTATATTTTTATTTTAATTTTATTTGAAAAAAATAAATATTTTATTCTAACTTTGTTTAAAATAGAAAAAATAATATTTATTAAAAATTTGTTTTATTTTGTTCAATATTTAAAATTATTTTTAAAATGAAATTTATTTTTTCTTTTAATTTGATAAAAATCAAAAAAAAATTTAAATTATTGAGATAAAAAATTGTTTTCAAATAAATTTTATTTTATCCAGGAGATAAAAATTAATTAATCAAGAATTGATTTTTTTCCTAAAATTAGCTCATAATTTATTGATATATTCATTATATAAAATCAGAGTTTTCAAATTTGGTAATATTTATTTTTAATTAAATAGTTATAATAATAGCTAGTCGACGTCACTTATAAAATCTTGTTTTATATATAGTTATGAATGCAACAAATAATATTATAAAATTTAAATTCAAATAAGATATAGAAGGTGATTATTTTCTTACTACGTATTTATAACTAAAATAGAAAGTATTAAATTTAAAATATGTTTATGATATTAGGTATTATTTATTAAATTTTATTTCTGTATATTTTTGCTACTAGTTATGTGAAATCTTACTTGGATGATATTGTAATTAAATTTTTTTATACTTTTATCACATTGACTGCTCAAATATATTTTGAGTTTGCATAATCATACTTTGTTTTGTTAGGAGCACTAAATTTTTAGGAGTTAATTTTTATTATACTTAGTAAGTTGTAAGTATTCAAAATTTCTCTCTATTATTTTACATTGATTTGTTAATCTATTACTAAGTATTGATATTTGTAACTAAAAAAGCAAGATTTTTTCTATTTTTATAATTTTTAATGGTAAATAAAAATATTTTGGTATGTCAGAGTACGTAAGCAAAAATAATTCCAAATTTAACCTTACTATGTTCTAATTTACACTTTTATTTTAAATTATGAAGTGATAATAAAAGAATTGGCAAATTGTAGAGTCACTTAGCAAAATAAATATAAAGAGAATGTACACCAAAATGCTAAAAATAAGCAAAAGGAACTTTTTATAGCTTATATTTAAAAATACGAAATCAAAAAATCAATGAATAATTGCTAAAAAATAATTTTAAAAAAATTGAAATGTATGAAATGTTAGTTACTATTGAGAATTCTAAGATATAAATGAAAAATAATGAATGATGTCTATTAGTAAAACAATAATTAGGTAAATGAATATATATACAAGAAAGCTATGTTGGAAATAGGAGTTAATGACGTAGGTGTAAATAATTTAAAATATAGGAATTTCTAAATGACGCAAAAATTCTTTGTTATGACGCAATTTATTAAATTAAATTAATATACAAATTTGTATTTAAGCTTATATCCCAGTATTTAAACAGAATTAAAGTACTAAGTAATCATTTAATATATATACTAAAACCATCAGAAAGACAAGCATTCATTCATTAATTGACTGATTATAGTATTTATTCGATTTCTACTTCTATTATCAATCAAGATATTCTTTGCATTTAAATACTGATATAGGAAAGTTGTATGAACGTTAAAAATAAAATTAAATTAAAGTAAAATAAAATAAAAAAAATATACAAATAGAATAAACTCACTCACACATACACACAAATGGGAGTATACTCTAAAGGTGAATTCAAGGTCATGGGTTATGAACTCAAGAAAGAGTATTGCATATGGTTAGGTTATATGCACATACTTGCTGTAGCTGGTCTTATCTACTGGCTTTTATAAGAAAAGGAATTGTTCACAAAGAGTCTTTACATGTTCCTTATTTTCCACTTGATGGGAGGTTTAGGTATTACTGCTGGCTCACATCGTCTCTGGGCTCACAGAAGTTACACTGCCAAGACTCCCTACAGAATTTTGGTTATGCTCTTTAACAGCATGGCCTTCTAAGGTTCTATTTTCCACTGGAGCAGAGACCACAGACTCCACCATAAATTCTCGGACACAGATATTGATCCTCACTCAATGAACAAGGGATTCTTCTTTGCTCACGTTGGCTGGTTACTTGTCAAGAAATCTCCTGAACTTAAAAAGGAAGGTGAAAAATTGAATATTTAGGATCTTAAGGATGACCCTGTTGTTATGTTCCAAAAGAAGCACTACTTCTTGATTTCTACATTGGTCTGCTTTGTTATTCCAAGTAATTTTTTTTCTTTTATAAATACAAAAAAATTATAATAAATTTTGCCAATCGCGAAAACAAACAAACAAACAAACAATCTATAAATAAATTATCAATTTACTTAGTCATTTGCATAAATGGCTGTTAAGAAATTGAAACAATAAAAAGTGTTCATAAATCCAAATTTAAAATGAATTTTGATAAAAAAGCTTGTTAAAAAAAATCATTTTGATTCATTAATTAATTTATGCCAGTTTAAATATTCTAGAAAACTAATTTTTATTAAGCTAAATATTCTAAACATCAATTTAATATTTAATAGCTGTCATTATGCAATACACCATTGGAGGAGGATTCATCTACAACTTTTTGATGAGCTGTTTCAGATACGTCTTTATGCTTCACACTACCTGGTGTGTAAACAGTGTATGCCACATGTTTGGTAGCAGACCTTATAACGAGTCTATTTTACCCACTGAAAACCTCTTCGTTAGTATTATTGCTCTCGGTGAAGGATGGCACAACTGGCATCACGAATACCCCAGAGATTGGAGAGCTGCCGAAAATAAATGGACTAAGATCAACTTTACTTCCGGCTTTATCAAGTTCTTCGAATTTTTGGGTCAATGTGATACCAATGGAATTAAGAAAAACGAATCTTGAATTATTTGCAACATATAAAAAAATAGCTTAACAAAAGCGTGAATTAATAACTAATTAACAAAATATTGGATGATATGCATAATTATCAAAAATATATCTACATCTAAAAATTTTTCAAAACTTAATATAAATCAATTAAAAACACAATCAAACAATCTATCTATATTAGCTTTATTATTATCATTCAAAATATGTGCTCAAGAAAGAAAGAATAATAAAGTAAGCTAGAAAAAAATAATGTCTAAGTAGAACTGAACTGCCTGCCTGCTAACTCCCACTTAATTTATAATATAAAATTAATTATTATTTTAAAATGCACTACTCGTTCTTTATAATATTTTTTGTTGTATTAAAATAACCTAAATGTTCTCCTTTAACTCTCAAACATAACCTCTCCTATAAATTTTTAGAACAAATAAATTCTTTTGTCTGCTTGCTTGCAGTGAGTGAAAGTTGGAAGTAAGTTAATCAAAATAGCTATTTTTTTACTTTAATTGGTAAATATGTTTCTAAATTCCTAAAAAAGGAATTACTTTTTTATTTTTTGCAAATAACAAAATTAATTGACGTACTAATAAAAAAACTGGTTAATTTAATTATGAATTACTCACTTTAAAAAAGATTTCAATTTACTTGAAATTTCAAATAAAAATGCAGAACTTTAAACAAAACTCTAGAATTTTCATGAATTTCAAAGATAAAAATACATGCTGAAAATTGTAAATGAAGTTAATTTCACAAGCTGCACTTGACAATTTTGTTTTTTAAAAAAGCTTATTGTTTTTAAAAAATAGTTTTTTAGAAGAGAGAAAAAGAAAAATAGAAACTCGTTTATTAATTATGATTAGATTTGGCATCATAACTATTAATATTAGCGTAATTTAATCTCTCCAGCGCGTTATATATCATCATAAACAAAATAAGAGGTAATTTATTTATATTTTTTGCATAGTTTGTGTAATAATTAAAGTTCTAGTTAAAAATCAAGATTTCTCTCATTCAAATGTTTTTATAAGCATTTTAAAACTTTCATTTTTATTTAAGTGCTTTAAAAATTTAAACAAAAATATGAAGCTTTTTTATAAAATCAATAAATAAACAAACTATGTAGATAAATAAACATAAAGCAAAATGTTTTAATAGCTATTTGTTTGTTTATTTATTTATTTGTATTATTTTTAAATCTATTTTGTAATTTTCAGAGTTTTGGATGAAGATTTTACATCTTTTGAATCCATTCGTATCCTTCAGCAAAGTAGCTGTTATTCATTTCGTTTTTATTCTTAGCCCAATCATATAAAGTTTCATATGGTTTTCCACTTGTAAGTGCTATTGCGCTTCTCAATTAAGAATCTTAGAAGCCGAATGCTTCAACTAAAGGAAGAGCATCTCTTCTAACTTCTAAAAGCATTTCGTCTCTCAATTAAGTTAGGAAAGTGAAGTGCTTAGGCTCTAAATAGTTATTTTCTATGAGTAAGTAAGGCTTTTAAGTAATTCTAGAAACAGCATTCAAAATACATAATTTCATTACTAAATTCTTTACATTTTCTTTAGTTTATCTATGAACAAATTCAACATAGTTATTCATGGTGAACAAATTAATATGGGCTTTTGAAGCTTCAACTAAGTCAATTCCTATTAATCATTTAAATATAAAAATTATTTTATTTATTTCTTTGTTGATTCTTTAATTTATTTGTTTGTTTGATTGTTCGTTCAAAAATTGTAAATGACTTGAAAGTCTTTCTATCTTGTAGAGAGAATATTTAAATATATAATTAATTAATTAATTTGGGAGTTAAGAATTCGATCAAGAAAATCGATTAGGAGATAGTTTGATTTTTTTAAATCAAATTTATCTCTAATTATTGATAAAAATAAAAATTTATTTCAAGAGTATCTTTTGTGGAAAAGAGTGGGAGAAAATTTATTTAAATTTTTTAAGAATATTATTAATCTAAGTATTTTTGTATTGACTTAATAAATTGTTTAATTTACCTGCGTATTCATCCCAAGCCTACTTAGGTGGCTTTCCGTCACTGACGTGTTTAAGCATTTTGTCAGCAGCATTTTAAATAGCAAAGACAGCTGATGCAATCATTATTTTTCTTAAAACTTCAATATTTCTCAATTCGCCTACAGAGTTTACATTTTCTAATTTAGAACCCAAAAATTCAGAGGCTTACTTTAAATATTAAACTGAGAAACCAATATTTAAACCTTTCATTGCTTTTTCGTATTGCTTGAGCAAAAATCTAGCAACTTGCATGTGTAAGACAGTATTTTCTCCTTCAAGAGTTACCATTGGCTTCCATTCTTAAATCATACCTAAGATTAATTTATAAATAAAAATGTATTTAACCACAGAATTAAAAAGGTTAATTAGATCATCTCTGACGTATTTATTCAATCAAATTTATCTTTTTCAAGTTAATACTTCTTTAGGAGTAACATAATATTTTTCAAATAAAAAATGAACATCATTTACCTGGAATACCTGAGTAGTGGTGGAATCCATGACCGCCACATGCTAATCTACATTACTCTAGGTAGTATAAAGTTGTTTCAGTCCAAGTTGCTTTAGCGCCTATTTATTTATAAAGTATTCATATTAAATCATTAAAATTAGAAACATATTTTTCAAAATTTGAATGAAATCTTGAATATTTTTATTTACCAGAAACTACGACGTGCATTTCATTTAATGTTGAGAAATCATCTTTTTATACTCTATTTAGGAGATCGTCATTCAAATCCCAAATTGTATAGCTGCTAATTAAAATGCCATATATTTCTGCTAAAGGAATTAAAAGCTTTTCCTACTGAGTTTGATAATCTAATATTTTTCTATTAAAAAAATAAAAATATTTTTCATAAATTATTTTTAGAGCTTGAAAATAAATTAATGAGAATCAAAAATTAAATCAATAAAGAAAATGTTTGATTAGTTATTCTTTCTGTTTTTCTATCTATTTAATTGTTTAAATATTAATTAGCTAGTTAACTAGTTAGAGGTTATACTTAATGTACTTATTTTTTTAAGAAATAGTAAAAAGGAAGTAATAAGGAGAATTTAACTCTTATTAGAGCCAAATAAAACAATACCTTTCTTGATTACTAGAGTCGTTGAATTATTTACGCAAAATAGAGTAACGAATAGCAACATTAAGGGCTTGTGTTAAGGTTCTAGGGAAGAAGCAGGAGATAGCAAGACGGGTTTAAAGCATGACTGCATATCCGATTTTAGCATTTCCTGGTTAAGAAAATATACCAGCCTTAGAAACTTTTGCATATCTCATAAGCATGTTTTCTCTTGGAATGCGAACATTATTGAATCTAACAAAACCATTATCCTTTACATTAAAACCAACTTTAGGTCCAATGTCACCAACTGTAATACCAGGAAGAGGCTTGCGAGTCTTGATGTCTCTAATAGGGACTAAGAACGAGTGTACGCCATAGTTTTTACCTGAAATTTTAAAAGCAATTTCAAAATGAGTTGAGTGAAATAAATATTTAAAAAACTAAAACTAGGAATAAAATGGAATTTTCAGAAAAACTTTTGATATTTTCATGAAAAAAGAGTTTTTTTTAGTAAGAATAATAGCTTTTAATAACATATAGAATAAAACATCTAAACTTACCTAATAAGTTGAGCTAGGCAAATACCATTGCATGAGTGCACCAGATTCCAAGTTCTCCAACCCACCATTTTGTAGAAGTGGGAGTAGGAGAGTTAATGATGAATTCTTGTGTTTCAGGATCGTAAGTGGCTGTTGTCTCCAAAGATTGTACATCTGAACCATGCCCTAACTCAGTTTAGCAATAGCAACCAACAATTTCATAACTGTAAATTCTTGGAAGCCAATCTTTGCATTGCTTATCAGATGCTAAATACTTAATGCATGGCACAAACATGACTTGGTGAACTCCTGAGGGGAAACTGAAGGGGAATTAAATAAACATATTCATAATTGTCTAGGGTTCATTGACGTTTTGTCTCTGGTTGTCAAATGTGATGAATTCAACAAACTTACGAGCTGAGTATTTAATTTATTCAATACGACTAAGATTGTAGTAATTAGGGTCGAGTTAAAGCTCCTTATTGTTTTAAATAATCAAGTAGTCGTTTTTGATATGTCTGGCTTGCTCTTTATTTTTATATGCAACTTCTTCAAGGTCTTCAATCTTTACGGATGCTCTCTCCAACTCTCTAAGAAATTCTGGGTCCATTTTAATTGATAAGAAAGAAATAAGTATGGTGTTTGATGATTGATATCTATCTATCTAAAAATATTTAATGCTTTTGCTTAATAATTATCTAGAAAAGGGTAATAATTGTTCTCCTTTACTGTATTTAGTTTTTGTTCAAATTTTGTTATCTTTTTGTTTAATAATTAAATTATTAAAAGGTTTCCTCATATAAAGATTTAATTGGTTTTGAAGTCATTTATTTCCTTCCATATGAGGCAAGTGACGATTGAGTCAAGCTTACATCATACGATATGTAACATCTAAAGCTCAACAGAAATTATATTATTTTTTTTTCTACCATATTTTTTCGTTGTATTTATAACCAAAATTTAAAAATAGCATGATTTTCTCTATACTACCTACTGCAATCAACCAAATATTTTAATTAAATTTTTATTTATCAATTAATTTGTTATTAAATCTACTTTAAATCTTATATTCTTTAATTAATTTCGTTTTACTGACATACTGTGTATAATAGTAATATCTTTTTAGATTAGATTAGTTAGATAGATAGACGATTATTGCATATTCCTTTATAACAATTTTTACTCTTCTGACCCTCTATTCAAATCAAATAAATTAACTCACATTTATATATTAACTCCTAAATCATTCATTTATTCTTTTCAAGTATGTTATGTGAAAAATTAGCTTTTTCTATCTCAAGCAACTGCCTATTTATATTTTTTCAAAAAATCTAATTGATAAATAAATAAATACTTCTCGCAATAAATATATAGTTATTAAATAAATGATAATTAAAATTCTAAATTATATTAATTAATTGCTACATTTCATGTTTAACAATTTTCTAAAATTCTAAATTATTATTTCTTCTAAATCTTTTTTGATATTAATTAAAAATTATTTTATCTAATAAGAATTTAAATTATTATCGATAAGTCGTATTTTTTTATTTTAATCATCTATAAATGGATAATCTAAATTTTTCTAGTAATTAAAATATTATTAGCTATTATATTACTAAAAGTATATATATTAATATAAACAAAAAAACATGTAATTATTAATTTAAACATCACTAAATAAATCGATTATTAACATAAGTAAATGAAAGAGAGAAAAAAACAATTAAATTGGTCTTTAATTTACCATTAAAAAATATTCAATTGTAATAGTTTACTTATTTAATTTCTAAAGATTATTTTTTAATGTTTTTAACTTTTTTGATAGTTCCTTGATAAATCTATTTTAAATCATTTACAAATAGCTATTTTTAGATAAATTAATACTTAATAAATTTATTTAATTAATTTCTTGATAAATTTTTAATGATGATATATTTATTGTTTTTTAAAAATTAGATCAGTCATCTGTTATTAAAATTAAATAAATGTAAAAGAGAAAAAAAATATTGAAACTTTAATTAGCCATTAAATCTTAGTTAACTATCAAAATGTTAATAGTTTAATTTTTTAATTTCTAAAGATTATTTTTTAATTTTTTTAACTTTTTTGATAGTTCCTTGATAAATCTATTTTAAATCATTTACAAATAGCTATTTTTAGATAAATTAATACTTAATAAATTTTTTTAATTAATTTCTTGATAAATAAATTTTTAATGAAGATATATTTATTTATTGCTTTTTAAAAATTGTATCAAAATCATCAGTTATTAAAATTAAATAAATGTAAAAGAGAAAAAAAATATTGAAACTATAATTAGCCATTAAAAATAAATTAAAATTTAAATGGTAATAGTTTACTTATCTGATTTCTATATATGATTTTTAATACATTTTCTTTTTATTATACCTCAATAAATTTTTATTAACTTTTTCTATATTTTTTAATGTTTTTAAAATTTTAATGAGGATATATTATTGTATAAGAATTGAATAAAGGATATTTGGTAATAAAATATTAAAAATACTGTTAAAAAATGTGTTGCATATTAAGAAAGGGCAAACAAATAAATATAAACTGATATATTCGTTAAGAAAATGTAAATCGATACAATCGATACTTGTTTAATTTTATGAATTAAATTGTTAGAATTGCAAATGTAATAAATTGCAATAATTAGTTCCAAACAAGATGATTATTTTATAATTTAGTATTTAATAAGATAATATATTGATAATTTATTAACATTAGCTAAATTTTGGTAAATTTATCATAGTAACTTGGTCTGTTCACTAAAGGATTATTAACAAAATATTTATTTGATTTTCAGTAATTATCAAACAAGATTGAGGTAAATTCATATAAATTGTTAATTATAGGTTTGGTCTTATAATTTTATTCAACTTATCTTTAGTTTAATAAATAACTAAAATTTTCTACAAAAATAGCTAAAATGAGCTAAACATTTCAAAGCGAAAAACATTTATATGATGATAAATCTACAGTAAAATTCCAATTAAATATATTCAAACTTATTTATAATTGTCCTTAAATATAGACATTTTATTAACTTTTTAAAATCTTAATGGTTGAAAATAAAAGCATACAAATGATTGAGGTAACTAAATTAAGAAATATATTCCATGATATTTCAAACTTTATTTTATTGATACTGATAATTATTAAACTATAAAACAGGAACTCAAAGATATTTTGAGGCAGTTCATTTATTTTTAGACACTTTTTCACTTCATTTCAAATGTTTTTCCTTGCTTTAACTTCATAAATACAGTAACATAAATCATTGCTTACTTTTGTAATATGTTGGCATTTTTACAATACTAAAAATAATTCAAAATAGTTTATTCAGCTGTTTGAAGTAGTAAGTGAAGATGAATTAAACACAGATAAAAATGCAGATTTTATAGTTAGAATTTGTTTGGAAAGTTTTTCATTTTCACAAGTTTAAGAAAATTCATTCTTAGAGCAATATAACTGGGGTTAGTTTGCTAAAAAATGCCGCATCATTTAGAACTAAGCTAAGTCTCTTACTAAAATTGAAGGAGAAATTGATAAAGAGCAATTAATAAAAAATGAATAATGCTAGCAATATAAATATTTATTAATATAACAATCTAAATTTATAGTATGCTTAAAAAAGTACTAAAATTAAAGAGATATCACATATAATAATATTATAAAATGTATTCCTTAAGTATAACAGATAACTTCAAAGAGAACGCAAGATAACATTATAAAAAGCATTGAAAGCATCAACTTATTTGAAAATACTGTAATTACTCTTTAATAGGATTAATTTGTCACACCTAGAAAGTCAAAGTTGTAAAAATTTAAAAAAGATGCTTTATGGTTTCTGATATCAGGAAATGGAGTTGTTGAATAAAGAATAAGTGAAACTGTCACTGTTCCTATTTCTACTATTTCTGAAGGTAGTCTATTTGGAGAGGAGATTCTATTTTAGAATTTAAAAAATGAATAAGATGATAATGATATAAATTCGAGCTTAGAAAATATAAAATAATTCAAAGAATAGATAAATGAAGATTAAGGAAGATTTTAGCTAAGAATAACTTCTAAGCTAGGTAAAATGTACTGCATATAAAAGGAATAGATTTTATTGATTTTGCCTAGTAAAATAGTGAAAGAAATCTAGACCAATTTTATTTAAAAATTTAATAATAGAAAAAATATCCTAACATCTTAATTAGAATGCTAAAAATAGTAAAACATTTAAGTCAGTGAAAGGAAAAAAAATATAAGAAGACAATTCAGTGAAATTTTAAATACAAATAATATCTAAATAAAATAAACAAATTAAAGAGAATCTTTTATGGATAACTAAGAAGATTTAATCATGCAAAGGGTCATCGACAAGAAATAAATGATATTAAAATTATAGGAAAATTAACTTGCCAAAAAGGTTTTATTTGCTGATTCTTCGCACTCTCCATAAAGAGATAGTGTTTTATAGTTTAATGATAATTCAAAAACAGAAAGGAAATCTTCAAAAGAAATTAAAAAAAAACCAAATATTTAGCTTGTTCTTAAGGAGAAAAAATCAAATGATAAAACAAATTAAAGTAGCTTAAATGAGCAACAAAAATTCTTTTCTGTAGAAAATGAACAAAATATAAACTCTTCCTATAAAACTCTTTTGTCTTCGAAGCCTACTGTTGAAAAAAGATATCTTAATAAAAAAATTTTTAATATCATAAATTAAGGATTTGATTTTGGAACAAAAGATAAATAATCTGAGTATAACAAAGAGCATGCTATTAAAATGCTTTAACTAAAAAATGGAATCATCAATCCAATAACTAAAGCAAGACACCCGAGCATATATGAACATTAAGAAAAAATGATTCTCAAATAATAATAAAAGATATAATCGATAAGCATTGCTAGACTGCTTGACAATACTCCAAGTCAGCAATCAATTTACAACTAATTTACGAATTAAGAAAATAATCAAATAAATATAACAAGCTTGCAAAATATTGAAGATAGAAAATAATCTTTTTACTTAACACCAAAAGAGTTCTGCCAATCTGCGCGTTAGTTAGAATAAAAATTTCAAGCCAGCTTTTAAAATACTTCTTCCAAATTATTACGTTATAACACAGTAGATATCTCAAAAATGGGTACTACTTAAGACTTTACACCCTTTTAAAATAAGACCAATAAAAATAAATCTTCAAATTCTATTAAAAGACCTTCAGATTAATCTAAATCTGATGAAATGTCTTTAATCTAATTTGGTTTAAACTTAATACAGATTCCTAACAATGAAATTAATGAGAAAAATAAAAGTTCAATATTGATCAACAAAACACTAAATTCAAGTAGTTTTAGTGATAATAATAAACAAAAGAGTTTCACTGGTTACAACCAAAACAATTAACGAGACAGCATTAATTTTAAAAGTGATGAAATTGGAAATCGTGGAGAGTTTTTATAAAATAAAGAGAGCAGTTTTGCTGATTTCATAAACAATACAAATAGAAAAAAATCAAGGTGCTTTTCAAATTTTATTCAAGCTAATAATTTCACTGAGGAAGAAAATAGTATGAGTTAAGCAAATGTTAATTATTAAAGTTAAAAAAAACTTTTAAGATAAAGAACTTGTAATTCAATTAATGAATTGTTAGATCTTTCTTAAATAGGATCTAAAAAAAATAATAATTTGTCATAAAATAACCAGTCTTTGAAATAAATTAATTCAATTTTTTCAGAATTGAACTCCAAGAATTTTATTAAAAAAGACATTAATTACAACTCCTAAAAAAGTTAAGATAATATTTTTAATTAAATATGTAAAAGCAATCAACAGAGTGCAAGAAAAACTACTAAGATATCTTTGCTTTTGGAAGAAAATGAAAGAATAAAAAGTGCTAGGAACTAAATCAGCTTAGATAAAACTAATAAATAATATAACAACGCCTTTGCAAGTGTAAATATAAATAAAATATTAAGTAAATCCCCATCTTTTGATCAAATTAACTTCATTTAAGGAAACATACAACATAAAAATAAATTTAGTGATAAAGATTAATAAAATCTATATTATATGAAAAATTAAGAAAATCAACAATGTTAGGCATCTCGAATTGATTAAATCGGATCACCTGTAAAGAATAGTACTACGTTTAATTTAGAGAAAACTAATGAAAATAGTTTCAATTTAAAAGGTTAAAAAATATCTTTCTAGGAAAAATATATTAAAATTAAATCTAATAAAGGTGAATATATACGTTTAAATAACTAAATAAATTAGATTGATAACAATCAAAATTCTAACTAAGCTAATCAAGATTAATTCTAAGTATCTGATTCAAAAATTCATCCGAGAGATAGAAAATTATTAAACTAATATAATTCATCACCTAAGAATGAAAAATAAATAAGCCAAATTATTTAAAATAAAGAACTCGTTAATAATATACGATTAAGAAGCTCTTAACAGTTTTATAAGTCTCCTAAAAAATCATATTAAAAATAGATATCTGATTAGAAACTTAAAGTAAATACAGACTCAAGCTCTGTTATGAAGTTGAAAAAATCTAATAATTAATAGCTTCAAAGATGCCTCACTTAAGATTAACTCCAAGAAATTACAACAGATTTTTACTCCTAAGCATAAGGTGTCTCTAGTAATGAATTAAGTAATTAGCAAAATATTGAGGACTAGAACCAATAAATATTTGAAGCTGATACTTTTGGGATTTAAAACATGAAAAATCTTAATTAATAAGTAAATGCTGAAAGTTGTAATAATTATAACAATTTTGCCTCCAGTAACAACATAGACATACTGAATTTAAGACAAAACGAATTAACCAGTTAAGAAAAATTACAGTAGTAGGAATACAATTATTAAAATTAATTTAATCAGAAATTCAATTTCAAATCTTACTTACTTCAAAAAGCTAAAAATAATTAGGCTATCAAAAGAAAGAATGTAAACATATAAAAAGATTTCGAACAACCTAACTTATTGCTTTGCAATAAATAAATATAAATTTTAGAACTAAAAAAGTCTTGAAAAATATTATATAAATTAAAATTGAATATAAAAATAAAAATTATAATTTATTTTAATTAAAATCAATATTTTTAATTATTCATTTTTTAAACAGTATTTATTTATTTTTAGGATAAAAACACATTAAAAAAAAAATAGATTTTTCTTTTATCAATAAAAAAATAATAAAATATCTAAAAATTTATTCATAATTAAATAAAAAGTATTATATAAGGCGGAAATCAATTTTCTTAAAAAGTCTAAATACCAAAATCCATAAAATTTTAAGGTAAATTTATTTTATAGTAAAGCAAAAAGTTAATTAAAGTTATTTTCAGTTTTTGTAGTATTATTAGATATATTTATTTAGTTATCTGTTATGTTATTTACATTTATTTTGTTAATCTTAATTTACATATAAAATAGTCAAAATTTTAAATAAAAATAATCGTCTGTAAAGTTATTTATAGGATCATCGAAAATTTAATTTTCATTACTTATTTATCAAATTTTATATAATGAAAAAATAAACTTTTGTGTAGTAAAAGTAGTAAGATTATCAACACTTTTGAATTAAAAAAATAATAAAATTCGTGTATCGAATAGATTTTATATTTCTTTGAAGAGAATTTTGCTGAAAGCTAAAATTAAATTAAGTAGACTTAGTAACATATATAATTTTAGAAAAGAAAATAAATAGTATCTTTCTGATAAAGCAATTATTTTCTTATTAATAATTTATAGTAAATATTATATAGTAAAATTTATTAATTAGTAAATAATTGTAATTGAGATTGTTTAATTCAAGTCGTATGTTATTTCAAAAAATTTATCAAAATCAAAATCTTTTTTGATCAATTTTTGATCTTTTAAATTGTTTAAGATCTATCTTGTATGAATTAAATTTCAATCTAAAAAGTAAATATTAAATATTTTTAAGTAGATATATTTAGAGACTTTAAAAGAAAAATATTTGCTTTAGTTAGATTTTAATCTTTGACTGTTAGAATTGTAGATATTAATTAATAAATTATATTGTCATTCTCTTCACATTTAATGCAGATTTAATTAAAGGCTTTGGAAGATATATATCGAACTACTTCTCATAGATAAATAAGATTGCTATGATTCCTTTAGTTAAAAAGAAAATTTTCCTATACTTTTCATTCATTTTAATTTCAATAGAATTCAAGTTCTGCTTACTGAATCTTTAGTTAACTGAAACAAAATCTCCTTCTTGGTTTTACATTTTTTATTTTATTTCTTCTTAGGTTTTTTCAACATTCCTCTACTTCTTTGATTATAACTTTTCATCATTCTTATTTTCTTTCTTCCTATGGTTCGAACCATTTTGAAACTGCTTCATTGAAAACTTCCATCCATTCAATTAAAGGATTGAAAATATAGCATCTTATAGCTTTTAAAAATTTTACAGAAATAACTGTAACCTCTATGAGGATTCATTGAAAAAAAAGAAAATTACTCAATAGCATATTTTCGATATATTCAATTATGATTAAATACTTTAAAATTAACATTTTTAAGAAATAATTTTAGAAAATTCTTTGTTAAATTACTAAAAAAAATAAATATATTATCTAACCAATTTAACCAATTCAGAATATTACAGTACTTACTTGTTTTACAATGTAAAATATATAATTTATGTAAGACAATAAAAATACTGTTAAAGTATTTAAAAGTTAACTAAAAATGTTTGTTTTAAAAAACATTCTAACTAAGTTATATAGAAAGTGAGAAGGATTTAGTTGATAAATTGCTAAAATTTGACATTTATTTATTGTTTTTTTATAAAATTTTTTAAAACTAAAAATAGTCTAAAAATTTATAAATATAAAGAGAAGTTTTTAAAAGTATTCTTGGACTATACTATATTTGATATTACTATAAATTGTTTAAGTCTCTGATTAGGCTTTTATCGCTTAACATACTTATTTGTTTTTGATAAAAACTATTAAATATTTTAGCTTACAAAATCTATTTGTAAGTAGGAGAAATAAATTTTATTGATATTTATTTATTATAAAACATGTTTAATTTTTAAGATAATAATTATAGAAAATTCGGTTTGAGGTTCATATGTATGTAAGTTGCTAGAATAGTTAAGAAGTTTATGAAAAAATAATATTTTTATAGGGATATTTGATTACTTAAAAAAATGGAAACATTTGTTGGTCAAATAAAATAAGAAATAGAACATTTAAATGATTTAAGAACAAATCTTTTTCAGAAAGAAAAATCAAATATTATGTAAATTAGGAACCAATATAAAACTACCCAAAAAAAGTAAAATAGTGGAGTTAATATCAAATTTAATTTTATGGATTTTCTTATCTTAAATACTAAATTTAATTAATTCAATATTGTTAATTTCGTAAAAGATTAAGTAGAGAATTTTAATTAAAAATCAAAATTTACAAAATTTCGATTGTTATTTTTCTTATTTTTAAGTGATTATGAATGATTTTGTTTGTTTGTTTGTTTGGATGGTTAGAGTTTTTAGGATTATTTATTTTTGCTAAATACTTATTTTAAGGCAACTCGAAAGCCTACTATGGTAATAAATATCTACCTGATGAATTAATTAATTAATACTAAAAAAGTAAAATGCAAATTAATTTAAAACCATTAACATTTAGCTTTTTGGTACATGTGTGTTAGTAATGTAAATGAAATTTGAGTATTTGAATTAATTAAGTAGTAAAGTAATTAATTACAGTTCTAATTAGCACATTATTATTATTATTATTTTTGCTCTACTATCTATCTATCGAATATAAACCCTTAAATTAAAAATTAGTGAGATAGTTAGTTTTCTATATTAAATTGTATGCAAACTATTTTTTTAGACTTCAAAAAAAAAGACCAAACAATATTTATTGCTACTTAATCAGATAAATAAATAGTATCCACAAGAAGGGAGAGATAAAATCCTAAATACTTTTAAAAGTTTTTCACATAAAATCAACTTCGTCTAATTTTGTATAAAAGCTGAATCATAAATGTCCTAATTGTCCTCTGGCAATCCTTCCAACGAAAGATCAATTCCTTAAGAAAGACCGAAAGATATGTATTCTAATTAGGGATTGATACCCTAATCAATCGTTGAAAAAAAGATACAGCAGCAAAAAAGGAACTTCCAAGAGAAACTAATCTAAGTAGCAATTAACATTCCTCAAGGGAATGAGGATAATATAACTTAAACTCATCTTGAAATTAACAGTTAAATATCTCCAATCACTCAGCAACACGTGACCATTGATTTCTAAAACCATGACTTAGAATCAAAGCCAAACGCCGTTTTCAGACAAAAGTCTTAAGATGATCCTTTTTCAGTCCCAGAGCTAATAGAGAATGAAAAAACAGCAGTAGCAAATCATTCTATTGAATGTAAATAAGAAAAAAATGTAATTGAAATTAAATTAATTTTGACTTTAAAGACTTGATTGATTAATAAAATTGAGTGTTGATTGATTCAATATATATAAATATAGAGAAAGAAAGAAATAAATAAATAATTGATTGCACTGATTTTTAATTGCTCTACTATTGTTTTTAATTTTACAAGTGCATGTTTTAGTGTAACAATTAAACAATTTTATTAAAATCTGAAGCACCTGCTAGTATAGTTTTATATGATATTACTAAAAATTATCAATTATTTTTATTAAGTCAAAAACCATTTCAATGATCGATCATTCATTTTTTCCTATATCAAGATATATTTTAATAATTACAAATAATTATTATTTTAATTGAATAGTCATTCCATAGCCTACCCAAGTTAAATATATTAATGAACGATAGCTAAGGTCCTAAGATTGTATTGAGTAAATTTGCCATCAGAAAAAACGAATACAGTATAACAAACAGTATCTAACAAAATGGAAATAGTAATCCTAATAAGAGCAACAATACAAATTCTAAAGACGAATAAATATACTCAGCTAGCTAGGGATGGATGCATAGCTAATTCAACCCATATCTAGACAATAATTTAAAAAAAGAAATGTATGTTATTCAAAAAATGGTAGAATTTTAATTTGATCCTGTGATAGCTAAGCAATTGATAGAATAAATTGATATGGAAAAATATTCTCGTGAAGAACTTATTTAAATGGTTTGTGAAACTATGCTTAATCACTGTGAAGAATAGAGAGTAGGAAAGAGAGTTATTGACAAAATAAACCAAAGCAAATTCGTGCATAAAATTGTTTCTTCAAAGACTATTTCTTAAGTAAACTAATCTGATAAATCACCAGTTGCTCCTTAATAAACTGTTTAATAACAGAATTTAAAGCCATAGCCAAAAGGAAATACATCTATTTTGCACTCGTTTAACAATAAAAATTAAAATATTCCTAGCAACAATAATATACTTTAGAAGGATGGGAGAGAAAGATAATAAAACATCAAGCAAGGCAAAAAAACTGTTTAGACAAGCTATATCTTTAATATGCCAATTACTCATAGCCAAAAGTATATCAAAATTGAAAACAATGTCCAGGACAAAGATGAAGGCAAGCTTTACACTTGCTAAATCTGCTGTTAAGAGTTTTTAGGCTCTGAATTTTATAGGCTGACTATATGTAGTCATAATTTCTGTATGCAATGTATATAAGCATATATTATTAACAAAATTAATTGCTCAGAAGTTTTAAATATTGTTTGTCCTTAAGTCTCCTGTGGAGCTAAAATACAAGATCTGTAGATTTAAAAAGTAATTTCACCTGACCTTTTCGAGAAATATATGAGATTTAAGAAAATAATGGTACTCAACTAAGATCCTAACATACGTTGTAAAGACATTTTAACTTATTTGTTTTAGAGCTTACAACTAACTCTTTTTTAAATCGAAAAATTATATCAAAAAATCTTATGTTACACTGAATTGAATAAGCATTTTTCTTATAATTAGATTGTTAACATTTTAATTAATTGACTAAATAAATAAATAAATATTTAGGGTGTCCTACAGTCGATTGCGATACTTACATAAGAGGAGACAAAGACAAAATTTGCTTACAATGTCCTAAATGTAATGAAAAAATGTGCTACCTTTGTAATAGTAAATGGCATGAAGGTATTTTAGCAATCATTTATTTATTTGTTAAGTAATAAATTTTTATGAATAATATAATTAATTAGGATCTTGTGAAGATGCGATGAACTAAAGTTTAATCCGAATGAAAGAAAAATTATAAATTAAACAATGTCCAAAATGCAAAGGAAGGATACAAAAATTTGATGGTATTTATTTTATCTATACTCAATATAATGCGTTAGATTGATTAAAGGAAAAAGAAAAAATTCAATGCTTTCACTAAAATTATTAAAATTTAGTTAGTTTTCACAAGATATTTATTTATTTATTTATTTTTCCCATTTTCCAATAAATTTAAATTTTATGCAAAGTAAAATTAACTAAATAATACCCTCATAAAGTACTTCTATATCTTACTCTAAAAATGATGATTTAGATAGAATAAAATTACTTTTTAATCAAATGAGCGCAAAGAAAAAAATTAATTTTCCCTTTTATTAAAGATTTTAAGTTTTCTTTTAACAAAAGGCTGCAACCATATGAAATGTTGGGTATGCTCCTATGAGTTCTGCTGGCTTTGTAAAAAACAGTATTCGAAATGGCATTATAGGTCTTGGAACATTGTAGGATGTCCAGGTAAATAAATAAATAAATCAACAAATATCATTTTAGAAAAAAAATAAAGACTAAATTTGTTTTTTTTAATAAAAAATAAAGATTAAATGTTTTCTGATGAAGCGCTTGAAGGATGTGACAAAACCTGTCTATTTTTAAGTTCAATTTTGAGATTAATTTTCTTGGCGGTTTTAGTGCTTTTAGGTGGTTCAACTGCACTTGTACTTTATGTCATTACAATGTTTGGTATGGCTTTGATCCTGCCAATTCTGATCGCTTGCAATTATTTTAAATCAACTATAGATTAACTATCAGATACGTCCAAATGCTTTATTTGGTTAGTTCTTTTTGCTTTAGGTGTCTTTTTATATCCATTATGGCTCTTTCTTTGCTTCATACCAGGTACTTGCATATTTGGACCTGAAATATATATGTATATTCTTTTCCTGATCTACAACGAAGATATGTATCGTTGATACCTACTATCGAACTTGTAGCTTATCCCTATAACATTTCTTTCTTTATCCTAAAACCTATTTTAGATACATAGAGACTTCCTATATATAATATATAAAACAATAAAATACCCATTAAAGTGATAATAATAAAAATTAGCATCTTAACTTCACAATAAATACCATAATTATTTAGCTTACAGATTAATTACAGCGATTAATAAATTAAATCTTGACTAAGAATACAGCAAATAAGCAATATTTGATAGATCATTAATGAATCTAATTTAAAAATCATACTAAAATTCCTTGCTTTTAAAATGCAATAAATATGTCCAAAACTAGACTCATTCAATTTCAAAAATAAAAAAAACAAAATATATTCTTAACTTACACTCTTATAAAATAAGCCATAAAAATTTGAGAAAGGGAATAAATAATTAATTATTTTACCACGTTATTTCAAAGGTAAATAAATTATGAGTAATTTGAATACTAAAAATCAATATTAGTGATTTATAATATGCATTAATAACTCATAAAAGTGGTTAGATTTGCGACTAATAACAAAAGAAAAAGAAATAAATTTAATAAAGATTCTCATGAAAAAATGTGTAATTAAAGAATTTTTTTCTTATATAAAAATAACCCTTTCTTAATGTTGCTTTTCCTTAATATATAAATTCCTTTAAATATTAATTAATATAATTTATTTCTATTTTATTTAGTATGAAATTATTTTTAAAATCCTATTCAATCAAATTTAACAACATTTGTAAAAATTTTATTACTAATATTCATAATAGCTATTAATTAAAGGTTAGATTAATAGTAACCTTGAAGTTTTATACCTGAAAATCTATTTGAATACCTGATATATTAATAATTTGTGATGTATATTTTACTCTCTACTAACTATTCCATTTCAAAAGATTTGCTTTTGGTATGAAAAGATTTTCAGTTTATTTTAAATACTTTCAAAGAAAACAAAAATATGATCACTCTGTAATTTACAAAATGCTTAAATCACTTATTCATTAAAATATAAAAAAAATTTGATATTAATAAAAAAGGTTACAGGATTTGATTAAATATTTGCATTACTTTGTAGCATTATTATAATTATAAAAAATTAATTTACAAAAAATTAAATATATATTACATACACATTTAAGCACTTATTCAGAGATACTGAATTTATAATTATTATTTAATGAAGATATCTTAGTAGGTAAATAAATAAATAAATCATCATTATGTAATTAATATCTAATTAATTCCAATCCATATACTTTAATTTTTAATGAAAATGAAAGTATGTTATTTAGTTTATTACTTCTTAATACTTTATTTTTTATGTGAATTTAGGAAATCTGCAAATTAACATAATATTTATTACAATCACGCTTTGGTTATATCTAATTAGCATTATCAAAGAATTACTTAAACCCATTAGATATTAAAAATTTACAAATTATTCTTCTTATAGAAATTTGATTTGATAAAAGCAAGATTTTCAGAAAATTAAATAAAATTTCAGATAACTAGTAACAATCATTCATTAGTAATAAATAAATAAATAAATAAATAAATACAATACAATACAATACAATACAATACAATATTAATAATATTAATGAGCAAATAAATAAATAGAATACAATATTAATGAGCAAATAAATAATTCTTTAAGTTATTTAATTTTTTAAAAGAAATTAATTTTAATTTTTTTAACAAGTGTAAAATGAATACCTAATTTTATAAAAAAGTTTTATATTTTTTAATGGATGGATATTTTTATGTAGTTAAAAAAAACGCAATTATGATTTTGAATTTGCTTACCATAATTATTGATATTATTATCCACAAAAAACTGAATTAATTTCAAAACTTTATTAAAAAAATTGTATCTCTTTTTACAATCTTCTAAATAATTTTTTCAAAGCTTTATAATAATAATTTTACTTAGACGAACAATTCAGCTTTTTAAAGACTATTTTGATTCGTTTTATCATAAATGTTGAGATAAACTGTTGAGGGAGATATTAATTCAAATGAGAATTTAAATGGCAAGTATCCTGTTAATTACCCTTAGATTTCAATTTTCATCAAATCTGAAGCTGATTAAATAAAATCGATGAGGAATCCTCCTTCCTTACCTTAAACTTATAATTTAATAAAGGGGTAGCATTTGAACTAGTATAATTAATAATACAATGGACCTAGTGCTGATCTAAAGGAGCTCAAGTAAAAAGAGTTTTCGTATTACTTGCTTCAAAATAAAAATACAGATTAAATATTAGAATTTGTAAAATTAAAGGCCTTCGAAATGAATTTAGATGAGAAAAAAATAAATTAAATATGTTAATAATCTTTTAATCAATTTGAACTGAGTCGCGAAGATCCAGGAAGCAGTCTAATGTAGATATTTTTAAATATTTATTTCAAAACAGAGTCTACAGTTGCTAGTAAAACTGAGAAAGAATTGTAATAAAAGAAAAATAAATAGCTTCTTAAGTAAAACTAAAATAATACTTAAATTACTAGCTAAATTAGAATAAAAGTACCTTCTTAATTCTAAAAATCAACAGACCATTAGTATGACCATGCTACTTTTATGAAAATCCCTTTAGGTTTGAGCTCTAACATCAATGAAAGTAATAAAATTATTAAACTAAAAGGACTAAATGTTAACGAAAATTAGCTGATTATGTGCAACATTTGTTGTGAAGAATGGTTTTATTCATAATTTTTTCGTATTTCTATGCAGTGCACTCATATATTTTGTATCCATTGTGCATAAAACTATCTAATTACCTAAATCAAAAACTCAAACGTGTTCTGTATCAAATGTCCACAAGAAGACTGCAGTGTTTATTTTTATGATCATGAAATATTTCTAGCTTTAAACTAAGACAGTTACTACATTAGAAAATACATGACTATAAAGAAACTTAAAATTTTAAATTCTAATCCAAGAACAAGATGTAACTCATTTATATTATTAATATTTAAATTAACATTATTTTATTTACCTGCAATAATAAAAATAAACAAGGGTCCTCACAAAGCCTTATTTTAAACCCCCTTTTCTTATATTTTTTAGATATGCTACCTTCATTGCTCAAAAACACTATCTATTCGAATAAAATTAATCTAATTTTTATTTTATTTTTAAACTTTTACTCAATTTTTTTATTCTGTGTATTAATAGGCATTTCAAATCAAACAATAACAGATTATAATGAGAAAGAAAAATTTAGATCTTTTTTTTTAATGCATAAAATATAAAAATGAATTTAACCTATTTTTGATAAATAATAAGTTTTTAATTTAGTTTATGCAGGTGTTAACAAATTTTTAATTAATATTTATGTAATTATAAATTGAAAATGATTTACTATAAAATTATAATAGGGTGTATAAATCCTAAATGCAACAACTATATAAAAGCTGTATAAGAAAGTGCTCTTACCTTTGGTATAACCAAAACACATGTAAGTTTGGAATAATTTTATGAATGTGACTAATGCAAAATGAAATTTTGCACAGTTTGTTATTATCCTGCTCATTTGGGTAAATTATTTAATTTTTTAATGCTAAATTTATAACTTAAAAAATGTTCATTTTTTCTAAAAAGATAAATCTTGTGAAGAAAATTATAAAATAATTTATGAAGAAATTAAAAAATAGAGAAGATAGAATAAAATGAGGCTATTTAATTAATTTTTTTTGAGAATATTTGGTACACTTGCAAAGATATTTCTATACATTTTATTTTATTTAGCATACCTAGTCTTTTGCATTCCTTTCAGCCTAATATACCCATAGTTTTTATTTTATTAAATTTAAAATAATAGAAGAGAGTAATATAATAATGTATTAAAATCAATAATATACGCATTTTTGACAATACTCAGCTTAATTTCTTTTCCATTAACCTATTTAATGCTAATAACAATTGGCATCGAAATCTACTTTTTACCTCGAGTTAAAAAGATTTTAAAATTATAAAAAAAAGAATATAAAAATAGCTAAACTTACTTAGTAAAAAAGGTGTGAATTTATGTATACAAAATAAAAAGAAATAAGATTTTCTTTTTAAAATTAATCAATTAATAATTTATACAAATTATAAAATAAAAATGTCAATAATGAATTTAATTTATTTAACAAAACTTATATCATTTGTTTATTTATGTCTGTCTATGTATGTGTTTATGTGCGTCTTTCATTTTTAGAGAGAAAAAATGAAGGAAATTCAAAATATACTTGTAAAATTATTAGCCTTTAAAATTGTGTAAAGAGTAAGTTATTAGATTTATTTTGAAATAAGAAAATGTTTTGAGAAGAAAATTATCTAATAATTAATTATAAAGGAATAAAATAGATGAAGAAATTACCACTCATTTAGATGCTAACAATTTATTTATGGTAATTGATTTATTCCTTAAATTAGTTTTAGTTGTTTTCAATAAACAAAAAAACTTATGAATATCTTTATTTTATATCTTTGTTTGTCTTATGAAAATATTACACAAATAAATTATAAGTTGATTAAGATATTTTAAATTTAATAAATTTGATTTTTTAAAATGATGATTGTATTTATCGCAAATAGAATATTGAAAACAACAAATTTCTATAAGAAATTGACTCATTTTTATAATTACAAGTAAGGATATCCAAGAAGAAAATAATAAATGACAAATAGAAATAATTTATGCTAAATTTTAGCTAAGTTTATTTTACTATAGAGAAAATTTTAATTACTTTTAAGTAAATATAAAATTGAAAAGACTGAGTATTAAATTTAAAATAATATATATGTTTATTACTATGTATGAATCGAATAAACAGATTTAACTACTGGTTAATTTTATTTTTTTTTTGAGAAAGTAATGAATTTTAGCAAACCTTACATATGATTAATTAATAAATCGCTATACATGTTTTTGAGTTAAGTTCGAAGTATATGATTTTTCTGACTGACTGATTGATTGATTGTTTTTTTGTTTGTTTTGTATGAATTGGTTTAACAAAAAATATATAAATAGATTTTATACCTACAACCTTAAAAATAAATAATAAAGAAAGCAATCTCCAAATTAAGTTTATTTAGAAATTGATTGATTGATTTATTTATTTAGGTTTAATTTATTCAAATGAGCTACAAAGTTAACAATAACAATAATGATGGCAATAACAATAGCGAGATCGTCATAGATATACCAGATGAGCGCAATGCTCTGAATGTGAAAACTCAGGCTACTAAAAACTCTAATCCTAAAAATCAGTTTAATAATTTTACAGACTTAGAGACAAAAATGAAGATCTTTGAGTAGTAGATAATTGCAGAAGGTATCAAGAAATAAAATTCGCAAAAATAAGATTTTTCAGCAAACCCAAGTCCTATGAACAAGCAATATACACTCACAAGACAACATTCAGAATAATACAGACCATCACCAAATAATAGTGATTATCTTAAGGATAGGGAAAGATAAATATCTTTACAAAAAGCAGCACCATATATGAATTAGTTCAAAAATCGTACAGAAAAAGCAGTTCAAGAGATTAATGTAAAAGACTAAAATATAAGCTATTAAAGATTTGATCCCTCATTAGACAATAAAGAGAAGAAAGTACTATTTTTGAAAATAAAGATTCTTGAAATGTAGTTAAATCTTCAAAGAGCTGAAGATTATATTGACAAATAGCTTCCTATAAACACTTCATCAAGAGAGTAATTAATGGAAAACCTACTAGACTATCTCCTTAGTGAAGATTAAAAGGAGAAAAATATGAGAAGAAGTATCAAGTCTCCAAAGAAAAAATAAACACAAAAACCAAATCCATTAATATTTCAAGGACTCGCAAACATAAACATGGCTATCAGTTAGGAGCTAGTCGATTGCACCCCTAAAACAGGGTTGATAAAGTAGAATCAAATAGTCAATTGTAATATATGCTGCTAAGATAAACTAGGCACTCAAACAATATAACTATCTTCTTTTTGGTAACTTGACAAAAATTTTACACCTTAATTAAGAATTTTTAAATGCATTTAGCTAATTAATTTAAAAAGAAATAATTAACAAGTAAATATAAAAATAAATAAATAGATTATTACATAGATTTTATTTTTATTAATAAAATTCACTCAAATATTTTCTTAAATAACTTACTTTTTTTTAAATGATTTTCGGCACAAATTCATTATTATTTATTGCATTGCAAATTCTTGTTCTCATTATTATTATTATTATTAAAATAGCACTCATTCTTTTTGTATTTCTTGCTTAGAAAAATATATCTCTTTTAGAATTTAAGATGGGAAATGCACACATATTTACTGTCCTCAAGCCAATTGCAAGAGTGTTCTCAATGATAAAGAAATTTAAAAAATAATATCGAAAAGTTCTTTTCAGTAATATTTAAAAATAAAGAAGCTCTCCCTCATAAATAACGACAAACAAATTAGATGTATGCTCTTTTTTACTAAATGAACATTTATTCATTATAATTTTTATTTTAAATCAGTTTTAAAATTTATTTTTTTTATTAAGATTGCTAGAAAGGAAATTGTGATAGTTATGTAAAATTTAGTCCAGGAACTTAGATAGAAGCTTGCTAATATTGCAATTCAAAAGTATGCTATGATTGCTACATGCCAGCTCATAAAGGAAGTAAGAATTAAACAATCTAAACTATTTAACTATTTATTTAACATCAGTGACATGCGAGCAGAATATGGAAAAAAAACTACAGGCTTTGATACACGCAATAAGGAAAGGAGATTGTCCTTCCTGTAAAAATAGTATAATGAAAATATAAGGTAAAAATAAATATAATTTTTAGAGTTTTATAAAATAAATATTTAATAATTAAAAGTTGAAAATGCAGTCAGATGTCCAACTTGTAATTTCGACTTTTGTTGGCTTTGCAATAAGAAATATAGCAAATATCATTATCGATTTTGGAATTTTTGTTGCGGTTGTCCTAGTAATTTATTCTTCATTTCTTATTTATTTATTTATAAATAAATAAACAAATCTAAATATTTAAATTTATTAGATATGCTAGAAGCAATTGAGTAGCCTACGTTCATGAATAAATTTAAGTATTTCCGTAAAGGTCTGTTTAGATTTTTTGTGATTTTGCTTATGAGCTTAGTTATGCTATGTGGTTATGCTGTAAGTCTGATTATTTTGCCTATATTTGTACCAGGCGGAGTATTCTTATATTATAATTACAAGACTTTCGAAAAGCGTTCAATGTTTGAATAATTTTTAATAGGTGTAATTTTGCTAGCAATTGGAATAGTAGGTTACTTTATTTGGCTTATTTTATGTATATTCCCAGGCACTCTAATGGCTTTAAGAAAGTTTTATTAGATATCTGAGGCATATCTTGAATCAATAGGTTATAAATGAAGGCAAAAAATGTCAAATCTCAAAATATTTTATTTTTCCTCTTTCATAACTAACATAAGTAATAAATCAATTCATGGTGTTTAAAAAAATAACATATTAAAAAAGTAAAAAAACTCAAAAATTAAAAACAATTCTTAATTAGCTCCAAAATATAATTTAATATCGCCTATCTACCTATTAATTTAATTACCTACCTATCTACCTACCTTCCTACCTAGTTGCATACCTATTTTGCTCCTAAATTTATATATTCATTTATTTATTTAATAGAAAATTTACTTTTTGAAAGTAGATTATAATCTTTAAAATTAAATTATATATTTATATTTATTATTATTCACTTGTAAATTATATGTATCATATATATATATATATGTATTTGTTTCTTTCTTTTGTTTCTTAACAATTTTAATAAACAGGGAAAATTTCTAATTAAATATTAATGCTTATTCGCTCGCTTTAAAGGTTCATGTGTTAAATGTGTTATGTATGACTCAAACCACCTTTTTTTTATTAGTAATTTTAATTATAAGGAACTTATTTTTTCTAAATTTTATAAAAAGACTTTAATTTATTTATTTGTGCTTTGTATAGGAACATTTATGATTGATACTTTTTGATTTTTTTTTTAGGTAGTTAGTCAAATAATTAACGTTAATTATTTGATAGTTTTAAATTAATATTTCAATATTTTTGCTGTGTTTAATTTTTTTTAATTTTTCTTAAAATATCTTGCAAATTAATTTAGAGACACTCAATTTGTATTTGGCTATTAATAAATAATATTCTGAAGAAAAGATTTATTCAATAAAACAACTTGATAGAATTTTTCATTCTAACACAATTTGTTAAAGAGATAATTAGAATTTATTATAATATTTAAAAGGCTTGATTACGATTAATAATTTTAAATTATTTTATTTTCTATTAAATAAACATCCATGAAAAATCCATTTGACAGCAATAAATGTAAGATAGCAGTTTGATTTTTCCATTCAATTTAACAAATAGTCTTAAACATAAATAACTTCATCAATTTTATAATATGGCAGATTTTATGAACGAGAATTTAAATTTGGCTTTTGAAAATATTTCAAAGCCTCAGCTGTTATTTAACGATAGCTATTTTACTGTCAGTAACAATACTTAGTTGTAGAACCAATCGCAAGGCTAGCTTGTTGAAAAAATTAAAGCAATATAAAACAATATCATTCCTTACAACGAAATAAGATTCTTTTAAAATCTAAGAAACATACAAGCATGTTTTACTTTTGACTTCGATAAAGACCAATCCAAATCATTGTACATTAAAACAGACTAAGAATTTAACAGAATGTTAGAGCTCGTAAAATCTTTTATTAAAAAAATGGTTTTTATTTACAGATTTAAAATAATTTGAAAAGTTGAGAAATGCTGGAGTCATATGCTGGGATGTGCATTTCAATACTTACAGAAGTTTCTATGGTTTTGTTTGCTTTCTAGAAGTACTTAAATTGTTGCCAATTAATCATAAATTTGAACATTTTTTATAAGATTCCTAATAAAATATTTACTTAGGATGATATATTTTTGTTTAAAATACATTTGATATCTTGATAGATAGATCTACAATACAAACAAATACTTGATTTTAATATTCATTTTTATCATTAAAGATTAGTACAATTGATCAAGATTATATCATAGATTGCTTAAGTTTGAGAAATGAAATACATAGATTAAAGGAAATCTTTTTGGATAAGTAGATTGTTAAAATAACTTTGGATTTACAAGAAAAAATAAATTGGCTTTACAGAGATTTTGGAATCTTAAATATCGTTAATAGCATTGATTTAAGTCTTTATTTAAAAGAATTAAATTTGCCTTCAATAATTTCTTATTTGTGTGGGACACTGTTGAATTATCCTTTTCAAAAAATACTGCAAAACTTTGATTATCGTAAAAGACCTCTTAGCTTAAATGAAATTAATTATTTAAGAGCTTTTAGTTACTTTCCTTTGAGGATACTATCTATCCTAACAAATAATATCCTTTCTATTGAAAAAAGTAAACTTGAAGAGCTATTTAACAAGAGTTAATTGGCTTCTTGTTTGAGCTTAAAGCAACTAGAAAATCTCCTTTAAGAGAACTTAATTGAGAAACACTTTGAAATGTTCTGTATTGATAGAAATTACAACGAACAATAACAATATTTTTTGAGAAAAATTTTGAAGTGGAGAATACAGAGAGCCAAATTAGAAGATGAAAGTGTTGAATATATCTTCCCTGCATGCATAATTGAGAAATTTATTTCAGTGTATCCAACTTCTTCATAATAAGTGTTAGATGAATTAGTAAAATATCAGCAAGAAATAAACCTCTAGCACTATGAAACATTTTACTCTTTTTTTGATGAGAGAAGCTATCAAAATTACAAAGAAAAGAATAGATTTAAACATGATACAAAATAATAACAACAATAAACCTATTAAATATAGCAAACTTAGCAAATGCAATCACCAACTCCCAAAAAAATGCAATCTATCCAAGGAAGCACTAACTAAACTCCTTAATTGCAAAAAGAGAATTCGCAGCAATAAAACTAAGAATCCCCTCCTCTTAGTCCAACTTCTTTATTAAAAGCAGTTAACTGGGTGGTAAAAAATCCGAACCATGAAGGAACACCAGAAAAAAATTACAAAAAATTGATAAGCAGATAAAGTTTATCACCTTCGATACTAAAATATTCCCCATAAAATGGAGTTGATTCGCCTTAACATGATGTAAAAAATTTATTTGAATAAGTTTAAGATTGAAAAAGTTTTTTTATTAAAAGAATATCATGAAGGATTTATTATGTGTAATCAATGAGAGAAACTCTAAACAATCCTAAGTTAAATTTTAGCATTCTGTTTAGAGAGAACTGAGTAGAATAAATAACATGGAGGACACAAATGATACTGAAGAAGAGCAGTAATAAAAGGAAGACACTTTCTAAATGAACCTATTAAATAAGTTATAATCAAAATAATACTACATAAAAAACTCTAAAGAAAACCTTCCAAACAATATTACAGATATCTTTGAATTAGCTAATCGTAAAAGAAAGAAAAATAAAGATAAAAAGAGAAAGAAAGAAGAAAAGTCACCACAATTAACTGCTTAGGTAAATAAATAAATAAACACACACACATTTCAATAAACTCTTTTTTTTAATTTAATCATTTTATTTATTTGTTTTATTAATTTAATAATTTATTTTACATTAAATTCTAAAAGAAGGAACAAAAAGAAAAAGAAAAATTAAATATAGATAAGCTTCTAAAAGACTTGAATTGGATTTGAATTTAAATTATAAAATTTTACTCTAGCAGCTGTAAAACAAAACAAAACAAACAACTAACTAATAATCAAAACATTTTTGAATACAAAAACTTTTAAAATAAGAATTAATTAAATAATATATTAGATAAAGCTAAATAAATAAATAAATGAAATTATTATCTTAAATTATTTTTAATTAAAAAGTACTAAAAATTTATTCCAACATTATGTTTTTATATGTAAATATTTATAAAATGCTACTAAATGATTAAAAGAATAAAGTGTAACACTAAAAATATTTATTTAATCTACTAATTTGCTTTATTTTTCATAAGCAACTCACAAACATATCATCTATGTATACTTTTTAGCAATCCCATTCTTTTTATAATAGGAATATTTGAATATTTTTAGGAGTTTTAATTTTTTTAGTATAAGATTTAAACGAGAATTTATTTAATTATAAATGACGAAAAGTTATAAGATATACTTGCAACTAAATAAATTTCGTAAAACAGTACATTTATTTTATTTTATCTTTAATGTTTAATCTACAAGTTTATATAAAATATTAATAAAAGTAATTAATTGAGTTTAAAGTATCAAGCTATCTAAAATGAAAAATTAAGTAATTGTTCTGATGTAAATTATAATCAAATCACTATAGAATATAAAAAATGAATATAATTTTACTGATAAAAATGTTTTATAAATATTGAATGCTAATCACAAAGGGTTTATAATAAAAATATAAAAAATAACTAATAACTAAATTGCAATTAATATGAAATATAGGAAGAAATTTATTTTTCCTTTTAAAATAATAATGGAAATATTTTATTATTAGAATTATTTAGATTTATAAATTAGAATAAAATCATCTTTTTGGTCATAATTTTAATATATATATAAATATATATATTTATTTATCTTTATGTAAAAAGAAAGGTTGTCAAGTAATTTACTTAAAGTTTTATTTATCATGAACAAAAAGACAACGCCTAACTAAAAACTTGTTTGTTTAAAAATCTTTTAAAAATAAGAAATTTATTTAAAATATCTTTAAATTATATTTTGTAAATAAATTAATAATCTTTTTTTTGTTTTTAAATAAAATCAAATCACAAATTCAAAAAATACAAAATTTAGAGTTTGATTAATATTTTGTAAACATAGAATCATTATCAATAAACAAACAATAAATAGTTAGTTAGATAGATAGATTGATCGAGAGATAATAAAATAAACCAAAAATATTTGACTTGGAGGAGAAAATGAGTTTAGTTTAGAGAACAATATAGGCTTATGAGAAGGATGAAAAGTAGAGCTCATTATTTTGTTTGTTTATTTTCTTTATGCTCTTATGTATTCTTATTCAGTGATTAAGCAAATTTTATTTAAATTAATAGCAAAAACTTCGAAGAGTTCATTGAAAAAAGTTTAAAAGCATTTAGAGAAGAAGGTATGAAATTCGAGTAGTAAAAGGAGTGCAATTCGTAATAAATGTCTGATAACTAAAGAAACGAATGGGAAGAAAAAATAGCTAGTTTGGAAAGTCTTTTTAAAATGTTTTGTGTGCTTAAAGGTTAAAAGAGAAAGAAATCAAGAGTCATGTATAACATTTGTGAGCATATTTATGGAAAGAATTTACTAAAAAGAACATTTTGGTGCTGGAAAAGCCACCAGAAGAATGAAGAATATCTGCGTTAGATGGAAGAGTAAGCAGATGTATTTTATAACAGAAGGACACTAACAAAAATAATGAGAAGTTGGTAAGATGTTGTAATTGATGAGAATAAAACAATAGTTAAAAACACTGCCTTAAAGAAAACTGAGTTAGAATTGCAAAAAAATCAAAAGGAGTTTGAAAACCAAATTAAGAGTTTGGAAATTTTGCTATAATAAAAAATATTAACACTGAGACATGAAGAATAACAATACAACATTTTATTCTAAAAATAATAGCTCCTTTCATAAAATTAAAAAATTGAATTTGATTGATTGAATGATTTATTTATTTATTCTTTATTTAGCTATCTTTTATCAAAGAAGAATGAATGAATATCTAATTAAATAAATAAAGCAAATATATAATATACAAACACTTGATCAGTTAGCAATATATCATACATAGAAAGAGATAAATAGCAAATATATATATTCATAAATATATAGATAAAAAAGATAGATAGATAGAATGGTGCCTTATTCATTATAGAATATTTTATTATCAGAAATAATTTAGTAAGTAAATAAATAAATAACTTTATATCACTTTGTATATAGTAAAAAAAATAAATTTTCATTCATATAAATTAAATCAGCAATCAACTCATGCACTAAAATTAAATCAAGAGAATAAAAAATAAATATTTTTCTTCAATAAATATTATTAATATAATAATATATAATATAATATATTAACACTTCTTTAATTAGCATTATACGATATAAATAATTAAATAACAAAAGTATCTATCACTTATAAATAGATAGATAGAATGAATGATGTTTTATTCATTCAAGAAAATTTTATAATCAGAAATAATTTCGTAAGTAAATAATTTTAAATTTCTTTGTATAAAATAAAAGAAATAAATTATCATTCATAACAATCAATTAATTCATTAAAAAAAATGAATCAAAAAAACAAAAAATATATTTATTTGATAAAAATAATTATTTTTACTAATTTTAGGTTTTATTATTTATTTATCTTGAATTTTCTAAAATAATTTTTGAAGAGGCATTGTTGTTCAAAGTTTTTTGATTTAAAATATGGGAAAAAAATAAGTTAAGAATATATATAAAATGTAAAAAAGAACTAACTTATTTATTTTGGTTTTGTTTTCTTGTTTTTTTTTAATTGATTATTCAGTAGTAGAAATCAATATTGTTATTTTGTTTAATCTTTTAAGTATATATAAATACATATATTATTTTAATAATCAAAGAAAGAAGGAAATTTTTATTTTTGTTAGAAGGTGGGAGGTGAAAATGAACAAAATAAATAATTTGAAAAACTAGTTTTTCAAAAAAATAAAACAATTTAAACTCAGGAAAGACAAAAATGATAAGAAAAAGAAGAAAAAGGAAGGATAAATAAATTATTTTTTAATGAAATTTAAATAAAACCAGTTAGAATAAGCATTCAGAAATAAGTAGAATTAAAAGGTAATGAAATCAATTGCTTTATTTTAATGATACGAAAAATAATAACTTAAATTTTATTCAAAACAGCAAATCACTTTAATCGTTATTTTGTTCTTCTGGAATGTATCCTTCATCATTTTAACTAGCAGCTACTACTAATTCAATTTCTTATTTTTTATAATAATCCTCACAAATTGTGTCTTCTTAGGCACTCTGTATTACACTCAGAAGTTTTAATAAATAGCTTTTTTTTTATCAAATGTAATTAATTCCTTTATAATATGTGAATCTCTTAGATAAATAACTTCTTAAACTTCTACAGAGAGCTGCAACAGTTGGCTTAGCTTCTTTTTTTATCAAGTAAATTAATAAATAAATAAATTATTTATTTCATTTTTTAAATTATTTCTAGAGTAAGCACGCAAAAATTCTACTTACTTATTAGTAAACTTCTAAATTTAATTTTATAAGTTAGTTGACTGGAATAAAACATAATTTTTATTAACAATATAGTAATTATTCTTTAACGTGTAGATAAGTAGATCATATAGTTTTTTCATAAACACTATGTCTACATTTCTCAGTGTAGTAATTATATGGTAGTTTCTAGATTACAAATATGTCTGGATACTTTTTTATTTGTTTTGTGCATAATCTTCACTTGATTACCTATTTCAGTTTACACATCGGAGATAATATTATAAGAAGTAAAAAGAAAAAGAATGGAGAGAAATCATTCAATAAATCATTCCTCTTAAAATAATTGTCAGTGAGTTTGACTACAGGACTATGAGATTAAATTTGTTCGACTGTAGTACTGCTGCTTAGTCTTATATTAAGCAGCAAGAAGAAGATGAAGATAAATATAATAAATTTTTAGAAAGAGTAGTTTTAAATATCGACACTTCCAAAATCAAATTCAAATAATTCCAAGAACAAGAAAACCTAAAAAAATACCTCACCCATCGATTTATAATGGTTGACGATTTCATCAAAAAGAATGAAAAAAAAATAATGAAAAATGCCTCTAACAGAATAAAAGTCGCTTCCTAAGATATCCGAAAGCAATTTACATTTAAATAATAAGAAACTTTCCAAGAGTAAATTATTATTTTTCTAAATATAAACAAACTTACTTTTTTGTCAATCTTCTTTATTTTTCTATCTAAGTTTATTTATCTTTGCTAACAACCTGAGTCACTTTTCTTAAAGGTTTTTAAAAACTCATCCACTCCAATAAAAATATTCTTTGCTATTGGCTCTAATTATCTTTTCTGTTATTCATAAAAAATAAACTCAGTTTTTTAGATTTTGCACAACTCAGTTTATTCTTGATAATAATAAAACAATTCTATTTTTTAGATAAATAAAAACAACAACAAATTATTTTCTAGGAATATTCCAAACAAAAATAATTTAATTTAATAATTAATCATCTTAATCTTATTCATAACATGAAATGAATAACTCTTTTTTTATTAAATTCGAAAAAATAATATTTTTTGATGAATTATTTACAATTGATTGAAGAAAATTTAAGTAAATTTTAAATTTTAATAGGAAAAAACTAAATACAAAAATAAAGTCAAAGTTGGAAGTAAAAAGACTGACTTAACTTGACTAAGAAGCAATGGAACTAGCCCAACTTGACGAAATGGAAGGTTATTATTTTTTTGGAGAAACTGATCAAGATATCGATCCTAACAAGAAGAAAAAAATAAAAATCAAAGTAGCTTATTATAGTGTGTAAAATACCAAGCCTCTCTTAGTAATATCTATAGAAGACGAATCACTTAGGGAGGATATTGAATTTTATAAAGAAGAAAAACAAAAAAGCGATTAATTTATTGCTAACATGCTCGAAAATTATAGGACAACTTTAATAAATAACCTAAACTATTTTAATTAAGTATTTGAATTTTATTAAAATGAAATTGAAATATTACGTTTATTTTTTTTTTTTTAAAGGGCTGGCTTGTGGTAAAAGCTAATTTTGAGGAGATTTTTAGAAATAGCTTGATTTTGGTTAATAAATGCTACGCAGTCTATGATTATTTTTTATTTTTGAAGATTAGAAGGTAATTTAATGGAATCTCCCATCGACAAACTATGGGGTTGTTCAAAGTTGAGGATTTCAATTTTGTGGATACACTCAAGTATTTGATTGATATTTTTCATAATATAGATATTGTTTGTGAGTTGGATAACGACACATCGATTTGTAATGATTAGAAGAGAATCAAACAAGTATTAATATCATTAATTACTAACTGCTTAAAAATAACAATTAGTGCTATTTCTATTAATATTTACGAGAGCTATTTAGATGACATACAAGTCATCTTTGTGCGATTTGCTTTTTACAAAGAAGAAGATAATAATTTAGAGGGTATTTTAGGTAATTAATTTTAAAATGATTTTTTATTTCATTTAGTCAATTATAAATTAATTAATTAAATAAAGATCACCTAGATGGAACTGATAGCCCTTATGTCAATTAAATCGAATAAATTGTTTTGTAAGAAATTATTAGATGCATAGGACCATTTGAGTTAAAAGCTTAGGTTTCTCCTAGTGGCTTTTGTGAGATAGAATTTGCTATATATGGAGATTTAGCTCGTTTCAAAAGAATTTTTTAAATTTAAGATTTCGATGAAGATATGATCTCAAAATAATAAAATCTAGAATTAAAAGCTAAATAAACCTTCAAAGCTGAACACTTTTAAAGAAAAAATAAAAGATAAAACAAAACATTTTATGATTTAAAAAATTTTAACTAAATGGAATCAATTGTTGGTATACCTAGAGGTTCAAAGTTGATATCGAAAGAAGTTAAAAATTAACTTCAGGCTTTTTTAACTTTGAAAGATTAGAAATGCAATTCTGAAGATGATAGCCAAGATTAAGAAGAAGGGGAGGAAAAATAGCAATCTTCTTCAACATCAAGTATACAAGATGAAGGAACAACTAAAATTGACAATAAATAAGAATAAGGCTCATCAGAAAAAGCTATCCAAAAGTTATGCACAGTAACATAAAATGAAGAGGAAGAAGATGACGATGAGAAAGTAGATAATGTAGAAAATTTAGATTAACAATAATATAATCATCAAGCAACTAAAAGCAAGAATCTAGAATAATAAGATTCTCAATCAGTTAAAGCAATTGATTATGAAAATGAATCTATTAAAAGTTCTAATTAGAAAAAAAGATAAATTAACAATCATTTTATAGACGAGTTTAAAAAATCTAAAGAAATAACTCTAGCAAGATTAAATACTTAAACATAATCTTAGAATGGTTACATTACTCTTTCTAACGATACTTCTAGCTTCGGAAGCAAGAAATAACTTTAAAATAATTCAACTTTAAAACATTCAAAAGATGCTATGCCGTTTATTCCTAAGAAATTTACATCTTCTTTTACAACATTAAGATAATCAACAGTTGAGGAAGTTGATATAAGTGATAAGAGACACCATTCTCGATAACACTCAAGAAACAAATCTTAAAAAAACAACTATCTTCAAGATTCTTAAAGGTCTATAAGCTAGTTAAATGGCTCATACAATTTATATACTGAAACGCTTAGAGGCGATAGGAGCAATAAAGGAAATTATTTAGAATCTAGTTAAAATTCTATTTATGATTGCCATATTAAAAGTAGAGATGATAAGTAAGGATTTAATAGCTCAAATAAATTTGATCATTCATCGCGTACTATTTAAATAGAAAATGATGATGAAGAAAAAGATTTAAATGCTTGTAATTTAACATTTTAGATAGACAAATCCGATTTCGAAATTAATGATTTTATACCTCGTTTAAGATGAAGGTAACTAAATAATTAGCAGCTTAAAACTATTTTAATTTAATTAATTAACTCTAACAATACAAAAATTTATTTTAAAATACTTTAAATAAAATAATGATAAATAAATAAATACTTTTAACGATTTTCCTATACAAAAAAAGAAAAATTTATTCTTATTTTTGTAAAAAAAATATATTTAATTTATATTTAGCTCATTCTCATAATTATATATTGTAAATTTTAATATCTTTAACAATGAAATTATTTAATTATTCATTACCTAAATAAATAAAAAACTAATTGTTTGACAATAAAAATAATCTTTTGGAGTTGGAAAAATTTTTTAAATATAGATTATGGTTAGGTTAATTGGTTATAAAACTTATTTAAATTGTAAACATTCTAATAAAATGTTTTTAATTCATTTATAATTAATATTTATTAAAAAACTTAAAAAGTAAATAAAATGTTTAAAAGAAATTAACAAAAAAATCTTCATGTTTAATTAACTTTTTAAATTCTTATGTTTATTTGTTTGTTTGTAATAACTTTTTTTCAAAATATTTATTTTAGAAAACTTAAGATTTACCATTAAAATAAGATTTGCAATCTAATTAATTAATAAATAAATAAATTAATCAACCAATCAATTACAGTTTAAGAAAAATAAATTTGTTATAAATATTGTTAAAAAGTATTTTAAAATAGATTATAAAAGTTAGTTTAATAGCCATTTTAAAGAAACTTAATTCTATTTAAATTTATAATTTTTTGTTTATAGGAGAAATTAAAAATAAAAAATTGTTGAATCTTTCTTTAACTTTTTAAATTTCTATTATATATCAATTTAATTGTTTGTTTTTTACTTAACAAATAATATTTATTTTAGATAAGCAATTAATTCTAAAAAATACAAAATATTGAAATGCCTGATAACAGAAATATAGCTCTAGCATGGTGTGTAGTTTCTCTACCTCTTGCATTAGGGGTTATTATAGAAGTTTATTAATACTTTTTGACATGGCGCTACATTAAAAAGAAATATTCGCACAAGAAATACAATTATTTGAAGATTCATTTAAATTAAATGTATCAAGATTCAATATTTAGATTTTTAGATCCCAAATCTTCCAATTAAGTACAATAAGAAAATGAAGACTCTAGTTAAGATAGTGAAAATGAAAGCAATGAAGAGGATTAAATATACACTAAGTACCCAGATACAGGGTAAAGTTGCTTTGCTTAGTAGAACAGCAAAATTAACAGAGATCAGCTATCTTCAGCTGGCGAATTGAGTGAATAATTAATAAGATAAAATGAGTAATAAGATAACAATGATAACAATAATAATGATTAGCAGCAATAAAGTTGGTGTAATAGTATTTAAATTGGCAAAATTTTATTCTTCACAACTTACTTCTCAAATATATTGACAGTTCCTCTTATTTATAGTCTTACTCTTATTAAAGATACTCAAAAAGAGTAAGAAGAATATTATCAATTTATTCTTTAAGCTCTCGCTTTGATGTTTTTGCATTTTTTGCTTAATTTTACAATGTTTTTATATGGAAGTATAATAACTGGATAGGGTATTTTGCTGTTAATTTATTTGAGATAATAAGAAAATTAGATTAAGACTTACATCTAGAGTTGCATTTATCGCTCTTTCTGTTTTTCTATTATATTTTTGACTGCTTAGATATTTTTGTTTGCACTCATGCTGGTTTAAGGCCATTATATTATTGAATATTTATAAAAATGTCCTCTTATATTAATTGGCAGATACTTAGCTTCATTCTATATATCACAAACATTGAACAGCTCTTTTTCCAATCAAAAAATATTTAAAAAGAAAAGATTAATGTCACTCTATAACAAATACTACACAAAGTATTACAACGAAGTAACTAACTAACTCATTTATTTATTTATTTTTTTTTAAGATTTTTAAAATATAAATTTACAATTTATTTTTAATTAATTTAGTAAAAATTAAATGAAGAGTTGACTAAAAAAATAGGGCAATTCCCCACTTCATAACAAACAAAGCAGTTTTTATCTTACAAACAAAAATAAGCTATATAATATCTCGAAAAAATGGAAAAAAATCTCACAGAAAATAAAGATTTTAAGTTAGACCAGATCTTAACTAATAAGCACTTGAATATACAATTATATATAACTGTTCTTTACAAATTCATATTCACCTATTTTTAATTAGGTTTAATGGGCATTGCTATTTATTTTTTGTGGCTTTAAATTCCATTTTCTGCATATGATTATTTAAGTGCTCACGATTATTCATTAAATGGTAACTAATTTTAAAATATTTAAGAGATACAAAATGACTATTATAAAGCTCACTACTTAAATAATTCTAATTCATGTTTTCAAGGTGATTTTTTTTTAGAATCTGATTCTGGTGCTTTACTTGTCTTTAATATTTTCATATTACTTTAAGCTCTTCTCATGACTCTAGTTAGGTTTAGCTTAAAAACCAAATTTATTCTTAATGAAAATACTCGTAATCGTCTAATATAGTGATAGTTTCTATTCATGTTTATTTATGATGTTAACTTTAAAAAATAAATTAAAATATCTTATTATTATTTCCAAATTAATAATTCATTTACTTAATTTAAAATAAACTATCTAAAAGTGTTTATTTAAACTTTTTTCAAATGAAAAATTTCATTTAAAATAAAAAATTCTTTTAATTTTAAAAAATAAAAAAACTTATTTATTTAATTTATGAAATATTGCTTATATCCAAATTTTATTTACTTTAAATAAATAAATTATTTATTTCCCATAAAATTTCATTCATATATTAACTCATCAATATGTTAATGCAATTATTTGAAATTTTAAAAAAGCAGAAATTTTCTTAATTTTTAAAAATTGAAAATAAATTTTCGAATATGTATTAACTATTATAATTTAACAATTTAATACATGCTTCATATAATTATGTTACACCTCAAAAATTTTTTATTGTTTTTTTTTTTTAGAAAAAATAGAAGATTGCCTTTTAGTATTTTTTAATATTTAAAAATAATTTTAATTGATAAATTATTTAATACATAAATTTGTTGATTTGGAATTATTTTTAGATTTACTTAGCTTACAAAAAAGAAATAACTAAATATTACTGATTTAATAAAAAAACAAATAAAAAATATCCATGTTTAAACAAAGAAAATATTCAGTTAATTTAGTTGTTGAAAAAGGAAATATTTTCGTTAGTTTATTACAAGAGGAGAGAATTTATTTACTGATTATTTTTAAATTATTTTTATGAAAGATATTTTTTTGTTGCTAAAAATGACACAATTTTATCAAGGATATCTATGATGCGTAATATTGAATAGCAGAGTAAATACTTCTTTCGTTCAAAATTCACATTTAAAACAAAAAATTTATTTCTTATTTACTTGGGGAGAAAGATATTTTAATTTTCGTCTTTTATTTTGGGGCTAATAGATACCAACAATTTATAAAATTTTTATGAAATAATAGAAAGATAGAGACAAACAGATATAAATAGATTGTTTGTATTGGAATTTTTTGAATATCAAATTCAATCTGATTGTTGTTAACATATTTTTTTTTAAGAAGCGCCTTATATGAATCAATATATGCATAAAGTTATTGAGATTCCTTGAAATAAGAATATCTAAGAGATCTATATATATCACACATACTTAAAGATATGGGGGAAAATACCACTAAAAAAAGATTTAAGATTAAACAAAATTTTTATTTTGTAAATCCACTGATTTAGTGCACAAAATTTTCTGAATAAATCTAAAAAGAAATAAAGAAAGAAAGAAAAGAATTGAAAAAATAAAAGCAAACTCAAAAGCAATAAAAAATAAATAGTAGCTACTAAACTACCAATTGAAAAAGTTAAAACCTTCAAGATAGTTGACCAGCAAAATGTTAAGAAGTGAAAAAATGTCTTTGCACTGCTTGCTCATGCCAAGAGAAAGCGCATGGGAGGTATTGAATGATCTTGGAACTCTAGACAAGGTGCATTTTGTAGATTGCGAAGAAGATGTTCCTTAGTTTAATAGACCTTTCTATTAACAAGTTCGTAGATGTGATGAGTCTCTATAAAAGCTATTGTGGATAGAAAATGAAATGCAAAAGTTTTATAATTTCTACAATCAAGTTATAAAGTCTAATAACTAAGTAAATATTGATTACTGCGGAGATCTCGCTTCTTTCCATGAATATTTAAAGAAAGATGTTGAGTCCAGACGCATCAATGAATAGGCATACTTTTTATAAATTGAAAACGAAATAAATTAAAAACACAAATTTTTAGAATAGTTAATTCATAACTTCAATTCTGTTATCACTTATCGTAATTAGCTAGTCGAAAAAAAGCATGTTTTAACTGAGGCTTCTAGAGTTCTTAATGTTAACCAACTGAATCAAGATAATCAAATTCCTAATCCTGACAGAGTTTCTCTTAACTTTTTAGCAGGCGTTATAAATGCAGATGATGAAGTCAGATTTCACAAGAGTGCTTTTAGAGTTTCTCGTGTAAGAATAAATTTTATATTTTTTAAATTTTGAAAATAGATGTTTCAATTTTTAATTTTATTGGATATAATAGTATTTTTAGTTTAATCTATTTCTCTATCAGGCAATACAATTTTGATAGATTAGCTTTATCAGATAAATAAACAAATAAATTCAAAGATAGATAGATAGTCTTTGTTTGATTTTTTTCAAAAACTGATTTTTAATTCATAGGATTTCATCACAAATTTAAAATAAAGCATACAAAAATCTTATTTATGTTAAAAACTGCAATTTATAATAAATTGAATTCAAATAAATTCAACAATTAATCTGAAAAAATTTGAAAAGTTGATTAAAAGATATTAAATCCAAATTACCAAATTTAACTTTTTCAAGCCAAAAAGCTGTCTATTTATTTTAGCAATTAAGACAAGCATTTTAATCCAAAAAGTTTAACAAATAAAATAGGCATAAAAAATTAATTATTAGTAGGAATTTAATAAAAGGAGATTTATGACATAATATTTACTTATAAAAGGAGATTAATGACATTTTATTAATTTATAATATAAGATTAATGAAATTTTATTTATTTTATATAAAAGGGTAATATCTGGAAACATTTCAAATAAATTGATAAATCAATGCAGAGAGATGGGTATAAGCTATTGAATATTAAGGGATAGAGAGATCATGATACTTCAGAATTAACTGATCCTTACAATTCAGTTTAAAAGACAATTTTTATTTTGGCTTATGCTTCAGGCCAAAACAGCTCACTTGATAGAAAGCTTAGAAGAATTTGCGAAGGCTTCCATGCTGATGTTTTCAATATTCAATATTCTAATATCTCAAAAGATTTAAAAGAAACTGAAGAATAGATTAGAAATTAGAATTTAACTGTTCAACTTTCTGAAAAGAGTATTAATGAGTACTTCGACTTCTACCAAAAGTCAATTAAGCTATAGAGTGGGGATCAAGTTGTTGACGTTTGCAGCTACATAGAATATGTGCGTCTCTTCTTGCATAAAGAAAAAACAATTTAACATAATTTAAATTACTTAGTTTAAAGCAGCCAAACATTCTGCAAAGGATTAATTTGGGTTCCAGAGGAAGACGAAGGCATTGTACAAAGAAGAGTTGAGTAATTAACACAAAAAAAGTCAAACTCTGTTTAAGTTGCCTAACTTTATAAACTGTCAAATTATACAATTGACCCACCTACTAAATTTAAAAGCAATGATTTTACTATCCCTTTCTAAGAAATAGTCAATACTTATGGTATTCCTAGATATAGAGAAATAAATCCTGCTCTCTTTGCTATCTCCACATTCCCTTATTTGTTCGGTATGATGTTTGGTGATATTGGTCATGGTGCTCTTTTATTCACTATCGGACTTTATTTGATGAGTTGCAAAATAGACCCAAAGAGACCTTCAGCTATGGACGGTCTTGTTTAAGCAAGGTAAAATAAAGCTAATTTATCTATCTAATATTTACTTATCTTTTATATTAAATAAAATTAAGATACTTAATTACTTTAATGGGACTATTTGCTCTTTACAATGGTTTAATATACAATGATTTCATGAGTCTTCCTTTGAATCTATTTGGTAGTTGCTACTTGTTGGCTGATAAAAATGTTGTTCTTACTCATAAAACATCTAAGCAGTGCGTTTACCCTTTTGGTATTGATCCAGTTTGGGGTGTTGCTAAAAATAAATTATCAGTATACAACTCACTTAAGATGAAAACCAGTGTTGTATTTGGTGTCTTCTAGATGCTTATTGGTATTTTCTTGAAAGGTCTTAATGCTATTAATAACATTTCATTTGTTGATTTCTTCTTTGAATTTATTCCTTAAGTAGTTTTTATGTGTTGCACTTTTGGTTACATGGTTTTCTTGATTTTTATGAAATGGATGACTGATTACTCACAAAATACATCAAAAGCTCCTTCTATTTTGACCTACATGCTTGATTTAGGTCTTTCTGGTGGTGGAGTAGGTCATCAATAAGAGCTTTATAAAGGTCAAGGTGTTGATCAACCTTACTTGTTAATTGCTGCCCTTATTTCTGTTCCTATTATGCTTTTAGCTAAGCCAATTATTCATTAAATGTAGCACAATTCTCATTAATAACACTAAAATGCCGAAGGATTTGTTCCCTTCTAAGATGATATCGAAGAAAATAGAAGATAAGCAGACAATTTTATTGAAAAAGGCCTCAAGTTACATAAAAACGAAAAACCACACGAATTTAGTGAAGAGTTTGTGCACTAAGTTATCGAAACCATTGAATTCGTTTTAGGTTCTATTTCTCACACAGCAAGTTATCTCAGACTTTGGGCTTTGTCTCTTGCTCACTCTCAATTGGCTGAAGTCTTCTTTGAAAAAACTCTTAAGGGTCAAATCGAATCCGGCAGCACAATTGGAATTTTAGTTGGATTTATAGTTTTTGCAATGATTACATTTGCTGTATTAATGTGTATGGACGTTATGGAATGTTTCCTCCACACATTGAGACTTCATTGGGTAGAATTTTAATCAAAATTCTACAAAGCAGATGGATACCTTTTCAAGCCCTTCTCAGTAAACAACGTTTTATCTGTTGCTGCTGTAGAAAAGAGATATTGAAAATAGTTAAAATGAGAACGAACGAAAATTATTTCTAATTTTTATACACTCTTTTATTTAATATTTTTCAGAATTTGTCTCAATAAACAAAACAAAAAGAAATAAACTTTTTTTTTTTTTGAATTTTGTGATTTTAACGAGACTAGAATTACTGACTGACTGTACATGGAATAAAATTATTTTTTTATAAAACTTAATTGCAAAAAATTATTTATAATATTTGGTAAATTGCTCAATCAATCAAGTACTTCATTTATTTATACAGAATATTTAGAGTATTCTTCTAATGTTTTAATTGAATTTTCATTTTAAAAGTGTAAATTGAATCGTGCATGTTTTTTGATCTTCTCAATCAATCAATAAATAAATTGGCTTAAAGTAATTTACTCAACTAAAAATTTACATATTTAATTGTGGTTTGAATAAATAAATAGTAAGATGTATTTATAATAATTGATATTAAAGATTAGCCATCAAATTAATAAAATATATCCAACTAATTAATTAATTGGTGGTGATAAAAATAAATAAATATCTTTTGATAATAAATTAAAAACTAATTATTTGCAATATATTTTATTATTAGATATAAAAATGAATAGGTATAGACAACCAACTCTGATTACACAAATTAAGTGTTAAGAGCCAACACATGAAAATAACACAATACAGTTTATTTGTCTCTAAGAAAGCTGTAAAAGTAGAAGATTCTATTGCTCAAAATGTGCTTTAAAGCACTCTTCGGAGCATGGAAGTTTTCTTGTTAGCTTAGAAGATATAATTAGCAATAAAGACCCTTCACAAATTGAGAACTATCCAGCATTTGCAGAAGAGAGGAAAGTTAAAAAATGTTTAACTTAGCAAGCTCTGATTTCATAGCAAACTTCCACCATACATGAAATTATTTAAAATCTAATGGGCAGCTTAAAATAAGATATTTTGTTTTAAATTGACGAAATATAAAAAGAACTTGAGTCTTTCTTTAAGAAGGAATAATTCAACACATAAAAATCTATTAGCGAATTCTAATATACACAATCACAAACATTTTCAATAGATGAGTTGCGCGATTATATCGAATAATATGTAAAAGACAATGATGATTACAAATTCAATACAAGATTGTTAATATGGCTCACATAATCGCAAAAAAACTAATAAGATATAAGGCAATCTTCATAAAAGAATTTAAATTAGGAAATGATCCCTTCAATAATTTAACAACATCATGTAAAATTCAAATAAAATAATTTATTTTAATCATTTTATTTTTAAATCATTCTAAAAGGAATTCATTAATTTAGAAATCAAAAAGATGAGGTATAAAAATTTTATTAATATTTTAGTAAAAAGCATATAAATTTATCAAATGATTATCTTGTTTAAATGAAAGAAAGTTTTTAAATTTGATATTATTAAAAGAATTATAAAAAAAATATTAAGCTTATGAGTATTAGATTATTTACATTTATTATTCTATTTAATTAGGGATAATTTAGTTTCTTATATAAGAAGGGATTCTGTGTTACCTGCTCATTTAGTGTGGGGCTTTAAAAAGAGCAAGTTCGAAAATTCATAAAACTTGATTGAAAAAATGATTGGGGTAACTTTTGAAGGGTGTGGTAACGGTGATCAAAGCTTATTGTCTACAAATACTTTTGAATTTGGTAGACATGAATTCGAAATACAATTTGATAAAATTGGATTCTAACCTTAATGCCACTTAATTATTGGATTAGTTAAAGATTAAGAAGGATAAAAAATTTTTGATTAGGCAAATCCGTACAGCTGCATCTTCTGTGACAGAACAAGCTGCCAAATGAGGAAAATAAATTCAATAGAAAGAAAATTCGTAATGGAATATAACAGTAATTAGCCTTAGCAGAATAACAATAACATAATAAAAGTTGTTTTAGATTTCGACAAAGATACTTTTTATTTTACTGATGAAAAAAACATGATGACTTCTCTTTGGACTTCGATTAAAGGACAAAGATGGAGGTTCTAAGTTACATTTAAAACAGAATTTGCATTTTCTGGGCCTTCCCCTTGCCATTAAATTACTCTATTAAGTTCTTCTTGATTTTTAAAAAATAAACCTTTCAATTTCAACTAAATATTTAAATTGCTATTTTTATATTTCCATAATCTTTAACAAATCAATTTTATTTTACTTAATAAAATATTTTAAGCCTTTAAAAAATTAAAATTCTTCTAAACATATTTTTCAATTAATTGAATTCAAATTTAACAAAATGTGTTCTTTATTCAAAAAAAAAAAAAATAGAATATCAATTTTTTCTTATTTGATTATTTTGCTTATTTCTGTTACATGCTTTATAATTTAAAAAAAAATCAATAAAAATTTGAATGATAATTATTAACAGAAAAATGAATAAATAAATATACTTGAATCAATATTTGTTTGTTTGATCTTTTTTTTAATAAGATTCTTTTAATTAATTTACAAAAAAAAAACATACCCAAAATCTGAGACATAATCATGTATAACTAGAAATATATAAATAGACATAGGAAGGGATCTTTGAGCTAGGTAAATAGGACGTCCTCTGAAAAAACATTTGTAAAAAGTTAGAGAGCCTTTTCAAACGAAGAGAGAGCTAAGACTCATTTATTGTATGATAAGAGTGAAGAATAAAACTGCATTGAGTAAGAAAAGCTGGACCTTTAAATGATAAAAAAAGAGCTTCTTTAATTCTAATAAGATATACAATAAAGGAATTAAATCAAAAAGAAAAGAAGTATTAGAGAGTTCAAAGATAAGGTCGAAGTATTCATGCACGCAGTTAGATTTCTAATTATAAAGCAAAGCAAAAATTAATAAAGCAGTAGTAATTTTATCAAAAGTAATGAAGAATTAGTTAATGATAATGATAGAACGTTTCCACAAGAGTGCAGTATTTTCTAGTAACTTGATGAAACGAGCTTGAATGCTAAAGATTAAGACAAAAAAAATTTATTAACTCCTTCTGTTAATAAAGAGTAAAGCAAATACTGTGAATAAGCTGATGAGTAGCTAAGTGAACTGCAAGAACTTCTTTAAATACTTAATGAATGCATAAACGAACTCTCAGCAATTCTGGAATAAAAGGCTCTGATGTAAGAAGATGAGCTTAGTCTATAAGCGAGAGAGATGGAATATACAAATGAAATAGAAATTTTAGAACATAAAATAAAGCTGCTTTAAAATTCTACTAAATCATTTAACAAGTAGAATTTTTAAAGTTTTAATAGAAATTAACAAATAAATAGATACTAGAACATAGTTTAATTCTTTTAGTAGCAATATAATTAAATAAAGGAATAAATAAGTTAATTACTTAGAGACATACATAATTAATAAGTAGAATCTAAATAGATATAAGACCAGTATAACAAGTTAGTACAAGTAATTAATTAATTACTTTTTATTTACTTTTTAAAAATTCAAAAATTAATTTTAAATTAAAGAATTATCAATGAAATTTGAATTAAAATCATATAAATTTTTTATAAATGAATAGGTAAAATAGGAATTAGTTCTTATGAAAGACGGATTCATATTTACTGATTAGCACATTCCTAATTTATTTGATTTTGAGTTCATTATAGATATAATGGATAAAAAGAAAAGTGAAGATGTCATTTAAGCTATAATTGTTATTTAGAGCTTTTTCATCTAAGAAATAGAGCAATTATTAGAAGAAAAATAAAAAGGGTGCTTTTCTGTTTATGACTGTCTTTTAAATATATATGACGCATCTAATAAACATTTAATTAAAATATTTAATGAAAATCCTATATTAGAGTTTTAGTAAAAGCTATTTTTGGAGAGACAGTAAAAAATGAATAAAATTACCAAAGGAAAGTAGCAGTTTATAACTTAGTCTTAGGAAAATGTTTTTTTTAACTTTCCAAAAGTGAAAGATTTTGTAGAGAATTTTAAAAACAATTCTAGTAACTTGTGCATGCTAGTTCTGGAAAACTAAAATAATTTAGACATATCTGTTTTATTTAAATTACTGCAAACCACTTTTAAACAAAAGTTAGAGTCTGGAATGTATTCTTAAGTTTTAACAAGTGTTCATGATTTGCCTCAACTATAACTTAACATTGAAAAATTTACTCAAAAAATTTACTCATTAGAAGATAAAGCCTTGCTTTTAAAGTAAAAACTCAATACCAACTAATAAAAAGAAGAATCTTTAATAAGCAAATATTCCAAATACAGTAACTCTAGCTAAACTTAAACAAAAAGTAAAGCTGATATTTTAGACGATATCAAACTTGTCATTAACGATAGGAAAAATTCTCTTCAAAATCAAAGTAACTTAATCCATTTAAAAAAAATCAGGGGGGACTTTCATACTTTTATTTAGAATATAATCATTCCATGTTTTATAAATGATAATTTACTTTTTTCCATAAAAAATAATTTTGTAAATTTTTTGTACCCTTCATTAATAATAAGGATATTTTATATAAATGCATTATAAAAGAATTCTAATAAAAAACAATAGTTTGAAATGAATAAAATAATACCATTATTTGAATTAATTACTAAACATATATTTTATTTTAGAAAAGAAAAGCCAGTTCGACTTAAGTACTCAGAATTAAGAAAGTTATCAATTTGAAACCTATAGAAAGAATAATTTTCAAAATAGTACAATAGAAAGAAGCTTAAATTAAAGTAGATCTACTAGTAACCATAAAAATATGTCAAAAGATAAATCTCCTCATAGCCAGAACTGTTCTATGTTTTAGACATATTTTGAGAATTCTTAAGATTTTAAAAGTATTGAATATAAATAAGAATACATTTTTGAAAAAATAAAAGCTCAATGCATTTAAATTGGAGAATAAATAAAATATCTTGACATTTTGAGAGAAAAAAATATTTTAATTTTTGAAGAAACTATTTAGAAAGATATAAAGCGTGTTAATCAAAAAGAGAAATTTTTGGCTTCAAGTATCTACAGAACATTAAAATTAATCAAGTTTAAATTTGAGATGATCCAAAATCATCAGTAATCATCATATTTCAGCATAAATTCTTATGGGCAATCTAAAATTAACACAGAAGAAAGGGACAGAGTCATATATTAACTTTTTGGAGAAGTCAACTTGCTTTGCCAAGATTATGAAAACTACTTTAATAAAGAATATTCATGCTTAAAAACTGAAAAATCTGACTTTAGAAGTACACTTTTTTCATCTTTTAATTCTCAAAATAGCAAAAGTAAAATCAATCATGCATCGAATGCTTCAAAAATTTCTTTAAATTCTTATAACAACTTAGATAACAGCTTTTTATTAAAGTAAGCATCTAAAGTTAAAGATCAAAAGTAAATTTGTAATTAACCTAGTCTTCCTAAAATAAATTCTAATTAAAATATCCATATTAATCAACTTGAAAGTAAAGCAAGTCCATCAAAACAATACTCAAACTTAATAGAAAATAAAGTATAAAAAATAATACAACAATACAGCTCACCAACTAAACAAAGTTTTTAATGCTCTCTAAATCAAACTCAAAATTAACAAGAATAAGATTAAATGAATAGCTTTTCTTTTTATCCTCACAGATAAAATTCGGTCTCTTTGCATAAAAAATAAATTTCAATAGACAGTAGCTGTAACAGTGTCTAGCCTAACAATATTTTTTAGCTCAGTAATTAGCAAATCCAAAATGAGTCACAGTTTAATAAAAAAGCTTAAGATTCAAACACTGAATCGGGTACAGTTGTCTATTGTACTCCTTGCAGCTAATATAGCAATCTATAATCAAGCAATTGCAGTAGTGTGACAATCTACTAAAATATGAGTTTTAATACTTCATAAAATTAAACATCGTTAAATGAAATTCATAGAATAAACACAAGCTAAGATCAAAAGTACTCTACTTTAAAAACTAATTATTCATATAACAAAAACTTAAATTAAAAAAATAACACAATAAATATCAGTTAATTTTTAAATAATAAAAGCGACCTTTCACAAAATTCATCAATCAGGAAAATAAAAAATATTCTAAAATCACCTGATTCTCACCATAAATTGAATACAAACTTAAGTTCATAAAACTCACAATATTAATACCAAAATTAATCATAAAAAAATTCTTCTTTGGAATATTAAATTCAGAAGAAATCTTAAAAAAGCCAGAGCCCTGTGATTATAAAGAGAAATCTGCATGATTAATTTGAACAAGAAAGAGCAAGAAATAATACTATGTATGAACATAATAGTTAGAAATAGCCTAATTAAAGCTAAATTTAATAAAACTACTACTTCTATCAAGCACCCACCAGCCAACGAAACTAATATCAAAGCTAATTGGAACAATTTTAGTTGTAAGATTAAAAAAATAAAGCTGGAAACAATAAAAGTGATCTATTTTAAAAGTCTAAGTTCGGAGTAGTTAAAATATAGATTAATGAATAAGAGTTATAAGTTAAAGATAATTCAAATGTTTTATCCAACACTTAAAGCTGTTCCACAATAGAATAAGAGTAGCAAAATCTTAATGTAACATAAATTAATTCCACTTTTAACAAGAATTAAGATCAACTTAATTAAATCGATCGTGATGATTTTGCAAAATTTTCTTTTAGCAATATAGAAAACATTTCATATAATACAAATTAAAGCAAGAGTTTAATACAAAAAAGAGAACCTTTAATAGATAATAAAAACATTTTAAATGAAAAAACGAAAAACTATTCAATGTTATCAAGAGAACAATACTACCCTATTAATTAGTCTTAAGAGCAATCATAATTAACAATAGATAAAGAAAATTTTAATATCTAAAGAGTTAACTAATCAAAAGATACAAAATAAATGAATAAAAATGCGACTCATAGAAAATTAAATAGCCTTCTCTAAGCTGCTAACACATCAGAGTAAACATAAAAATTAGCTGGGTCTTCTTAAAAATCTATGCTTCTTTACTCAAATCAAAGCAGGGCATTTGCATCAAAAAGTCCCTAGTGTAAAAGCCCATTGTTATCAAAGGAAACTTCAATTTATGAAGGAAGTAACGAAAATAGCATTCAATTTTTGGATTCAATTTAAAACTATTAATCAGTAAACAAAATAACTTCAGCGAGAAGCAATATTTCCCAAATAGTTAGTCCTCATAGAGATTTCTCAAAATAAAAATCCTTATGTAATCCCATCGATTTGCAGATTGGAATTCCTGTTTATGTTAGATTTAATAATTAAATTATTCTCAAGAAAAAGATATTTGATCCTACTAGCATGAGTATTAAAGATGCAATGAACTTAGGTTACATATACAGAATTATGAAGCTTAATAAATAAGAAAATAAAATTGAGTTTTTTAAAGAGAAAGGAAACCAAAAGTTAACACATATAAATAATAATTTTAGTTGTTACTAATAAATTTAATCTCCTCAATAATCAAGCAGATTGAATTGCTTCGAAACTAGCACTGATAAATATACATCACAATTTACAATTGATAGCAAATTGCAATTAGATAAAAGCATTCCTATTTAGTAAATTAAAAAGATATCCATCCCTTAAAAAACATAAAATCTATAAAAACTATAAAATGCCAGCTCCTATAATAATAGAGGTCTATTCATTGATGAAAAAAAAATAGAGACTTAAAATAATTACTTGCTATCCATAGACGGTAAAGATTGTGGGCAAACAGAGTTAATAGTCAACTCTCTTCAAGCATACTAAAGTGCTTATAATTCACTCTGTTCTATAATATAGAGTTGATTTCATAAGTTAAAGATATATTAAAATAATTAAAATAAAATTTAATCCAATTAAACGAGTATATTATTTATTTTTAACCAAGTTATTGAAAAATATCAATAAAATAACCATTTTTATATTAATAGTATATTGTTGTTAAGAATTAATAAATTATAACTAATTGACCTAAAAAGTTTTATTTCACATTTTTTTAATTATTATCTACAATTAAAATAATTGATAATCCTTAATTTAAAATACATTTTTGTGTATTTATTTCAATTAGTGTAGCTTCTTGATTTCTCGGACCTCATTAATTATTACCAAATTAAATTCTATATTCATATAACATTTTTTGTTCTACTAAATGTATTTTTCTTACTCTAGAAACAAATTTGTAAATATCTATATAGGTTTATATGAATTTATAGTATTTTTTTATTTAGGAATACTGTGACGATAAAATGTTTATTTATGATTAAAAAGAAAATAAATAAACATGTACATTACAAATTAAAAATTGGATAAATTTTTACTTACAATTTTAATTTAATTTTAGTTTTTGTTTAAACAAAATTAATTTATTTAATTTTATTTTTCATTAGAATTTTTGCTTTAACTCTTCGTATTTTTTGAGTTCTTACTCAGAAACTGAAGGAGTTATCTTTTTTAAAGCTTCATCAAAATCTTAAAATTGTATTGTTACTTCTGTTAAATTTTTATAGTTTGTTTGAATTTCCTCTGAAAACATGTTAAATGAATACTTTTCTCCTTTTTCCAGTTTAAATTATTAATAAGTTGCCTCAATTTCTTTAATTTTTCTTCTTGCTGCTTTTAAAACTGTTTGACTTGTTAAGCCATAAAAGTCAGCACCTGTAAAATTTTTAGGAATGTTTTCAAGCAATTATTTAAAGTCAACAGAAGGATCAAGCTTAAGTTTTCTAGTTTATGCCTGCAAAATTTTGGTTCTTGTATCTTCATCAGTATTAATACCTTTTTTATAATTTAATTTAAATTTGCTTTGCAGTTAAAATCATATTTTACCCAAATAAATTAATTTATCGAATCTTCCTGGTCTAAGTAAACCTTAGTCTAAAAGATCTGGACGATTTGTAGCTCCTACAACAAAAATGCTGGTTCCTTCTTTATTAATATCATCTAATTCTGTTAAGAATTATGCTACAATTCTGTCCATAACTTAACTAGAATCTGATCCATTTCCTCTATTTGGTGCTAAAGCATCTAACTCATCAAAAAATATTACACAAGGTTAATTTCTTCTTGCTTTTGAAAAAATATCTCTGACATTCTTCTCACTTTCACCAATGTACATATTTAGTAGTTCAGGACCTAATTATTACTTTAAATTTATGAATGTTTTATATAATTTAAAATTTTACCTTTGACAGAAAGGAAGTTCATTTTAGTTTCTGTTGCTATACATTTAGCAAGAAGAGTTTTACCAGTACCTGGTGGCCCAAAAAATAGTAGACCTGTTCTGGGTCTAACAAACTCATCAAAAACTTAAGGATAAAGCTAAGGAAGCATAATAGTATCGATAATTTCATTTTTAGCATCTTATAAACCTCCGACGTCCTCCCATCTAACATTTGGAATTGATAAGCTCTCTATATCACTACTTTTTCTTAAATTTTCAATCTATTACACTAAAGAATCACATACTTTCTAATTTTTTAAATAAATTAAACATTATTTTACAACAACTAAAAAGTATTTAATACAATTTAATTAATTCTTAAAATATTTCAATCACACTCTTCTTATTATTTTTAAACATATTAATTTTTTTTTCAATTTTATTTGAAAGGAAGTTTTTCTTATTAAACAAACTTCATTGGCATATGTTAGCATAAATATTCAGTTGAAACCATTCCAACAATTTTTAAATATAAAGAAAATAAATCAATATAAAAATGGCATTTTTGCTAAACAAATTTTCAATGATATTTTTCACACAAAGAAAGAAGAAAGCAAGAAACAAAGAAACAAAGAAAGGAAGAAAGAAAGAAACAAAGGAAGAAAGAATTTACTTCTATTGGCGATGATAATAAGGCTTTTTTAAGAGTTTTCTCAAAAGTAAAAATTGGTATTCCCAAACAAACTCTGAATAAGTTTTCTAATGATTTTTGTTAAGCTTAGTCGAAGAATGCAGCTTCTTTTTCGTTTGTAGCATGGTATTTAATTATTGATTCATAAATAGATTTTTCTTTGATTTTATCTAAAATTAAATAATCAGTAAATATGTTTTTTAAGTTGTTATCTATCAAGCTTGATTCGTCGAATTTTTCCATAGTAAATACTAATACACATTTGAAGTTAGAACATATTTGCTTTTCTAGTTGCTCAAATTTATTTATAAACTCCTATACATATTTAACCATCAATTTTTCTGGTTCTTCTTATGTTTTATGTTAAACAAAATGCACTAAGCTTCTTAAATTTCTAATATTAATCATGCAAGGCCTCATATTAACTCCTTTAAGAAGCAATCTCTCTATTTAATTTAAACTGCCTAGTTTTTTAACGTCTTTTTCCATATAGTTCATGCCATACCTTTCACAGACTTGTCTAAGTAACAATCTCTTACCAGAGCTTTTAATAGAAAAGATATATTATTTTATTTAAACGTTAATATAACTGCTTACCCTTTAGGTGCTATCATAAGTAGTGGTACATGCTGATTGAATGAAAATCTAAGCAATCTATCTATGCGACTCAAAATTTAAGAATAAAACTCATTTGATAAAATATCTTATTCAATGTATTTTTTATATTTCCTCAACTCAGCTTGCTATATAACTGGATAAATTGGGGGTTTATTATGTCTGAGACTATCTAGTCTTATATCTGTTTCTCTATTTTTAATATCTACAATAAATCCGCATGCTTAAGATTATTCTTTATCCTAATAGTAAGGCACTAAATCTCTAGTTGTGCTGTTTATTACAAATATATTTTCTACTTAAACAAGTAATAATTTTTTAGAGTTTTCATAAATAGTAGAGCTTTCTTGCTTTCCTCCATCACGTGTAAGAGAATATTTTATAAGCTTTTAAAGTTTCTTTTTATCGTTCTTAAATTTAGTCAAATCTTCTATTTTGGAAATATCTAAAGCAATAACATCTCCTACTTGAACATAAAACACTTCTTAAAGCAATTCGGTGAGTATATTCACATCAAAAAGATTGCTATTATTATTCCAAATCTATTTGTTATTTAAATTAATAAGAACACTTAGTTATCACATTACATATAATTACATTCGACAATAGAATCCTATGACAAACTGGAACATTAGGTAAAAAGTTGTAATTTGAATCTTTGTCAAATTGCTTTGTAGGAATTGGCTTGCTAAAATTAATAGTGACATAGTCTTCCTGTAATTTTAAAGTTGACCCAACAGCTTGAGAAATATGAATATCGCCTTTTTTAACAGTTTATGATCCAAATAAACAAACTAACTTTTTATTGTTTAACAAATAATATGAAAAGAAGTTGATGTTATTTTCTTTTAGAACTTCCTCATTAACAAATGCTATATTCTTTGAGCTTGGATTATTTTCACTAAATGTCAAATCATTCTAAGTGAATAGCTCATCATCATAATAAATATTAACCTTAAACTATTTTGTTTCCATTTTTTTCTTTATTTCTTTCTTTAAAAACTATGATTTAAATATCTTGAAATCAGAAGTATTCTATTAATTATTTAATTTATTAATTTTTTTGAGCTATATCTTTATTAAATGGTATTTCGCATATTACGTATTTTGAATATGAATAAATGAATTAAATACATGCAAATATATCATCAGCGTATTTATTTATTTAATATTTCTAATTCTGTTTCAATAGATTTAATCAAATTTTCTATTTTTCTTTTCTTCTAATTCCAAAATAAATAAACAAGTAATCTAATTGGATAAGACTCATAAAATCCAATAGCTCTACTTTTTGATAAACTAAACCAAAAACAAAATTAGTTAATTTATTAATTAATAAATTACTTCTAGTTATGATATCTAAAAAATTATTTAGCGAAATTTATTTATTTGATATTTTTTAATATTGAAAAATCAATATTTATTTAGAAGAAATAAAACAAAGAACAAATATGCAATAAATTAATCAACACTTCATATATGTTTTTTTTTTAGTATCACCAGTCGATAGCAGGGACTTAGAATTACTTAGAGAATTAAATAACTTCATTTCTGAGAGAAACAAGCTCAGGAACACTTTCGCTGTTAGCTTAGATCCATGATTTAAACTCAGCAACTTTGCTTCCACTTTATTTAGAAATTTAAGGAACGAGATGAGTAGCTCTGTCAATAAATTCAACAACTTAGTCAATATCCTTTTCTACTAAGCCTCTTGTTGTTAAAGCAGGTGTTCCTAATCTCAAACCACTAGGAATAAGAGCACTCTTATCACCTGGAACTGTATTTTTATTGACATAGATATTAACTAATTCCAAAAGAGTTTCCATTCTAGCGCCATCTAAATTTTTACTTCTTAAGTCTATTTATTATATTCATTTATTTATTTATTTATCGAAATCAATAGAATTAAATTATCTTTTACCCAATAATACTAAGTGATTATCAGTACCTCCTGATACCAAGGTATAGTTTCTTTTTAAAAGGGATTCTGCCATAGCCTTAGAGTTCTAGAGAACCTAAGTTTGGTATTCTTTGTATTAGGGAGTTTAAGCTTACTTTAATGCTAAACTGATAGCAGCAATAGAATGTTAATGAGGACCTTTTTAATTAAATATCAATGATAAATTTTATTTGATAATACTTATTTAACAGTTTTACCTCCTTGGAGCATAGGGTAAACAGCCTTGTTAATTTTATTTTCTATGTCATACATAATTTTGTTACCCTTTTTATCTACCTTTTTAACTCCTCTTCTATAGAAGACTAAAGCACCTCTTGGACCTCTTAAACTAAATAAAATGGATTAAGACACTTTAACTTTTAAATTTATTTGAATACCTTTTGTGGGTAGTGGTTGAGACTAAATCACAGTGATCGAAAGGAGAGGGAATAACATTTGCAGCTACAAGACCAGACAAGTGAGCCATATCAGCTAAAAGATAAGCACCACATTCTTCAGCAACTGAAGCAATTCTTTTGTAATCTATCAAACGAGCATAAGCACTAGCTCCTGCAATAATAACCTTAGGGTTGTAAATCTTAGCATTTTCTTCCAATCTATCATAATCAATTAAGCCTGTTTTCTATATAATAATTTAAAAAATATTATATTTATCAAACAAACTACCATTTAATTTTAATTAATCCAAAATATTTATTATTCATATGATTTATCCTATTTGAGATTATATAGTCTATTTATTTATTAAACTTTTCTAAATAGGATAATAATCTTCTTTATAGATTTAAATTCTATTTTATTGCGAAAGTTTTACTTCATTTAAGCGGTAAGGATTAACTTCGAAGAATGAAGAAACATAAGAAACTTTTCTAGCTCTTGTTTGGTAACCATGAGAAAGGTGACCACCATGAGGAAGATCAAGACCCATGATTCTATCGTGAGGCTAAAGCAAACCTGTGTAAACAATAAAATTAGAAATAGCTCCTGAGTAGGGTTGAACTGTGACACCCCATTCTTCAGGATTTAATCTAAATGTTTCTAAAGCTCTTTGTTAGCATAATAATTCGTTCTCATCGATATGTTAATTTCCTACTTGGAATCTCTTTCCAGGTAATCTTTTTTAAAATTATAAAATTATTTTTCATGTATTAATAATTTTTGACAAAATGAGTTTGAAAGAGCATTTTTTCTGAATTAATGATTACCCTTCGCTATATTTTTAGTTCATGCATGTGCCAAGAGCATCCAAAACGGCTTTTGAGCAATGATTTTCTGATGCAATTAGATTAATACCTTCAATTTATCTACGACCTTCTTTATGAATAATATCAAATACTTCAGGATCTTTTTCAGACAAGACCTAGTTCAAATTCTATGCATTGACGCTAATTTTATATTAGTTCTGGCTGACTAAATTTTTGCACTTTTGGATTTTAGATAGAAAACTTTTCATTTATGATATAAATTTGAAATATCTTATTAGATTTATTTTGATTAAACCTTCTTTTTTTGCAAAATAATTAATATCAATCAATGCGTTTACAAGATATTTTCTTTAAAGCGATTTATATTTCCCTTAAACAATTAGGAAAACATTGAATTTTCCTTTTTATTTGATAAATATTCTTAGTAATTACACTGATATGTTGACTATATTATTATGTAATAAATATCTTTTGAAATTTCAATACAATTTCTTATCAAAACAAAGTTTATATTAATTAAACACACAACATTAAATATATATTGTCATCAAGTGAGTTTATTTAATAGTTTTACCATGAATTTGAGCTATTTGTTTTCCTTCTAAAATTTCTTCTTTTTTTCTAAATATCCATTTAAGAATAGTTTCTCGTTTTTAGGTAGATTAAAATTTTAAAATTGTATTTAAACATAAAAATTTCAGAAAAGGATAAATTTTTGTTTCTATAAAAGCTTAGAAAAATGTTAAATTTTTTTAGAAATATAAATTCTAAGTTGCCAAAATTTATAATTTAAAATATTTATTGATAAATTTTTGAAATTATGAAGCAGTTATTAAAACAAATTAAAATATAAGAAAGAAAAGTTGATTTAGATGTAAAAAAAGAATCTAGCTCTTAATGAGCAAAGTAGCTAGTTTATGAAAAGGCTTAAGTATATAAATATGATAAATCAACCTAAGTAAGAATATTTTAATGTAGTCTTATCAAAAATTAGCTTAGTCAAAAATGCTTTACAGAGTGAATAATAAAACAATATAAATTAATAGATTTAATAAAATACTCAAATAAAATAGTAAAATCCGCAACAAATATATTAAAAATAATAAATTCAAGCATAAAATAAGATGATTCCTGAGTTAAATTTCCAATAGGAAGTAAATATTTTTAACGAAAAAGCCAACAGAGATAAAAAATATTTATTTCCTATCGAAACTTAGCAGAACAATTAAGTTTATTAGAATAACTATTAAAGTATAAAAAAATAGAATTTATTTGAAAATTATGAGTCTTCTCCTCGTAAGTAATAGATTGATTTATAAATAAATAAAAATATTAAATCAAATTATTTTATTTAAAGGATTTAGTAAATGGAATTTAATTCTAATGTGTTTCAACAGGATTTGAATAAAGAAGATAGCTTTGACTAAATTAATGCTGGTTACATAGAATTTAATTAAAATTAAAACTTAGATTTGAGACCACGAAATTTAGCTGACTAATTTATGAGACATTCTAAATTAGAATAAGTGAAAAAACCTGAACATATATAGCTTTAGAAAGAGATACTTGAAAACAAAGATCAAAAATTATTATAAAATTAAAATAAGAAAATAAAATAGTATGTTAAAACTTAGCAAGAATAGCTAGAAGATATCTAAAATAACTAGTAGACTCTACCATAAAATTAATAAATATAAAATGGATAAAATTTATTTAAAAATATAGTTCGATAAGAAGGTAGTTAATAAAATATAAAGTAAAATATAATACAGTAATAAAACAAGGAACAACAAAAATATATATAAAATAATTATAAAAATTTGTGGAATGATTTAGAAATAGAGATATTAACTGAAATTCTAGGCTATTTAAAAATAGACACAGCTTAAGTTGATCAATTCTTTTAGAATTTGACAGAAGATTATAATAGAAAAGCTAAATAAAAAGGCCTTTTATAAAGAAGTCATAAGGAAATATTTGAAAAGATTAAACATGATTCTTTTTTAATTTATAAACATGAAAAATAAAAAGAAAAAAAGACATACAAACATTTAATTGAAAAATCATTGACAAGTTTTATCTGAATATAAAAAAACCTAACCCTAAACATTTCATAAACATCTAAAAGCTAAACAAAACGTCATTAAAAATAAGAATACAAACCCTTAAAAAAGATATATTTGATTTAAATTTTTCTTATTTTATTTGAGTTGCCCTTAGAGTGTTTGTTAATGTTTCGTCTAATTATGTCAAAATAAAACAATAAAATTTGATTTATTGTTATAAAAATAAGTTTGTAAAATAGTTAATTTTAATCAAATTAAATAAATAAGAATTTAAAAATTAAATTAAAATTAATTTTTTCTAAAGAAAATTAAATAAAATATTTATAGGTAAACTTTGTCAAATTATTTTATATCAGCTGAAACCTGATAAAAAAAACATATTTGTTATAATAATATTTCAAATTGATAATTGTTAAATTTTGTTTAACTTATTTAAAAAATTAAAAATAAAGTTCTTTTTATTAACTAATTATTGCTAAAGGGAGGAGGATTAAAAAATTGACTTTATTTAAATAAAATTTTGTAGCATAAATTTGATTTAAAATTATGCTGATTTATTATTCACATTTTTTCAAGCTCCTTCCCTTTAATTTTATATCAAATTAATATTTAAAAAATAAATTGATTGCTTTTTAATGATTTAATAAAAAACTAGACTTAAATTAATTACATGATTATAAATTTAATAAATATGAATAAAAAACTGTTTTGATTTAATTAATGTTTCTGTATTATTTTAAATTTTAAATAATATAATTTTCTCAATAGTAAGGCTTAATTTCAGCAACCCTTAAATTACTTAGTATTATGTCTCCTGGTGTTCTAGATACTAGTTTATCCAAAATTCTAATTAATTTTTTTAATTTAGTATTTTAAATTATTTACATGGATGGTTTATAAAGCAGCCATATAGATAAGATGTTGGCTTTAACTCTAGAAGAATTTCTTTTGCATCTTTGTCTGTAACTATTTTTCCAAACTCAGTTCTTTTACTATCTGAAGTTATGATAATTAATTTTTAAATAATATCAGCTCTTGTGCGGTAAATGTATATCTTGCTTAATTGAAGTTCAGGAGTATCAAAAGAAAATTCTTTAACAGGTTTATCTAAATGCTAAATACCAACATGCTTTTTACCTACAATGAGCTAGTAGCCATCTGGTGTGAGATATTAAAACTAGAAACTATTATTCAACATAAAATAAATAGAATTTATTACTTTTATTCATATTAATTAAATTACCCATAAATATATTCGTTATCTGCATAAACGGACATTTTATATATTTTCACTTTCTTTTCAAAGAAAATAAGTTCTGCATCTGTCCAATTAATTTTACCAAATCCATCTTCTTTAATTTCTTTTAATCTTGAAACCTACAAATTTTGTTTAGTTTAATTATATATATTTTAAGCTAAAAGTCTTTATTTACATCTGCATTATCAGAGTAATAGTGATTAGTCATTGGTGCATTTGAAAGCAATTCATCATTAGGATCTTATTTCAATGGCATTCTTATAGCTGGAAGTCCAGCAATATATCTTTTTTATATTTTAATAAAACAATTAAATAAATAAATAATAAATTAAATTAATTCTACACTAAATTGGGATTTGACAAAGATATGCATCTTGTTGATTCCATATAATAGAAATTTTAATCATGCTTATCATAAAGACGAGCACCTTTCATATCATAATAGAAAACATTAGGGAAAACTACTTTCAAAGGTTTCTCAACGTAATCATATTTAACAGTAAACACTTCATCTAAATCGCTAAATTCTTAATCCTGCAAATATTACAAAAAAAATCAATACGAATTGTTTGTTTACTTTCAAAAGTAAGAAATTTATTATAATAAATAATTAAAGAAATACTCTTGATTTATCTACCCCGATTGGTTTGAAATGCTTTGATTTTCCTGTAGGACTAGTAATAATCAAATCTTTTACTCCTTTGATATTGTATTTGCCTTATATTTCTTCTACATAATCGTTATCATCTTCAACATCAAAGTCCATGAAATCTGCTCTTAAGTTTTTGCTTGCAAAAATGTTAACATTAGGCTCAAACAAAGAACCATCATGCTTTAGGTAAGAGAAAGTAATTCCGTGAATTCTTTCATTATTACTCCAAACAGTAATTCTTTTTAATTTGCCATGAGTAGTTGTTTTAATTAGATCCTCATCAGCATTTTATAATCCATTACCAATTTAATTACGAACATCTTATCTTGTTTCTAAATCATATCTTGCAGGTATTACGATATTTTAGGATCCATTTGATTTCTTTTTTATAATTTACTTTAAATTAACAAACTGCTCTTTATTTAAATCAAATTTACTCTTGAAGGTTGTGCTGAGTTGGAAAAATTTTCTTTGGGTTGTAGAGACTCTAACTACAGTGGTCTTCTATTTGAAGCATTAGAGGATAATGGAATGTTTTCATTTTGATTATTTTTCATCTTCATGTAAACCATTTCTAACTCTTTTTCTCTATCCCTAAGTTTATTTTCTAAATCTCTAATTTTAGCATCCCTATATCTGTTATTAGAAAGATCTGTGCCATCCATTTCAGCTCTCTAAGTCCTAATAGTCATAGCATCTAATTCGTTTTTATGTTTTCTTTCCTATGCTTGAAGCTGCTTTTTCAAAAGCTTTACTGCATGCAAAAGCTCCTCTCTAGAAGCGTTATCAAGCTATATAAAAATTTATTTTAATTTAAAAAATATTAGCTTAATAAATAAATAAATTACCTCAGAATCTGGCTAAACATCATCTGGGTTTAGGAAATTGACGTTTTAGACATTTGCTCTGCTAGGGGAGTATTCATTTTATGTTATTTGAGTGTTAATTTAACCATTTTTAGGAAATTAATAACTTTTATTATCTAAAACAGGATTATGTGGATCAGAACTTCTATAATTAATTTTTTTCTTTCTATATTTTTCCCTTGGAGTTTCATAATTTCTTTATGGCTCGCTATCTAAAACATCAGCAACAGAGTCATTCTAATGAGGATAAAGAGGTTTCTTAAAAGGACTGGTATAGGTGCTGCTGTGTTATGGCAAATTTTTTTTATTTGAAAGATATTTATATGTCACACCTGTACTTGCCAGGGAGTGAGCAGGATACTTATTTTTAAAAATAGGAACTGTACTGGAAGGGTTTTAAAAATCTTATTGTTCTTAATTAGTTTCAATGCCTTAATGGTTCATATCAACTGCAGGAGGCTCATAAGGATCTTTAATTTTCTACAAGTATTAATACCTCTTTTCTAATTCCTTTATTTGCTCTCTATTCATAAAAGAATTGTATAAATAAATATCATATTCGTTTAAATAAAAAAAAATGAAAGATATATTCATCAATTAAAAACATTATCTAAATGATAACTAGATAAATAATGTATTCAATCATCTATGAAGAACAAAAGACTCCATATAAATTATCAAATATCTAAAAGAGAGTGTCATTTATATTTATTTATCTATATATACAATTACTTCTAGTTTTTAACGAGTGTTTCTAATTCCTGTTCCCTTTGCCTTTGATCTTTAATTTAATTTTTCAATTAATCATTCTCTTCCATAGTATCGTTTAGTCTACTTTTCCTCATTTCTTTTAGTTTATTGTTACTTTCTATTGCATTCTGGTATTTTTTGTTTTTAAAAATGATTTTATAATTTTGGCTAAAAAAAATATAAATTCCAACTTACTAATAAACTATTAAGTCAATAATAACAAACAAATATAAAGTAACTTTTGTCAAATAATCAAAATTTAAACATAATTTACCTTCATATAGTGATCTTTTTCCTAAATTAGCTTAGATATTTCGTTGTCTTTGATCCTTTTTTCATATTCGATGCTTTTCTACTCGCCTTTAATATCATTTTCTGTAGAGCTAAATAAATTAATATTTGAATATTTTGATAATTGTTTGTTTGTTTGTTTAACACATTTTAAAATGTAGTTAATTGGTTAAAGAAATTGTTTAAAATTTAACCAACTAATTAGATTTTTAATTTAATAATTATGCTAATTTTACTCTAAGGTGTATTATTACTACCTAGGTAAGCTACTACTGCCATATGGTTTTTAATCTTTAGAAATGGAACGTCTTCTCTTTAATGAAATATGGATTAATTAATTAATTATGATTTCTATTTTTTGTAAATATTAAGTACAAATAATGGTTGTTGATAACCATTTTTGATAGTGTCAGTCATTCAAGTTTAGATGCAATATTTTATCTTTATTTCTGTTTTTTTATACTGAATTGGCTATGTAATAAATATTTATCTATCTATCTATCTCTCTATCAATCTAGCTATGAATTAACCAATATATATTGATTGCTATTAAGATTATTCTGAGTTTATGATGCAAGTAATTTATTTATATTTACCAAAATAATTAATTTTTTTTTAATGTATGGGAGAGAGCTATCAAATAATTTAATTGAAGCTTTTAATTTCAAAGAAAATATTAAATCCAAAAATATTGGTGATGGATGATGATGACAGTAATATAATAAATAAATAATCGATTATCAAATCACCAACGATCATTTTGATAAAATTAATTAAATACCATACGTAGATAAATAGATAGCTGTGGAAATAAACAAATTAATTAATAAATTAAATGATGCTTTTTTGTTTTATAGATTTTATACTTGAACAAAGATAAAATATTACAGAAGTGTTAAAGATTATTTATTATATACATAAGAGAAGATATTTAGATTATTCAATTTTTCTCTTCCATAATTAATTTTATAAAATTATTACGTTAAGTTTCAAATTTCATTTAATTTAAATAAATGAATGAATATTATTTATTTTTTTATATCAAATAGCTTGCTGATGAAGTACACGAACTCTTATTAGTATAAATAGTAAAGCAAAGTAAAAGTTGAAGGATTTAGTAGAAAGTAAAGTTTAGTTTAATGGAGTTTAGAGTTAATTAGTTTGTTTTTTTTTAAACACATTTTAATGATAATTATGTTTTTTATTAAATTAGTTTCAATAATATCATATTTATTTTTTATAATTCAAGCAATTATATACTTAAATTTAGGCTATAATTGCTTGATAAATAAATTTTTTTTTATTAGAATGTGTCTTATTATTAAAACACAAATACAATCAATCATCATCATTCAAGAATTTATAAATTGGTTATTTCATTAAATTTACAAATTATTTTGCTAATTCTCCTTGTTAAAATTTAATCCATTTTTTTCTGATTAGTTAGACAGACTATAAGTTCCTTCACTTTGATTCGATTTATTGTCTGAATTAAAATTTTTAGAGCTCTCAATTTCTTATATTTATTCATTTTGGTATTCGTCATTTTACTAGGAGAAGCATTCGTTTTTGACTTTTTTGAGTTGGATGAGGTCTTGTTCATCATCTTCATCTAATCCGAGTATATTTACTTACTTATTCTAATCAGGTTGATTATTTCTCAAAAAGCTCAAAGGATTATTTTTTACATCATAAAACTATTTGCTCTGAACCTTGAAATCCTAAATTTCATTGTAGTAAACTGGTGTAGAAAGTTATTTTTTTGAATTAGAAGTGTGCAAACTTAGTTTTTCTAAATCATTTTAGCTGTTTTATTCAGCCGAAGTTTTCTTTTTGAGCTAATCAACATCATTTTAAGTTGTATCTTTATAATCTAATTTTATAAATTTAAAATCAGAGACTACTTCTTTACTTGTCTTGATAGATTTATTATTTTTTGTATCAGCTTCTTTTATTTCTATAAAGTAAGAATAAAATTAAATTAATTTAAAGAATTAAAGTTTATTTTCTTATTTAAATTAATTTCATATTTTAATTTTTAAATAAGCTGATTCATTCATTCATTCATAATAAAAATAAAATTTAAATCAAAGTTTGAATGAAAAATAAAAAAGAAAAAATAAATTAAATAAGATTTTTTCTTTTCTTGATTAAAAAAATGTTAAATTAGAATGAAATAAATTTGGTACCTTTCTTTTAATTTTAGTTAAAATCGATTGCATAATCATTATTTTAATCATTTTAAATTTTAACTCTATTATTATGAAGATTAGATTCTAAATTATCTATGTTTTTATCTTATTTTGATTTATCGGCATTCTAGAGCATGTAAGGATTATCTCCAAATATACTATTGTCATCATCAGCTTGAGTCTTTTTTGTAAAGCACATTTCAGTTGTTTTTGTGCGATTAAATTCTTTATTTGCTTTAATATTAAAATCACCAATTTAAGTAGAAACACCCAAACTCATGCTATCTGTAATTCCAGGCTTTGACCTCCTTAATGACTTCACATTGAGATTATAAAGTTCTATTTCTCTATTGAGTTCTTTATTGATGACATAGAGCTCTATTGATTTAAATTCGCTGGCAAATAGTTAAGATATTTAAATTTTAAGTAAATTAAATTTAGAAATATTTTTCGTTATTACAATGAATTCAGAGTAAAAAGTGAAAAACCTAACAAAATCTTATGTGTTTTCAAATTATAAGTAATCAGACTGCACAGATTAAACTATATTTTTCAACATCGAGTAAATTAGCGAAAGGTTGTTAGAAAGCAAGCAAGCTATTTTTTAAACGACAGTAACTTTTTTGAAGTTAGTGAGAGATACTTCTAGTTCCCATGTAAAATTCTATACAATAGAAAATAAAACTAAAAGACTTTTTATCCTTTACCATTCTTATATAAAAGAGCTACAAGAATTAATTTCTTTTTCATTCAAATAGCTAATGCATTCCAATTTCTGATTAAGAGTAATCAGATACGAATAGTACTTCTAAACTATGATTTAGTGGACTACATCAATTTATTAACAGCTGCTAGAAGTAGGAGGTTTTAGTTGGTTACTCTTTTGAGAGCTTTTTGTTGGCAAAGTTGGAGGTGAGTTTATTTTTATAGCAGCTAAATAATCTGCATTATCACTACTTTTTTTAATTCCATTTCTTTGCATATTCATCTCATAAGCATGAGCTTACTACTTTTCAAAAGCAGATGGATCTTGAATATATTATGATATTTTTAGCTATATTATTTATGGAACATTGTTTTCAATATAGTGAATCAGCATTAATATTTTTAAACTTTTCATCCAATGCTTAACATCAACTTGCTAATAGTATTCTAGAATGATTTTCACACCCTCTTCAAAGCTTGTTTTATCGTTAAGTCCCAACAAAGTATTAATAACTAATTAATAATGCTTATCTTTAGCTAATTTAATGTCATCGCTCCACGTTATCTTAATCATGGATTTCTAAAAAGCATTTTTATTTATCATGCTCAGATGCTTCCTAATAACATTCATTGATCCTATGCTGATTTTAAGTAAACTTTCAGAATTTCAACAGCTTTTTTTTTTGCTTCTTATATCTATTGTTTATGCTTAATTTATGTAGAGTTTGGTTATTGTTACTTTAATTTTTGATATTTTTAAAGAAATATATAAATATATTATTATTATTAATCTTAATATAATTAATTATCAAATCTAATAAAAATTTTTCCTATATTTATTTAATATGTTCATCGAAGAAATATCACTTTAAAACTTATTACAAGCAAATCTTACTCATTTATTATCATCTAAAATAATATCTCCGAGTTATTTCCTTACACTCATTTTTGCTTTTCTAATCCTTTTTGGTGTCAAAATGGTTAATTACTTTTTTTCTATTTTAAAGATTATTTAGCATTTATATATTTAAAATGGTTCTATGTATAAATATTATATTAAAAACTCGATAACAAGTGTTTTTTTAAGCCATTTAAATTGATCTATTTTTTAATTGACAGCTTTAGTATGTTTATTATTACTTCAAACACTTGTTTAGAAAAAATTTACTTAAACGATTTTTGTTTTTACTTCGTCATGTGTAAATGTGTTTAAATTATTTTTTATGATGCAAATGCTATCGAATTTAATTAATTTAAGTAAAACCATTATTCAAATATTTATTTTTAATGTTAATTATAAATAGCTTCATCTCGATATCAAATTAAAAGAACTATGGTTATAAATAATTCTCAGCTTTTATTTGATATAGTTGAATTAATATTAATCATTCATAAAATTTGTTTTTTAATCATTTAGTTTTCAATCAGTAGCAAGCCTTGAAGTATGTTTACAAGTATTAGAATTTGCTTTCTACCAAATAAAAAAAACTAGAAAATAATAATAAATTTTTTTAAAAAAAAATAAAATTTATTTTACAAAGCAAATTTGTTTTATTTTGAATTTATCAATAACTATATTTTTTTAAGTAAATTATTAATTTTTCAAATGCATAGCTAAGTTAGTTATTTAAGATATTTTATAGATGAAAGATATACAATCAGTGGTAATTAAATTTGTTTTTTTAGAAATAAATTATTGATTTTAAAACTATTTTCAAATATTTAAAAAAATTAAATGTTAAGTTAATACTAATTATTCAAATTTTTTTTTAAGTCACATTTAATAATATTTCATTTAACAAAAAATAGTATTTGATCATAACAAAAATAAAAAGTAAATGCTAAAAACACTCTCTTTGCTTTTAAAAATGGTAAGTAAATTAGTAAGCTGTTGAATGATAAAATTATTAAAAACAATAATTCTAATATATATTAAATTTATCTGAATAAGTAAAATCTAGAAACACATTAAGTGAAAGTCTTAATAAAATATTTGTTTGTGTGTTTTAAATTTGAGAAATTGGTGTGTGATTAATTAAAAATATATTTTATATTAAAAGGATGAAAATAGAGTAATTTATTTAATTTATCTTTTTTGTGATTTTAATTGAAAATTTTTTTTTGAATTGTTTTGAAGATATTTAAAAAAATAAAATATCTTTTTCTAAATTATGAAAAAATATGAAAATTGAATAATATTTTAATGATTGATTGATTAACATGTATGTTGAAAATATTAAAATTGTGATATATATATTTAATTCGAATAATGCAGCACTTATCTGAAATTTGTTTGGACACATTTTAACTCTCAAAATTATTATTCATTTTATCTGTTAATTAACTTAACTAAAATCAACAAACAATTTGCTAACTTAATTAATAAACTAATTAACTCATTTATTAATAATAGATAACATTTATTTTAGTTTTGATACATAAATGGGTTTGTTTTTGTTGATTTTGAAATGATAGTAAATTGATTTTTTTTTTATTGAATGAAAAATCAGACAGATATCAAATAGGCTGATTAGTTAGTTTGCATTTTAGCTAGCTTTAAATGATAAAAATATTTGCCGCTATTATAATTGCTATATTTATATATATTTATTTGTATATTTAATTGATAGATAGATAGATATATAGTTAGCGAGACAGATATTGAGTACGTACACTTTTTGCAATAACAAGAAGGTGACTGACTGATGGAGTTTGAAGTGAATTTTAAATTTAAATATACAAAAATAATATTAATGAATAAAAAATAACTACTTTAGGGATTTATTAATTTATTATATTAAGCCTATATAATTAATTCTATCTTGACATCGATCAATCAGTGGCTATACTGATTCCTAGATGCTTTTTCATTAGTTATTTTTGCTTATAACATTACTAATTAATCATTATTTCTTGGGAGCGGTGGCATCAGTCTTAACAACTTGGGGCTTTCTGTTTCTAATAGGGGGTCTTCTGATTCTTCTGTCTTCAGCGCATCTAACTCTGACAACTCTGCTGTGGATAGCGCAAGAGATACAGTATTGGAGCTTAACGTAGAGCTTGGGAATACCTTATTTTTCGTTTTCGAAAGCTAACTTCTATTAGATATCTCTCTTGGAAGAGGGATCGACCATATCTCTGACGGTGTATCTCTTGACAGCTTTATCCTTAGCAACTTGTCTACCACAGTTGGTGCAGGGAACAGTTCTGGTGTGACCTCTGTTCTTTTAACTTCTACCGGCGTTTCTTCTTTTGACAGGCATTATTGATTACTTTTTTTTTTCTTTTAATTTTAATGTTTTCTAAATGATATATTTATCTTTTGATATACTTTTTATATTTAATTTTGGATTGCTTTTTAAGAATTAGCTTTCTCTTTTTTATATGATTCACTCTTCTTTTTATGTATTTCCTTCACATTCAATTTTTTTATTTCTTTGCAAAATTCATTAATTTATCCCATTTCTCTATCTTTCAATTCCATGTCCTCCTCTTCCATGTTCTTTTCCTTGCTTTTTTTATTCATTTTTTCATTTTACCACTTATTATCATCTCTTCATTCATTTTCATTATTGTATCATAATATGCAAGCATATTAATATCGAATGAATGCTTTTATTCATTCATATATCTATATTTCCTCTTTAATTCAAATTCCCTTAAATACTTCTATCCTTGTGTCTCATTTTTTCTAACAAATCTTTAAAATTAATTCTTTCAAACATATTTCAATCATTTATTTATAGGTAGTTTAAATTCCATAAAATTATGAAGCCAACCTTAAACAAAAAAACAAACAAACAAACAAATAATTAAAATAAATTTCTCAGTCAAAAATATATTCATTTATTCGTTCATTTATTTATTTTCACTAATAAGATAAAAACAACATTTTTTAATTCGAAAAGTTAACATGAAATATTTTTAAAAATGATTTTTCAAATATAAAAAAATTAAATGAATTTAAATTTAATGAATTAAAAATGATTAAATTAATGAATAATAGAAAAAATGAACAAATATAAAAATAAAAGCATTCAAAATAATTAGTAAATCTGGTAAAAGAACTAAATGTTCATTAATTAATTCATCCATACATATAATTTAAAATATAAATAAAATTTAGTTTTTTGTTTTAATTTTCTATTTTACTTTTAAAGTTATGTTTAATAATTTTTATAAGTTTTTATTTTATTTTGATAAAATTATATAAAATAAATTTATCTATTTATAATTAGTTAGTTAGTTATTTATTTATTTTGGTGTTTTTTATTCATATTTTTTATTTTATGAATTTCTAATTTTAAAATATTTTTATTAAAATAGTTTTCTTTTAAAAAGTTTTGTGCTGCAAGTAAATTCCTTTATTTATTGCAGCATCTCTCTAAGTTATTTGGATAAAAAGCTTCATTAATTAGTTAAACCTTGTAATTATCTATCCACAAGTTGCTTATATATTCCATTCCTTTCAATTAATTCTTTATGATTGCCTATTTCTGCTACTTTTCCTTTATTTAATACCACTATTTTTTCGCAGTTCATAATTGTGCTCAGCCTATGAGCTATAAGAATAATTGTCATATCTTTTTATTTTTACATTAGCTCATCAATAGCCTGCTAAACCTATATAAAATAATAAAAATTATTTAATCTAAAACAAATTTTGTATAAAAATATCCTTCTAAAGATGTAAAAATAACAAATATTAAATTTTCTTTAATTAAAAAAATATTTTAATTTTTCTTAATTTTTTTGCAATAAAATTTCTAAAATTATTCATTCTCCATTCATAAATAAAATAATTAAATTAATTTATTTTTATTTAAAATCTTATTATTTTTTGCAAATACTTTTCAAAAAAAAAAATTATTTTCAACTTTTTTAATTATAAAATGGTTTGAAATTAAAAAATGAATTACTTAAAATTCGCTTTCTGCATCCAAAGCGCTTGTTGCTTCGTCAAATATTAATATTCTTGGTTATAAAATCAAAGCTCTACTAATTGCTATTCTTTATTTTTATCCACCTTTTTATAGTAAATATTTTTTTTATGGGTTTTAAATTGAAATTCTTAATTTACCTGATAATTTAGCTCCTGCTTCACCGACTAAAGTTTTATAACCTAAAGGGAAATGAGTTTTATCATGAATAAAATTATAAGAATTAGCTAACTTGCAAACCTAATCTAATAGCTCTTTTGAGTATGGTTTTTTCATTCCATAAGTTATATTCTCTTCAATGGTACCAGAAAAAAGTAAAGGTTCTTAGCTAACATAGCCTAATTTTTAATCATAAATTATAACTTAATTTTGAATAGATCATCTTTAAAATAAATAAATATTTAATACTATATTCCCTTTAACAATAGAAAAGTTCTATTTTTATAAATTATTTCTATTAAATATTAAATTAAAGTTTTACCTATGTAACTATGCAAGAAAGTTAGGTCAATTTCTTTGATGTTATATCCATCAATTGTAATTTAGCCTTAAGTTACATCATAAAAACGCTCTATAAGTCTAATTACTGTAGATTTTCCACTTCCACTCTGACCAACTAAAGCTACTCTCTCACCTGGTTTTATATCTAAGTTGAAATCGCTCAGCACTTTAACATGATCTGTATGTTTGTAAGAGAATCCCACATTTTAAAAGCTGATTTCACCTGTTTATATATTAAAAATTATTACATTTTATCTGAATTTTATATTTAAATATTTAATTTTTATTTCATTTATTTACCTCTAAAGTTAAAGTATGTTAATCCTCCTTAACATTTTATTTTAGGCTTTTTATCCATTAGCTTAAAAAGTCTATCAGAGGCACCAGTTGCTGTTACAATTTTACTGAGAGAAGAGCTGATTGATGATGTTGCACTTGCAAGTGATCCTGTATACAAAATTACTGATGCTAATTGACCAGATGTGAGGTCATTTTCTTATAAGACTAAATAACCTCCATACCATAAAACAGCTAAAGTTGCAAAATCAGATACAAGAGAATTTATACCATTGTAGAGACCACTGGAAACGCTTTTATTATAACCTAATAATATTATTGAAAAAATTAGAATTTATTATATAATCAAATTAAAACATTTTACCTACTTCATAGCATTATTTCATAACATCGTTGTATCTCAAAATTTCTTTATCCTCATTTGAAAATGCCTTCACTGTTTTAATGTTAGAAAAACACTCTTAAGCATGACTGCTAACTTTAGCTGTATAATCTTAATACTTTTTAGTCAATTTTTTAAGATATCTTCCATAAACACTTGAAGTTATGATAAAAATAGGAATCATAATAGCAATTACTATGAATAAGCTCCTCGAAATAAGGAAAAGCATTATAACATTACCTTTTACAATATAAAATTTAATATATTTTTTTAATTTAGATTGAAATTAATTCATTACCAACACAAATAATAACATTTCTTATTGTTGTAGAAATGTTTCCACTTGCTGCAGCTTTAGCTGTTGCTTTTATTTGAATTAAGGAAAGTATAATTAGTATTAATTTTAATAGTGAAAAATTAAATAGAGATTACAAATATCATTTCCTAATCTACTTATCAGCTCTCCAGAGTGCTGTTTATCGTGAAAAGAAATTTCATTATGAATGAACTTGCTAAAGCAATCGTTTCTTAAATCAATAACGACTCTTTCACCAATGAGTGAAAATATGAATGTTCTAAAAAAAGAAGATATGCCATTTGCCAGGAATATAAGAATAGCTTAAAATGCTAATTAATTTAGTTTATCTAAGTCTCTTTCCTTAATAGTAGCGTCTAAAAGTCTACCTGAAACAGAAGGAATAAAAACTTAAGAAACTGATTAAGCAATTAAAAATATATGGCCTAAAAGAGAAAGTTTCCACTATTTTCTTGAGTATTTCAGCATTCTTTTGTATGTTTCCCATTTAAATTTTTTCTTTTTCTTCTTTTTTTCAACTTAGCCTTCTTCTGCAAATATGTTATTGCTTGAATCATCTTAAATTTTATGATATGTCTTGCTTTCACTTCTTACTCTCTAATTTCCTTATAATAGTTACTCTGTCTACTAATCTTAAGTACCTAATTCTATTGAAGTCCCAACTGTAGAATTCATATTATCTAAATTAGTTTCATCTGAGTTATTCTTTGAAGGTATTTTTGTCAATTAAACAATCTTCTACTTTTAAAATGAATCTTCCTTATACGGACTCTATTGAGGTGACTTATTTACTTAGTTTATTTAGTTCTTGTTAGTCGCCTAGTCGTCTTAAAAGTCATCCTCTTCTTCCAAATCATATTCCTTCTCATTTAAAAATATCAACATCAAATGAGTTATTTTTAAATTAATATTTAGCAGCTAATTAAAAAAAATATTTCCATTAGGAATAGATAAACAATAATGAATTTATTTCTTCTAGTTCTAATAATAATTTTTGTTCTATTTAGCTGCTTCAGAACAAAAAAATTTATGCTGCCATAATAAATAATTAAGACATATATTTTTTCCATATTTTTAAATCCTTGAATATTTTCTCATTTTATTTTGATCATTTAAGAACTCATTTAGACTTATGGCAGGCACTCATGTCATACATATGAAGTAAATAAAAACAATAAAAAGCTGTAGCTATGCTTAAAATATTTTAATTTTTAATTTACTTATTTCGGGGAAGCATCTGAAACTTCTTCTTAGTCATCATTATCATCGTTCTCTTGCTAGTTTTCCGTTTCCTGTTCTGGCTTTTAGAAAAGACGGTAATAATTTTCTTACTCACTAGACTCACTTGCAATTTATTTTTTCAATTTGGATATTCCTTGCTTCGATTCAAACTAAGATATTGTTACAACTCTTTCTCTAAGCTCTTGGATATTTTCTTCTTCGTCTTCATCATCTTCACTGCTTGAAGATTGATCTGCTTAGTTTTTTAATTCAGTTTTTCTCAACTTATTTCTTATTTCTTCTACATCAATTTCAGGCTCTTCATCTTCCTTATTTTAATGATCGTCATCAATCTTTCCGCCTTCTTCCTCTTCACTCTTTAAAGACTCTTTGTTAAACAACTTATTATTAGTAGCAGTAGCTGCAGCAGGCTGGTGCTCTTTTTAATTTGAATTGCTTGCAGAACTGCTAGTATTCGCAAAGTTATTTGCCAAATTATTTCCGCTTTTATGCTGTATCTCTTACTCTTTATATTCTACTTCATCATCTGGGAATTAATTGTGGTCTTTAGAAGCAGAATTCTATTTCTCCGTTAAATTGCATTAGTCTAACTCTTCTTACTCCTCTACGGTCAGTTGCTGCTTGTTGCCGCCAACCTTATCTCCACCATCCTCCTTAAAGTACTTTTTAATTTTTTTTTTTACTTCCTTTTTCATTTAATTGTCTATTAAAAATTCTGTAATATTATTATTATTATTTATGAATGATATATTATTGATTAATTCTTACTATAATTTGAAGCTAATTAATTCACGATATTATAAAAATAAACTAATAAATAAATAAATCAATAAATAATTATTTTCTCTACCATAATTACATAATCTTTAATCCATTACATTATATGAGAACCCACTTTACATATATCAATTGTATTATTTATGAATCCAGCGTTTTCATAGAACTGAAAAATTAATTAATACTGTCATTAATTTTTAGTGCAAGACAATAGAAGTAACATCCTTAAAATGTATTTTAAAATTGAATATAACCTAAAAATTATTAATTATATATTATAATAAATAGAGTGAGATTAAATAATTTTTTATTAAGCTAAAGATGCTCGATTGACTGCCTAAAAAAGCAAATAATTTTATAAGAAATAAACATTTTTGGAGAAAATTTCTTTTAAAATATTTTAAATCATTTTTTTTGAATCCTCTCTTTATTTCGATAAATTTTATCACACATTTTATATTTATTATGTTATGCTAATATAAAAACTAATAATAATATAAAAATAATATGACCACGAAATCTAGAAATCGAAAAAGATAACTTTTCTTTGGTCATTGATTTTTGAATTAATTTTCAATTTATCCTTTGAAAATAATTAAAAAACTTTAAAAATATTTATTGAAAACAAATTTAATTTTTTTTAGCGAATATAGTTTAAAAAATGGAAATATCTAAAGAAGATAAAGGAAAACCTGTCGTTAAAGCTTTAGATATGACAGAGGAAATGGAAAACGATGCCTACGAAGTAGCAAAAAAGGCTTTAGAAAAGTTTTCTATTGAAAAAGATATGGCTTAGTATATAAAATTAGAATTTGATAGATTATATTCTACTAGTTGGCACTGCATAGTTGGAAAATAGTTTGGTTCTTACGTTTCTCATGATTCTAAGCATTACATATATTTTTATATTGGAGAAATGTCCTTTTTATTATACAAATTTGGATGACATTGTTATAAACTTATTACATATCTTGTATTTATTTATAAAAATAATAAGCTTATTAAAAAATCTTCAATCAAAAACAAAAAAAATAGCCAACACATTTAGCATTTCAAAATTTAGAATTTCTAAGTAAAATTTCAATTTTCATTAAATACATTTAAGATTTATTTAATGTCTAAAATAGCATAATTATCCTTTTAAGTTAATTCATATTTCATTTAAAAACTTAAATTTTTCAAAGAATTTTTTAAAAATAACAAAAAAAAACAAAAGATAAAGATGCATAAAATCTAAAGCTTAAAAAAAATACTTTTGTGTTTGTTTATTAGTTAATTAGCTTTATTTTCAGTTTTTGTTATAAAAATTCAAAAAAAAAATATAGATTGCTATATTTTATTTTTAATGCAAAGATTTTAAAAAAATTTTTTCTATTTTAAAATTGATAAAATAAAAATTATAAAATAAATAAAAACTTATTCATTTTGCTTTTAAAATTTAGAATACATTAAAATCAATGAGATATTAGGACATTTTGATATTAAATTTTTAATTATCTAAGCGTATATTTTTTTTAATTATAAACCAGTATACAAGTATACAGACAGACTCTTTAAATTGTTAGTTTGTTTGTTACCTTAAATAAATATGTTTAATTAAATAATTATGATATAACTTTTTTAAAAGTCAAGATTTAAATAAGAATTTATTTTTTTTATTTTTCATTAAATATTTTACTTATTTTACATTTAAATGCAAACTTATGTTATAAATAAATTATTTAATTAATTTATTGAATACAGAAAAATTATTAATTTATATACAAAAATATTTTTATAAACTCATATAAAAGTATTATATTTATTATAGGCAAAGAATCAAAATCTTCTAAGATTGACAAAAGATTTATAGAGCATAATTTTATATGAACAAAATTATTTCTAACTTTTAAAAACATAAAAACATAAAAAGCAGCTTTAATCTTAAAAAATAAAAATTTTTTTCCAATATTTAAAAAAATTCTGAGTTCTATTTTTGTAATTCATTTTATGACTAGTTTTTTAGTAAAAATCTTGAATTCTAATTTTTAACTAGTGCATTAAAAATTTATAATTTACTTATTTTATGGTTGTTAATATTGTAATAGGAATTATTTAATTAATGATTGAATATATATTTGATATTATTTTTTTTTTAAATAATTAAAATGCACTAAAAAGTTATTAGAAACGATCAAGAGATAGTATGCTTTCCTTCTTGTGGAAAGACAAATAAGCTCAAAAATAGAAAATTAGATTTCTAATCCGCTATTATATTTTTAAAGCTTAGAGAAGAAGGATGCAAGAAAAGATAAGCCATCAACTTCAGTAAAAAAGATTACTGTAAAATTGATACTTCAAAATAAAAAGATGGTCCATCTGATTGCAGAATATTGAAACCTAAAAACATAAAAGGCCTTTAAATAAACGTAATTCTAATTTTTATTTTGATTGATTTTCTTGAGACATAAATACTTTTTAGGGATGGGAACTTAGCGGTTAGAGAGATTACAATTTGGGGAAAAGATTTAAACTCCTTAAACAACTTGAAATTCATTCAGATGAAGAAGACTAAAAAATAACTAATATTATTGAACAAAAGGCTTACAATAACACCCACGACTACTTATATAGAATAAAAGTTTTGGAAAATTACTAAAGGGATATTGAATAAAAATGTCACATCCCAAAATATAACAAAATACTCATGCAGAATAAGGTAAGTTTGTTATTTATTTTGCTTGTTTGCTTTATTATTTTTTTTAATTTGGTTTTTTTTTTGCTTGCTTTTTAAATAGACTTTTGATCATTTTTAATGGTAAAATATTGATTGATGAGTTAATTAAATATAATTTTAAAGAAAGTAGAAGTTTGTTTGTTTTATACTATTGATTATTTAATTGTTATTATTGATTTATTATTGCATTTAATTTGTTTACTTATTTTTATTAAAGATTAATGAAATATAAAACGAAATGATTGAATTATAAAATAACCCAATCTATCACATGAAATTTAAAAGAGTTAACTTGTATGAAATATTCTAAGACTACCCTTAGACTAAAGAACTTCAGGATGAATATAATAGCAATTACATTAATCTATTTGACTCGTTCTCTCATATTTACAACAAAAATGAGTGTAAAGCTTTCTTTTTTTATCAATCAAACGCTTTCTGAAATTCTTCTTTTTTAAGTTTAAGGAAAAATTTAATACAGCCGATTGGATGAAAAATAAAAAACTAAGAATCAACCAATAATTATGCCTGAATTAAAATTACAGCCATCTATTTCAACCAAAAATTCTATTGAAAGCTAAAATAACATCATACTACCGATAGATGAAATTGAAGATAAAGAATAAAATGGTTAAAGCCTAAGTTCATAAAACTCCCCCAAAGCTTCTAAATTATCAATTAAGAGATCTTCAAGCTTGCAAAACTCATTTTTCAAGAGCAAATTTAGCACTATTTTGAATAAATCAATTGATTCAAAAGATTAATAAAACTCTAACTCAAAGTCACCGAAATTTAAATTTGTTGATATATCTCCCAAAAGAAGTCCTTATATAAATATAGAATAAGAAACTTAAATAGATTCCTTATTTCTAAGCGATTCTGATCAAGATTAATTTTAATAAGATAAATTTTAAACAACAGTTGTACCCTAGCTAAAACAAATGGAATTTTAATAAAAAATAGATTGGCTAATAAATTCTTCTATCGCCAAAAGAGTATATTCTAAATTATCCTTTTTAAAGTGTATATTTTATTTAAATATAATATAAATAGTAGGCCTAATCGTAATTCCCACTCAACCAAAATGTGAACACTTCTTTTCTTTAAACACAAATTGATAAAGTTAAATCAGTCAATGATAAAATTATGAAAAAATCAATCTAAGATTTTAATGAATTAGACACAAGATCAAGATTTTTAACTCATTAATCGTTCTATAGAGTAAGATTTATTTTCAACATACTTTTTGCTTTTATTTTAATTAAATTTTTTTGGAAATTTTATGACTAAAATAATTTTTAACTAATTTAAAATAGAAATAAAATAGCAATTCATCAAATACCACATAGAAGTCTTTCTTTTAGTAGACTTAAAAGTCTTTCTTTTAATAAACTTAAAAATCATTTTTTTAGCAGACATAAAAGTCTTTTGTCTCAAATGGCAATATGTCTAGTAAGCATAGAATTCTCTCAACCCATAATTCGAAAAGTTGAAATATTATCATTTAAATTCTATCTCAAAACAAAAAATAATTATTTATCAAAAAATTTTCATAATATTATTTTATATTCATATTCTAATGATTTTTGTAATTTTGATTATTTTTAATTAGTTTAAAAATAAACTTATTAAACAAACTAACAAAAAAGCAAATAAATAGCTCACAATCCTACTTTAAAATTAGATTTTATTTTACTTTTCTTACAAATTTACTTAATTTAATTAAATAACTTATTTATTAATACTATTTTTTAATTTATGCTAAGTTTTAAATTTAAAAATAAATATCCAATTTAATATTGCCAAAAATCTTTATTTTTAAGGTAATTATTCATTTTTAAAATTGGTTAAAAATAAATTAGGCTATCATAGATATAATTTTCTAAAATTAAATAAAGTAAAATTTTTTATTTGATAATTATTTAGAGCCAAAACTATCTATTTATCATATTAATATTTAGAATAATTTTTTTCATTAATTAAGGCCCATTAAAATAAATTCTGAAATAAACACATTTACATTACTAAAAAAATATATATCTTAATTAACACTTTGCTTAATATAAATATTTTACTAATTTAATAAAATGTAATATAAATTGAAAATAATCTGAGTATTGTCAGAATAATATTCTTAACTTTACTTGTTCTAGATCTCTAATTGAAAATATCAAGAAAAAACAAAAGTTGATTTATCATATCTAATTTATATCTTTTTATTAATTTACTTATTCCTATACAAAAGGATTTTCCTAATAAATCTACTGAGGGTTATATTACTGTAAAATTTAATCATTTTCTAATTATTTTAATGTATTCTAGCTGTCATTTTCTACTTTTAAAGCTTAATCTGATCCATCTTAATTGAAATCGATTTCAATTTAATTATTTTGCAGTTATTAATTTGTATTTCTTATAATTTTTAATGAATCTATTTCATACTATTAATTGTTAATTTTATCATTAATATCATTTATTATTTGCTACACTTTTTAATTATTTATATTTAAAAATGCTTTCAATTTTCTGAACAGAATAAAAGAAGCTGCTAAAATAACAATTACCAAAGCTGCAAATAATGATATCATAATAATTACAATCAATGAATTCTATTCTTAATTATTATTTGAGTTAACTTAATTACTTTCATCTTTATTAATATAAATACAAATACCTTAACCTAAACTTTTAAAACCATCAATACATAAATTAGATGATTAACAACTTGCTTAGTCTTTTGCAATTACTCCTTAATAACAATAGAACATGCATTTCTATTATTTATAATCATAATATTGCTAGCTTTTGCAACTATTTTAGCAATAATTAGTATTTGCTACAAAACTACAATTTGGGCATAAATGCAAATAATTATCAGGCTAAAAACAAAAACTTAAATCTCTTTTGCATTTTTATTCTGAATTGCTCCATTATGCTCCATTTATACATAAGTTTGATAAAGGACAACTTTTTTTATTTAATGCAATAATTCCATTCCCGCAATATACCATACATTATTATTACTGATAATTATAATATTATAGTTCTGAACCAGATGCACATTGATTTATTTATTAGCAATTCATCTGCTCAGTTGTAATTCTACAATTTAGACATTACCATAAAAATGGCCAAAAAGTATCAGAAGAAAGAATTTGAGCAGAGCAAATAATTTTCTCACATTATTTATTCTATAAATTCAATTAATATCCTTCGATACATAATAAATTTTGTGATAATTAGCAATCAGAATAACTTTTTGCAATTTTTCCATTTGTACAATACTCATAGCATGATCCATATTAAGTTGAAAAGTATTATGAACTTGTGCAAATACTATTATAACAGTATTGAACATCTGAAACCAAGCTACAAGACTAGCATTAATATATTTATAAGTTTTAATCAAATACTTTTTAAGAACAAGTTTATAATTGAATGCATTTTTGGTCTGTAATACTCCATTAATATCCATCAATACAAACATTTGAGCAACCATTGATATTAATTATTCCATTTCCACAATATTAATAATAGTTAAAGTGTTTTTATGAATAATAATATAAATTTCCTCCTATACAATATTATGCAGGGCAATAATATGAGCAATTATTAATATCTGAAACTATTTAACAGTTTTCACATTAAATTAAACCTAGATTTAAATCATTATTGCTCAATTATGAGACGCAAGCTGACTTGATTTTAATTAATAGAAGAAAAAATATTCCTATTGAAAAGTACATTTTTTTAGGATTTTTTTGAACAATAAATTTAGTTAATTTTTTTAATAATTATTTTAAGCTTAATAGAGAATAAATTGTCATCTTTAATTAAGAGGTAAAATATAATAAAAGAATTATCATATATATTGATAATTAATACTTGCTAAATTTTACTCTTTAGAATTTAAGTTATTACAAATATTAAAATTAAATAAAAGTACTTAAAGTTGTTACTTATATTTATTCAATCGAGGAGCTTTGTTTAACTTTAATAGTCTTCATATTTTTATACTTAAGTAAATGAACAGGATATTAGTTCTAGCAGAAGTTATGATGAAGTTACTATAAATTAATACAAAAATATCTTAATCTTTATTATATTTAAAAATAATTATGTTTAGAAACTAAGGCTCTTAATCAAATTTACTAGTAGCGTTTTGTTATTATTGATTAAATATCAATATTTTTTGGTATCAATAATTTGCTTTTTACTTTACATCTTTATGAATAATTTTATTACCATTCATCAGAAAGATATTCAAAATTTAAAAAATAGGTAAAACTTAATTTGAGATGATGTTTCAAAATAAATTGGATACTCTTAATCAAATTTTAATAGTCAATCATATTTTACTTTTATTAATAAAAAATAATGATTATTTAAATATCAAATAATTGCTTTGAATTCTCAGTCTATATAAATCACTTAAATATCCTTCATTAAAAAAAGTATATCTATAATTTATAAAAATAGTTAAAAGTTAACCTGAAATTCCTTAAAATAAAATGAGTTTAAATTTTAGTATTAATATTATATAATACTAAGCATAAAAATTAAGAAAATCATATTTATTTATCTAACATTAAGTAGTTGATAACAAAGTTTTATTATTTATTCATCTAATTGGTTTTTATTCGATAATTTATGTCTTTTAATATTCATCTACAAAGTTAGGGAATGTAATAGAGTATAGATAAAAATAAATCTAAAAATTATAAATTAAAAATTAGTGAATAACAGATTAATACTGTAATTAAAGGATATGCAAGAAATATAGATCATATTTTTAAAAAAATATATTTTAGAACAACATAAAAGAAAATAGAAAGTAGACTTAAGACTTAAGATATATGTTTAATTTAAAATGCGGCAAATGAAAGGATAATATAAATACTAATCAGGCGATATAAAATTAAAAAATAAATGTTATTAATAAATTCATAAAAAGCTAAATATTTGAAAAATGTTAAAATGTATAGCACATCCATGAATTCAATTCTTGCAAACATTGAGATGCAAGAATCTAATTCATGGGTAAGCTATAAAACTAGATTAATCGAATTAATAAAAAATTATTAAATTTAGTCATTAAGCCTTTTTTTATTTTTTTTTAAATAAAATTTACAATTTTAAATTACCTGATTTATTTTTTATAATATTTTTTGGGTTATAATATTATTTTTATAATTTTTTCTTTTAAAAATTTCAAAATTTTAAAATAAACAATTTTTAACCCAAATCATTTTAAAATTAAATTCTATTCCTCTATATTAAGCAATCTTAAAATAAAAATTTCAAATCAAATAATTTTCTTAAATAAAAAATAAATCATTTCTTTATTATTATTAGCTTTTGCAACTATTTTAGCAATAATTAGTATTTGTTACAAAACTACAATTTGGGCTTAACTGCACATAATTATCAGGGATCTAACATATATTAAAATCTGTTTTGCATTTTTATTCTGAATCGCTCCATTATGCTCCAATTATACATAAGTTTGAAAAAGGACAACTCAATTTATCAAATGCAATAATTCCATTCCCACAATATGCCATACATAATTAATAATGATAATTATAATATAGTAGTTCTGAATTAGATACACAGTAAGGTTGATAAAAGCAATCCATCTTCTAAATTGTAATTCTACAATTTGGACATTGTGATAAAAATGCTGAAAAAGTATCAGAAGTAGAAATTTTAGCAGGGCAAATACTTTTCTCACATTTATTCTATGAATTTAATTGATATCCATCGACACATAATACATTTTATGAATTGCAATCAGCATAACGTTCTGCAATTTTTCCATCTGTACAATACTCATAGCATCTTCTATTTTTTATTGAATGGTATTAAGAACTTGAGCAAGAAATCATTTAACAGTCTTAAACATTTGAAGCTAAAGAACAATTTTAGCACTGATAAATTAAAAGGTTTTAATCAAAAATTTTCTCAACACAAGCTAAATTTTAAATGCATTTTTAATCTGTAATGCTCCATTAATATCCTTCAATACAGGTATTTAAATTATCATTACAATTGTTTAAACCCTAAATTCGTGCAACTATTCCATTTCCACAATATTAATAACAGAAAGTATTGTAATTATAAATCAAACCATTTACTGGAGGTGGATTTAGGCAAGGAATTGGGCAATACTTGATATCTGAAACTATTTAACAATTTTAACATTAAGCTAAACCTAGACTTAGATCATAAGTGTTCAATTAAAATTAGCAATCTGATTTGATTTTAATTAAAAGAAGAAAAAAAATTCCTATTAAAAAGTACATTTTTTTAAAGATTTTTAATTAATAAATTTACTTATTTTTTTTAAATTATTTTTTCACTAAATTGAAAACCGAAATATCATATATTTTGATAAGTAATACTTGCTAAATTTTTTTCTTAAGTACTTAAGTTATTACAAATGTTAAAGTAGTAAAATCATTTAAGTATGTCTTATATTACTTATATTTATTCAATTTAGAAGCTTTATCTATATTTAATAGTTTCATGTTTCTACACTTAATCACTCAAATGTAATATTCCTTTTTGTTTCTTACAGAAGATATGAGGTTTGTATAAATTGATTTAAAAATATCTTAATCTTTATTATGCTTAAGAATAATTATGTTTAAAAATTGAAACTCTTAATCTCATGTTACTTGTCGCATTTTGTGATTATTGGTAAAATATCAATATTTTTAATATTAAATATTTTCCTTTTTCTTTACATTTTTATAAATAAATTTATTACCACTCATCAAAAAGTTATTCAAAATTAAAAAAATAGGTAAAAATTAATTTGTGATAATTAATTTCTCAAAATGAGTAGATAATCTTAAACTAATTTTAATAGGCAATCATATTTTACTTATATTAGTATTAATTTTTTTTTAAATGTCAAATGATTGCTTTGAATTTAAGTCATTATGAATAAATTAAATATCCTTCATTAAAAAAAAAGCATATTTATAATTTATAAAAATTGGTTAAAGTTACATATGATTCCTTATAATAAAGCGAATTTAACTGTTAGTATTATGAAATATCACCAACCATTATATCATAATTTGTGATATTTGAAATATTGATAATATTATTAAAAAATATTATATTTTAGCACAACATAAAAGAAAATAAAGAAAATAAAAAGTAGGCTTAAAATATTTGTTTAATTTAAAAGGCGAGAATGAAAGAATAGTATACATAAATACTAATATGACGAAATAAAATGAAAAAAATAAATATTATTAACAAATTCATAAATAGCTAAATATTTGAAATATGTTAACATGATAAAAACAATAAAATAAACAGTCAAGCATATAGGTAACTGCTTAATAAAAAGAGGGTTTTATTATCAAAATATAATAAAATGTAACCTAACTAAAAATATAAAACAATTTATAAATATAGGGTGTAACTTAATAAAATACTATGAGTGAATTCTAGGAAATATTAATCTTCTTAAGATAAATTCGAAAAAATTTTCAAAATTTATTTTTTTTTCAAAAAAATGACATGTTTTTAGAATATATGATGTCTATTATTTCAAATTTTACATTTTGCGAATTTAAAGCTTTCTAAAAACTCAAAAACAAAGCTATTTTAAGCTTATTTAGCTTTATTTATTATGCTTTAAGATATATTACATTTTGCCTTTTGTAAATTAAATACGCATTTCACTCTTTGAAAGTAGATATAATAAAAATGATTTTTAAAAATATTAATATAAAAACAAGTCTAACCATAAAAATTGGTTGTTACAGTAGAAAAAAGGTGAATGAGTTTTTACTCCCCTTATCAATTATATGTTGTGCTTAATATATGATAATATTTGGCATATTATGCAATATAAATTGAAAATAATCTTAAAATTGTAAGAATAATATTCTTAGCTTTACTTTTTCTATATCTCTAATGGACAATATCAAGAAAAAACAAGAATTTATTAATCATAGCTAATTTATATCTTTTAATTAATTTACTTATTCCTATAAAAAAGGATTTCTCTAATAATTCTAATGAGAGTATTATTACTGTAAAATTTAATCATTTTCTAATTATTTTAATGTTTTCTAGCTGTCATTTTCCCCTTGTAAAGCTTAATCTTCGCCATTTTAATTTTAATTAAAATCGATTTCAATTTAATTATTTTGCAGTTAATCATTTGTATTTCTTATAACCTTTAATAAACCTATTTCTTACTATTAATTGTTAATTTTATCATTAAGATCATTTATTATTTATTACACTTTTTAATTATTTATATTTAAAAATGCTTTCAATTTTCTTAACAGAATAAAAGAAGCTGCTAAAATAACAATTATTAAAACTGCAAATAATGAAATCAATATATTAATAGTCAATAAAATTTATTCATATTTTGAAGTACTTTAATCATTATTTGAGCTAAATTAATTACTTTAGATAATTTTCTCACAACCACATTAACCAAATTGATATCCATCTATACAGTATGGATTTGTTGAAAGTGAGCATTGATTATAAGTTTTTGCAATTTTTACATCTCCACAATACTCATAGCATTTTCCATCTTTCATTGAATAGTATTAAGAACTAGAGCAATTATATTTACAGTTTTAAACATCTGAAACCAAGCTACAAGACTAGCATTGATATATTTACAGGTTTTGATCAAACATTTTTTAAGGACAAACTTAAAATTTAATACATTTTTAATCTGGAATACTCCATTAATATCCATCAATACAGGTATTTATATCTTTACAGTTAAAATCTAGAGCAATTATTCCATTTCCACAATATTAAAAACATTTTGTGTATTTTTATGAATAAATTCTAAACAGAGTGCCTTGATCAAGTAAGCAATCTTATGAGCAGTACTTGGTATCTGAAACTATTCCGCAATTTTAACATTAAATTAAACCTAGACTTAGATCATCAGTGTTCAATGGGATACAAGCTGACTTGATTTTAATTATAAGTAGAAAAAATATTCCTACTAAAAAGTATATTTTTTTTAGGGTTTTTAATTAATACATTAAGATTTTTTTTTTAATTATTTTTTTTTAGCTAAATAAAAAAGTTGTTGTCTTCTTTGATAAGTAAAATAAAAAAAGAGAAATATCAAATATTTTGATAAGTAGTACTTGCTAAATTTTAATCTTAATAACTTAAGTTATTATAAATGTAAAATTAAGTAATAAAATTTTTAAAACAATAAAATAAATAGATTAGCATATAGATAACTGCTTAATAAAAAGAGGGTTTTATTATTAAAATATAATAAAATGTAACCTATCTAAAAGTATAAAACTAAATATGTGTTATATAAATTTTTAGAATAAAGTTGTTTGATTACCCTCTAAAAAAATATTTTCTTTAAAAAATAAATTCTTAGTAAAGCACATTGTTAATGAAGATTGTTTTTATTTTTTGTAATGAAATATATTTATTTTAATAATATTTGGCATATTATGTATTATGAATTCAAAACAATCTTAATATTGTCAGAACTAAATTCTTAGTTTTACTTATTCTGATATCTCTTATGGAAAAAAGAAGCAAAACACCAGTTTATTAATCATAATTAATTTATGTCTTTCTATTAACTTACTTATTATTATAGGAGAGGATTTTCCTAATAGTTCTATTGAGAATATTATTACTGCAAAATTTCATTATTTGCAAATTATTTTATTGTTCTCTAACTATCATTTTAATCTTGTAAAAGTTAATCTTCTCCATTTTAATTTATTTCGATTTCAATTTAATTGTTTTTCAATTAATTATTTGTAATTCTTATAATTTTTAACGAATCTATTTCTAACTATTAATTACTAATTTTATCATCAATATATTTTTTTAGTGTTGATTCATAATTATTTATTATTTGTTGCATTTAATCATTTTTATTTAAAAATACTTTCAATTTTTTTAACACAGCAAAAGAAGCTGCTAAAATAAGAATTATCAAAGCTGCAAATAATGATATCATAATATTTACAGTCAATGAATTTTATTCATATTTTGAAGTATTTTAATTATTATTTGAATTAATTTAACCATCTTAGTTATTATTTTCATCTTTACTAATAGGATTACACTTACCTTAACCTACATTTATAAAACCATCAATACAAAAATTAGAAGATTAACAACTTGCTTAGTCTTATGCAATTACTCCTTAAAAACAATAGAACATGCATTTTTATTATTTATAATCATAATAATATTAGCTTAAACAACTATTTTGGCAATAATTGATATTTGTTACCAAACTACAATTTGAGCATTGCAGCAGATAATTATCTGGTGAAGAGGTAGAACAAGTAATTAATTATTTTTTGCATTTTTTTTCTAAATCACTCCATTATGTTCCATTTATACAAATATTTGATGAAGGACACGTTTTTTTATCGATTGCTATAATTCCATTACCACAATATACCATACATAATTATTACAGCGAGTAATAATATTATAGTTCTGAACCAGGTATACATGGATTCTAGCAATCTTTCTAATAATAAGCGATGCTACAATTTAGACATTAAAATAAAAAAGCTGAAAAAGTATCAGAAGTAGGAATTTAAGCAGAGCAAATATTTTTCTCGCATTTATTTTATGAACTAAAATGATATCCATCGATACATAAATGTTGTGAACTTCCGCATTGACTATAAGTTTTTGCAATTTTTCCATCGACACAATACTCATAGCATTATCCGTATTGCATTGAGTAGTATTAAGAACTAGAGCAACCATTTTTACAGTTTTAAACATCTGAAACCATGCTACAAGACTAGCATTGATATATTTACAGATTTTGATCAAACATTTTTTAAGGACAAACTTATAATTAAATACATTTTTAATCTGGAATACTCCATTAATATCCATCAATACAGGTATTTGAAGATAAACAATTGTCAGCAAGTGGCACAATTATTCCATTTCCACAATATTAAAAACACTATGTCTATTTTTATGACAAATAAAACAATGAAGTTAAAGAATAGCAATCATTATTTGAGCATTACTTGATATCTTAAACTATTCCACAATTTTCACATTATATTAAGCCTAGATTTAGATCATAATTGCTCAATTATAGAACACAAGTTGACTTGATTTTAATTAAAAGAAGAAAAAATATTCCTATTAAAAAGTACATTTTTATTAGGTTTTTTAATTGATTAATAAATTTATTTATTTTTTTTAGCTAAATAGAAAATATGTTATCTTCTTTAATAATTACTATTTTTCTTTACAGAGAGAAGTAAGCCAACCAAAATTATTTGAATGAATCATATATTTTGATACACTAAATATATACTTTTCTTAATAACATATTAGATGGAGTTAACAGTTGAATTAGGTATTAATAAAATAAAAAAGTAAATTATATTTAAATCCCTTACATTTTTTACAAGTCCAGCCATTTAATACTTTAAGAATTATAAATGAAAAAATATAAATATTTAATTGATTAAAAAATATTCTGGAATTGTTATATTTATCATAAAAAAAAAAAGGAGGGCTTGGCTTTTTTTTTGATAGATCAAAAATATAAATTAAGAGGCCCAAGTATCTTATAAATATTTAGAATACATTTTTTCATTAATTAAGACCCTCTAAAAAAAAAATTCAATTAAAATATGTTCTTAATATACAATTTGACATTATAAAAAATAAAAATATATCATCTTAATTAAAACTGTGGTTAATATATATTATATTATTTGGCATAATATGGAACATAAATTGAAAATAATCTGAGTATTGTCAGAATAATATTTTTAGCTTTACTTGTTCTAGATTTATAAAGGAAAATATAAAGAAAAAACAAACCTTTATTAATCATAGCTAATTTATATCTTTTTATTAATTTACTTATTCCTATAAAAAATGATTTTCCTAATAATTTTATTGAGAGTATTATTACTTTAAAAATTAATCATTTTCTAATTATTTTAATGTTTTCTAGCTGTCATTTTCCCCTTGTAAAGCTTAATCTTCGCCATTTTAATTGAAATCGATTTCAATTTAATTATTTTGCAGTTAATCATTTGTATTTCTTATAATTTTTAATGAATCTATTTCTTACTATTAATTGTTAATTTTATCATTAAAATCATTTATTATTTGTTACATTTTTTAATTATTTATATTTAAAAATTTTTTCAATTTTCTTAACAGAATAAAAGAAGCGGCTAAAATAACAATTATCAAAGCTGCAAATAATGAAAGCATAATATTTACAATCAATGAATTTTATTCATATTTTGAAGGACTTTAATTATTATTTAAGTTAACTTAATTACTTTAGCTATTATTTTCATCTTTACTAATATAAATACAAATACCTTAATCAAAACTTTTAAAACCATCAATACATAAATTAGATGATTAACAAAGCCCAGGGTTATTTGCAATTACTCCTTATAAACAATAGAACATGCATTTCTATTATTTATAATCATAATATTGATAGCTTTTGCAACCATTTTAGCAATAATTAGTATTTGTTACAAAACTACAATTTGGGCATAACTACACATAATTATCATTTTTATATACACAAATATTTTACAAATCTGTTTTGCATTTTTATTCTGAATCGCTCCATTATGCTCCTTTTACACATAATTTTGATAAAGGACAACTTCTTTTATTAAATGCAATAATTCCATTCCCACAATATGTCATACATTATTATTACTACAGATAGTTAAAATATTATAGTTCTGAAAGAGATCCACATTGATACATAATTTAGCAACCCATTAAATAATTTGTAATTGAACAATCTGGACATTAAAATAAAAATGGAAAAAAAGTATCAGAAGGAAGAATTTGAGCTGAGCAAATAAATTTCTCACATTATTTATTCCATGAATTAAATTTATATCCATCAATACAAACTACATTTTCTAATGATAGACAATCATAATATTTATTTGCAATTATTCCTTCTTTACAATACTCATAGCATCTTCCAAAATCCTATAAAGAATAGTATTATGAACTTGAGCATTTATTAGAACAGTAGTTAGCATCTGAAACTAAGCTACAAGACTAGCATTAATATATTTATAGGTTTTAATCAAATATTTTTTAAGAACAAGTTTATTATTAAATACATTTTTTGTCTGTAATACTCCACTAAAATCCATCAATACAAACATTTGAGCAACCATCGATACTAATTATTCCATTTCCACAATATTAATAATAGTTTTGATATTTTTATGAAAAATAAAGCAAATTTGGTCCTGAGCAATATGAAGGGCAATTATATGAGCAATAATTGATATCTGAAACTATTGAGCAGTTTTCACATTAAATTAAACCTAGCTTTAAATCAATATCGTTTAATATTGGCACACAAGCTGACTTGATTTTAATTAAAAGAAGAAAAAATATTCCTATTGAAAAGTACATATTTTTAGGATTTTTTAAATAATACATTTAGTTATTTTTTTTTAATTATTTTTTTAGCTAAATAGAAAATCTATTGGCATCTTTAATTAAGAGGTAAAATAAAAAAAGAGAATAATTATATATTTTGATAAGTAATACTTGCTAAATTTTACTCTTTAGTATTAAGTTATTACAAATATTAAAATTAAATAAAAGAACTTTAATTTACTACTTATATTTATTCAACTGAGGAGGAGCTTTGTATATCTTTAACAGTTTCCATATTTTATATTTAAGTGCATGAGCAGAATATTTGTTCTAGGAGAAGGTATGATGAAGTTACTAGAAATTAACGCAAAGATATCTTAATCTTTATTAGGTTTAAAAATAATTATGTTTAGAAATTAAGACTCTTATCAAATTTACTAGAATCATTTTGTTATTATTAATTAAATATCAATATTTTTTAGTATCAATAATTTGCCTTTTACTTTACATCTTTATAAATATATTTATTACCATTCATAAGAAAGATATTCAAAATTTAAAAAAATAGGGAAAACTTAATTTGCGATAATGTCTCAAAATTATTGGATACTCTTAATCAAATTTTATTAATCAATCATATTTTACTTTTATTAATTAAAATTAATTCTTATGTAAATATCAATTAATTGCTTTCAATTTTCAGTCTATATTAATCTAATAAATATCCTTCATTAAAAAAAGAATATATAAAGTTTAACTCAATTTAGTGAATGTAAATTTTTTTCTTTTTTCAAATTTAGATTATAATAACTTCTTTCTAACATCATCCTCATCAGAGATAAGGAATATTTTTTATAAAAGAATTTGTTTTTAAGTATTATCATTTTCTAAATAAAATAATACTAAATAACTTGGCATTTAAAATTTTGTGTTTGGTGGATTTTTTGGTTTTCAAGGCATTTAATTTAAGAAAAAATTTATTAAAAGATAAAAAAAAAAAGTTGATAATGTTATGTGATTTTAATTTAAATATTTATATTTTTAACATTTATTTTATATACATTCTTTAAAAGTAGATATAGTAGGCAATGATCAGCTGAATAAAAAACTATAATATATTTAAAATATTCAAAGAATATATTCTGATTAGAATCTAGAATATTAAAAAAAATTTTTTTTTCTTCTTTAAAGTATCAAGAATCAAATTTAATAAATTTTTAAAATTTATATTTTAGAATAGAGATAGAATTATTTTTAATTAAAAATTTTTTTAAATTATAAAAAATATTTATTTAAAATATATTAGAATTAATATTTCTAACTAATATTTTGAATATTTTAATAATGAATTTTACTTTATCTAATTATTTTAAATGAATGAAAAATAATGATCAAGTGTTTTTTCATATTTAATTAAAACAACACTAGTTCTTAAAAATTTTCAAATAAAATAGTTTAAAATATCAGAAAAATGTTTAAATAATGTTTAAATACTAGAGATACGAATATGAATGTAAAATATTTATTTTACTTCATTTATTTATTGACAAAAATAATTTAATTGAATTAAAAGATCAAATTAAATTAACATTATTAATTATTAAACCCTTAAAATTATTTTGATTTTATGTTTTAAAATTATTTTAGCACATCTATTTGTTTTCTATTTTATTTCATAATTAAGATATAAATATGATCTTTAAAATATGCAGATTATTTTAATAATATTAGATATGTAATGAATCAGAATAATTTTTATGATTCTCACAATTTTTCATTTCTAAAAAAAATTATAAATAACTTCAAATTATAATTATTAGTAAATTGATACTGAAAATAAATTAATAGGTTAAAATTACTTTGATTCTTTAAATTTGTAATCATCTTTAAATAATTTTTGATTATTTTCACTAAAAAATAATAAATTGAGAAGCTTTTCAAAAAAATCAGTTCAAAAAGAAAAATGTATCTAATAAAAAAATAAATAATTTATTTTTATTTAATAATTTTATGCTAAAATTAATGAAAGACTTCACAGAAACTTATTGTTATTAAATGACTTGGTATTTAATATTTTGAATTTAGCAAATTTTTTTAGTTTTTAAATAAATAAAAACTTATTTAAAGAAAAATAATAATAAAAGTTAAAATATTATGTATTGTTATGTGATTTTAATTTAAAAATTTCTCTTACTTAATTTTTTTTATATAAATTCTATATTATATTAGTAGATATAGTAGGAAATGAGCAGAAGAATCAAAAAAACTTTAATATATTTAAAATATTCAAAGAATATATTCTGATTAGAGTATATAATAGAATTTTTCAAAAAAAATTTTTTCTTTTTTAAATTATCTTGAATAAAAAGTTAATAATTAAGTTCATAGATTTTATTTTTTTAATATAAAACAATAGCCTTAACTTACAGTTTTAATGGTATGTAACATATAATTGTTTAAAATAAAATTTTTTTCATTAATTAATAATCTCTAAAAAAGCTTTGTATTAAAAGTAAGTTCTTAGTAAATAATTTTACATTAGAAAAAATAAAAATATATCTTAATTCATTAAAAATATATATACTTAATATATATCTGATAATAAATGATATCTTATGTATTATAAATTGAAAATATTCTGATCATTTTCAGCATATAACAGTCTTAGTTTTACTTTTTCTGAGAACTCTTATTGTAAATATCAAGCAAAAACAACAGTTTATTAATCATAGTTATTTTATGTCTTTTTATTAACTTAATTAATTCTTTATGAGTGGATTTTCTTAATAATTCTACTGAGAATATTATTACTGTAAATTTAAATTATTTTCAAGTTATTTCATTGTATTCTAACTGTCATTTTATTCTTGTAAAGCGAAATCTTCTTGGCTTTTTTAATTGAAGTCGATTTCAATTTAGTTATTAAGTAGTTAATTATTAGTATTTCTTATAATTTTTAATGAATCTATTTCATTTTTAATTTTATCAATATCTATTTTTTGTGTTGATTCAAGATTATTTATTATTTCTTAGATTTTTTAATAATTTTTGTCAAATACTTTAAATTTTCTTAACGCAACAAAACAAGATGCTAAAATAATAATTATGAAAACTGCAAATAATGATATCCCAATAATAACAATCAATAATTATGTAGAAATTTATGTTGAAGTGCTTTAACTATCACTTATTTTACATTATTTTTCTTAATCGCTCCATTATGCTCTATCCACACATAAATTTGATGAAGGACAACTTTTTTTATCAAATGCGATAATTCCATTACCACAATATACCATACATTATTATTACTGCAAATTATAATATTATAATTCTGAACTAGGTAAACAGGTATTCTAGCAATTATACTTACTTTAAGCAATACTACAATTTGGACATTGCTATAAAAATGCTAAAAAATGATCAGAAGTAGAAATTTTAGCAGAGCAAATAATTTTCTCACATTAATTCTATGAATTTAATTGATATCCATCAATACATTATACATTCTATGTATTGCATTATGAATAACTTTGTGCAATTTTTCCATCTGTACAATACTCATAGCATGATCCATTTTTTATTGAATAGTATTAGGAACTTGAGCAACTATTATAATTACAGTAGGACACATCTAAAACTAAATTACAAAATTAGCATTGATAAATTTATAGGTTTTAATCAATAATTTTCTAAACACAAACTTATTTTTAAATGCATTTTTAATCTAGAATACTCCATTAATATCCATCAATACAGGTATTTTAATTGCATGAAGCAAAATTAGAAATTATTCCATTATGACAATATTAAAAACCTTAATTTTATTAATATTATGAATAATAAGTCAAAGTATTTTGTCCTGGTTGAATTTGGGAAAGTTTTTAGCAATACGTGTTATCTGAAACTATAATACAATTTTAACATTGAGTTAAACCTAGACTTTGATCATTACTGTCCAATTATTGATCGCAAGCTAATTTGATTTTAATTAAAAGAATAAAAGAAATTCCTATTAAAAAGTACATTTTTTTAGGATTTTTTAATTAATAAATTTAATTATTATTTTTTAATTATTTTTTTTAGCTAAATAGAAAACATTCTATGCTGTATTTTTTGATTAATTAGTAAAATAAAAAAGAGAATTATCATATATTTTGATAAGTAATACTTACTAAATTTTTCTCTTAAGTACTTAAGTTTTTACAAATGTTAAAATAGTAAAATCATTAAAGTATGTTTTATATTACTTATATTTATTCAATTTAGAAGCTTTGCTTATCTTTAATAGTTTCATTCTTGTATACTCAATTACTTGTATGGAATATTCCATTTTAGATCTAGCAGAAGATATGAGGTTTGTATAAATAAATTGATTTAAAAATATCTTAATCTTTATTACGCTTAAGAATAATTATGGTTAAAAATAGAGACTCTTAATCTAATTTTACTAGTCGCATTTTGTTATTTTGGTAAAATATCAATATCTTTAATATTAATTATCCTTTTACTTTACATCTTTATGAATAAATTTATTACCATTCATCAAAAAGATATTCAAAATAAAAAAAATAGGTAAAACTTAATTTGTGATAATTAATTTCTCAAAATGTATAGATACTCATAATTTAATTTTAATAGGCAATCATATTTTATTACAATGAGTAAACATATTTTTTTTTAATATCAAATAATTGCTTTGAAAAAGTTAAATATCCTTCATTAAAAAAAGAAAATCCATAATTTATTAAAATTGGTTAAAGTTAACCTGTAATTCCTTATAATAAAGCGAATTTAACTGTTAGTATTAATATTATATTATATAGCTATTACTGCATTTGAAACGTCACCAACCATGATATCATAATTTGTGATATTTTAAATATAGATATTATAATTAAAAAAATATATTATAGGCACAACATAAAAGAAAATAAAGAGTATAGAAAGTATACTTAATAAATATGTTTAATTTAAAAGACAAGGATGAAAGAGTAGTATAAATAAATACTAATCTGGTGAGATAAAATTTAAAAAATAAATATTATTAACAAATTTATAAAAAGCTAAATATTTGAAATATGTTTACAAAATAAATAAAATAAATAGATTACATAAAACTTCTTAATAAAAAGAGGGTTTTATAATTAAATTATATAAAATGTAATCTATCTAAAAGTATAAAAGTATCAAAAATGTTTAAAATAATATTTTTTTATTAATTAAGACCCTCTAAAAAAGCTTTCCATTAAAATTAAGTTCTTAATATACAATTTTATATTACAAAAAATGAAAATATATCTTAATCAATTAACAATATTCTTAATATATGATAATATTTAACATATTATGTATTATAATTAGTTCTACTTATTTTAAGATCTCTTATGGAAAATATCAAACAAAAAGATCAGTTTATTAATCATAGTTAATCTGTGTCTTTTTATTAACTTACTTAAACCTATATTAGTGGATTTTCCTAATAATTCTATTTAGAATTTTATTACTGTAAAATAAAATTACTTTGAAGTTATTTAATTGTTTTCTAACTGTCATTTTAATCTTGCAAAGCTAAATCTTCTTGACTATTTTAATTGAAGTCGATTTCAATTTAATTATTATGCAGTTAATTATTTGTATTTCTTATAATTTTTAATGAATCTATTTCTAACTATTAATTTTTAATATTATCAATATGTATTTTTTGTGTTGATTCAAGATTATTTATTATTTCATATATTTTTTAATTATTTTTGTCACTATTTTTTAAAAAGGCTTTAAATTTTCTTAATGCAATAAAACAGGCTGCTAAAATAATAATTATCAAAAATGCAAATAATGATATCATAATATTTATAATCAATAAATTTTATTCATATTTTGAATTGCTTTAATTATCATTTGAGTTAACTTAACCATCTTAGCTACTAATAGGATCACACTTACCTTAACCAGAACTTTTAAAACCATCAATGCAAAGATTAGATGATTAGCAACTTACTTAATCTTATGCAATAACTCCTTTTAAACAATATATCATGCATTTTTATTATTTATAATCATAATATTGTTAGCTTTAGCAACTGTTTTAGCAATAATTGATATTTGTTACCAAACTACAATTTGAGCATTACTACAAATAATTATCAGGTGAAGAGCTAGAACATTTAATTTATTAATTTTTGCATTATTTTTCTTAATCGCTCCATTGTGCTCCATTTATACATATATTGGATGAAGAACAAGTATTTTTATCATATGCAATAATTCCATTACCACAATATACCATACATGATCTTAGCTGCGAGTTATAATATTATAATTCTGTACCAGGTAAACATGGATTCGAGCAATCTTTCTAATTAAAAGCGATGCTACAATTTAGACATTGCTATTAAAATGCTGAAAAAGTATCAGCAGTAGAAATTTTAGCAGAGCAAATAATTTTCTCACATTTATTCTATGAATTCAATTGATATCCATCTATACATGATACATTATCTAAACCGCAATCAGAATATCTTTTTGAAATTTTTCCATCTGTACAGTACTCATAGCATGCTCCATTTTGCATTGAATAGTATTAAGAACTTGAGCAACCATATGTACAGTTTTAGACATCTGAAACTAAAAAACAAAATTAGCATTGATAAATTTATAGGCTTTAATCAATCATGCTTTAAACACAAGTTTATTTTTTAATGCATTTTTTACCTGGAATACTCCATTAATATCCATCAATACATGTATTTTAATTGCATTAACCAATTTAAGAAATTATTCCATTTCCACAATATTAAAAACATTAATTTTATGAATAATAAAACAAAAAATTAAAAGCAGCTCCAGTTGGGCAAGATTATGAGCAATATATGTTATCTGAAACTATTAAACAATTTTAACATTGAGTTAAACCCAGACTTTGATCATTATTGCTCAATTACATATCGCAAGATGATTTGATTTTAATCAAAATAAGAAAAAAAATACCTATTAAAAAGAACATTTTTTTTATGATTTTTAATTAATAAATTTAGTTATTTTTTTTTTAATTATTATTTTTAGAAAAATAGAAAATCTGTTGCCTTTTTTAATAAGTAAAATAAAAAAGAGAAATATCATATATTTTGATAAGTATTACTTGCTAAATTTTTCTCTTAAGTACTTAAGTTATTACAAAAGTTAAAATTAAGTAAAAATATTAAAGCTTGTTTTAAATTAATTATATTTATTAAATTTAGAAGCATTACCTATCTTTAATAGTTTTTATATTTGTACACTTAATATCATGAATGGAATATTCCTTTTTGGTTATAGTAGAGGATATGAGGTTTCTATAAATTAATACAAAAATATCTTAATCCTTATTATGCTAAAGGATAATTATGTTTAAAACTTGAGACTCTTAATCTAATTTTGCTAGTCTCATATTGTTATTATTGCTAAAAAATCAATACTTTTAACATTAATTATTTTTCTTTTACTTTACATCTTTATGAATAAATTTATTACCATTCATCAAAAAGATATTCAAAATTTAAAAAATAGGTAAAACTTAATTAGTGATAATTAATTTCTCAAAATGGATAGATAATCAATCTTAAGCTAAATTTAATAGGCAATCATATTTTACTACTGTTAGTAAAATAATTCTTTAAAAATATCAAATGATTGATTTGAGTTTAAGTAATTATGAATAAATTAAATATCCTTATCCATTATTTTTAATAATAGGTTAAAGGTAACCTGCGATTCCTTTTAATAAAGCGAATTTAACTGTTAGAATTAATTTTATATTATATATCTGTTCCTTTTGAAACATCATCAACCATCATACCAAAATTTGTGATATTTCAAATGATTATTATTTTAAAAATAATCCTTAACTTTTAAGATAATTTCATGGATATAAAATGAGGCAATCATAGGTATAATTTATATTTCATATATGAGGTTTTATAATTAAATAATGTAAATTTTTTGTTTGATAATTATTTACAAACAAAACTATCTATGTATGTATCAAATAAATAATTAGAATAAATTTTTTTTGTTCAATTAAAATCCTCTAAAAAAACTTTCCATAAAAAATAAGTTCTTAATAAATAATTTTACATTATAAAAAATTAAAATTTATCTTAATTAACTATATTCTTAATATTATTACATGATAATATTTGATATATTATGTATTTTAAATTGAAAATAATCTTAGTATTTTCATAATTTTACTTATTCTGTCTGGTATCTCTTATGGAAAATATCAAGCAAAAACACCAGTTTCTGAATCATATTTAAATTATGTATTTTATTAATTTACCTATTCCTAAAGGAGAGGATTTTCTTAATAATTCTACTTGGAATACTATTACTGTAAAATTATATCATTTTCTAATTATTTTAATGTTTTCTAACTGTCATTTTCTCCTTGCAAAGCTTAATCTTCTCCATTTTAGTTGAGATAGATTTCAAATTAATTATTTTGCAGCTAATTATTTGTATTTCTATTAATTCTTAATTAATCTATTTCTAACTATTAATTGTTAATTTTATCAATATATATTTTAAGTGTTGATTTAAGATCATTTATAGTTTCATGCACTTTTTAAAATGTCTTAAATTTTTTTAACACAAAAAAAGAAGCTACTAAAATAATAATTATCAAAACTGCAATTAATGATATCATAATATTTACAATCAATGAATTTTATTCATATTTTGAAGTACTTTAATTATTATTTGAGTTCACTTAACCATCTTAGTTATTATTTGGGTTCACTTAACCACCTTAGTTATTATTTGGGTTAGCTTAACCACCTTAGTTATTATTTTCATCTTTTTTAATAGGATCACACTTACCTTAACCAGAACTTGTAAAACCATCAATACATAAATTAGATGATTAACAACTTGCTTAGTCTTATGCAATTACTCCTTAAGAACAATAGAACATGCATTTTTATGATTTATAATCATAATATTGTTAACCTTAGCAACCTTTATAGCAATAAATTAAATTTGTTACCAAACTACAATTTGGGCATAATTGCACATAATTATCAGTGATCGGACATATACCTTATTATATTTTGCATTTTTATTCTGAATCACTCCATTATGTTCCATCCATACATAATGTTGATGAAAGACAACCTTATTTACTTATTGCAATAATTCCATTACCACAATATATCATACATAATGATTATTTTGAGTAAAAAATATATATTTCTGAACCAGGTAAACATGGATTCAAGCAATTATTTTAAATAGTGATGCTACAATCTGGACATTAATAAAAATATGCTGAAAATGAATCAGAAGTAGGAATTTTAGTTTAGCAAATAAATTTCTCACATTTTTTCTATGAATTCAATTAATATCCATCGATACATAGCTGTGAATCTTGGCATACACCGAAATACGATGCAATTTTTCCATCTGTACAATAATCATAGCATAATTTTTTTTGATTTGAAAAGTATTAAGTACTTTTACAAATTTGAGAGCAGTATTAAACATCTGAAACCAAATAACAAGACTAGCATTGATAAAGTTATAGATTTTAATCAACCATTTTTTAAGCACAAGTTTAAAATTAAATGCATTTTTAATCTGGAATATTCCACTAATATCCATCTATACATTAATTTGTATTATTACAATCATTAAAAGCTATTTTTCCATTTCCACAATATTTGACGCATTAATATTTTTATGAAAAATAAAAAATATCTGTAGAAATTAAGCAAGGTTATGAGCAATACTTGATATCCTAAACTATTCCACAATTTTCACATTGAATTAAGCCTATATTTAGATCATCATTGCTCAATTATTGATCACAAACTGACTTGATTTTAATTAAAAGAAGAAAAAATATTCCTATTTAATAGTACATTTTTTTAGGATCTATAGTTAATAAAATTAATTATTTTTTTTATCTAAATAATGAATCTATCTGCTGTTTTTCTTTAATAAATAAGGTAAAAAAGAGAAATATCATATATTTTGATAAGTAATACTTGCTAAATTTTATTCTTAAGTATTTAACTTATTACAAATATTAAAATAAAATAATAAGACTTAAAATTGTTTTAATTTATTTATATTTATTCAATTTAAGAATTTCTTCTATCTTTAATTGTTTTCATATTTTTACACTTAAGCACATAATACAAAAATATATTAATGTTTAAAAATTTAAACTCTTAATCTTATTTTTACTATTTGCATTTTGATATTATAAAAAATATTGATATCTCTAAATATTAATTATTTAGCTTTTGCTTTACATCTTTGTGGATATTTTAAAAAAATAGGTAAAACTTAATTTGTTAATTTGCGATAATGTTTCAAAGTGGATGGATATTCCTAAACTAATTCTAATAGCCAATATTAATTTAATATTATTAATAAAAAATAATTCTTTTTAAAATATCAAGTGACTACTTTGAATTTAAGTTTATATGTTTTTTTAAATCCTTCATTAAAAAAAACATATCCATAATTTATAAAAATGGGTTAAAAGTTAAAATGTGATTGATTCCTTATTATAAAGTGAATTTATATTTTAATATTAATATTATATTATACTATACTAAAGCATAAGATTTAAGAAAATTATTTTTCCTTATCTAATTTATAGCTGTTGCTAACAGAGTTTTATTATTTATTCTTCTAATTGGTTTTTTTATTCCATAATTCATGTTTTTAATTTTGATCAACAAAGTTAGTGATATGTAAAAGAGGATTGTTCAAAATAAATCTAAAAATGAAAAATTAAAGACTAATAAATTATAGATTAATAATGTATTTAAATGATATGAAAGAAATATAAGTAACATTTTGAAAAAAATTTATTTTAGCACAACATAAAAGAAAATAAAGAATATAAAAGTAGACTTAAGATATATCTTTAATTTAAAATGCGAAAAATGAAAGGATAATATAAATACTAATCTGATGATATAGGATTAAAAAAATCAAAATTATCAACAAGCTCATAAAAAGTAAAATTTTTGAAAGATGTTAACATGATTAAAATAATAAAATAAATAGATTAACTTATAGATAACTGCTTAATAAAAAGAGGATTTTATTATATAAATATGATAAAATATAGTCTAAATATAAAAGAGTTTATAATTATAAAGAATGATATCAAATAATTTTGTTACTATTTTAATTATTTCAAACATAACAAATAAATTTATTATTCCCTTTCATTAAATAAAAAAATCAAGTATAGTTCATACATTTAGTAAAGATGTTGCAGATTATATATATATTTGAACATTTATTTTGCCATTAAAAAAGTGTTTGTTTCTAATTTTATTTAGGTCGAATATTTTCAAAATTACATGAATTTTTATATGTATGTTAAAAAGAAAAATTTGTATTTTGAGTTTTTTACATACTAAATAGACAAAGAAGAAATTACATTTGGGAGATAATTAACAAGGGGAGCAATATTTAGAGTAGAATATAATAGATATTGATAACGCGAACTCATTTGAATAAAAAAATTCATTGATTAGATATGATTTTGAGCAAATAATGTATATTTTTTGTTTGATAATTATTTACAAATAAAACTATCTATGTATGTATCAAATAAATAATTAGGATAAATTTTTTTCGTTCAATTAAAATCCTCTAAAAAAACTTTCCATAAAAAATAAGTTCTTAATAAACAATTTTACATTAATAAAAAATTAAAATTTATCTTAATTAACTATATTCTTAATATTATTACATGATTATATTTGATATATTATGTATTTTAAATTGGAAATAATCTATGTATTTTCATAATTTTACTTATTCTATCTGGTATCTCTTATGGAAAATATCAAGCAAAAACACCAGTTTATGAATCATATTTAAATTATGTATTTTATTAATTTACCTATTCCTAAAGCAGAGGATTTTCTTAATAATTCTACTTGGAATACTATTACTGTAAAATTATATCATTTTCTAATTATTTTAATGTTTTCTAACTGTCATTTTCTCCTTGCAAAGCTTAATCTTCTCCATTTTAGTTGAGATAGATTTCAAATTAATTATTTTGCAGTTAATTATTTGTATTTATAGTAATTTTTAATGAATCTATTTCTAACTATTAATTGTTAATTTTATCAATATGTATTTTTTATCTTGATTCAAGATTATTTATTGTTTCGTACACTTTTTAAAATGTCTTAAATTTTCTTAACACAAAAAAAGAAGCTGCTAAAATAATAATTATCAAAACTGCAATTAAAGATATCATAATATTTACAATCAATGAATTTTATTCATATTTTGAAGTACTTTAATTATTATTTGAGTTCACTTAACCATCTTAGTTATTTTTTGGGTTCACTTAACCACCTTAGTTATTATTTGGGTTCACTTAACCACCTTAGTTATTATTTGGGTTAGCTTAACCACCTTAGTTATTATTTTCATCTTTTTTAATAGGATCACACTTACCTTAATCTGAACTTGTAAAACCATCAATACATAAATTAGATGATTAACAACTTGCTTAGTCTTATGCAATTACTCCTTTAAAACAATAGAACATGCATTTTTATGATTTATAATCATAATATTGTTAAACTTAGCAACTATTTTAGCAATCAGTAGGATTTGTTACCAAACTACAATTCGGGCATAGCTGCACATATATATCAGGAACCGAACAAAAAGCTTATTATATTTTGCATTTTTTTTCTGAATCGCTCCATTATGTTCCATTTATACATTAATTTGATGAAGAACAACTATTTTTGTTTATTGCAATAATTCCATTGCCACAATATACCATGCATAATGATATCTACTCATTAAAATAATATAGTTCTGTACCAGGTAAACATTTATTCGAGCATACCATCTTATTTACTTAAAATTAATTTAAAGTAGTGATGATGCTACAATTTTAACATTAAAATAAAATTGCTGAAAATGTATCAGAAGTAGGAATTTTAGTTGAACAAGTTTATTTTTCACATTTATTTTATGAATTTAATGTATATCCATCAATACATTTAATTCGTTGTGAATCTTTACATGAAATTTAATCCGGTGCAATTATTCCATCTGTACAATACTCTTGGCAAGTCAATTATAGGCTTGAATAGTATTAAGAACTTGAGCATTTATATATACAGTTTTAAACATCTGAAACCAAACCACAAGATTAGCATTGATAAATTTATAGGTTTTAATCAATAATTTTTTAAGTACATGTTTAATATTAAATGCATTTTTAATCTGGAATACTCCATTAATATCCATCAATACATCTTTTTGAAAAATTGCAACCCTAACCACCATCAATTATTCCTTCTCCACAATAATTGACACATCCTAATAATTATGAAAAATACTGATTTGCTTAGCAATTTTTTGAGCAATAAATGATATCCTAAACTATTCCACAATTTTCACATTTAATTAAGCCTAGAGTTAGATCATAATTGCTCAATTATTAATTACAAGCTGACTTGACTTTAATTAAAAGAAGAAAAAATATTCCTATTAAAAATTACATTTTTTTTTTAGGATTTATAATTAATAAATTTAATTATTTTTTTTATCCAAATAAAAAATATGCTTTCTTCTTTAATAAGTAAAATATAAAAAGAGAATTATAATAAATTTTGATAAATAATCTTGCTAAATCTTAAGTGCTTAAGGTATTACAAATGTAAAATTAATTAATAAAAATTAAACTTGTTTTAAATTACTTCCTTCATTATTTTAGGAGCTGTGCCTATATTTAATACTTTTCATATTTTTATACTTACGTGCATGAATGGAAAATATTCGATTTTTGGTTCTAGAAGAACATTTTATGAGGTTTGTATAAATTAATACAAAATTATCTTAATCTAAATTAATAAGAGTTATTATGATTAAAAATTGAGACTCTTAATCAAATTTTACTAGCCGCATTTTGCTATTATCGATAAAATATCAATATTTTTCAATATTAATTATTTGGTTTCTTACATATTTATGGATATATTTATTACCACTAACTAATAAGAATGATAATTAATATTAAAAAAAATAGGTAAACTTTAATTTTATGATACTTAAATGCCACATATTTTTTACAAACCTAGCTATTTAATACTGAACGAATAATAAATAAAAATATAAAATTATTAAATTGATTAAAAATAAAAATTAAGAGGTTAATTTTAAAAGGGAGGTTCCTGTTTTTAAATTTTGTAAAAAAATTATATTCATTCAAATTCTTTTTTTTAAGTTTTGAAAATGCCTAAAAAAAGAAATGGGATATTGTACCCTCTTTATTATGATAAGTAAATGAAAAAAAATAAATGTTTAAATAAAAATATAATTATAACAAATAAATTTACACAAATAAACTTTACTATATAAAAATATTTTGTTAGCTAAATGATATAATTTTTAATCACTAGAATTTTTAGTTCTCTAAGATAGGAGTTGATTAAAATTAATAGCCTTCTTGCTATTAATTGCCATTTTCATAATAATTTTAATGGTCTGTCCTCTCATTTGAATTCTATTCTTCTAAATCCTAAACTTAATTATTCAGATTAATATCAACTTCAATTTCATTTTAATTTATTGACGCATATTAATAAGTATTTATTATTTTAGTTAATTTTTCTATTTCTAATTATTAATTTTCAAATTTATTTTTCAGTATTTCATTATTTTCTTCTTATTGTTTCTTTATATCTTTCATAATCAAAGGTATTTCTCTCAACTTTTTTACAACCCATAATGAAAAAACAACAACTATCAAAGAAACAATTATCGTTACAATAATGTTTGTCATTGAAAAACTCCAGTCAGCAGTATTTGATGTATTTGATGGTCCATAATCATTTTACTACTACTTTTATTGTTTGCATTATTTCTAAGATTCATCCCAATCATATCCATTTATACAAATAATAGAATTTGCGCAATCCATTTAGGATGAAATTACTCCATTACCACAATAATACATACATTAATCTTTATCTTATTAATAAAAAGTCTTCTATGAATTATTACATCTATTTGAACAATATTTTATATCTGTAACCAAACTACAATTTTTACAAATTTGTACATATGTGTCAGGTGATGTATTACTAATACACTATTTCTAACATTAATTATTTTAAGCATTCCATTAATATCCATCTATGCAAATATTAGATTTTGGGCAATTTATTTTAAAATTTGCAATTTATCCATTTCCACAATATTCCATGCATCTCATTAGCTAATTAGAAAAAAATTATTAAATAGTGCAGCTATTAGAGCAAGAAGAAGGAACTGTAACTAAGCTGCAGTTATCGCATTGACTTATGTCATAATCATAGTTAATAATCTGCTATTTGCATTTACATTTTTTATCTGAATCACTCCATTATAACCCATCTAAGCAAAGATTCGTAGATAAACAACTTTTTTGATCCAAAGCAATCTAATAATTTCCACAATAAAAGAAACATTAATTTTATTAAATTGAATAATATTATTCACTTGAGCATTTACTTTGAGAGCAACTACTAATGTTAGAAACTAAAGAACAATTCACACATTAAACTAAATTATCACATACTTAATTGTTATTGCAATTAAAAAAACTGATGAGCATTCCGTTCTGACATTTGATTAAACACTTTTATTGTGCAAAACTCCAACCATAACCTGGTTAGCATTCAAATATTTTATCTAAGCAATAAGATTTATAGCATTTTTAACAAGTTAAACTATTTGATACTATGCATGATTATTAATTAAAATCGTAATCTAAATAGCTACCCTTTTAATTTTCATATGAGCATAATAGTTTGTCAGAAGCTGCTGATTAACAAACATTTTACACTTTTTGTTAAAAAGAATGAATTTATATTTTAAACAATCTAAAATAATAAAAATTCTTCTTAAAATCATAATCAAATTAATATTAAATAAATGTCATTCTAAAAATGAGTAATAAAATAATAAACTTTAAAAATTAATTTATACCTGCTTAATTATTTGTGTAATAATCTATACTTAACCCTTGATTTCCAAATGTTAGGCCTTATATTTACTGCAGTGACCCATAACATAATTTGTTAAATAACTTATAATTTGGTTGACATAATGTGCATTCTTGCTTTTTGCTGTCAAAAATTGCGCAATAATTTTGAAACAAACTACTTTAACAACTACTTTAATAAAGAAAATAACCTTTTTCATATTTTTCAAGAAAAAAAAAAATTATTTCTAATATATTTTAAAAGTAAAGGGAAATAATAAATACCTTATGTGCATTATAAACATCCTTAATCTTTATTGTCAATTAAGCAAAAGTTTGCTTAATTTTAACTAATGGGCATGCATATAATATTCCCCTAAAGACTAGTAAATACATAACCTTAATCACACATCTAAACGCAACTATTATTAATTACAATATAATCTATCACACAAAATAAACAATTTCCATTACCATCATAAGATATACAGTTATTTATTGTTCCTTAAACACATTCTTTTTACTGATTCATCATAAATTGTTCTTTACAAACTATACACTAGTTATTTGATATTACTTTGCAGTTACTTAATTTAATATCTAAGTCACAAAAGGCTTAGTATTTAAGATTTAAAATAGGTGAAGAAGTTAATTATTAAATATAATATATTTCACTACTTTAACACTTAATACATATATTGGATATTGATTGAATGCATCCGCTAACGAGAGTAGAAGGAGCTTATTCACACTTAAAAGTAAAATTTGGAGTACTACCTTTAAACTGCTAATATTTTGGATCCTTAAAAAAGTCAATAGAATACTTTAACATAATTAGGAATGTAGGGTCAGACATATCTTGACTTATTGAAGGGTTTATATTAATTAAAAAGGTTTAAAGAAAATTTAGACCATTTTAATCAAGCTAATACCCTGAGTCGCATGTTGGAGCGTTACTTAGTGTAATAGGTACACATATATTTTAATTTAAATAAAACCCACTCTTGCAAGCCATACAATATTATAATTAGCCAATTGATCCATACATTTAACAGTTTTAAAATTAATCAGAGCAAGTAGAACCAGTAGAATCCACAGCTTAAGTTGCTTCGCAAAGGCATGTTTTACTATCATGCTAATTGCAATTAAAATTAGAAGGTAGGCATCCAATAGATTAGTATACAAAAGGCTTTAAACATTTTATTTATTAGTCATAAATAGCGCTTGGGTCGATTTAATTTGGATTAATAAAATTATATAGCTTGAAATAGTTCTTATTTAAAATAGTAATATAGAATGTTTCGTAATTTTATACACAAACATCATTATATATTTTACAATATGAGTCTAGTTAATGACTAATATAATTTCTTGAAATATCTAGTGTATAAGGAAATCTTGGCGAAATACATATTAAATTAACAGTATCTACTTTAGCGCATCTTGGATCAAATAAAGAAGGATCTTCTTTAATGATGAGTTGATTTTAATCTATTTAAAGAGTAGAAAGAGCTTCATCACATTCTCCATTTCTATCTAGTCTTTTGCAATAAGAGTATAAAGGCATAGGTAATTCACTAGCTAGAATGCATGATTAAAAATCATAATTTACTACATATCCTCTTTAACATTCTTAACAAGCAGGAATTGTATTAGGTGTTGCTGTATCCACTAGTATTGCTAATCCACAATTTTAAATAATTTTTGCATAATTAATTTCAATTAAAAGAAAAATTAATAAAAAAATCAAAAATTAGATTTTTAGTTTCTTTTTCATTTCCTGAAAATTTTGTTTTTATTTTTTTATAAATTAATGATAAAAATTGAACAAATATAAATTTATTTAAATTAGATAAATTAAGAGTAAAATAGAGAAATAATTGTAATAGTTGTAAGTAAAACTGTTAGAAATAGTCATCTTAAATATTTTAAAAATATTTTATGTTAAATTACATAGAATTATCATAAATAAGTCAAAAATAAGTTATTTTCATATTATACTTTTTTTAGTATTAAATAAGCCTATTTAGATAGCTATTGAACTTATATATTGGTAAGATATAAAAGAGAGATAAATTACAAAAAAAACAAAAAGGATTAACAGAGTTTAACTTACAAAATATTTTATTTTATTGAAAGGAGCAATTAGAATTTTTTATTTTATTTTTCTTCTAATTTTGAAAGTAAGTTTTTATATCTTATCTTTTTTAAACCATCATTAAATTTATTTCTACTTTTTTTTGAATATCTTTACTAAAATATGAAAAATTTGCATATATAATAATAAGAAGACTATTAAGATGGCTCTTAATCATAGCACCTAATAAAACTAATTATATTAGAGCAACATTTTAGGCTAAGAATAAGGAATAATATAATAAAAGTAGTAAAAAACTACTTCTTATTCATCAATATGATTGAGAGGGAGATAAAAAGCAAATGGTAGAAAAAAGGTTAAAAAAATATTAAGATAGTTGCAAAATAAAATAAGGAAGCATGAATATAAATGTAAGAATTGGTAATATATCCTAAATAAATGAAGAGCTTATTCAGAGGATATAGATTTTTAATATTAAAATAAAAAAAAGAATATTTCTCTCTAGATATTAATACTAAAAGATTGAATTAAAAATTTCCAAAAAGCGGTTAAAAAGAACATGAAATGTATTAAAAATACAAAAAAAATTTAACTTTTCCACTAAATTTCCAAATACTTTAATGAAATTTTGATAGACATATAGATAAATAGATAAATAAATATGCAAATAGATAAATGGATAAGATATTAGTTAGATAAATAAGCAATTAAGCAAGTTAAAAAATAATAAAGGTCAAAGTTTAGTATTTTTTTGTATTACTAAAATAATACTAATGAAGATAAAAAAGTTTATAATTTGAAATGAAATATAGTATAAAAAAATAAGAAAAATATTACTATTGAGTAAAAATATTTAATATTTCTCTAAAAATAATACAATAAGAGAATCAAAAATTTGAAGTATGAAAATAAATTTAATATTTGATAGAGAAGGAAGGAATGATTAAATTATGTGATGATAAAGACAGATTTTAAGCGTATAAAATAATATAACATTTTGTTGTTTTGTTTTTAATTAAATCTTAAATAAAGGAATTATTTAATTTGAAAAACTTTTATTAATTTATCTTTCATACAAAATTAATATTAAAAAAGGAGTATTTATTATTTTGAAAATATGTTTTTATAATTTTATATAGAGATAATAAAGCTGGGATATTGAAATTAATATCTATAAAAATAAAAAGGAATTATTATTTATTTTTAGAGATTTATGTATCTTGATAAGTGAAAAATTAAGTCTTATGCACCCTACGAACTGATTTTATTTAAGCTTTTAAATATAAAATAAATTTAATTATTAGCAGCAAAAAGAATGAAAAAGCATTTAAAATAATAATAACCAAAATAGAATTATAATAAATTTTTAAAAATTAATTAAAAAACAAATAAATCAATTTAAAAGTAAAAAAAGAGAATTTATTGTCTTTAATTAATGATTATAATAAAAATTAACAAAATATAAAACAAATAAATTTTTTTACTTGGGAATTAGAGTCATACTTTTAAGATTAAGGCAATTCTAAAGAAAAACCTAAACTTGATGAACACTCATCGCTAATCATTTTTTATCTTGTTAAAATATAAGAAAATATAAATAGTGAAAATTAAAAAATGAGTAATAAGAGAAATTAAAGCTAATCAATAAAGTTTTATATTTAAATTAATATTAAAATTAAAGAATAAAATTATTAAAAATAAATAATTTATTATTAAGAATTCATAGCTAAAAGACTTGAGAGATTTAGAGCCAAATTAGTGAAATTAGTGCAGGATTCAAAACCAGAACTTAAACCTAAAGTACCTTCATCACCAATAGAATTATCACTTTTTAAATATTACAGAAAATACAAATATTTAAAATGAAATAAAAATATGACATTAATTATCAAACAAGAGTTAAAAAATAAATATCTGTTTAATTAATTAAGAAATATTCATAATATAAATCAAAAAGAAAATATATTTTTTTAATATTTTAAGTTAATTTATATTAAATAATATCATAATATAAAAAAATGAATTATTTTTACTAGAGAATAAGTTTTAATTTTTACAAATTAACGAACTTTGCTAAAGTAGAACCTAAGTTTATTGTTATTGAATCACTGATTTTGTTATCACTTTTATAATATTAAAGAAAATAAAATTATTAAAAGCTAATAAGTGAATAAAGTGATAAAGATAATATTTTAATAATCAATGAATTAAATTATCTAATACACAAAATCTAATTAAAAAAAAGAAATCAAATTAAAACCTAAAAAAATAAATAGAATTAATTTTAAAATTTCAAGTATAATCAAAAGTAAATAAATAAATTGTTTTTACCTAAGATCAAGCTCCAATTATCAGATTAAAGTAAACTTTGTTAATGCAGAAAACAAAGCTAATCCTCATCACCAATCTATTTATAACTTTTTTACATTAATGAAAATATAATTTAGAAGGAAAAAATAAAGAAGAAAAAAAAATGTATTATTAAAATAAAATGAGATGTGTAATAAATATAAAATAAATATTGAAAGCAATATTTAATAATTTGATTACAAAAAAGGATAAAGGTAAGACTGGATAATAATTTAATTATTTAAATTGAATAATGTTAAAAAGACCATGGTTATTTATAAAAATGAATTTACTGGAGATTGATTTTGAGACGTTTAGATTTAATCTGAGAAGATAGAAATTGTTACATCATAAAAAAAATCTATTTAAGTAATAATTAAAATAATAAATATTTATTTACATCTTTTAATTCATGAAAGACTAATTCATATTTTATCATTTCCTTTTTTTTTGCTATTATAAAAAATATGTAATCAAAATTTTATAAATCCATTATAAAATTAATTCTATTAATAAATATTGTTAATAAGAAATTAAATGGCTTTATCATACATTATCCGATTTTTATTTAAGAAAATCAAACTCTATCCTTAAAAGCATAACATGAAAAATGCAAAACTGTAAATATTCATTAATTAAAACATATACCACTATTTTTAATAAATTATTCAGATTTTTATTAATCAAAAATATAAAAAAATTAAATAATCAGACGAGTTTTTTGGAAAAAATTATTTTTTCTTTCAGCTTAACTTAGATAGAGGAATACCTGTATTGTTAATTTTTTAATATTTAATATTATTAGAATATTTATTCAAAGTTAAAATGTTTTTAAACTAAGTAAAGAGCAAAAGTAAGCCATACATGATAAAGCAAATGAATTTGTGAAATCATTATTGTTTATATTTTTTAGCTTATGTAAACGAAAAATTTATTTTATTTAATTAAAAACAAACAACCAACATACTCATACTTTTTAAAATACCTAAAACATATTCTAAAATTTAACTATATTAAATTATCGATTGCTACCTTACTTAGTTAATTTAATTATAAATCCTACACCATAAATTAACGATTTATAGATGAAGATAAAATTTTAATTCTTTAATAATCTTTAATTTTAAGTTTTTTTAAAATATAACAAGTTTATAGTTATTGGAAATAAATACTTTAACAATACAAATATAGCGTTTAAAAAAGGAAAATTATAGTTTAAATATTTAATTTGTTAGTTCAAGTGTATTAAAATTTATATAAATTGAGTTTTCATTATTTTTAATGCTTTGTTAAATTATTTAAGACACTTATTTGGCTTAAGAGAAAAAAATTTGAAAAAAGGAAGTTGATTTTAGAAAAAAATCATAGAAATTACAATTTGTTTGCTTAATATTTTTATTTGGATTTGGTAAGTGTATTAGATTTTGGCTGCTATTAAATAGAATAAGCTTTACTTAAATTATTAAGAAAAATTTTAGCAATTATTGATAAAAATAAAGGATATTTTAGAAAATAACCATAGATATTACAATTTATTTGCGTAAGATTTATAATTTAATTGTTATTTATGGATTTGGTAAGCTGATTAAATTAATTTTTAACCACTAAAAAAAATATTAAATTTAATTAGCTTAGAACTACTTTTTCAATATTATAATAATATTCTATTAGGCTAATTTGTTTTTAGTAAGTTAAAAATCAAATTTAATTTGAAACGCATTTGAGATTTAGAATATATGTGCATAAATTAACATTTTTATTAGTTTAGACTCTATTTTAATTTACTTAAATTAATCGTTCTACTTACTGTCTTTATTTTATTAAATGTTAAAAGCTAAAAACGTATAAATTAAATCGAACTTAAATTGTAAATATATATAATAAATTTTAAATTTCTAATTATTTAGAAAGCTAATTTCAGTCATAATCTGTACTAATATTTTGCTGATTTCTTATTTATATTCAATTTGTTTTATATTTATGAATAATTCCATGAAAAAAACAATTATTTTAATACTTTAAAAGCCTATGTTTTTTAGTATTTGAAATAAAATGAAATTTAAAACAATTCTGGTTACTCTACTTTACTATGATAAAAATAAGATAAAATAAACTTAGTTTATTTATAATATTTATAGACTTTACTCTTTATTAGTTAGAGAGAAAGATAAATTATAAGCAGTAATCAATTATTTTTTAATAAATTAAAGAATCAATCAGTGATTTATTTAATTAGTAAATTAATTTTTCTAAAGATATAAGATTTGGAAAAAATATAAAATAAATCAATAAAAATGGAAGAATATAAACTAAAAAGATATACTGATTTCGATAGATATAATTATTAAGAAGAATAAAATGAAAAGAAGGGCAATCAGCTTTAGAATTATTTCTAGAAGATGCAAAAATTCAGAGATGTAGAAGATAAAAATTAATAAATCAATGATAAATACCAGAAAGAGAGGAATGGAAGAGAGATTAATAAACTGATAACAAAAACAAATACAGAAATGGGTTCAACTAAGTATTCTAAGGCTAGAATTTTATCAAATTTTGAAGATAATTAAGAAATGTTGCCATAAAAAAAAGAATTAGCATAGTCTAAATCAGCTTTGATATTAACAAAAAAGTAAAATAATGTAGATCAATAAATATATGATCAACTAACCAGGTTTAATGTTTCGCCTCATAAAAGTCACTAAAACTTATCTCTACCTCGTATTTAAAATGGGAATTAAGTTCCTACTCATAAAACATCTAAGTCTAATTTTACAACACCAAAAAGCTATCACGATATTTAAGGAAACTTTTAAAATGCTTATTAGAAATAATCTTAGCTTCAAGCAGATTACTAAAAATAAAGAGATAGAAGAATACAAATGAGCGAGGGATAATTAAATAAAATATATTAGAACTAAAGGGATCCTAGGTATTTGCCTTATGATTAAGTCTATGGCTATTATCCCCCTTTTTTTAACTAAAATTTGTATCATAAGTAAAAAGAAGATGAAGAATTTAAAAAAAAGTTGATAAATCAAAATGAAAAATTAATGTAAATGTTCGAGTAAATGCAGCGCAATCATAAAGAGGAAATTAGTATCCTTAAGCTTAGAGAAAAACATACTCTCAAAATGATTAAATAATAATAAGAATAGATTGATCTCTAAAATAGAAAAATTGAAGAAAGAGATCTCCCTCCTCCTAATTTTTTCTTAGCCCCACTACATTTCTGAACAAATTATAAAATCAAACAAAATTGATCACTAAATAACCTTATCTTACTCACAATCCTTTTCCAAAGATTGTTACTTATATCAATTTTGTCAAGTTAGACCCAAAAGAAGCAATTCCTTTAAAACTCTTAGTTACATCTAAAAATTAACAAATTTACAATAAATTTTTATAAACAACAAAACAAAAAACAATTAAGTCTCTTTCTCTTTTTTTTCTCAATATATAAAAGAAAATATTTAACTTATATAAAACTAAGCAAATAAAATATTATTGTTTGTTTGATTGATTGATAGATATATAGATAGATAAATAAATTAATCGATTGATTGATTGATTGTGTAATATACAAATTTTATATATAAGTCAAATAATTCAAATAAATAATTACAAAATTCCCAATTAAATTTCATATTATAATAATCTAAATTAATCTATTTTCTTATGATTAATTCATGCTTGTAATTTAAGAGTTAACTTTAATTTTGTTATTAATTTGTATAAATCTTCTTCTCCTATTTGAAGGTCTATTACGTCATTGTATCCTTAGGCTTTCAATTCTTGAACTGTTGATTAATTCTTTGAGTTGATTCTCATAAAACCAATTATGTAGCTATTAATTATTATAAATTACATATTTTAGTTAAAAAAATTTTCAATAATTTTTAAATTACGTTTGAGGTATTTTATTTTCTTTTTCGTATGTTCTAATTTTTTATATGGCATCTTCTTAAATAGCTTAATCCTTATCGTCTTCTTCTTTAGCAGGTTAAGCTTTCTTCGAAGGATCTGGCTTAACAGGTTAATTCTTTTTTATGACTATTAATGGTTTTATTTGAGTTAGAATTACTTAGTAAATTCTGCCACTTTCTATTGAACTCATGTATTTATCGAATAACGATTATCCATTCCAACAGTAATCAAAATACTCATTATAGGTTTTATTGAGTGAAGAGGTAGTTAAAGAAACTGATATATTCTCTTGATCATCGCATACGAGAATAGTAAAAGTGTCATAGAATCTATATATGACTTTTACTTCTTTGGGTTAATCTATTATTTTTTATTATAAAATTAATATATTTTTTCTATTAACAACCAAATTTTTACATATTATTTATGGATTTGCTCTAGATTATAGTATGGAATTCATATCAGTTGCTTTAATGGGCTTTTCTATTGCATCATCAAAACCTTTGAATGTGAAAGTCTCTTTAGTATTAGTCATTCCTCCAATTTAAGAACCAACAGCATTAAAGGATGCTATCAAATAACTATTAAAATTTGTTTAATTAAATATATTCTTTATGTAAATAAATTTTACGTTCTTGGAACATTATTTTCTTTTTCATATTCACGTATTGTCTTCAATACTTCGTAACCATTTAAACCTTTATTTGTATTCATTCCTATAATCATGAAGTTATATAAAATGTTTTTTTTAATGCTATTCATGTATTTTTCTATAGTTGCTTCTCCTGTAGTGGTTGATTCTACAACTTTTGGAATGTCGCTCTTCATTTATGAAATGCTCATTAAACTAAAAAATGAATCTTCCATTACTATGAAAGTAGGTTTTTCATTGTATTTATATTCAGGCATGTCAGGCTATTTCATCACTTAGTTAATTTAAACTTATTGGTTTGGTTGTCCTTTAAAGCTTTAAATGGGTGATGTTTTTAGTTGGCTTTAGCTTTTTTATAAAGAAGTTTTAACCACTTCACTCTTATTCACTACTGCTTTTTACACTTCTGAAATAAGGCTTGAATTGTTGCTGATACTCTGACGTTATTAAGGAACTTAGTTACTAGATTGTGGATTTGTCTGCTTTACTTAGGCAGAATTGTCTTCCTTTTACTGACTTTTTTATCTGATCTGATCAAATTTAGCAAATTTCTCACTCATTTCAAACTTATTAATTTTAGAGGAGTTATTAGAAACAGACTAACCTGGTGAACTTTTATTGCTTTATCTTTCAGTACCTTAAAGATTTGTTTTTAAACTTTATAATTCGTTTTTATTGTCTTAGCTTTGTGTTTGACTTGTTTCGGAACTTTAAGAGTCTCCACCAAACTTAATGCCCTTATCTTTGATTTTCTTGAAGATATCAAATTCATCGATTTCTGGAATCTTAGAGAGACTTGTCTGCTAAGGTTAAGCATTACTGAAGCTAACCGATTATTAAGGTTTTTCACCTTCAATTTTAATACCTTTCTAATGAACTTTACTGAACATATTGTTTAAAGCTTTCAGCTCTTAATCTTCCAGTAATTTTGATTTATCTTGATTAAAGCTGTTTTAAGCAGGTTTTTATTAATCCTTAAATGCAGGCGTGTTATTTTCTGATTTATCAGTTTCGATTTAAATCCCTTACTATTTAACTTTGTTAAACACTTTGAATGCCTATTTTAGTTCAAGATCATCCATATTCTATTCTTGCTATTTATTGAATGCAGGCTACTTATTAAAGAATTACTTTTACTAAGGGTTTAGTTAACTTTTCAAAAATTAATTGTCTATGTTTGGAACTTTCTGCTTTTCATTTTGTTACTAGACAGGTGGTTACTATTATGCAACATTTTACTGAGATCCTAATTCAGTTTAAGATGAGTCTCCTCCTATTTTAATACCAGCTTGTTTCGCTTTTGTAAGAATACTAGGTCCATTTAGCTCTAATTCTTCAAGTTCTTCTAAAGTCAGTTATCTCTTCTTCATTTTATCAGATTAAACAATTTAAGAAATCGATGGAATCTTTTCAATGCTTATTTGAGAAGAAGATGGCCTTTATTTTAGTGGAGGTGATTTCATCATAGAAGAATTAACAGAACCCTTAACTGAAATATCATCTCCGTTTTCGACAATTTCTTTTTTGATTCTTTCTACTAGCTAAATAACTTGGTTACGCTCCAAAGGCTTGATAATCACCTCATCAAAACCATCATCTTTATATTTTTCAGGACTGTTTTATTTTTAACCATTTGCTATAGTCTCATTTAACTACTTAAACATTCCTACAATATATCTTTTTTTTATTTAAATTATATTTGAAACTTGTTAGAATTTTAGTAAATTTTACGTTTTCTTAGCCTTCTTTTCTGCTTCATACTCTCTAATCTTTTTAACGATCTCAATTCCAGACATTTGATTAGAATTTATTGCTATCATGACTATTTGGTAAAGCTTTCCTGATTCAATTTACTGAAGGTAGGAGTTAATAAAGGATTTTTCACTCTTAGCAATTTCAACTTCTACATTGTTCTATGAAACAAAATCTTTCACCATCATAGAAGTTTAAATAACATCATCACATATCAAAATAGTAAATTTATCTAAATAGCTGTACTTCTAATCGTAATCTTCTGGCAATGCATCTATTTATTTATATATTTTTATATAAAATGTATTTATCTTAAATTAAAGATTACATGTAACTTAAGGATTTTATCTTTCTTTTATTAGGTCATTTATGATATCTCTAGTGAGAGGTTTTTCAAAAGCTTTGTCAAATCCCTTGAAAAGATATGTCTCTGCAGATTTAGTTTATCCACCAACTTCATCTCCAACAGTGTTAAATGAAGCAATTAAGAATCTATTTATTTTATTTAAATAAAATAAATAATGATAAAATTTATAAATTTGTCTATTAATATTACGTGCGAGGAACTTAATTTTCTTTTTCATAGCTTCTAATTTGATTCATAACTTCTAAACCAGATATTCCTTTGGAAGCTTCAATTCCAAGAACAACAAAATGGAATAAGGTATTAGAGCGCATACTCTCCAAATAAAAGCTAAGTGCCTTTTACCCATCAGAAAATGTGTGGAATTTAATTGGAAGTTCATACTTAGCATATGGAATATTCATTCTACCGTTTTGAGACTCATCGAAGAAAATAATAGTGCATACATCATTATATTTATATTCAATTTTAATTTACTGGACAGAAGCTAATTTATTTTCAATTTCTCCAGATTTTTATATTTAAGCATTATCTTCAGTATCACTTTCTATTACGATTTCATCTTCTCCTCCTATTGAAGTTGCATTAACTTTTTAGTTTTCACCTAAAACTGATGTGCCTTAAGCCTATTAAAAAATAAATTTATGTTTAAACTTAAAACAATAATAAATTATAATATTTTTTATTTTAATACTAGATGAATTCCGTCAGATTCGTTTAACATGGCAATTATCTTTCTTACTCTTTAAGTTTCTTACTTTTTGCTTTTATCACTTTATAAAAATTATTAAATTATTTTATTTAGTTTTCTTGCTTCAAATAAAATTAATTAATTAATTAATTAATTACGGAGAGTTAGGTTCTTTGTAAAAATGCATAGGACCTCCACTTAAAGAGGAACTTATTGTGTTGAAAATTTTATTTCCAACAAAGCTGAGGTTAGAGCTACCAACACTTTATTATCTTGTATTAGGAGAGTTTTCTAGTGAGCCAAATGAGAGGTTAATCTTTTTGCCTTTGATATTCTAAATCTTAGTGATTATATTCATCAACAGATTGCTTAATCCTGATTCAATGAATGAGAAGTGCTTAGTGATTTCATCATCTACATTAATGTTGACTTCACCTTCAGAGTTATCATGAGTAGAATAAAGGGTTGCTTTACAAATTTAATTTTATAAATATCATGAAAAAAAGGGGAAAATTAATTAATTACATTCATCAATTATTTTATCTTGTGGTGAAACGAAATTTATGGGAGATTAATCAGGACTAGTCATTTTGTTTTTTGACTTCTTTTATGATTTGTCTCTTTCATCGTCTCCAATAGATAAGGAGTAGACATTTTCAACAAAAGTTAAATTTCTTGCAGGCTTGCTGTGTTAAATGGGCATAAATTGAATGCTTGTAACTTCAGATTCTGTGAGATTTTGCACAGTTTTACCTGTAGCTTATCCCTAATTCTTGCTTTCTTCTATTTCGGCATTTTAAATATTATTACTGCTGGAGACTTTTTAGGGAATCTCAATCTCATAAACCTTTTCTATAGTAATTGTGTTTTTTTCAATTTCTTTTTCTATTAATTTTTCTGCCTGTTAAATTTAGAGCAAAACACACTTTTGAGTTTTCCATTATATCTATTGAATAAAATAATAATCAAAAATATAATACTGATTCATTAATATTTAAGGATATTTACACTTGATCCTAAGAAAATTAAATCCAAGAATTTTTGTTCTGCCTATTCAGCTTAAGCTACAAGATTCTTCTAAAAGTTAACAGTGCACAATTTATCATTTTCTTTGACTTAATTTACTAAATTTTCTATTATCTTTATATCTGGAGGATTCAATCTATGTATTAATTTGCAAATATTATTAGCGCTTTTGAAATTTCCTTCAAGTTAATTAGCTGGTAATATAGTTTAAAAAAAAGATTAAGCTCCTGAATTACATAGATGTACATCCAAATTAGAATCAATAATCATCAATGGTTGAGGAAGCTCATCAATAAGTAATTAAAATTAATTAGACAACTTCTTAGAGACGTCTAAGTGTATCCAAAATTCACGAATAAACTTCTCAAAAAAGCCAGCAAAAACGTGCATCCCTGCCTAAGCTAATATGAAGAATGTTAAATTTAATCTCAGAGAGGCGTCGTTGTCGTACAAACTGACTATGACCTAAACCAAAGTAAAAGAAGTAAAATTGTAGATTAAATGCACCTTCCAGTGTGGTATAGTAAGCATATTTGTAAATATCATATGAATCGAAATTCCTAAAGCGCTACTTGCAAAATATGTTGCATTCTTGCCTGTTTCGATAAGATCTATACATAAGTACTGAGAACAATAAAAGTATAAAGAACTCAAACGAATCAAAATCTGGAATATAAAATTTTTTTTGAAATATTAATTATGCATGTACATGATTCCTACACAAAAAAGTAGAGATAAAATCATGAACCAGCTCAATACAGGATAGAGCACTTAAGTAAGAGATGTGGCCGTTAAGAATCCATAAATAACATGAAAAGTATTAAATAAGATAATTGCTATGAAGGAATATTTATGTCTATGAAGATACTCTAAAGAGTACCGCTTTTCTACTTATTCTTGCTAAAACTAAAGCAGCATGCTCATATTGTACTGCTTGTCTATGTTATTATGGTTATTTTTGCTACTTTTTATTCTGGATGCCATTTTAATAAATTATTTATCTATCTATCTATTTATCTATTTATACTTATATTTCTATCTATCTATCTATTTATTTATTTCAAGTCTTTTAAAAATTATTACTGCTAATATGATTTTTGAGTGTGTTGTGATGGATTTTCTAAAAATTAATTAATTATATTCTGCTTTTTATTTCTGATTTTTAAATATATTTGATTAAAAAACATGCTCGACTATGAAATTTTTATCAGTTTTTTAATCTAATTTAATTACCTTTCAAGCCTCAACAGGATGATTTGAAAGTCTCTTTTTCTAAATTTTTCATAACTAGCTCAAAATTTTACTCTAAACTTTGCTCTTAGTAAATAATTTTATTTTTTAATTAAAAATAGAATAAATTTATTATTATTAAAATCTAAATAAAAATATAAAAAATAAAAATGTTTTTTTTAGACTTTTAATCTTTATTAAATTTCAGTTATATTCTAAAAAATTTAATTCTATTTGAATTCAAAGATAAAAAATAAGTAGTTAAAATTTTTTTGAAGTTGTAATTTTTAATTCAATTTATGGAAAATCAAACATGATTTACTTAAAATAAAATAATTCTGGAGGAGTAAATTAAAATCTTTCAAGAAATCAATTATTTGATGATAATTACTTTAAATTTAAAAACTAGCTTCTAAAATAATCTAAATATAGTTAAAATTTTTTAAACTGATTTAATTAGCTTATAAAATAACCTAAATATAGTTAATAATTTTAACTGATTTAAATAAATATAAAATGAAAAATATTATTAAAAAATAAATATATATAAAAATAAATTGATTTTAATTAATATTTAGAAAGTTTCAAGTTAAAAATTCTAATCCTTTTAACATAGATTCCTATTTAATATTTAAGTTAATATGAAGAATATTAAACTTCTCAAAGAAGTATCGTTGTTGAACAAACTGACAATTGTGTGATTGATTGTTATTTATTATTTGTAGAATCAATCAATCAAAAAAGTAAACAAACAAACAAATAAATAAATAAAATAACTCATTCATTAATTTAAATTCAAAAATTAAAAAATGAATTAATTTATGTAAATAATTAATAGATTGATTGAGCTTTAAAGGAGATGAAAATAAAAAGAATTATATTCAAATTTATATGCAAGTATTTTTATTTGTTTTCAATATATTTGAGATTGTTAATTTTTGTAGATAATTTTAATTTGATACTTGATTGATTGATACTATATTTATTAGAAATAAAAATTAATGAATTTGAAGATTTATGATAATTTATTACCAATAAAATAAAATTGATTGAATCAGATTGATTCTTATAATTTATTTATACTTACTACTCTTTATTAAATAAAAATCATCAAAATTCAATCCAAAAATACTATATAAATAATAAACATAATCAAAATATTTAAGGTTATACAAAAGATTTGCAATAGCGAAATTATAAATAAATTGTATAAAAAGAAACCACAAATGAAGCAAATATAAATGCCAAACTCATCTGCATAAGGCTCATAAGTCACTACAACTAATGGCCTGAGGTGCTCAGATTTTAATTATGTAAGATATTAGTTTGAGATTTCCTTTAGGAGTATAAAACATTTTTATGCAGTCATTAATTATTTTTGTCATATTAACAGAGCAACCTGCATAAAAGCTACTATAATAACGAATAAGACAAGCTAGGAAGCGCTTCTTCAAGCTTCAGAAGATAGATTGTTAGCATGTAAGACAGAAAACATTCAAATATATATGGAAGATATAAAGAGTACTAATATGTAGATTCTAAGAGTAAAAAAGATGAAATGAATAATAAATCAGTTTCTAAAGATATGTTAAATATTGAGGAGCATGACAATATTAGCTAACACAAGGAGCCTATTTAGTCTCCCTTGATTCAATCTTTGCACCAATCTAAATATCAAACACCTTAAAAAGGCTCATAGTCTTATCATTCTAGAAGCTACACTGTATAATTGAGTGATTAATTTATTTAATAGTCTGACAAAAAACTTGAAAGTGAGTCTCCTTTAGGAGATAGTAAATAGTAAATAAATCAGAAATATTTACGCTATACAACAGACCATGTAAGGTATTCTACTCCATTTAAAGGAGAAATCACTAACAAAAGTGATAAGCAAGTAATAAGTTTTAAAATTAGAACACTTTATTTACATTTTATTTAAATATAATTAAAGGAAGAAAATTTGTATTTAAGCCAAAAAATATCTAAGTAGGAATTAAAAAAGCTTTAAGATTCTCCTACTAAAGAAAATGAGCAATACAATATCGAAGAAAAGTAACAAACTAATCCTGCCTTGTAAAGCTACAGTGGATTTATTTCTCGTACTTAAAATAATTACTACAAAAGGCAAACCGCTTTTGAATCTCCCGTCAGTGATGAAAAAAATTTGCTCAAAGAGAGCTATTCCAAAGTTCTAAACTACCAAACTTCTTCAGCCTACTCAAAAGACTCACATCTAAATTCCTCAATAAAATCATACAGAGCTACTTAATCAGAAAAGTAATTAATTTAGTTATAAAAAATTATTTTATTTATTTATTAAGATTTTATTTTTACTTTTTAATTTTGAGTTGAAAATATTTTACAAAAAAATCAAAATTAATAATTAAATGTTTATTTCTTGACGCAAATCATATTTATAAATATGATGATGATTAATTTATTAATTTTAAAACTAATTTTGATACAATTCAGGACAATATTGATAGATTATTTTAAAATATTCTATTAATCATTTAACAAAAATAGTTTTTAAAAAAACTAGTTTTTTTGAAATTTAGTTTATTTATTTTAATTTAGTAATACAAATTCATTTGAATACTCATCATAAATTTATTTTTTCAATAAATTATTTTAAATTTATTTAGGAAAAGCTTTTAAGAGGAGATAGAGCAATACAAAAAGGAATTAAAGGAATATCAATCCCAACTTTCAAGTTATTAGGAGCAGCTGAAAAATTCTCTTAATAAAAATAAAATAGAGTTATTTGATGGCTTGACATCTATTAGAGATAGTAATATCACGAGCTCAATTAGCTAATACTCAAAGGCTAGCTTTTTAGATTTAAAATACTCTACTCAAAATAGTAAATACTAAGTAGATTCTGAAACTCCTAAGACACTACAAAAACTAGAAAGTGACCAGAACAGCACAATTTCAAGTAGACTAGGACAATCTGCTACATTTTCTAAGGTTAATTCTAAAATTTAAAAGCCTCATATGGGGATATTTGATTCTATTTACATTGATGCTGAAAATCTTGAAGAAAAACCTGAAAAAATGTTACAAGTTGTAAATATTGAAAACTCAGCTGTTTTACCAAATGATAAAAAAGAAATCATGGAAGGCTTTTCTGAAAAAAAAATTATAAAAATTTAAAAAGTTGAAAGTTTTTATGAAGAAAGAGAGCCTGAGTCTAAAAATTATGATAAAGAAGAATCTTAAAACTTTATTTAACAAAATAGCTTTTAACTATCCAGTTTAAATGGTGAAACTAACAATAAAAGGTGTTTTAGATCTCAATCAGTGACATATAAAGAAGTTCCTGATAAAGAAAGTTAATTGCATAATTATAAGAATGAAAAAACAATAGATTATTAAACTAGAAGTAAAGCCAGCTATAGCATTGATCAAAACACTCCATTGTTATCTTCAGCAGTGTTTAGCAATCATAGAAGTAATCTAGTAAACACATTAAAAGATGATTATCCTATTATGTTAAATAGCAAGGATTGTAATTAGTAATTACCCAATTTTCAAAAAATTGATTCAGTAATCTCTGATTCTTTGGCATGCCCTTCTTAACATTAATAGTCAATAATTTAAAATTCTAATTAACTAATTTCAGAAGAGTCCAGTACAAAATAAAATATAATGCAGCGTTCTAATTTATAAGCAACCAAACAGGATAGCTCTGAAAATATTATAAAAACTTAATACGATAAATTAAAAGAAATTGAAAACAGATATAAAAGAGTAGAAGAAATCAGTAAAAAATATTCTCATCTCTACAAATCAAAACTTTTACAACCAACTCAAACTTCCATTACAACAGAATAAAAGACATCATTAGATTTATCTGCTAGCGTTCCTGCTAACTCTACCGATTATAAAAACGAATAAAATATTAATTCTACATATAATAATTTAATCGAAAAAAGAGAAAATAATAACTAATATTCATTTGCTCAGCAAAATAAAGACATAGAAATGACTTCTGTATGCCTGTTCCCAAATGTTAGAGACTCTGGTGTTATGCCAAATAAAGATTAAAACTCTCTTGGAGTTCCTCTTCCAATAAGCAATAGAATTCAAGGAGGAGAGAGCGATATTAACTTCTTCATGTAAAAAACTCCTAGATTTTAAACTATGGATGGCGAAGAGTATTTTAAAACAGCAGAGTAAATATTGTAGTTAAGCAGACAGAGCGCAAATAAACTCGATTAATCGCTTTGCTTAACTGATAGAGAAACACTTTAAAATCTTTCTTAAGTTGATATGGATTGCGAATTAAAGCATTAAATGTAACAATCCCCTTCAGTGACTGCTCTCTGATTAGTCAAATTTTGAAAATTAAAAAAAAAATAAATAAATAAATTAAAAAGTATTCACAACCATTTAAATATTTATAAATAAAGGCTATATTTATTAATACTCTATATTATAAAAAATCTATATAACATAAATAAAAAATATGTGTGAGTGTGTTTATCCTTAAATATAAGTAAATTAATATATTGTATATATTTTGCTATTTTCTTAACTAATTTAATTACATCTGCTCGCCCTGCAAGATCTTTAACTTAATAACTTTTTTATTTGATTTATTATCAAAAATACATTTTTATTAATTTGATAAATTCGTAAATAGATTTTTATCTTTTAATAACTCTTTTATCAGAAACTTCTTTATTAATTATTATATTTGTTTATTTGTTTGTTTGTTTATTTTTATATAAAATGATATTAAATTAAATTTCAAGTTAATATTATTTTTCAAACAAAACTGCATAAATAAACCATTGAAATTACTTTAACTATCAAACATATTAAAATGTTCTTTAATTAAATTACCTTCAAGCTTTGTTATTATATATATGCACGCATGTTTTAATTTGTAAGAAAATAAATTATCATAAATGCATAAATGCCTATAAATAAAATAATATTTTTTTCTCACACAGGCATTTTTTAGGGGTTAATGCATTTTGCATAATACCTTTACATATTTTATTGATATAAAAAGTAATTTTGTAAAATAAAAACAAAAATACGCCTTAGAGAAGGAAGACTGATTAATAATGTTAAAATTTCTTAACCTTAGTAATATGTTAAAAAATTAGTTTTTATTATGTGAAATAAAAATAATACTTTTTAAAGTTTGCATATTATAATTACAAAAATAATAGGACATTAAAAATACTGACTGATTGATAAGTAAGTGATCGCTTAATTAAATTTAAATCCTCTCTAATTATCACATAAATTTTATAAAAAATAATTATCACTGATTTTATTTTACAAACTAAAGTGAAATAAGCAACTAATTATTTAGATATTTACCAAATTATGATTTATTCAAATAATTCAGCCATTTAAAATTCATAGCACTAAACTAGGTCAATTTAGCTATTAAGTGGCCAGTAAAATTTGAAGTAATCGAATTCACAATATTAAAAGCACTTCGTTTATCGCTCATAGAGTGGTTAAAACATAGGATCACATATGGTTTAATAATAGGGAGTTTAGATTTAAGAAATAGCCTAGTAGCAATAATTTGCTTAACAGCCACATAAAATTCAGTATCAACATGGTGCTAGTGCAAGTTTTTTTGGTAAAAAATAAAAAAAAATACAATTTTTAGTTTTTATTCGATTATATTTATATAAAAATAGGAAATTAAAATTAAATAATTTCTAGAAGTGTAAATGGACCTATTAGTTCTTTATAGCAACAAATGACAAATAGTTTACATAACACTACAAAAGAAAACAATAATTAAGTTCCTATTGTATAAAATATGGGAAATTTCAATTATTAACAGTAGAATCAATTACACATTTAGTATAAAGAAGGGAGAACTCCTGCTTAAATGGATTAAAAAAATAAAATTCATAATTACAATTCAAGTAATTAGAGTATTTCATAATCTAAACAAGCTACTGCTTAGCTTTAGCCAATAAATAGATAAGAATAATCATAAATTTAAAAATAAGGTTCTGTTATTATTAGGAACAACTAGTCTTTTTCCTCATAAAATTTAGTTAATACAGATAGAGATTATAATGAAGTGTTTAGAAGAGAGTAGTCTTCTTCTTTTTATGATAAGATAGATCCATTGTAATAATAATACTAAAGTCATGCCTTACAAGAAAAAAACTTAATATTATCTTAGAATTCTCTACAAAATAAAATTATTGAAAATAATCAACTTAACTCTCATAATTTTCCTTAGTAAAATATAGTAAAGCAAATTCCATAAATAATTACTTCTCAAGACCACATTTTCTCAGCAAAATCTATTAATTAGCTCACACCATTATCTAATAATGATAAAGTTATAGATTTTTAGCAGTATTAAACTATAGAAAAATAATATCAAGGATTTATTCCAATATCTACTTCATCTCCTTAAGTGTAAAATAACCACTTAAAATTTTCATAGTAATTAGTAGGTTCTCAAAATCAATTATCTTATTCTACTTATATACAATAAAATTACTCTAATTAAGATGTAAATAACTATATAAAGCTAGATAATACCATTTAAAAAGTAGGACTTAGAGAAATTTCTCCTTATGATAAACTCATTTAAGCAAGACGAAGCTCTAAAGATGAAGACTCTTTTAACCAAAATAAATCCTTTTAAAGTGTTAAATACAAAACATCTTAAATAGAGTCAATTAAAGAAGAAAACATCATAACTACTCCAAGAAAGCAAGCATATGTATACAGCAATGAAATTTCAGTAGTAAGCGATATAAAAAGCACAAATGAAACAGATGTCCGTGATAAAGCTTTTTCATAATAAAAAATCTAAAATATTGTGATTAACTCACCTAATTACATTCAATAAAACTCTTACACACAGCTTTCACCTAAATCAAAGCTGCAAGTTAAAGAAAAAGTCTATGGCAATGAAGATTTGTGTAATTATTATCCAGTGACTCATATTAAACAAGAAGATTTATAAAAATACGAGTTGATCCTTAAATGTACTCTACAAACTTAAAATTAGTCAATAATAAATTAAAAAATAAAAGATTTTTCAGAAGGTTTTCAATTTTCAGCCTATTGAACAAATTTAATGAGTTAATGAATGAACAAAATTTCAACAAAGAAAAATAAAAATAGTTTAACAAATAAAATTATTATTATATTAAAAAGTTAATTATATATTATTTTCAGAAATGTATATATGTCCTATCTACCTAATATATCGTTGTATATATCATCTTAAATGTTGCTCTATTAATTTAAGAAAGTTATTGACTAAGCCTTTATAATTTAGAAGACAACATTTTAAATATTGATGTTTTTTTAAGTTGAAAGAAAATAAGATATTGGTTAAATAATTAAATTATAATTATAAAATATTTGTTTTGTAATCTTGATATGAAGAATTTTTACTTTCATAATATAATTAAAATAAAGAATTAATATGTAAATAACTCATTAATAGAGAAATGTTTATTTTAGAAAAATTGAATAAAAATATAAATTAAAATTTTTTAAATATTTTTATTTATTGTCAAAAAGTTAATTAAGAAGTAATATACATCATAAATAAGCTCAAATTAGTTAAGAAATAAAATATTAATTTGCTTCAAAAAACTTAAATTACTTTTAAAATTATAAGTTAATTAAAACAGAAATAAATTTATAATTCTTTTGCCATATTTTACCATATAGATTTATGAATGTATCAATGAGAATAAAATGAAAATAAGTTAAATGGTTGAGAAATTGAAAAAATAATGAATTAATTAATTAAAACTTAAATATTAACATATGTATAACTGCTTTATATCAAATTTGTTTAAAATAAAAATACATAAAAAATGAATAGTTATTTATTATGTCAAAAAGTTAATTAAGAGTATACATCAATAATAAGCTCAAATTAGTTATGAATAAAATATTAATTTGCTTCAAAAAACATAAATTAATTTAAAAATTATAAGTTAATTAAAACAGAAATAAAATTTATAATTCTTTTGTCATATTTTATCATATAGATTTATGATGTATCTATGAGAAATAATTTAAAAATATATAATAAAATGAAAATAAGTTTTTTAAAGATAATTATTATTTTTGATAAACGGTTGAGAAATTGAAAATATAATTAAAAAAATAAATATTAATATATGTAATATCTGCTTTATATTAAATTTGTTTAAAATAAAAATACATAAAAAATGAATAGTTTTTGTTATAACAGTGAAATAAGATATATTTTATTTATTTTTATAAAATATTGAGTAAAAAATAAGTAATTTAATTTATTATTAAATAAAGATTATATGTTTATCATAGGTAAATTTCGAATATTGAATCGTAAAGAATGTGTAATTAAGAGTATATTGTGATTCCTTATGTATTACTAGAATATTTGAGAATTTTAATGTTTTATTTATACAGTTTTTCATTTTTGTAAATTTTGTTTGTGTTTTTTAATTAAGTGTTGCTAAATACCTCAGAAAATATTGAAATCGAGCTTATAAATATAGATTATGGTTTGTTAAATTAAATATCATCTTCGTAATTAAATTAAAGTATTATTTTTTGTTCATCTTCTATGTATTATAATTGAACTTTATAAAGGCATTTAAATGGCTCCACACATTTTAAATGAACATTCACTTCTGAAAAATCATTTATTGACATCATAACTCCATTACAAAAATATGGCTTATGCTTTGAAAATCCACATTTTAAGTGATATATATTGCCTAAATCCTAGCTAGAAAGAATTGCATCAAATTATTAAAATATTAGATGACCTTCTCTCAGAAAAATGTCTATTGCTTAGCTGTAATAATTTTCAAATTTTAGAACTTATCTAAGCGTGTTTTGATACATTTTACCATTAGAAATATTAAACCTTTTTTAATTTTAAAATAAAAGTTATATCAAATATTTTAATTTAAAATTTACCATCTCCCTTAAGGAAAATAAATTTCATAATAATTTTATCCTTATTTTAAAACAGGTACAGAGATGAGATGCTGACCAATCATAATATGAGTTTCTAAAATATTATCTAAATATAGGTTTGAGTCATTAGCAAAATTCATAAATGCTGGTTAAATTTTGTAGGTGTTATTGAGAGTAAGAGTGTAGTAATATTTTAACAGAGAGTATTTTGTTCTGAATGAAAATAGTGCTCCTCCAAATTCATCAAAAGTAAAGAATTCCTAGCTTAACAGCTTTTCATGATTATGATTCCTGCTAAATGGGTATAAAGATCCTAATTAAGCCCATCTGTTGCATAATTCTTAGGTAGTATTTCCCATGAACCCACAAATATCGCTACCAGTAAAATCTATGCCAAAAATCTAAATTGAATTTTAAATAATTATTTTTTAATGATAAATCATAAAAAATTACATGGAAATTAAAAAGGCTAGACACGGAATAAGCCATGAACTCATATGAAGAATTATTATCACCAGCCCAATGAGAAACATAATTCCCACTACCAGGAATAGTGCTTCTTGATATCAAGAAAGGCAAAGGGTTTTACATTTCATATTTGACAGCCTTGTATGTAGACTGAGAATGCAAATATCCATTAATATTATGAAAATTAAACTCTAAATCTCCACTTTCCTCATGAATACTAACCAAACTTAAAGACATGTTTTCAAGTGGTTTACTTCCAGGCTGATAAGCTAAACCTATTTATTTAATTAATAATTGTAACAAACACAGCTTATAAGCTAAAATTAAATATTTTTTATAATTTAAATAATAAATTAACTAAATAAACAATAATTAATTAAATAAATAATTTATCAATAATAGAATAAATAAATAATAAAATGAATAAATCTACCTTCTACAAATAACTCTACATCTAAATTATATGATTGTCTGTAATTTTGGTACAACTCTGTTCAATTAAAATAAATAATAAAATAAATTTATGGTTTTAATTTAAAAATACCTTCACAAATTCCATGACAGAAATTAGCATATTCATTCATGTCTAACCAGAATGCTGATATGTTATTTTACTTCATAAAGTTAAATGTGTAATTCTACCAGAATATTTTTGTAATAGGTTTTTAAAAGTCAGGAAATAAAGTGTAGCCAGGCCAAACTCTTCCTATATAAATTTTATGGGTGAGGTCTTTGACACCTACGTTATAATATAATGCGTCTTATCTTACTTGCAGTGTTTGGTTTTCTAATCCAATTCCTACATCTAGGATAGGAACTATCCTTTTCTCAATATCTTTCATGATAGAGTAGTTGTTTAGAGGAAATATAGTTTAATTAACTGTAAAAGTGTTATAATTTATCATGTAATCAATGTCTATGAATATACTTTCTACAGGAAATTCGATGAAATTGTATTCTGCAATTATTTATTTTACTTCATCTATATTCTAATATCCCCATCTAGATTGGTGAAATCCATATGCCCAGAGAGGCATCAAAGCCTATTTTCCTAAGAAGACATTGTATCTCTGCACACAATTACTAGGAGAATCGCATGCTATTATTTTAAAATCTAAAATTCCTCCTGTAATACGATATTCGATTTCTTATTGTTTTGTTAGAAATATATCCATAGCATTTACATTTTAAAGATAAATTAAATGAAAATGAGTATCTGTCTGGTTGTTTTCATCCTAATAGTCAGTATCTTTCATTAAATAAACGGGGTGAGAGCCATATGTGTTATGACCTCCTTTAGAATCAGCAGTTTCAATATCCTAGGGCACATCTCTATTCCACAAAGTGTAAAGCGAATTATTGAATTCTAATTTAAACTTGTAATTTCTTTCTCCTAACCCAAAAATAAACTTACTACTTGCTTAGTACTTCAAGTGAATATATTTATCACTCATCACAAATCTTTCATCTAAGCTGAATAACAAAGTATTTGTATTTTTTCTTAATATTTTTAATTAGAAAGGCTCATTGTAATCGCTAATAAATATAGAAAAGTTTGTATTATTAAAGCAAAAGGATTTTTCATTTCTCTGCTCAAAATTTTAATTTTTATATTTAAATCTTAAATCATCATTTACATCTTCTGCAACCAAATCAATGAAGGAAGCATCTCTACAGTATAGAGTTAGTTTAATACATTTGATAAAATTATTGTAAGTATTAAGGTAGAAGTCAAAATTCTAGTACAACTGAATTAATAATTATATTTTATTATCTTAAATAGTCTTTTTCTTTAACACATAAAAAACATTCTACTATAATTTATCCAAATCCAATAGATTTAAACGAGTATTATTACTTTTTAAGTTATTTTAATTAATTTCTTTATCCTAATCTTCTACTATGTTGACTAAATTAGTATTTTTTTAAACACTATCATTGCCTACATTTTAAGAATATAAGCTCTACTAAAGCGCAGATTTCTAAAATATGACCCCTAAGCTAACATAATCCATGAGTAAATTTTCTGCTACTACATGAGGTCTACTATCAAATTACTAACTTTGTATCAATTTTAATAACTAAGTTATAATTAAGCATTTTATAAAGCAAATTTTTGTAAAAATCATTTTTTTTTGTTTATTTCTAAAGTCAAAACTAAATTATATTTATTGATATTTATTAAAATCAAACAAGTGTAAAAAGATACAATATATTGATTGATTGATAAATTAATTAAAAGATTAACTAACTAATTAATTAAAAATCTGAATATTATTTACTCATTATTCTATTTTTACTAAAGTAGAATCAATCTCATTCATCTTTCAATTTACAAATATTTTAGTTTTCCATATTTCTAGGTTTAAAATTTTTTATTTTTTTCAATTCATTTTCTGAATTGTAATTTAAAAAAAATTTTTATTTCAATAATTCTTAAACATTAAATCTAATTAAACAATTTTAACTTTAAAAATTTTTAATTTATTTATTTATTTATTTTTTAAAATAATAATTTTTTTTCAGAATTTTTTGGAAAATTTATTAGACTTAAAATTATTATTTTAAAATATATAATTTTATCAAAATAATTTTGAATCACTTTAAAGCAGTTTAAATAATGGTTATAAATAAAAAGTCAAATTTATATAAGAAAAATATATTGAAACATTTTGATTCTAATAACTAAAATAATATTTAAGTTAATGAAATCAGTTATGTAGTGTTTTTAATCAATAAAAATTTATGAGTAAAATTAATTGTGAAGCAATATTATTTCTTGAGTTTGCGCACATACCTGATTAATAATATGTAAATAGATTTATTAGTGATTTTGGTTGCTTATTAATATTTATTAAATTAAATAATTTGTAACCAAGTACTGCTTTAAATAAAGATAATTCTCAATTTGTTTCCAAAATTAAATATTTGTCTTATATAAATAACAAGAGAGCAAATAAATACACAAGCAAGCAAGCAATCAATAACTCAAATAATAACTTTTGATAACATAATTCAAAAACTTAAAACTATTTTATGAGATCTCTTGGAAGGCATCCAACTTTATAAGTTCCTCCATCAAATATTATTTCGAGCATTTCTAAAAAAGTTATTTCATCTGATTTAGATTCGAAGCTGTAAAATTTTGACAATATGCATTTAAAATACAAAATAAATCAAGTTAAGGGAATTAATAAAATTAAAAATGTTATTTTAATAGAAGTAGAATGGAACATGAAAAGGAAGTCAGCATAAGAGAAAGCTCTGAGGCTGGTCAAGGATATTAACCCGTAATTACTGAAAAAATGAAAAATATGACAACAGATGAGATATTTGAAAGGTTGGTAAAAGAAAATATTGACTTTAGAGATTATAGATATAACGAGTTAATGAAAGAATTTGAATCAGAAATGGAAGATTTTAAGCGAACTGCACCTACCTTTGAGGAGCTATCAGATGCTTAATCTATGCAAATAAATTAAATGAACCCAAATTAAATGTATGCACAATTTTAAACTAAATTTTATGCTCTAAGAAAAAGAGATAAAGACGATTTACAAGAAAGGTAAAACTCTTTTTTTATTACCTCAATTAATTATTTGATATAGTAATAAGATTTATTTTAAATATTGGTGAAAATACAAATACTGACTGACTGGCAAATATTCAAATACATTCATTTGATTTTCAAATAGATTTATTTATTTATTTATTATTCTTTTATCGTTTCACTAAAACCTCAATCAATATTTTTGTTAAAAAGATACGAAAGGGTTACCAGAATTGTAAGAAGTAGTCACGTTTAAGAAGTATAAAATTTGGTATCTAAGTTTAAAGGAGTTCTAAGAGTATGATAGTTTAAATTTATTTTTTAATTAATTGATAAATTGTTCTTACAAAAAATAAACAGGAAACAATTGAAAAAAAGTTGGAAGAATAAAAACTAAAATATGAGTTAGAACATAAAGAAATGCGTGATAATCATTTCCAAATGAAATCTCAAATTAGAACGTAATTAATTTTATTTTATTCAATCATAGTTAAAAGTTAAATTAAATAATGTTTTAAAAATATTTTAAATGTTTTTTATCATTTATTTTAAAGATTGGAGGAAAAATGTGAGTTTTTGTAAGAAAAGATTAATGAAAAGGAAAAAAAACTTTAAGAAATGTATGATAAAATAATTAAAATGAATAATGAAAACTCATATAGAAATTAAGATCAAGAAAAGTTATAGAAAATGATGAAAGAAAAGGAAGCACAAATAGAAAAGTTGTAAAAAAGTGAAAAAGCTCTCGAGGCTTTGTAATAGTAAAAAATCGACTATGCTCTTTTAATTAAAGACAAAGAGAATACTATTAATTAAAAGGATTAGCTTATTTAAAAGCTTTAAAAATAGCTCTAGCAATAAACTTCAAAAATGCAAGATTAAGATTAAAAAATCAAAACACTTGAGCAGCAAGAATCTTTAAAGGTTCAGTCAAGGACGACTATTAAATCTGAAGATGAATAAAGTGATGTTGTTAATCTTAGAAGGACAACTCCAGATTAAAACTACAATGCTTGTAGATCAGCTCTTACAAGAAACGATTCAAGAAATGGAGCTTAATCAAGCAATAACAAACTGAGAAACATTAAGCAGCCCTAATAAATGCAAGCTGTTCCGATTTAAACTTTTGGAGATGTGTAAATAAATAAATAAATAAATAAAAAATAAAATGAATTGTTTATCTTTTATTTTTAAATAGATTTAGAAAGTTCAAATAAGCCAAAAGAGAAGAAAGTATTCAAAATAAACAGTTCATTGATCAGCTTCAGTAAAAAATAAAACTAAAAGAAGATTAGGTATTTGTCTTATAATAATTATACAAAAAACCAAAAAGAATTATTATATTCATTGATTTTATTTCAATTAAATGATTGTTTATTTTATATAATCTAATTAGATAAAATTACTTACCAATGAAGTAATGAGCTTGAGAGAAGAAAGTGATACTTATTTATAGAATCTACAAAGTATGTAGCAGTAAAATTCATAAATGAACTCTAAAACTTAGGGTTACTTGACATAAAATCCTAATATCAATGACTTAATTTTAGATCCTTATAAAAGAGGAGACTCAAGTATGAACAAAAGCCGCTTGAGTATGACTGAAGAGAACCGTTATTTACAAAGTGCTTTATCTAAAACATCCAATTAGTTTAATTCTGCAGTCAGCCCCAAATTGGTTTAACTCCAGCAAGCTTCCAGCAGAAATAGAAATTTAAGTAATAATCTAGAATAAAATAAAGAAAATATTTAAAAGCTATCTTTGATGAATACAACAGATTTGTCAATTTATAAGGCTAAAACACCTTAATCTGTCAATAACACCAAACAAAGCTTAATTAATATAACAAATAAAGCAACTACTCCTGACCCATCTAAAAAATTTTAAGAAATCTAAGTAAACAGAATATCTAGTAATAACAACAATGATATGCAAACACCATATAATCAAAATAAAAATAAAATTACTCAAGTCTCCACTATATTCTAAAATACTAATTTGCAAACAAACAACAGTACATAATATTTTAGTTAAACAAACAATAATAATATCACGAATTCATCTTAACAACTTCTAAAATAAGATATTAACCCATAGATTGGAAATAAAAGTATACACATTTCTAACTTTAATAATAATTCTGTTAACTATATAAATTCCATAAATAACTAAATCTAATCTCCATAATTATTAAATTAGAATGTTCAAGTTTAAAAATAAAAAAAAATACTTGGTTCTTATAGAATATAGCCTACTTTTAATTAAAAATCGAACCTAACTAATAACTATATATCATCAGCATCTGATAGTTTTATTCCCCTAAACATATGAATAAAATCAATCAGTTAAACTTATATTTATCCTTAAAAATAATTACAATTATATAAATAAAAATATATATTTGAGTTTATAAAATTATTCTAAATGTTTTCTTCATATTTATTTTACTTTATTTGTTTTTAAACTTTTTAAATTTTTTTATAAATACCTTTTTTAAGTTAATTGATTATCCTCTTTTAAAATATATTATTAATACTTAAAAAATAATTTAAAACTAAATAAAATACTAGGTTTTTATAGAAAAAAGCTTACTTTAATTAAACTAAAAATATTTTTCATCAGTATCTGAAGTTTTATTCTCCTAAACATATGAATAAAATCAATCAGTCAAACTTTTATTTATTCTTCAAATTAATTACATATTTAAATAAACCAATTTATTTGAGGTTATAAAATTAATCTAAATATTTTCTTCATATTTATATTCTATCAGCCCATATCATTTATTTCTTTTTAAACTTATAAAACATTTATAAATACCTTTTTTTAAGTTAATTGACTATCTTCTATTAAAATATATTATTAATGCTTGTAAAATAATTTAAATATAAATAAAATACTATATTTTTATAGAAAAAACCTTACTTTTAATTAAACTAAAAATATTTTTTCATCTTTTTCTGATAGCTTTATTTTCCTAAATATATAAATAAAATCAATGAGTCAAAACCATATTTGTTCTTCAATAAATAAATTATATAAAAATTTATATTTACTTGAGTTAATTAAATTAATTTAAATATTTTCTTCATATTTGTTTTCTATCAGCCTCTTCATTATTTGTTTTTATTCTTATATGATTTTAATAAATATTTGTTTTAAGTTCATTCCTTATTTTTTATTAAAAAATATTTGAAAGATAAATACAATATTTTCTTACAACAATTATAATTTTAACTACTTAGAAAAAATTACTAACATTCTTATAAAACAAAAAATAAAGATTACTTAAATATTCATTCTAATCGTTAATTGTTACTAGATTTACAATTAATTTCTTGGGAAACCTATTGCTAAGAAACTAAAAATGAATTAAATGTTGTAAAATTAACTTTTTTAAACCTATAATTAATTCTGAAGATTCAAATAACAAGCAATATTCTCACCACACATACCATGAAGTCAAGAAAATGCCAATTTAGTTTAAAAATTAACGATATATTAAACTCAATGAAATACAAAAAAAATAAAAATTACTTTAATACACATTTTAAATATTTATTAGCTCTATTTACAATAAAGTTGTTGGGGGATCTTTTGTTAAGAAACTAAAGATGAAATAACTGATATAAAATTAACTTATGTAAACCATTATTTAATACTGAAAATTCAAATAACAAGCTATGTTACTACCACATCTACAATGGAGACAAGAAATTGACCATTGAATTATAATAATTAAGGATGAAAGCCTCATGAAATACAAAATAATAAATATTTTGAAAAGTGATATATTTAAAGAGCAAGTAATAAAGTTTTATGATAGATAAACTTGTATTAATTATCATGTTTAATGATCTCTTATAGAAAGATAATAGAATAATCACACTTAAGCTAATACATATAATAATTTTATAAATCAAACAATATTTTTTTATTATTTTATATATTCTTACATCTTTTACTTTTAGAAAGGAGTTTTAAATTCAGGTTATTCAACTTAGCTTCCTTCATAAGCAAAAACTTGTAAAGGATAGGCTATTCCTCCATTCTAAATGTAAGATATATTATTAATGAAAGATTAATCAGAGCAATTAGCAGATATTTCTTCAGATGTCTTAAAATCAGAAATTTTGCTATCATCTCCATAATATCTTACATAAAATACATTTCTAATGTATTATTCGTAGGTTTTTTCTATGATTTAAGATTCCATTTTAATGAATCCAATCAACTCAAAGTCATCTAAATATTTGCTATACTTCTATGATAAATATGATTAGATTGCAGTCATAAAATCATCTTTATTTCCTAAAAATTGAGAAGGTGCTGCGTATTTACCATTTTCTATTTGAGTTAAAAACTTATTGCTTTTTTTAGACTAGCAAATTATAACAGTCTCGCCTTTCATCTAAAAGAATTAAATCCTGTTAGAGTGCTCTTACATCATATTTTTCTAAAAAGCTTTTTATATTTCTATATTTTAATATTTTTGAAGTTTTAATCAGATATCAAACTAATTCTGATATACATGCTTATATTTCAATTAAAAATAAGCGTCTATATCAATTAAAATCAACTAAATTAAATTCTTGTTATATAAAATAGATGAAAATTTATTTAACATCTATTTTTGAAAGATTTGTTAAAGTAAAAACCTAATCAAAAAACCAACTATTTTTTATATTTTGGAATTATTTTTGATAAGGAATATTAATTTAATTTAAAACAATGAATAAATATTTAAATTAAATTATGTTCATGCTTAAATTATTGATTGGCTCAATAAATTTATTTAAATCAATAATTTTACAAAAAAAATCTGTCAAATGCAAATAATTAAAAAAAAATATATTTAGTAAAACATAAAATTGTTATTTTTCCTAGATCAATTTAATAATTAAATATTTCAAATACACTTTGATAAATATTTGATAATATTTTTATTTTTTTATATGTGTAATAAATTCTAACTAAATGTCTAGATTAAAATTTTATATTTTAGTGTAAGTTAGTTTTAATCTTAATCAAGGAAATTCTTAGAACAATTAATTCTTTTTCAAAAAACTTTTTTTAGCTTGATGTAAAGACGTTAAATAAACTCATATATTTGTTGTTTGTTTATTTTTTTATTGTTTGTGTTCTATAACTAGCATAATAATATGAAAAAGAAATATGCTTTTAATAGTTAAATTTAGTAAAATAATTAGATTATATAAATTAAATGGTAGATTATGTATGGATTGAAATTTTTATTTAAAGAAGATGTATTATTTATTTTTTACCTATTATAGCAACAAACAAATAATTTAAATAACAAGCAACTCAATTTTCAATAAAATTTTCGTTGGTTTATACAAGTAGAGAATCAAAGTCAAAGCAAATAAATAGTAAAAAATTATTATACAGAAAAAATTGATAAATAAAATAGATTTATCTAAATATTTGCTGAGGAGCTTGACCAAATAGAAAGTAAAGCGTTTATAAAGAGTTTTTAGGATAGAAGTTTCATTTTATATTTAAAAGTTTAGCCAATATATTTTAATTGCAGCAGCATTTAATATTAGCTAATAATAAAATAATTGGTAGAAGAAGATAAATAAGTTTTTTGATTTAACAAATAGGATGTTCAGCGGCAACAAAAAATAAAACCAATAAGAGGAATCACTTTGGGAGACAATTGAATAAAAGCTAAAGCTGTGGCTTCACTCTTTAATTCATGAAGTTTTACAAAGTCAAGTAGATTATTTATTTGATAGTTAGTTAAAATTTTAGACTCAATGGCAACCGAATTTTAAAAAAAGATCTTATCGAAATTTAAACTATAATTTGATTTTACCTGATTCCATTAATTTATCATTTTCATTTTTAGCAATTTTTCAACTCAATAGAATAGTTTGCAGGGCTGGTTTTTATAGTACCATGCAAAAAAATAATAAATAAACGATTCAAATTAACACATTTTTGAAATTATAAATAAATAAACAGGTTGGAAGTCCTCTGATATATAATCTTTTGATATTAATTGAAACTTTGTAACTTAACTATTATGCAATTCACCCTCTGCTAAATAAATACATATGGAACACTAATTTCCTGAGCTACTATCAGCAACTAATCTAATATTTTCAATTTAATTATCTTTTGAAGGGTTCTTAAGCTACAACATTTCTTGCAATTTTGTATATTTGCTTCTCAATTAATATCATTGTAATCATCTTGATGATCATCGCAACTAATAAAATTGTAACAAACTAAAAAAAGAACTCAACATTCTTGAGTTACGGAATTAAAATCTTAGCTACCTATGGTCTTTTGGTAACTACAATAATTCCTCTCCCTTTTTTTAACTCCTTTCTAGCAACACTGATATGTAGTGTAGATTCGCCTTACACGTAAAATATGAATTGCTATTCAGGCTTATACTTTCTTCATCTTACAATCGCTATTATAGGAATGTTAATATTCATATTTCTTTGCTTAGTTTTCACTTTTATGTTTATTGACATGAATCCTTCTTCAGTGATTCCATTCGCTTCTCCTTAAACTCTAATGCCTTTAATAAAACTTGGTACTTTATGATCAATTCAAAATATATTTAATTAACCCTATTTATTTAACTAATATAATATAGGAATGAAAGTTTTGCTTCCTTTCTATGTGACTATAGACTATGGTGGAAAGTTTATTTAGTAATTTATTGTAGTCCTCAATGTATTGTTTTTGTTTATGCTATTTATGAGATATAAAACTGCTCCTTACTATAATAAGGTAATAAAAATAAAAATAAACTTTTCTAAAAAAAAATATTATTTACTTTTTATAAAATCATAGAAAATACAATCTTTTGTTATATTTTGCGAATCTCTCATTTTTTGGGTGGCATTCTGTGCTTTAGTGACTACCTTTTTAGACTAGGGAACTATCGATAATATTGGTCTACTTTATGTTTTGATTTGTAATACTGCTTTAATTGTATTTATTTTAATTTAATCATGAGTCTTAAATGTTTTTAGGTTTTCCCATGTTTTGGAATGTTTATAGGAACATAGTTCATCACAGAAAGTCCTACTTCATATAGTTATCAATCAAAGACTTTAAAAAAGATGATGATGTAGAAGTTTATGTCAACGTTTTGATTGATTTGATCGAAAGCAGAGAACATGCTGAAAGTCGTATTAAGCTTGAAGGTATCCTTAAATACCACAGTAAAACGTGCCCTAAGGATACTTGCTATTGCAGATAACTGCTACACGATGAAACAAAGGACGAAGAATCCTAGCTTTTATCTAAAAAATGGTATATGTTTGTGAGATCTATCCTTGAAGACTCACTCGAAAAGTTTGTTAAATCTTCAAGACTTCACTTACTCCATGCTTTCATTTAGCACGAAAAACTCAAAAATAAATTTAAAGCCTTATTTGAACTCATGATTGCAAGAGAGCATAAGCCAAACATTCAAGAAGAGTTCTCGATATTCAGGTTTATTTAATAATCATCAAATGCTTTTTGGTATAAAAAAAATTTTTCTTACAAATAGATTTGCAAATTTAATTGAAGATGAAATTAAGGACAGCGATGAAAAAACTGGAGACACTAGGAATGTTGATGTGAATAAAATCGTGCTTTTTTAGAAGAGAGTAAAATATTTAATAAAAAGATATTTAAAATAATTAACACTTATTTTATTTAAATAGTTTATTGAATTCTAAGAAATAATTGACAAAAGTGTCTAACTCCATCTAGATTTTTGGAAAGAACTATTAGAAGAGAATCCTGAAATTCAAAAAATAGAAAATATGGGATCTAAAATAACGTCCACTGTTGAATAAGTAAATCTAAACTAATAAATCATCAATTAACCACTAATTTATTTATTTGTCATTACCATCAATTTATCATAATTCATTGATTCATTTTAGTTCATGAATTAATTAATTATTGATCATTTTTGCTGATCGATTAATCATTAACTCTTCTTTGTTGATCAATTAATTAATCGCTCGTTAATTGTTGTTGATCAATTGATTGTTAAAATTCAAAAAGGTAAAAGACCAATTTTAAAGATTGAGAGACATTTACAGCAATCACATTAAATGCCTAGAAATATATGGTTACTTTTTAAAAGATATTGTAAACGATGATATTGAAGGAGAAAAAATATTGGATAATGTGAAATATGCTAAAAATTCTTAAAGTGTTAATAAACAATTTGTTGATTAAGACAGACTTAAATACGGAGAAAACTCAAATACTGCAATTCTCACTGTTTCAGGAAATTATGGATAAATAGGTACCGTCACAAATCTCAACAATGAGCTTACAAGGTTGGATAATTAAATTTCGAACTTCTTTTTTCATGACAAAAATAAAATAATATAAATTAATTAATCATTTATATCTAAAAAAGAATTTTAGGATGGAGTAAGGCTGATGTTATAGAATAAAATATTTCAAGAATAATGCCAAAAGTATATGCTGATTTGCATGATAAATTCATGGAACATTATCTTGAAACATCTGAAGGTAAAGTTATTGGAATAGAAAGAACAGTAATGTGCTTAAACAAAGTAAATAAACATATTTAAAGTTTTTAGATTAAGAATTATGAAATATAAATAGGATTCATTTTTAGTTCCATGTACTTTGATGATAAAAGTACTACCAAATTTATCAGAAGGTATACAGATAGTAGGGTTTCTTAAAGATATTGAAGCAGCTAATTCAATTTTAAAAACTAGTAACAATGAATAGGATGAGAAAGTTCATTATATGATTTATAGGACTGATAATGACTCTTATGTTATGTAAGGTATTACTTAGTCTTGCTATAATTCTCTAGGAATACCTTCTTCACTTATGTACGGAAATAGTACAAATAATATCGAATTTACAGTCGGTAAATAGACTAACTTAAAACTAAAAAAATTTCTAAATTTTCAATTATTTTTAATTTATAGACACTATTTGTCCAGATTTATTGAATCCTGAATTCTATGAGGACCTTAAAAGTCCAGCAGGATTGATTGTAACTATTGACACTACGACTGTTTAATAAAACTTTTTGTTAGACGAAGAAGACTCTGAAGATGAAGAATATCAAGATGCAACCTCAGGTATAGGTTAAACAGTTGGGTTAATGGATGAAGGCTAAGAAACAAAGGCCAAAAAAACAAAATTTAAAAGGACAAGGGTTAGAATGAACCTTATTGAAGAGTAAACATTTGAAGATAGAAAAGTAATTTTTATCTTGTACAGTGACAGGAATAGCTTTTTAAATTCTAAAAATATTTATTAAATAAGGTCAATGTAGTTAAATTTGTTGAAGTAGATGAAACTGATGAAGGAAGAAGTAAAATTAATCAAGAAGGGTATTAAGGCTCAGCAATAGAGCAGTAATAAATGAAGGAAATTGAAAAAACTTAAATGATGAAATAATAATGGACTTAATAATAGTAAATTTAGCAATAACATAACGATAGAGATGAGGAATTTAATGCTTCAGATAGAGACTCTAACATATCAAGTTCTTCTGTTAACGAAGAAGTTAGATAATTGAAAGATTTTAAATCACTTATCTCAGAAAAAACAGTAAAATTAATTTGATCAAAAACAATAAAATTAATTAATCAACTAAATAAAATAGGTACCAAAAAGTATTAGTATTCTTAAGAAAACAGTTATTAGTTTAATTATTGTCATCTTAGTTCTTAGTGGAGTCGAGCTTTCTTTTAAGCTGAGCTAAGGAAATGAAATATCAACTGGTTTTAATTCTATTTTTACTTCTTACTAAAGAACAGATATCATGGCTGATGTTAATTTCTATTCTAGAAGAGTTTATAATCTTGCAAAGTAATTTAATAGCTTTAATTAATTTTAGATATTTATATTTACAATGCAAATTAAAATAAATTTTTTATGTTATTCTAATTTTTGTTAAGTAAATCTAAATCATTTCGTTGATTAAACTTAAAAAGAGTTTAAGAGTATTTAAAATATCAAAATAAATACGAAGTTTATAAAATAGACTTTGATGAACTAAATATTTTAAACAAACACATTTTATGAAATAAATACAAATAAATTTAATCTAAAAAATAAAATAAAATTTATTTATTATTTTTTATTTAGTTAAATTAGATTACCTGTATCACCTACTACATAAAATTAGGCCTTTGTAAATGACTAGAGCACTGTAATATTATATTATATTTTATTCAAGAAATAAATTTTATATCATAAAAATTATCAATAATAAATAGCTATCAACAAATGTTAATCTGCTATAAACAAACTAATTCTAAAATATGAAGAATGTGATTAATTTAGATTCTTCGACATACAATAAACTAACTACCGCCCTTTATGATGTAAAGTTCTAGCAATAACAACTAAATGATATTAAAACCTACCAAAACTTACTGACTGATGCTATGATTCAGTATATCACATCCTCCTCTTCCTTGGCTAATTCCACTCTAAGCTCTTTCCTTCCGAGTGCTTCCAGTTAAGGGTAAATTAATTTTTCTAAACTTAAATTATATTATAAATTCATTATAATTTAAAGTTATGTCGATTCTACTATTAAAAATTTCTTCTATGTCATTTAAAATGGTTTGTTTGTTTTGAGAAAGGGAACTGAATTTGAATCATAAGAAATATTTACATATTATTACAATGAAAATGATAATTTTGAAAACTCATTCAAAATAATTATGATCCTTGGCATAGTTTTTCTTCTGCTGTCTTTAGTAATATTGATTCCTTATGTGTTTAAAGTTCATAAGACTAACACTCGTGTGCTTTCTCTGTTTGGTATGATTCCAATTGCAGAAATAAAAGAGTTAGTCAGTAGATGTGAGGCTTACTCTGCTCAATTTATTGATGAAAAGAAGATGCTTCAAGGTGAATAAAACTACCAAGAAGAAGAAGTTGATCAAGTAAAACTTTTGAATCTTTAACCAAATTTTATTTAATATTTTAAAAATGAATAGAGTAAATAAAATGACAGTCCAAAAGGCAATCAAAACGATTTAGAAATAGATGGTGAAGCTAACGAGAATGATGAAGTGAAAGATAGCAAAGATATAGATTATGAGGATAATAAATAGAAAAATAATAGTGATATTAGATCCAATCCTCAGAACTAGCTTTAAGTACCTTTAGCTGGAGGAAGTGATTTGAGAAATTCTAAAATAAATAATAATTTAAAGACAAACCCTTAGACAGCATAAAACTCAAATGTAAAATTTTTTTATTTGTAAAATTTCATAAATAATAGAATGTAAAATAAATTAAGCTTAAAGGTGCAGCAGCGAATAAAAACGATGCAAATAAAAAAGGAAAAAGTCAAGAAGAAGAAGATGCAGATAATCAAAGAAGCTAGAAGTTGATGAATTCAAAAGATAACAATAGAAAGAAAGTCATCTTCTAATTTTTAATATTTTCATTGCTATTTATAACTTATTTCGTTGTCAGCTTTGTTTTAGAATTGACATTCTTGCAAAACATGAGACAAGTACTCCATCACTTAAGCTAAGTATCTCAAAGAAATTCAATCATAAAGTAAATTCATTTTGATAGTTTCTTTTTTCATGATTCATCTTTTAATACAGGTATGCGCTTGTTTATATGGTAGAGCAAATAACTACAGACTAAATTTAGTTGTAGGATGGAGAAGATAACTTAACTGTTTTTATTAATAGGTCATACACAATAGAAAATGAAATTAATACTAGCAGTTTATAATCTTATCCATCAGAATTTTCTTCTTACTTTAGCACCTTTTAAACTGCTAATTATAACAACTTCTGCACTATTTTCCCCTAAACTCCTACTTTAACAACAACTGATTGTGCAAATGTCAACTCTAAAATGCTTCAAAGAGGTCTGAAAGTCTCAATAACATCATACATTGAAGGTAAATAAATGAAAGCTAACTAATATTTAAATTTAGTAATAATTTTGAAATATCAAATAGGAATAAGAACATTTATAACTAACTACGAAAATGCAGCAGACAAATCATTAAGCTTTAAGCAAAAAGAGTTTGCTTTGAATGATTATGTTGTACTAGAACAAATGCAATTCTATATGGCACCAATGATAGAATTTTTAAATTAATAACTGTTGTCAGCAATACAAACATATATCAATAACTAAAACAGCATTGAAGAGATAAAGTTTGGTGTGTTTGTTGCTTTTGTCATTATTGTATTCCTAGGAGTGTGGTTACCTTATTTACAATAACTCAGCCACAAGATATGGAGAACCAAAGGTATGCTCAATATGATACCTATGGACATAATAACAAAAGATCAAAACCTTAAGCAAGCTTTCTAATCAGGAGACATACTCTAAGCTGTAAAATGAATATTTATTCTACAAATTAAATCAAACAAATACTATAAAATTGTATAAAGTTTATTACCTATAAAATTTTTCAGTTTTCTAACTATCTAACTAACTAACTAAATAAAAAAATAAATCAACAAGTCATATATAAATTACTATGTATAGTTATACTATTTTTCATATTTTAATCCAAACAAACTTTTTCTTTATTCCACCGCATTTATATTTAATCATTAAATGGAAATATTACTAATCAATTTAGATAAATAAAATAAATTAATAATATATTTTGGTTTATTAATATTTAAATTAACAAGAAAGACATTGTAAATTTTTTATATTAAGGGTACTTAAAATAATAAAAAAATACCCAATCCAATTTTTAAAATAAAAAATTATTTTAATTGATGCACACTTCTAGTCATATTTATTAAAGAGTTCATATGGTACTTACTAATTGATGTTTTTTATTAAATTTTATTTAGATATATTAAAATATTATTTTTCTTGTTTTAATATAATTGCAAAAAAGATATTTGATTTAACTAAAAGGTAAATATAATATATCAAGTTTTACTGTTTTATAATAAGATTAACATAAAATTATAATTAAAATTAATTAAATTTAGAAAAGAATTTTCAACAGTTAATTTTTGTAAAGTACTAGTAGAATATTTATTGATAAATAAAAGAATAAGTTTATTAAGAGTTAGAATTATATTGTCTATGTCATAAAACATTCTTGAACAATACGTAATTACAGGGTCAATTAATGGCGGCTATCAACTTGAGCACAAGAAAACTAAGGAGTAAGCCATCTATAAAAATATTATCAGTCATATACACTATGATGATTAAAAATAGCTGATTGAGAGGAGGACTTCCATAAAAAATTGCTCATAGTTACAAAAAATCATAAATTGCTAAATTTCTTAGTATAAATTCGAGAACAACAATTAGTTTTTGAGTAATATCAGTATCATTTATGAGGATATAGCACTTCGATTTGATAATGAAATAAATAACAGGATAAAATAAAAAATTTATTGGTCAGAGGAAGAAATATTAAATACTCTTGAAAGCGCTGTTTAGGCTCTGTGTGTCTTGCACGAGCATCATCTTGTTCATGGTGATATTAGGCCTAGCTCTATAGCATGCGATTTAACTGGAGAAGTTAAACTACTTGACCAATTTGCTACATCAAATCATTTTTTTAAAGTATTTTTACTTAGATTAACTTTACCTCTACTTTTAATTTTTGATAATAAATTTTGTTAACAAAATTTTAAAAAGTTCTACTAAGAAATTAATAAATTAGTGAAGTCAATTTTTTGATAAGAATTTTTCTTATTAGTTTTGGATAAATAAAATTTTTTTAAATTATTTCATAAGAACCTTCAGTAAGTTGTTTAAAGTGGTGGTTATTTAACACCTGAACTCTGCAAATGCTATTAAATGGACAACTAAGAGTATGTTCTTGAAAGCAGAAACGATGTATTTAGCTTAGGATTAGTTTTTCTAGAAGCTACCACTCTCACTTCTAGCTAAGATGTTTAAAAGAATATTCAAATTAATGAAGAATTGCTCAAATCAAGACTAGAAATGATAAAAAAGCTTGGATATTCTTAAAGAATTGTAAATATACTCTCTAATATGCTCTTAATCGATGGAGATTTAAGACCTTCTATTTAGTACATCTAACAAATCGGATGGGGAAATACTGAAAACAGTAAGCTTTTTTAGCTTCAAGAAATTAGTTCTATTCCAATTATTGAAGGTGAAAGCTTTTCTCACAGCATTATTTTAAAAAAAGTCCTCGGTGATTAAAGCATATAGAATACAGACCTTTCTAAAAAAACAGATTGTTAACAGATGAACTGGTAATTAAAGGAGCTACAATAACAAATAAGCTAAAATTAATCGAACTGGTAGTTAAATGATTCAAAATAAAAGTAAATTTCTTATTGAATTTGTTCATTTTATATTATTTTTTTAGGTTTAATAAAATATTAGATAGCTAAGATACAAACTTAAATGTGACAGCATAGATCTCTTAATACACTTTAAAAAATAGATAAGAGGATATTTAAAGCAAAGATAACAATTAAATATCCTTGTTGGGAAATTAAGAAAATGGTTCCTATCAAAAATAGAATTACAACTATCAATCAATTTCTTAAAAGGTTTCAAATTTTTAGATATATTTTTAAATAATAAAAAAATTTTATTTAAATAAACTAGCATTCAAGATGCAAAACAGAGTGCTAAGACATAAAGGTTTTTACTAAAAATAGCTAAAAGTCTTTTTCTAAAGCATGTGAAGATCCAGATGAAACAAATTAATTTAAAGACAATGACACAACGCAAATAAGTAAGAAAAAGGATTAATCTGTCTTAATGACTTAAAAAAAGTACTCAGATTTATCTCAAAATGAATAATATGAAAATATTTGTCCTCAGTGTGTGAGAAAAATGGTTTCACCTTTGCTTAGAAATGCTTTCTCTCCAAGATTGGAAGCAATATAAGATGAGGAATCAATTAGAAAGAGTTTAATAAAGCAGACTCCTCTTCTTAGGATATCAAAATGCAAAAAAGAATTAGAGTCTTGTGAGCCCATAAATTTTAACAACTTTAATTTTTAATTAGATAAATTTTGTAAAAATAAAATACCCGTTTATCAAAATTAAGGACTGAATGGACCTTAAAGTAATTACCGCCCTCCATTGCATAACCAAAGCTAAGCATAATTGAGTAGGATTTAGCTCAACCCTTAAAGAAGCTAATAAAGTTTTCACCAAACAAGCATTAATAGTAATTGGAACTAGTCAGTCAATAACTATGCTAGCAGCACCCATTAAACCTCTTAAAACGACTCTTTTACAAAAAATCCAACTAAAAATCCTTTAAAGAATATCCAAAATAACCAACTATTGAATAGATCCTACAGTAGACTTGAACAAAGTAAACCTGAATTATTTACAAAAAAGTGTAATGAAAATGAATTTGAGTCAAATTAATTAAGCGCATGCGTTTCTCTACCAAGCTAATAAATGTAAAATTCTTAGTAAAAGCACCCAAGTAATAATAATAATCCTCATGTCTAAAGGAAACCACTCTTTGGAAACAATTAAAATATTGTACCTCAAAAGTTTTAACATTTCAACTGTAGAACTCTACAAAATTGAACTTTTTTATTTTTATTTTGTGTATTTCAGTCAGTAATAATGAATGAAGCAATTTTTATATCATTTTTAAATTGATAATATTTATAAACTATTTATTCATCTCCACAAATTTCACATTTCTTCATTAATTCAAATAATTTTTACTTATTTATAAATTGTTTCATTTTAAAGAATTTCACATTACTTCTTTATTCCAAATTTTTTTATAATTTGCCATTTTAATTGTTAATATTTATAATTTATTTCATTTTCAAGTATTTATTTCACATTAACTCTTTATTCCAAATTATTTTTACTTATTTTCCAATTTATTAAATTGAAATTTTTTAAAAATTAAGTAAAATTTAGTCTTTCGTTAAGATAATTATTAAATCTAAAATATTTTAGTAAGCTTAAGAATAAATATTTAAAATTTAATTTTTATCTTAAAATAGTTTCTCAAAAAAAATAACTAGAATTTATTCTAAATCCTTATTAATTTATACCAAATTAAATCACTTTTTTTATTTGATTTCATACTTATATTTTGTTTGAATAAAAATTTTCGAGAAAATTGAATGATTTTATAATAATTGCTTTGCAGTAATAAAAGATTTGTTAAATGCTAAAATAAACTATTTTGAACAAATTATCTTTGAATCGTTAATAAATCAATTTTTAGTTAAATAAAAAGATAATTTTACTTAAAATAATAAAAATAGTACATGTTTCAATGAAATTTAAGATTGAAAAAAAAAATAAAATTTTTAATTATTAAACCAGTAAGTAATATTTTTTAATATATATTTTAAATGAATTTATACAAATCTGTTAAATTTATTATTAAAATATTTATTTTTATTAATATTTGATAATTTTTTAGAATAATATTAATTTATTTGATGAATAAGATTGTTATTTATTTTTAATATATTTTATTTATTTCGTTGATTATTATATTTTGGTCAAAATTTTAGTGTAAGAGCTAAAAATGTGCCTACAGAAATTCCAAATGTCAAGAAGAAAGTTTAGATTATTGATATTAAGCTTCTTTCTTAGTTATTAGAACCTCTTTGAGGACCAATTGTCATAAACCCTCCTGTAACAAATCCATTAGTAAAACTTAAGCTAAATATATTAATGAAGGCAAATATGTCATTCTAAAAGAAGGAAGATTCATAATCATGAGCAATCATTAAAAATGTAAAGAATAAGAATAATCTGCTTAAGGATATCGCATAGAGAGCGGTAGTATTATAAAAATTAAATGTACTCAGATACTTTCCAACTAAGTCTCCAACACTGTAAACTATTTGCATGCTCAAACTAATTTAATAAATTTATTATTAGAAAGGTTATTTGAATAAAAATATTTATTTACGTAGCCCAAGCTTTAGAATGAATCATATGATATTATTTTTAGAAAACAGCCACTCCTGGGAAAAGCATGTATTAAATAATGTAAGTCAATAAAATTGAAAAACAAATGAATTTCACTTTCATGAAACAATTTTTAGCCATTTAAATTTTATTTTATTTTTAGAGCAAAGACTACTCAGCTTGATGTTAAATTTAGCTAGAAGATAGATTAGAAATCGATTCTTATTATTATACTTGGTTTTCATCATCAGTGTTTTCGCTTTCGTTTTATAATTGTAATTTATTTATTTCAAGCATATCCAGATAAAATGATGTTTTTAGGAATTTTATAACTGAAATTATAGTTATTATCATCACAAGATCAGCAACTGCATAATAAACAAATATTCCTGTATTAATACCTTCCTAATTGTCACCAAAAATTACAAGAATGATAGCTCTGCATAGATTCATAATCAATTGAGTTATAGAAGTAAATACCCAATATAGTTCTATTAATAAAAAGGTAAATTTAAATATAAAAGAAATTTTAATTTTGAAAAATGTTTATTTACTCAAGCTTAGCTTATCAAAATTTGAGACAAGAGCGAGGTTTGAATTTTGAACAATACATGCAGTTGATCCGACTAGAAAGCAAATAGTTATCATTAAAGCGTAACCTAAATTGGTCTACATATAATTTGCAATTATAGGTAAGAGCATCATTAAAACTCCTTAAATAGCAATGAATCCACATATTCTAAATTTTAAAGATATATGCTTCATCAAAAAGGCCATTGCAAAAGTCCAAATAAAAGTTCCTATTTTCAATGGGATTGGAAAGTAAAATGCAACATCAGGAAACTCATCTTAAGGGAATTTGTCACTAAAGTAATCAAAAGATGTTAAAACAGCGCTCCAGCCTAATAAAGTGTTAGTTCCGAGAAGAGCAAATGTGATTTTAGTAAGAGGGGTATGTTTAGCAATATCAGATATTTTTTATTTCATTTTAATTCAGTTTTTATTTCAGATTTATTAATTAAATTATTACAAAAATGATTATATAAATTTAAAATGAAAATTTATAATATAAACCCTATGCAAAATAGTGAGGAATTTTATCAATCATTAAAATTCAGCAAAAATCAAATTATAATTTAATTAATTAAATTGTAATGAGAGTGATTTTGCTTCTTTTTTTTTTCTATTAGATTAAAATTTACAAAGTTATGCCAAAATTTACCAGAATTAATTAAAAGCTAAAAATTATTAAAATATTGATTACCTTACAAATATTAAAAGAGGTCAAACTAATTTTATACTAAAAGGATTTCAATTAAAGTAACATATTTTTAAGTAATTTCCATTCTAAGAAAAAAATTTACTTTAATTTATGACCAAGACCTAAAAAATTTTATATTAGCTTTATAATTTGTTTTGAAGACATTTATTTGTAATTAGAATGGTTTCCATTACATATCTAATAATAGATACATTTTTCAATATTTTTACTAAAACATTTTCAATTTTTCTTTTATACAAACGTAAACTAATTCCTAAAAAATTATAATAAAACCATGTAACCAAAAATGATATATAAACACTTTACAACTTGTTTATTAACGAATTAATAAAAAAATTAGTTTTATATTTATTTTGATTTATTTCTTAAAATAATATATTAAATAGTAACTTCTAACTTCCAATAATCAATCCAAAAAAATAAATAATTTTATAAAAATTAATCTAAAATTTAAAAAATAACTCACAAATTTAAAAAAATATTTGATAGTAACTCTAATCGAAAATAACCATTTATTAATTAATAATAAAAATAATTAATGTAAATCATATTTGATAATATGAATAGTTAATTAAAACTCACTTTGTATACATACGTTTGAGAAAGATAATTTAATTTATATATTTATCCATTTATTTCTTCAAAAAGTATAAATAAAGTAATAAATAATTAAATATATGAATAAAGGTATTTACTAGAGACAAATAAGAAAAGTAATAATGTATATATACAATTCTAATTTATTAAAAGACTTTTGCTGAATAAATGCATTTAAGTCGGAAAAATTGAAGGGTTTTTCTGAGCGAATATTTAGTTAGTTATTTATTTATTTAGTTGGTTAGTTATCTTTCGATGTACATATTTTTCTCATCTGATTAAATGTAATTTTAACAAAATATAAGAATTGATTTTTTGGTAAAAAGACAGATAGATAATTAGTTAATTTATTGAGGATTTAATAAATAGATTATGGAAATTGTAGTATAATTTTGTTAGTAATTATTTTTAGCAATTAATTGAATCATATTGGTTGGTTGTTTGGTTGATTATTATTTTTTTATTTTATTTTATTTAATTATTCATTCATTTATTTGTTTGTTTGTTTTTTTTTGTAAAATCTAAATAAATCACTTTGATTTTTAAGGTAAAAAATGATTTATAACATTGTTTGGATCTAATATGGTTTCTAGACGAAGGATTGTACAATTATCAGTAATAAGTCCTTTTGTTCCTAAAAGCTTTGGTGGATTTTTGCTATATTTTTGATCTGAGCTGTATTTAGCAAATGGAGAAGATGCACCTGAGTAGTAGATTGGAGATTATGAACCTTATCTTTACAATGAAAGGTTAGTATTTTCTATATAGAGGTTTGAGTATAATACAGGGACAGCAATTTTTTTAAATATGTGAGTTATGAAATAGTTTGAGAGTGGTAAGCTGTCAACCGCAAAATGATGTAATTTCTTTTTAAGAATCTCATTTTAGAATAGCCAAGAGTTTTAGTTGGTTGTTAAGAAGATTCCCTACTCCTCGCAAGTTATCGGACAGTAAAGGGTTATCTTAACTCCTAAAAATATATCTTTCGATCCAAACACTTCAAAAGTCATTGGATACTAGTAGTTGTCTAGACCCTAAATCAAGAAGGTAGTTTCACCACCACACACTGTCTAAACTCTTATTATGCTGTTTTCTTCTACATTTGATTGTTGTTTTTGCATAGAATCAGATATTTTTTCTATCACTCTTAGGTTGAAGTTATACGAGCAAAGAGTAAATAGAATAAGTTTTTACTCATTTAAAAGATTGTTATAATTAAGTCCGTATATTTTTTACATTTCTTTAACTGATAAGGTGTATTCTCCTTTTTCTTTAAGTTTTATTCCTTTCGCACCGTAACTTTCAAAATTATTAAACAGAAGACAGCGCACACCTATATTTTTTTCATTACTTGAAGAAGCCAGAGAAGTTGTAGGAGGATAAAATTTATTTTAGGAGTCAGTTGTAATTATAGTCATTGATTTCTTTAATCCTTAATAAACTCTCACTCTAAAGCTAGATACATCTTTGCAGAGACTTTCTAGACTTTTATGAGTTGAAAACGTTTTAATAATTCGCTCAAACTCAATCACAATATTGCTAAAATGGGTGAAAAAATTGTTATAATTTTGTATCTTCACACTCTATGTAAAGTACTCCTCTGTTAGCGTAGTTTATTTTCGTTTCATGACACTTTATAACCCTTCTAGCTCTATATCACGATGAACAAGTTCCACTCCTTACTAAGAAGTTTCACTTTCCAAAGTGCAATCAAAGAAATCTTTTAGTTTTTAAGCATGGTATTCATCTTTATCGGTTGTTGTATATAAAGCATTAAAAGATCCCTCATCATATTCGACATCAATGCGAATATTTTTTTTATTTGTTTCTTTGTCACAAATCACAACTCTAAATTAAAATCCTTCAATATAATTAAATTAAATCAATACATTTTAATCAAGGAACATAGTTTTATAATATTCCGATAGAATTCCATGAGCTCTTGGATTGACCATAATGACCTTATTTTCGAGATCGTTCATGAAATTATTTTACTAAGCTTGAGATCCTATCGAGTTATACATCCTCTCAGGCTACTTACTCTAAAGCCCAACAAACGGCAGAATAAAGTATTTGCATACATCATATAAGCTGTTAATGGAATCTAAATTCATAGTAGAAGGCAGGACATCTTAGAATGAAACAAAGCAAAGTAAATTAGTTAATATTGACAACTCTATTTCTTCTACCTTAGGCGCATTACTGCTTTATCCAATCTAACTTGATATTGATATTTTATACACTTTTTCTTGCTTATTATATAGTACACCGCATTTAACTATATAGTTATCACCAGTATCTTTTATATGAATGCGTTTTTTCAAAACAAAAACTTAATCTACCTACAAATTTTTTACTATAGTTTCTGTAATTTTAGAAATTTAATAGTTTTGCTGTTACTGAAGAATTGAAGCAATTTTAGGTGCTTCTTATCTATCGTCAACAGTAGATTTCTTTTAAATATTGACTTCACTATAATTGTTGGCAATACTAGTATTACTCATTAAATTAATTAAGCTTTTTTAAGAATTGCTTGTTAAAATTTACTAAGGTTTTTGATCTTTGTCATTTTAAGCAATTGGTTTCTTTTAAGAATACTGAGTAAAGTTTTTTTCGTCTTTTTAAGTTATTTTCTATTTTTAACTTTGAATCAGGGCCTAGCTTTATGAAAAGCTACCACCAAAAGTTACAGATGAATTTTCACTTTATATTTTATTTTATACGCTTTCTTGAGGCACTGCAATTTTTTCCTTAGTTTGTTCTTGAATTTTGGGAGTAGTTTGTAAATTTGGTTTCTTTACTTATTCTTAAATTTAATTTTTTTGGATTTAGGGTTGTTATTTTTAAATTTCTTTATAATCTGGAATATTTTATTTTTGCAACTTTTCTTATTATTTGCTAGATTCCTTTTTGAATTGTGATGGTTTGATAGAACCGTTAGAATTACTTCGGTCATCTCTTACACTGTTAGTTTAATTTGATTGTGCAAATGCTTTCTAGTGAATTTTGCTCACCCCACCGTGAACTATGTAATCATTAGTATTAATTTCATTATCTTGAATCTAGTTGCTTTCAAGCTTTTCCTCCTCTTTTGTTTTAACTTTTTATTCCCTTTATATGCTTGATTATTCAGTATTATTTTGATGAGACTAACTTTTACTTTACTTTTTATATTTGCTTAAGTCTTAATTCTCTCCAATATTAGAAATACTTCCATTTGAATGTTTAATGGTATTTAGCTAATTTTCAATTTAAGCAAGTGATTTTTAGATTATTCTTATATCTTGTTGCAAATCAATAGATCCTCCATTGCTTTCTTTATTTGGAGAAACCATAAAATTTCTAGGATTTGAGTTTCTTGTTCTTTAATTGAAATCAATCCCTTAAGTTTATATCCTAAACTGATGTTAAGATCTAACTGGTTTTGCCCTGTTTGTCCAAATAGATTATTGGATTAAAAAAGAATTTAAATTCTGTGGCATTCCCAGATTTCTATTTTATAAACTTGAGTTTTATTTATTCTAAACAAGAGAATGCAACGATCTATTTCTTCCTTTCCTTTAATCTTAATTTTTCTCTTCATTTTACTAAAATTAAATTTAAAAGTTTGTTAGTAAGTTTGTGAATTTTAATAATATAAAAAAATTTTCGATTATTAAATAAATTTCATGTTTAATTAATTAATTAATTTAATTTTTATGTTTAGTCTGGTTAATTTATTTGCCTTCAATAAAATTAAAAAATAATAATGAAAAATTACTTAAATATTTTTATCTTCTGGTATATCTTCGAATATATCACTGTATCTTTTCTGAATAGATTCAGTCCTTTATTTTTTTATAGAGCTGCATGCTCCATTAGAAAATAGTTAATTTGTGGTAAAAGTTGTGTTGAATTTGGCAGGATCTTGGCCAAGTATATAATTTGCATAGATTTATTCTGATTATTATTACTAAAAATACATTTAAGCTCCCTTTAATTTTTGGAAGTCTACTTCGTATGGAAAAGTTTCTGCCAAAACGTCAGAGTACTGATTGTGAAGCGAATATCTCTTCCTAAAGAAATCTATTTTGTGAGTGAAAGCATTATCCTCACCAAAATACTTCTTGCTGAGAGAGTATGCGTTTTTCAAAAATGTATTTGGTGCGTATTGGAATGGGTCATTAGTCTGTAAGATAGGCTACTCGTTTCTAATTAGCTTTTTCTTTCTAACTCCCTCATAAAATATATATCCATAAATTAAAACTGGAAGCTTTTCAAGAAATTATTTATCTTTACGAAGGTATTGAGTTGAAATATTTCTTATTTGCTAGAAAACTTCGCTTTCCATTGAATAAACACTTTGAATTAGCAACTCTTCTGCTTTATCCAAGTCTTCCATTATCCCATACAAGACTGCTAAGTTATTTAAAACTATGCTTTTTTAAGTAACTTGATTATTTATCTCATTGATGAGATTTTAAGGTAGATCTTAATGTAACTCAGTATAAATATTAGATTACTAAGTAACCCTTGAAGTCTATTATTATGGCTGCTTTAATTGATTTTCTAATTGTAAGTCTTCTTCTATTTCTAAATTATCACTTGAAGTGAAGTGCTAGTTATTAAAATTTTATTGTTTGTTACCATTTATTTCACCATTAATTTGATCTACTGCTTAAGAGGTGTTAAAATTAGGGTTGTTCTATTAAATTTTTTGTTAGAGGATTGTCTATAAACACTGTAACATTTATAAACTTAAGTTAAAGTAGTTAATCGAAAGCATATATTCGTGTCTCCTTATGTAGTATACAGCCAAATTAGAGTAATAATTTGCTTTCCATTTCAAAATAAGCGTCTCTTCGTGCTTATTTTAGGCGCTTTAAATTACTTTTTAGATAAATTACAGAATCACAAAGGAGTTATCAATATCGATTTGAGCTTAGTTAATATTTTCTTAATTAATAATCGTGTTTGAATGAGTGCTTTAGGAGGAAGTTTGTAGCAAGTAGCTACTAAACTTTGTAGATAGTTTGTAAAGTAAAGCAGATTCCTTAAGTTATAATTCTTCGCTTCCTTCACAGAATTCATCGCTGAGAAGCTAATCAAAGTGAAGGTCTTGCACTTAATAAACATAATCTAAAAACGAGTCACAAGCATCCCTCAAGTATCCTTTACCTAACAAATATTCCATATTTTCCCCCATCCTTAAAATTTGAGAATTTTTATTTGACTAATATTGTAAAGGAATATTATTGTTAATGATATCATTATTTATAAGAGGAGAAGAAAGAAATCCATTTGCTTCAGTGTTTATTTGAGTTGGGAAATAACCTCCCCCGTTCATGGTATTGATTGTCGCTTATGTGCTAGCAGAATACTGTTGACTTCCGCTATTCATAACCAATTTTCTATTATTATGAATGAAATTTCTACTGTTAACATCTTACTAAGCAATAGAACTGAGATATCCTTTTGCTTGTAAATTGACTCCTGCTATTTACTAAGTACTCGCTTTTGAAGCTGTACTTATAATACTATTATAATTATTGCTACTATTTCCTAGCTTATAATTGCTATTATTCATTTAATACTACTAATTTGCTTGATAAAATGGGTGCTATTGCTTTTGATATTTTGCCTATTGACTAGCTGGAGTTGTCGAGTAAATACCTGATTCTATTAAAAAAAAATATATTTTTTCTTTAAAGCCAACATTTTGAAATATCTATATTTGCAATCAAACAATTTGGATAAAAAATATTTTATGAGAGCACTTCATTCAAAATTATTTCTTCGACCATTATAATTCATCTTAGTGTAAAGTAAGTAAACCAAGTGTATTACTTATAAAGTAACTTAATATTTTATGTTTGATTGAATGATTTATCATATTTGTTAAAAAAAGGGAGATGGAAAAAAGCTTATTGAATGAAAATAGGAAGCAATGAATTCATAAATGTATGTAAGAATGTATACCTTAGATAGAGCTTTTAGTACTCTCGACACCTTTGTTAATCATACAAACTGGAGAGCTTAATTTTAAAACAATCCCTACTAATTTTGTATGTTAATTTACTTACTATTAGCTTGATTTACCAGATTTTGTTTTCTTTTTATTATTTCAAACAATGCAACACCTATCAATTTTTCTTATATTTTTTAGCTTTTTTCAAGGCTAGCTGTAAAATTAATTAAAATCAAATATGTTATTATAATTATGTGTAGTTTTAAAGGAACTTATCTTATTTCATATTTCAATTAGAGTTAAAATATTTAACTAAGTGGCGTTTGATTGCTTTCTTGCTTGATTGATTCAGCTCATTAAAAATTTATATTCAAACCTAATTACATGCAACTATGCATACATATATACAATCATTCATTTTTTACACATATATACATCTTTACATTATTTAATATATCTATTAATTATCAAACCAACATAAAATTTTACTTATAAAATAGAATCTCTTTTTGACTCCTATTTATTTATTAATTATAAAAATCAAGTTATTTTTATAAAGTAAAGGACAAATCATATTTTTTTATAATTTATATATTTAATATAACTATACATTTTAATTATTATTTTTATTAAGTTAATTTATTTTCTTTCTTAATTAAATTAAAGGTTTTCATTGGTAAGTTATTTAATATTAGCTTTATAAATAAAAAGATATTAAGTCATCATTAACTTATAAAATTATTACCTCAATATCTATTAATTCAGTATTTTTTCTTTAAGAAAATAATGGAGTTAAACGGAATAATCAACATCCTAAAAATTAAAAAAAATAAATATGCTAGTATTTAAATGTCATACAATCATTAACAGATTATTTTTGTTTATTTATTTTGCAATTTTGAAAAAAGATGTTACATGTGCTAACAAAATAATAATAAAGTAAAATTTTATTTTCATATAAATTAATTTAAAAATAACTAAGAAAAATAAGAATATAAATCAATATAATAAATAATGAGTTCACTCTTAAAATGATTATTATATGATAGATAGATACTACACAGATGAGATCCATAAATCAAAAGAAACACATTCTTACTTTTCTTTATACAATATATAATTACATAATACTAAATATCTCTTCAATCAAAAAATGTATTTCTCAACAAAAAATATTAACTTTTTGAAATATTTAATATTTATTTAGAAATAGATTTTTTTTATTTTATATTATTAATAATTATTTAATCAAAAATATATATATTGTAAAAAATAGTCAATTAATTATAGATTATTAGTCTTAGATATTTTCAGACAATTTGGTAAATTCCATTTAAAAAAAATAGTCTTATATGAAAAGACATTTCAGTTGAGAGAAAGCATAGTATTTATTTATGTGGTATGTTTTTTTGCTATATATTTAAATTTTAGTATTTTATAACTGTAAATTAAATTAATTCATTAAAATATATTATATTTAGTTAGTTAGTTTATTTTATTTGCTAAATATATTAAATAAATTCTCAATTCTTAAAATAATTCTCAACAGGATTTTAATCATTTTAGAACATCCAATCTGTGTTATTAATAAATTACAAGTATTTTTTCATATCCTTCATCATATTTGGAATATTATTATCTTTTTATTTTTAATGTGCTATATAGGCTGGTGGAGTTTCTATAATTTATGTATAAAAATATTACTTTAATTTAAAATCATTACTAATTGCTAAATAATTACTTGTTTATTTCATTTTGAAATGTGGAACTTATCTTTATGGGCCATTATCTGGTTAATTAATTTCCAGTTCAAATGAATATTCATCCTAAGAACTTCCAACATTATTTTAAACTACCTAAGAATGGGTGGGAACTTAGTTGCTTCTTTAATATTAGCTTTGCATATGAGAGTGCTCAACTTATCTATCTTGCTAAATTTGATTTGAAGACATTTTTTATATTAATTTGCTAAATGCAATTTTTGTTTGTTTGTTTGTTTGTTTGTTTGAATTTTTCAAATTTAACAAATTATTAAAAATATAAAATTTTTGCACTGTTTTTCGTTTAGCAAAAAAAGCTGTTTGTTATTAGAATTTTATTAGATTAAATTTGCTTTATACTTTTCATAGTATTTAAAATATTTTTTATTTAATTTATTTAAAAAATTTGTGTTTGTTTAATCTTCATATTTAATTGTAATAGAATTCAAATTTTGTTTAAATAAATAATTTTTGGTATTTTAAAATATTTCTGACTAGAATAACAAGAGATCTTTATATCTTATTTAATTTATTTTTAATTGATAACAAATTTTAGATAGATGACAATTTATATGCTTATTAATTAAATAAAAATATATCCAGTTTGCAATTTGACTTTGCAAATATTTTTTAATTATTTATTTATATTTTTAATATCTTTTTTGTATAAAGTTGTAAGAGTAAAAATTTAATTGGTATTAGATTTTAGTTATAGAATTTAAGGTTAAATATTGCGTAGAGATGTCGTTCAAAGAAGTGGCAGTTTAAGGCTATCAGCGTAATAGAAATAATGCTGGCATAGCAAATTCTGAAAATAGTAAATCAAATAAATAGCAATACTATAATAGCGGAGTATCTACATCTATATAAGAAGAAAGTGAAATATAGGAATCACTTTAATGGGGCGACCCTAAACAAAGAGAAGAAGAAATAGTTGGATTTTAAGAAAAATAAGTTGACTATAGCTCTCCTATAGAAGTTAAAAATTTATATATCTCTCTGCCTTAGCAAAAAATAAAGCATTTAGCAATATCATAAAAATCTGCTGTTGCAATTACTGAAAATAACATGGTGATAAGATGGAAATTCGAAAAGTAAATAAATTTCAACAGAAAAATTTAGAAAATAATTTATCTTTAAATTCAGATGAATATCGTCCAAATTTAAATAAAAATGTGAATTTTCCAAGAAGTTTAACGAAATTATTAAATATTTAATATAGTGGATATGACACGTATGAATCGATGTCGTTGCCTGAAAAAGTGTCTGGCTTATCATTAGGAGGAAAGTTAGCAAATGTAGGTGGAAAGATAGGAGGAAAAATCATTCCATTTAAAAGATTTAAAAAATATTAAAATGATAAAGAAGTAGAAAGGTAAAAGCGAAGAATTATAGATAGAGTTTACATGGATAGAGTAGGATAACATTGTATTATTACTAATAATACAGGTTATACCTACTATTTGAATCATAACTCATCATAAGTTAAGCCTTTACCGAAGCTGAAGAGAATAATTCTAAAAAGTGTTATGTTTGATGATAGATAGGCATACAAAACACTGTATTTAAAGATTTTTTTTCATTAATTAATACTAAATTTTGGTTGGTTTTTTGGAAAAGCAAACCGATCAGAAATTCTTATTTTACTTAAATCTCCTTATTAGAACAAAGGCAATAAAAAAATAGATGCATCGATTTATTTATCTATATTTATAAACAAATAAACAGGTTAGATGACAAAACTTTTTTGTTTGGTAGTGAAAATAATTCGATTTATTAGTGCAAACTAGAGTATAATGAAAAAGATGGTCAATTCTATGAGACAGTTCCTCAGTTGCTTATATCAATTCACGATGAGAAACCAAAATTTATCACAGATATAAAAATACTTCATAATAAATTTGGAGCTAGGAAAGGAGAAGTTCAAACTATTGTTTTAGCATCAACCAATTCGCAAATATATTTTTTTTGTAAATCAGCAAAAGAGTAAAAAATAATAAAACTTTTTTTTAAAGATGATTAAATATTTTTATTTTTTAAATTTAAGACTTCTGACGTTTGATTAGCTTTTTAAAGAATATGACAATGTATAAAGTATGCTTTATACAATGCCAACTCCAGCAAGTCATCTTTCTTTTACAGATTTGTGTTATGAATACGATTCTAAGTTGAGGAGAAGATGTCGCTCATACATTTATACTAATGGAAATTATTTGCAGTATTATAAATTTCCCGAAAAGGAAGGAGTGGAAGAAATCGATGATAACTTCTTTAGAACAGTTAATTATTTTAATTATGGAAAAGAAATATAAACAAGTGATCATAAAGCAGAACTGAAGGTCAAAGATATGCCTTTAGGAGTTGGAATTACACTTTATCATTACATTATTCTACATAGTGACTCTGTTTCTGTACTTTCACAGATTACACAATAGGTTGTATTTCATGAAAATTTAACTAAGCTTGGCAAAATTTATGGAATGGTTAACGATATGTATTAGATTATTTATTTTTTCTTTATTAAGATAATATATGTTAATCCTAAATAAATAAAATTAAAAGGGAGAATAAATGCTATTGGATATATGGAGAGAGTAAGATTGTTAGACTTTTTATTAAAAACGAATTTGAGCAGTCTTGGAGAATTTATTTGGAGCTAAAAAACTATGAAAAAGCTTACTAATTATGTAGAAAGACAGAGAGTGAGTTTATACCTACTATAAGTCTTTAATATGGAAATTAGTTATTTGATTAATAAAAATACAAAGACGCAGCACGTATTTATTTGGAAAGTAGTTTAGGGTTTGAAGAAGTCTTTGTGAAATTTTAAGTAAATTAAAAAAAAAAAGATTTTAGGATGAAAATTATTTAATTTATTAAATTATATAGGGAATTGATATTAGAGTACAAGAAGGATTAGCAGAGTATATTCAACTGTTTTTATTAAAAAATGAAAGAGTTCTCTAAGAATTTTAGATTAGAGTACTTACTAATTGGCTAGCTGATTTTTATATCCACAAAGTAACAATTCTAAATCAAAGAGTTTATGGAGCTAAAAATAAGATCCCAGCTCCAAACGAGATTTCAAAAGACAGTTTAATCTTAGATATGAAAGAAAGTTATGAAGTTTTAAAGAGATTTATGGATAAGTATCAAAAATATTTGATTGAAGATCTTATTTATGAATTGATGAGTTCATATGGCTAGTTAGAGCTATGCTTAAACTATGCCCTGTAAAAGGAAAATTACTAAATGGTAATCGGTAATTACATTCACTCTGAAAGATACTCTGAAGTAATTAATATTTAATTTTTTTTATTTATTTTTATCAATAAAATACAACAAAAATTTATTATTTAAAATTTTAAATTGATGAAAAAAATAATTTTATTTGTTAGGCAATTTAAGTGATGAGAAATATGCCAAATTGTACTGAGTTTGCTTACAAATACAGCGATATTTTGATGAAAAAGGAAACAAAATAATTTATTGATCTTTTAAAAAACAGTATTTAAAAATTTGAACCTTCTCGTATCATGAGGAGTTTGATGGAAATTGAAAAAGAAACTCCTTAATTTGAAGAGGGATTTTAATTTATAAAATATTGCATCAACGAAAGAAAGCTTCGTGAATAAATTGTCCATAATATCTACATTTTTTATTTATCAGAGCACAAAGATAAAAATTTGTTTACTGAATACATGATAGAAACAGAAAAGAAGATTTTGAATGGAAAGCAACAGAGAGAATATTTCGATATGAATTTTGCTTTCAATCTAGCAAAGGCTCACAATTTTGTAAGAGCAACAATATCTCTTTTAGCGTAAATAGAAAATATAATTATTTTAATGAGTTTTATATTTGAGGAGTCTCCTTATTTTTAACTCATTTTTATTAATCTAAAGAATGAAAAAATTGTTTGAAGAAGCTGTTCAAATAGCGATTGAAAATAACATGATCGATGTAGCTATTGAATATGCTTAGTTATCTGAGCAAATAGTTATTTATGAATCCCAGAAAACATGGATGAAAGTATTTTTAGATTTAATTTCAAACCAAATTGTTAGATTCATAAATTTATTTAAGATAATAGAACACATGATGAAGACAGAATAAAATGGTCCATAAAAGATTGAAAAAATATTTGTAATTTATTTTTCAATTCATTCATAAATTTTTCATTTTTTTTAATTAAAAAATGTTTATTATATTCATGATTTTCTAGGTTGAAATTTAATTATTTTCTATGTTATTTTTGTAAATTTAAGTTTTATCATTAAATATTTTTTGATTAAATTTAACGAAGAATGTAATGGAATAATGTGCTTATATTAAAATTGAAGACCTAATACCTTACTTTGATAATAATATGCCTCTATCTTTGTTTAAGGGTAAGATAGAAGAAAGTGTGAGGAGCTATTAGGAGGATATTGTTGGGTTAAAAAATGAAATTAACTATAAAAATGAGAAATTGGAGGAATTGAAAGGAGAGCTTAGTAAGCAAAACGGGAAATACATGAGAATAAGCGAGAAATCAACATGCTACATATGCTCTGAATTTTTATTAAATAATGACTTTATTACATTCCCTTGTGATCATCATGTCCACAAAAAATGTGCTATCTAATACATTTAATCTAAGTAGCTTTATACTGCTGAAGAAATATAGGAAATAATTTCTCTTACAGAGAGAATAGCTATGCTTCGTAGAAATGTCAGATCGTATGATCCTAATCAAGTAAAAAAATGCATAGAATTCTACACTTAAGTGTATCGTTCTTTCAATCAAACAAATAATTCAAAAGAAGATTAAATCTATAAATATGTGATTAACTATGAAAGTGACATAGTTAAATTAAAATAATTTAATAAATAACTTGATGATTTGATTTGTAAAGAATGTCCTTTGTGTGGTCCTATACATGCTAGTCTTGCTTTCTAGAACTATGAAAAAGATAATTCTTGGACTATTGAATGAAAATTTCATAAATTTTATATATAAAAGCTTTTATTTATATTCTAAACTTATATATTTCACTTCAACAAAAATGATTCGAAATTCTATTAAATTATTTGTAGCTAGCTAGCAAAGCTAAATAGCTACTTACTTGCTAATAAAAATTTAATTGAATATTAAGTATATTTGCAAAAGATATTTAATAAAAAATTTTTACAATAATAAAACTCTTGATTTTAATAAATCATCATTTTATTTAAAGTTAATAAAATTACTATTTATTTGATTAAATTTTTATTTACTAAATTTAAAATGTCTATAACATGCAGTAGATGTAAAGATATAACAAGAAAAATATATCATATGCTAACAATTACTTTTACATTTTTATATTCATTTTTGAGTAAGAGTAATAGTTAGTAACTGTATAGGATTGTATTTTTTTAAATTTTCTAAGATTCTTGAGAAATTAAAGCCATTTTATCTTAGCCCTAACTCAAGATAAACTAGTATAAAACGAAAAACAAGTTTACTTGTAATCATTTGTGTTAAGAATTAAATTAATTGGTATTAAATAATAACTTTGGTAAACTGTTTCTATGAGTTAAAGCATAATTTAAATAGGTTTGTTGTCTATTCTGAACAATTAAATCTAAAGAATTAATTGAAAAAAACATTTGTAAATTAATACATAAATAGATAAACAGATATATAAATAAATATATAGATAGGTTTAGTAAAATAGCGACTGATTAAGAGTAGAAATGGAAATTCAAGATATTTAATAAAAAGAATACTTTATCAGCTTCTTAAACAAATACCCATAGATTATAAATTCAGTATTTATTTTTACGATATTTCAGCTTATCTTTTTACTTTATGTGAGTATAATCTACAAGTATCACAAATGCTAGAACATATCTTCGATCATATTTTTGCTGCTTATTGGTGCTTTGTTTTTTTTACTGCTCAAAAAAGAAAACAATGCTTAATAGAGACTCAAAATAATTTTGTTCGTAACAATAGTAGCAGTCATTTTGATGTTGAATATGATCATTACTTTAAATGAAAGGACAATTTGTAATATTTCAGTTTGCCATGATAATAATATCTTTTAAGAGAATATAAATGTTGTTATGAAAGCCCTTAAAAAAGATAAAAGAGTTTGTGATTAGTTGAATAAAAATTCATCACAAGGCAAGGAATAATAGTTTGAAGACTCTTATTCTGGTAGCATTAATTTTATATGGATGATATTATGCTAATTTTATGAATCTCTATCAATGGAAAAGGCTTGCGATTTGACAATTACAGATAACAATGTGTTTATAAATTATGAATATCTAATTGTGTGCTTAATCTACTTTATATCTTTGCTTTTGATAGTCTTCCTCATGGTAGAAATCCTTTTAAAAGCTTACTATAAAACAGAATAGGAACCTGAAAGCTAAAATATTCCATTAATTGAATACTATCAAAAAAGCAGCATAAACTAAAAGGACTAAAACGATACAGCTATTTATTTAGATAACTAAATTTATAATTAGTAGAATTACAACAACAATATTTTAGTTAACAGTAACAGTAACATAATAAATCCTTTAGATAATATAACTTCTGACTAAAGCAGAGTAAGAAAATTAGATGAACAACTCACAAATCAAATATATTAATAACAGTACAATCAACAATAAAATAATCACTACTGATTTCAAAAAAACCATTTGTATTTAACTTTATAAAAATAAAACAAATTTATAAAAATTGTCTTTTGTTTAAAAAATTTATTGTCTTTATCAAAAAAAATTATTTTTTAATTGATTGGAAACTGTAATTTAAATAAAAAAGTTAATAAGATTATTTATTTTAGATTTAAAAATTATTTCTAATACATACTCTAAACATTTTAGAAATATCAAAAAAAATTAAGAATTTTAATTTAGTTTCTGATAAATATTTTTAAATAAATTATTTGTGCATTAATAGCAATTCATATCATAATCTCAAAATTTATTGAAGGTAGAATTTTAAAATTTATTTTAACAATAGTTTAATAAAAATTATAAGAATTAATTAAATATACCATAAAAAAATTAACTTAACTAGATAAATTTATTTGAATAAATGTTAAATTTACAGCAATTACTATTAATTAAAATTATTACATTAATGTGAATAAATAAATAAATAAATAATAAAAATTTACAATAAACTTAAACTTTTTATTCGGAAAGTATTTGTAAATTCTTATGTTTATTTACAATTATTAATATTTAAACCTTAAAAAATTATAAAATATTTTTAAATAAATAAACAAATAATAAATCAAGATGCTTGTTAATATTAAATTTATAAAATTTCAATTTTTTCTCTCTATTCAACTTTATACAAATAAATATTTAGAAAATAAAAGGCAAATAGATAACTTTTTCAATCCTTGCCAAGATAAATATCAGTACAAAATGGTATGAATAACTTTATGTCAAAACCGGGTTTAATGTAGAGCTAACCTGTGTATGTATTTTTTACTTTTTTCACTTGCTTTTTAGATTCAATAACTTTAGATTAATTGAAATCTTCAATTCCAAGCTTTTTTTATAAACGCTAGTTTCTTTTTATAATTGAAAACAAAAAATATTGAACAACAGTAAATGAAAAAATTTAAATAAATTTGTTTACTCTTATTCTTGCATTAATATTTTATCAGATATCATTTGATTGTTGTTTTACTTTTGACTTTGCTTTTTTTCTATTCTACGAATTTCCTTTGCATTTATAAACCATATTCTAAAGAAATTTTTCACTACTTGATACTTTTAATTAGCCCTAATTTTGTGATTAATGATATGATCTCTTATTTTTGTTTCTATATCAGTACTAATCATTTTTGTCTGGCTTTCTTTATATAGGTCTTTGTCTTTGAATTTGAGCTCTTCTTCTTTTTCTTAAATCTTCATCTAATACATAAAAAAATAGGTAAACAAAGTTTCCTTTCATTTTATTCACTTTGAACTTACATATTCGCTAATAATTTATTTATAATTTTCACTGCTAGTCTTTTTTGTAGAAGTCAGAGCATAGTTAGGAACTTAATTTCTATATTGCTCATATTGCAGCAGACGATCAACAGGAAAGTCTACTTTTATTTTTTCTTTCTTTTTATTTACTACTGAAGAATCTCTATTTTATTAAGAGTTATTTCTTTTGTTCATATTGCCAAAATAAATATCTTTGCCAGATAAGCCTATATCATTTTCTTAATATTCTACTAAGTCTTCTTTTATTTCATTTTCAATATCAAACTTGTTATTAGGTTTGTTAAGTTTAGGCATTTAGCGACTTTAACTGTTTAGACTTTTGTCTGAACTTAAATTACTCTATTTTTCTTTCTATAAAAATTATGCTTTTTCATTATTTGAGCTCCCCGAGAGACTATCTATATCTTTATCTTCTTCACTCTTTTTTTCATGCTATGTAAATGTAAATTATTTTCCTTATTTATGAGAGTAAGAGTTAGGAACATCCTCTTCATCCAATTCCTAAATTTAATCGAATTGCTTTTTGTTCATTTAAAGTAATAAGAAATATTTACAAAACGAGCAATATTTATTTATGTTTTTATAATTTTGATTGAATGATTTATCTATCTATCTATCTATTTAAAAAACTGTAAATTTTTAAATTCTATCTTCAATTTTCAAGCAAGATTTCTATTTTCTAAACGAAATAATAATTCATTCATTTATGTGTGTATTAGAATCAAGAATAAATATTTATAAATATTATTAACTTTATAATTTAATTAGCATTTATATATAATTGATTAAATTATTTAACATAATTCTTAAAAATATATAATTTACTTCTTGCCATAAAAAATGCATAAATATATCACCACCAATTTTTTTTAGGTTTTCTTAAAGAAAATATCCATAAATTTTTTTTAAGTGAATATCTAATCAATAAAACAATAAATATGAATGAAGTTTTTATTGAAAAAAAAAAAAATTCATATGAACAAATGGATAAAAACAAATGCTGTTTTTTCTTAAATTATGAATAAAAACAAAAAAAAGATCATTTTTTATAAAATTTAAATACAAGATTATAAATTATTTCTTAAGGTTTACAAACTGAAACTCAATATTAAAATAATTAACTCAGAAAATATTTACTAAAAATTTAAAATGGACTTAATTTATTTTGCATCATAATTAAAGAATATAAAATTTATATTAGTTTTTTATTTAATTTAAGATATTAATTTAGTTATTCATAATTTGAATCAATATTTTATCAATAAATTACAAAAAAATAAATTTTAATAAAATTAATTTGTATAATAAATAACCTTTAATAATAAGCAGAATATTTTATTTCTAAATATTTGCTTTTTGATTATTACGTGTTATATTTTTATTACAAAAAGTTAGTTAAATTTGATTTAAATATCTTAATAATATAAAAGTAAATGATTTTTGTGAAGTAAAAATATAAATTATGTATGAAACATAATTATTTGATTTTGAAAAATTTATAAATAGAAATTAAAAAGGTTTTATAAAATAAAAGTAAATAGATATTTTTTATTTTTATTCTTAGGTTTTTTTCTGAAAATTTTAAAGACTATATATACTTGGTAGATTTCATTTAAAACTAGGGATGGGTAGATCATGATTATGGATTTTATATTATCTATAATTATTTATTTATTATATTTTATTTATTTATTTATTTGTTTTTTATAATAATTAGTTAGGCACACAATAAAATGGTAATTTGAGTTTTGGCTATTAAATTTTGTTTTTTCATTAATTCATTCATTCATTCATTAATATTTATTTATTTAATATTTTATTGATGTATTTGTTTTATCAAACTCATTCACTCTTTTTTTAATTTGTTCATTTAGTTGTTTATTAATTCATTCACTGGTGATTATTAATTCAAATAGTTAATTATTTGTTATTGGAAAGTTTGTTTTCAAAAATGTTTAGCTATGAATGGGTTTGAAACTAAGCGATTGTTTTACCAAACTCCAGTTATGACTTCTCCGTTGTTAGTGTGGTATGTACCTTCACCGTGGACTTTACCATCTTAGAAATGACCTACAAATTTATCGTTGTTGCAGAGTATCAGAGTTCCTTGACCGTGCATTAAATTATTTTTGAATTCTCCACTATAGAATTACCAAGACTTAGAGAGAGTTTCAAAATTACGGTAATCGAATGGTGTATTTGAGAATGAAACGAAACGATTTCTGAGACGACCAGAACCATGATACATGTCATATTCCCATTCACCGTTATATATGTCAATGCCATGCTCATCTTTTAAGATTCCATAACCATGTCTCTTATCTGACTTCCATTCGCCTTCGTAGATTTCGCCATTTTAATAGTAATAACAACCAGTTCCATGTCTGAGGTTGCTCAGTCTCTCACCTTCATATCTAGGAAGTAAATTTGTGTTAGCGTTAGTATTGCTTTTATCGCTTCCAGCTGCTTTCTTGGAGTTACTGTTATTGTTGGAACTATTTTTAATAGCGTTAAATTATCCTTATTAAGTTTGATTTTATTTTGAATAATCTAACTTGAGAGGAGCAATTGGAGATATGCTTGAAGTGGATCCTATATTTGGACTAGTTGTAGCTGTCTGTGAGCGCTTTGAAGACATCAATTACTGCTATTATTAAACAGGAAGGTAATTTTACTATTGAGCTACTATCTATGCATATGTTTTAGTGTTAAAATAATGCTCTGGAGGACTGTTAGAATGTGGGCTTTTTTAGTAATATTGCATAGATGGGTCAATTAATGAAGATTGGGCTAGGACAGCATTGAAATTATGAGTTGATTGAGAAGGAGATATTATCATTTATTGTTGATTTTGAATATAATTTTATCCAAATGATTGAGGAGCTGAAGTAGCTGCTTGAAGTTGTATTTAATTTTAGTTTGATTGAATCTATGCCTGGTTACTCATAATTGAAACTGCGGCATTTAGATTAAGCTAGTGTTATTGTTTTGCGTTTGCACTTTTTAGTGATTTTAGTAAATTTTCATTCTTATGTAGAAGATTCTTGGATCTTTCTATGCATTTTAAATACATTTAATCTAAGAAATTATTGTTATTATTTTAACTGTTTTGCATGTTGTTTGCACTAGATATGCTGCTATTTATGTTCGATATTTAAGAGATATTACCTCCTCCATTTTGGAGACTGCCAACTCCTATAGCTTATGGCATTGACTTTCTATTTCTTTCCAAAATCATATCTTATGAGCTCAGATTACTGGCACCTCCAGTAGGTGATTAGACTTAGAAGGATTATTGAGTGCTTCCTAGTAATTTAGATTAGCTATCACCTTAATTGTTTTGAATAGACTGAATACTTTAATAGTAGAGCATATTAGCACTATGATTTTTGGTTCTTCTATCAGTAGCATAGTCGGTAATCTTTATAATTTAAAAATAATTATTCATATTGACATTTTTTAGGAAATTTTACCTATTAATTTGAGCCAGTAGCAATCTTGAATCCAGTTTTACGTTGAGGAGAAATATCACTGATAACCTTTTTATCTCTTGGTGTAATTTCTAAATTGTTTTCTTCTTTGTTTAATTTCAATTGTAAAATCTCATGTTCCTTACTCTTGATAATTTGCTTAAGAGCTTGTATTTAATCATGGAATTCGTCTTCGAGCTTTGAGAGCTTCTTGCCATATCCATCACTGCCTTCTGAAGGTAAAGGATAATCTTTATTTGAAAAAATTTAAATATAAATAAATAATTTAATAAATATTATTTGTTTGAATTACTTTCATTGAGATCATCATCCTATTAATTGTAAACTTCTTCGTAAACTTTTTATTAATATTCATGTATTTTATCTTGAATTTTTGCTTGATTGTCATTTTGAATGTCTGTCAAAGACTTAGGGTTCTTTAAGTTATTTGGAGAAGTAAATTTAGATCCTGAAGTTGGAATATTAAAATGCTATCTGTTATCAACATTTTGTAACTAAATTGCTTGCTCTAACTCAACCAGCATGCTAATTCTGTCTTTTTTAAGCATCTCATTTTGTTAAGCAAGTTGGTGATTAACTTGTTTAATTTGATTTAGCTCTACTTCTATCTTGCTTTCCTTATCCTTTATTTTGTTTATTAATTAATTCTTTTTTTCTTGTATTTCAGTAAGGCTACTTTCAAGTATTTCACATTTATTTTTTAGCATTTCGTTTTATTGCTTGTATTGCTCAACGATCTTGTTGTCAAGAATAAGATCTTTGACTTGCAATTATAATTCTTCGATTTCTTGATTCTTTTTGGCTAATTCTTTATTGTTTTGCTAACTCTGTTAGATGAATGTGTACTACTTCTTTATTTCTTGATTTTATTAATCTAATTAACCTAAAAGTTCATTGAGTTTTTTTTCTTTTTCATTAACTTTTTAATCTTTTTCTTGTAATTTTAATTTAATTTCCTAAAGTTGAGTTTCTAATTCAGCAATTTTATCTTTCTATTCGCTATCCTTTTGTTGGTATTAGTCCTCAATCGTTCTTATTTATGCTTTCAACGATTTATTCTCATTTTATTCATTTTATAATTATTCAGTTAATTCTGAAACTTCAGCTCCGTTATCGTTATTTTGTTAGACATAAGCAGGTGAAGGTTAATTATTTTATTTGGACATTTCTTCAAGTTATTCTGTTAAATATGAATTCTTTTGCTCAAGCATGGCTTTTTATCTAGTCAACTCAACTAAAGGATTTACAGTTAACAACTTATCTTCTTCATCTCCATTTTATTCGTCTAAGGGTTCTTGCTTTTTAATTACTTATGAAACAAGTTCGCTAAGTCTCTCCTTATATTTTACTAAAAAAGGATAAATAAATATCCAAGATATATTTTTAAATCATTTTTATTTTACCTAATTTATCGTTATCTTTCCTGAGATTATCGATTTCTTTGACTGATTTTTTGAATTGCTTTTCAAGAGTGACATAAAATTATTTATGAGTTGATTGCTCTTGAGATAAGCTGTTTGCCTTTCTTTCTAAATCTGATTTCTCCCATTCAATTTATTCTATTTCAGTTTTAGTTTTTTATAAATAAACTTCCTTTTCTTAAAATTCCATAATTTGCATTTCGTGTTCTTTTTTGAACTCTTCGAATTCTTTTACCATTAAATTATATTTATCTTATAGCTCATTAAACTCCTGGTCAGAGTGATTGCTTTGCTTCAAAGGCTGTTAGTGCTTATTTTATACTGGACTCTAGTCTTCTTCTTGATCTTCAGTAGGAGTATCTACAATACCCAACTGTTATTTGTACATTGCTACTTGGTCTTTAATTTTTTGATTTTCAGTTTCCATTTTTTTGAATGACTTCTTAAGTTCATCATTTTCTTTTACAGTGCGCTTTCAAAAAAAATTTTTGTTAAAAAAATCCTCAATATTAAAAAAACTTACCTTAAATTCTTTCTCAAAAGATTTAAAGGTTGACTTTAATCCATTATTTTCCAAAACAATCTGTTAAGAAGATTTTTAAAGACTGTCTAATTCTGATAATTTTTAGCTTAACTAATTAGCAATTTCCTCTTTTTCAATTTCTAAAACAAGCTTTTCTTAAATAAACATCGATTTGGCTTTTTCAAGCTTATCTTCATCAGGCTAATTATCATATTCATTTTCAAGTCTCTTTATTTATTGCTCTTCTCTTGCATCTTCAATAGCTTTTTAAAGATCTTTATTGCTATCTGTTATGCTATTTAGTTCATTCTTCAAATTTTTATTTTCATTTTTAACCTTTTCAAGCTATTATTTCAACTCATTTATCTCAGCCTATGCACTACTTTCGATTTATTATTATTCTTCTTCATCGCCTTCCTCCTAATCTTCTTTAGGTACTTTCTTTTCTAGCTAAGATATTTTTTGTTCAGCCTCTGCAAGTTTTTTCCTACAAAAAATGAACTATTCAAAAAAAAAATATATTTTTCAAAAAATATTACTTTAACTCATCATTTTATTTAACTGATTTTTTAAATTCCTTTTCAACATTCTTATAAGTGTCTTTATAATAATTGTTTTCAATTTCTACTCTTGATTTTTGCTTGACTAAATTATCAATCTGTACTTATAATTCAGTTTTGTTCGAATTTTCTTCATCATACTCTTCTTCCAATTTCTGCATACTCGAATCTGATTATAATTCATCAATTTTTGACTACTTCTCTTTAATTTATTATATTAAATCTTCTTTTTCTTCTTTTAACTGATCTATTTAAGTGAGTAGATCCCTGACTTCTCTGTTATGTTAGTGCATTAACTTTGGATCTTCCTATTCTTCTTCTTCCTAATCTTCTTCTTCTTAATACCCAAACTTAGTTTTTAATTTTTCTATGAGCTCTACTTTCTTAGCAAACTTATTTCTAAGAGAGGTGACTTCGTTTTTAATAGAATCTCTTTCCTTAATAGCAACCTTAAATTAAAATAATAAATAAATAAATAAATTTTAATCAAACCAAAATAAATGAATCAATTATTTTTCAGTAAATCATTTTTATATTTAAGAAAAATTTAATATAATATCTTTTAAGATAGAATGTCAGCTAAAACGAATATTAAATTATTTCAAAAAGCTTTAAAATATGTTTTATTTTATAAAATTAAGTAAAAAACTGCAAATTTAATTAATTTACAATAAAAAATTGTGATTTGAAACAATTTAATTGAAAATTAATTGTTTATTTTATTGTTTTTTTAATAAAAATGCAAAATAAAAAATTACTTTCAATTCTTTTTAAAGAGAACTTAAAGTTTGCTAGAAATTTTGATTTTCACTTAAAACTGCTTGGCTCTTTCTTTCAATGAGTAATTTTTCTCTGTTTGTTTCTTCAAGTTTTTTCTAAATATCTTCTTTTTCTGCTTCTAAAACTTGCTTTTCTTCAATAACTTAAGATTTAGCAGCATTAATTTTTTCTTCGATTTACTTATCAAAGTCAGTTTCCATCTTTTCCATATTTTATTCTTATTATAAAGACTTTAACTTATTTTCTAGCTTGGAGCTTCTTTTTTAGAATTCATCCCTTTCTTCTTTTGTTTATTTAAGCTCTTGTTTAAGTTATTCAATTACCTTAGCTTCTCCACTCTAAAGCTACTCTGCGAATAATTTCTTTTCATTTTCTAATTCCTTTTTGAGTGCTTCTTTCTCTTTAATTGATTTCTTAAATTAAAATCAATTATAAATAACCTTAAATTATAAATAAATAATAAAATACTTTAAGCTGCTTTTCAATTTTTTTATATTGTTATCTAAATGAAGCATTTTCTGTCTAGAATGAAGCTTTTTACAACTCAATTTCAGATTTTGTTCTAAGAGCTTCTTTTAAGTCTTCTTCTAGCTTCTCTTTTTCAGCTAATAGTTATTCTTTGTCTTCTTCTATGAAACTATTTTGTGCACTGGGATTATTGCTATCTAGCTAGCGAAGGGAACTTAACTAAGTTTCAATTTCTAATCTTGATTTTTTTTCAGAAATAAGTTGTTGTTAGATATCTTCATTCTATTTTCTTAGTTCTTCTAACTCCTAGAGCTATTCTTAAAGTTATTGACTCTATTATTCTAATTCTTCAAGTCTCTTTTGCTTTTCCTCAAACTCTTATTGTTTTTTCTTGAGTTTATCATTTTCTTTGACAGCACTTATTATATATCAAAAATGAATGAATATCAGTAAAGAATTAATAAAAAAAAATAATACTCTTTGAATTGCTTTTCAACAGTCTTGTAGCAGTTCTTCAACTGTGTATTTTCATTTTGGTAATTTTAATTTTAACGATAAATAACTTCTTTTTCTTCTTCAATTAATCTTAATTTTTCCTCAATGTCTTTCTTTTAAGATTCCATCTATTACTTTTCTTCCAAAACACTGGACTTTGCTTAAATAATTTTGATTTTCCATTAATCCTGCTTAAGGGCTTCGGCTTAATCGTATTCATTTTCCATTTCATCGAAGTCTTAAGAGTTTGGATTACTCTTAATATATTCGAATTCTTATTTGCTATTGTCAACTTTAATCTATAACTGTTCAATATCTATTTTTAATTCACTAATTTCTTATTTTTAATTTTCAATTATATCATTCAATTAAGCTATTAATTGCTTTTCGCTAAATTCCTAATTTAAAATATCATTTAAAAGCTTGTTATTTTTTTTCTCAACTTCTAACTTCTTTTCTAATTTGCTTGTTTCATTATTGAACACCTTTAGACTAAAAAATACTTAATGAGCTAAAAAAAAACATATTAAAAATTAATTTTTACGAATTTTTGAGTTCAATATTCTCCACTCTAAGAGATTTATTTTTCTTCTCGAGTTTGTTTTGTTTTTATAAAATGACTTTCCTATCCAAAATTCTTTCATTAAGATCAGTGTTGAAATTAGAGTTATTATCGAATTATTCAGAAAGCTCTTAGTTAGTCCTGATTATTTACATTAGTTCATCTATTTTTGCATCTTAATAGTCAAAAGAGCTTTATTTTTATTCTAAGGCGCCTAATTGAACAAGTAGATTATCTATTTTTATCTATTTAAACATATTTTCTTCTTTCAATTATTCTATTTATTCTTCAAGATTGTATTTTTTTTCATCATCATCCAAAGATTTTGAAGAAAGAATTTCATCACTTCTTGAGCCATCACTTTTATTGTCTTGTTCAATAGTTTGTTTTAGAGTTTCAAATTATTTCTCTTTCAAAGTAATTTCATTTATATGATTGCGATACGATATTGGGTCACTTGTTTCTTTTTCTAAAATCTAATAGAATTTCTTTATAGTGTTGTCAACTAAGAATTCTGCTTGCAAGAAGCTTTCTTGAGGAGACTTTTTTTATATTTTTTAATAAAAAATTTATTAAATTTCAATAAAAAATTTATTTTTATCAACTAACTAACTGTGATGAAAATGAAATTAAATAGTTGTATGTTAGTTATTTAAATCGTATCTAGATTAATTTAAAAAAATTTTTAATTGACTGCTAGATCAAAGTAAAATTAGGTAAATTAATTCTTCCTAATAATTTAATTAAAATTTATTAGAGCCTTTGTGAAACCGCTTTGACGAATATCACTGACTAATGCTTTGAAAAAAAAATGGATAATTGCTCTGCTTGTAAGTTTATTGGCTTTAAAATTATTTTGCATGTTTTTTATTAATTTTTTATAAAAGTTTTTTGATAATTTTGGATATTAAGAACAAAAAAAGTTGGTTTTTTTAATATGACTTTCTTTTGTAATTTAATTAGAAAATAAATATTTGGAATGTTTTTATTCTTGTCTTAAAAGAGCAAAAAGAGCAAATAAATAGATTTTTATAAGAATGTTTATTCACTTGGTTCTTAAGAGGAGAAGTAGGTAGACTTTAAGCACTTCCTTGCAGAGTCCAGCTTTAATTCTTGAAATACTTGGCATAATCATCTTTTTAACAGAGGTAAGTGTTTAAGAGTATATTAAATTATTCACTTAATAACTCATCGTCTTTAATATTCTATTCACATTAAGTATGGCAAAAAACTTGATGAGTGATAAACTCATTGAATTTTAGAATCATTAGTTCATATTTTATTTTTTATAATTATAATTCATTTTTAGCATTTTGTAATTATTTTTTCAATTCATCTATTTTTTTTGAATTGTATTTTGAAGTATTCTAGGTCCTGCTTTTTTCTTACTTCCCGTTGTTTTTGCTATCAATATCTTCGTTATCGCTTTCTTCGTTGTCACTAGTTAATGGATTGTGTGCTTTGAAAATTCCATTTTAAAATTTGCTAGGGTATACATTCACCACATCAAGTGGAGATCTCATTCCTTTCTGAGGAATGATGATTGTCTTGGGCTTGCTGATATCATCTTCCTCTTCTATTTAATTTTATACAAAACAATTAAGTATATATATTTCATATATTTTTCCATATTCATTAAAGCTCTTAGCAGCTCTTTTCAAAATTCGAACTTTATTATTTTCATCAATTAAATTATTCTTTTTGAAAAGTAATTTGTTTTAATGACATCTTTATCATGCTTTTAAAGCAAACAAATAAATAAATAAAGTGCTGCTTGAATAAATCAACTCTTCTAATTATTCATATCACATTAAAGCTATTCGACCATTTTGATTAAACTTTCGTTTTTGATGAAAATGCATTGCTCTATTATGGTTTGTTTCTGCTAATGAAAACAGCCAAAATAATATTTTAATTAGCTTTTGTTTGCTTTGAGTGAATTTTCAATTAAATATGCTTGAAACGTAAGATTAATGAAAACTTTCATATCAGTTCAAAGTGCATTTATGCTATAGTGGTAAAATCTATATACATTGCATTAAATATATTACATATTTGATCTTGCTCTTCGGTGGCGTTACTCATAAATATTCTTTTTGAGTCAATAATTTAATGAGCTACGGCTTTGATAACTTGTGTTTGTTAATTCTTAATATTATTTATTTTTATTTATTGTTATTAATTAAATAAATTATTTACTTGCAAGCTTTTTAAGATGAATTCGATAATTAGATTTCTGTTTTGTATTTGTTTGTTTGTTTGATTGTTTGATTGTTTGTTTGTTTATTTGTTTGTTTGAGTGATTGCTTGCTTGCTTTTTTGTTTGTTGTTTGTTTTTATTTATATTTTATTTCACTTAGTACCTTATTAATTTTCCTTTTAGAAACTAAAAATTCGATTGATCTGTAATCGAAGCCAATCAACTCATATTAGTTGTCAGTGCTTTTTCACTCTTAGCTGAATCATTTTAAGATTTATAATTAATTAAAGTTTAAATTGGCTTCACTATTTCTATTGAATTTTTTACTTCTTTAACATTTTCAAATAACCCACATTCTTTCATTCATTCATTCATTCATTCATTCTTTCATTTATTATTTATTTAATTATTTATTATATCTATATTCAAGTAAAGTAATGACTCAATCTTTTATTTGGTTATAAATCTGTTAAATTACATTTATTTAGGCACGTTAGAAGATCCCTTTTCAAAATCTTACTGTGAGAGGAAGTTGAGTGAGAACGGATTAAAAGAGAATTCTTTTTTTACTCATTTCAAATTATTTCTTTTGTTCTAATATTATTAATTCATAAAGTATTTTTTTTAATTGAGTTTATTAGATGTTGATGGTAAGACAAGCTAGTAATTCGTTTGCTGCACATTTAAATAATAGATTTTACCTATTTAAAACTATTTTGAAAGTTAAGTAACTTTACTTCGACATAAAATAAATTTATAGACTTTAAATATTTATTTCTTAACATTTATTTATAAAACAAAGTTCTTACCAAAATAATATTTTTGGGTTAAAATATCATTAAATTTATTGATATTTATTGATTTACATAAGATTTTATAGTAATTTAAATATCTTTAAGGCTCTTAAATTAATTCATAAATAAATAAGATAAACAAACGCATAATTTAAAACATAAAAGAAAATCATAAAATTAACAAATCTTAATAATTAAAGCAATTATTTTCTATCATATCTTAATAATACCTGGTTATTTTTTTTTTTATTTTATAGATTTTATAAAATATTTTAGTGGTATTTCATTCGCTGCAATTTAGGTTTGTAATTTAGAATATAATTTTATTTACAATCAAAAAACTTAATTGACAGATTTAAATAAATATATTTGAAATTACGATATGGATTTAACAAATCTAATTTTCAATAACAAATACTTTTTGATTTATTTTGATAAATAAAATTTTAGTAAAATCAATCAATTTACACATTTTATGAAGATAAAGAAATATTTATTTAGTTTATGTGTTTGATTGTTTATTAGTTAGATGCCAGTAAAGTAGGATATTTATTCATAAAGAATAAATTAAGATTTCAAGGTAAATAATCTTTTATTACATTTAATTAAATTTAGATTACATTTTTGCAAATAAATCTCAAAACATTTTCTTTCTTTAAAACATAAAGAAAATTCTATTTTAATTTTTATGATAGATTTTATTTAACGAATGTTGTTATTTATCTATTTTTATTTACAATCAATCCATCATTTTAAGAATATTCAAATTTTTATAAGTCATTAAATTTTTATTTATTATTTCTTTAGTATTTATCCATTCTATATTATTTAGACATAGAAATTGTATTTAATCGCAACTTAAAAGGAGTGCTTATATTATTTAAATCATTCCAATTAAAACTCATTTTTACCTAGCAGAAGCTAAGTATAAGCAATCTAACAACAATAATAAGCCATCTAATCGCCTTTAAATTGAAACCAAAAACTGAAATTTCCTATTATTATGAATAGCTCTCTTAGATTTACTCTTTTAGAAACATAATTTGATCAAAAACCCACAGTTATTCCTAAAAAAGAGAGAAAGCCTCTTTTTTAGTAAAAAAAAATAGTCAACCCTAAATGCTAGTTATCATTAAAAAATGAATAGATTCTGGAGTTGTTTCTACCTCCATTTTATGAAAGTAAAGATAATTAACCTGAAGAACTTACTGAAATTATTAGTATGGAATGTGTTTGTGGCCATTGCCAAAATTGCATTGAAAATTAAGATAATGGAAACGATTTAGAAGGAGTTAGCACAAGGACTAATTTAGACTAAAGTCTACTAAGTAATAAAAGGAAAAACAATAACTAATAAAATGATTTCCAGAATGATTAAATATATCAAAAAATAAAATTATGCTAAGACAGAATTAGGCTATAAAATATTTAGATGAAGAATCTTTAAAAACTCGCTGATATTAATGGATTAGCTAATTTATTAAGGGTAGATATAAGAAGTGGATTAAGTAATTACAATCAAACTGATCTTGCAAATAGGGTAAAACTTTACGGAGCAAACAGAGTTATTATAGGAAAAAATGTTAGCTTTAAAAATATCATTAAAGAAAATTTTTACTAGACTAAAACTTTATTGATTTTAATATTTGTTGTTGCTCTATTTACAATACGTTCTTATATTCTCTACACTTAAGTTGGAAATCTAATAGGAATTTTGCATATAAATGAAATATACATTGAAATAGGAACAATGTTTATGATGGTTGCCACCTTCGTGACTAAATGCTTAAAGCAGTGGTTCATCGATAAAGAATTTAATAATTTGGTTTGTGTGAATACAGAATATAAAGTGAAAATATTAAGAAATAGTCAAGTTTAATATATTAAATCTACTTAGCTTGTTGTAGGTAAGTTTTTTATTGATAATTTTTTTTATTCTATCTATATTCAAGCTAATGAATATGTTAATAGGTGATATTATGATGGTAGAAGCTGGTGATATAATTAATGTAGATGGCATTTTGATAGAGGCCTACGACTTAAAAGTAAATGAGTCTCCACTTATTAGTGGTAGGGAAAGTGCTTCCAAATAAGCACCTGATAGAGATTCATACTATGTAGATTGTTTTATTTACTCAGGAACTTAAATCATGGTTGGACAAGTAATTTAAAAAGAATTGTTAATATCAATTAATACTTATTAATTCTACTTTAAAATAATATTCAAAGGGAAAAATGATTGTTTGCTGTGTTGGCAACAATACAATATTAGATAGAGTTTAGAAGAAGAACTAAGATTCCATATTCAAAAACCCACTCACTGATAAGTTGAATTAAATTTAAACAAAAATAGGAAGTAGCAGCATAAACTCTTCTACTCTAATTATATTATTTATTATGTTTGAATATTTTTGGGATGCTCATTATTAAAAGCAAATTTTTACTTTACAAACCTTTTGCGATTTGATACAACTAATTTAAATGATTCTAGCTCTATCTTTCTTATTAATGCCAGAAGGACTAACACAAGCACTAGATACCTATCTTTCTTACTCTGTTAAATAATTAGAAAAAAAGGAGGTTATCATAAAAGATTTGTCTGCCTTGGAAGTAACTAAAAATTATATTTTATTTTTTACTAATTGGATATTTAACCAAAAGTGGATGGGTTATGTGGATAGCATCGTGACAGATAAAACTGGTTGTGTAACGGAAAATAAAAATAGAGTTGAAAAAATTTATACCAATCAAGAATAAACAGTAGATGATATCCTGTCTAATTAAAGAGAGGTAGAAAAAAAATATGCAAACTTAAATGAAAAGAAAAAGGAAAGGGACTTTATAGGGTAGAATAGAAAAATTGAATAATTGCTTTTTGAAAATATTTGCATTAACTCTGTAGGAGTTTTGCAAAAAGAGCAAGTGGGTTAAGAATCTCATAATACTACAGTAGAAACAGCTCTTTTAGAATTTGCCTTAAAGTTTGGCTATGACTATGAAAAATATAGAATCCAAAGCAAAATAAAAAAAGTCCATAACTTTAACACAAATAAAAAACGAATGATTACTGTATTTCAAAAAAATCAAAGCACTCTAAGATGCTATTTAAAAGGTTCTCCTGATGTCCTTCTTGATAAATGCAGCAGATTCACTAACATAGAAGGAAGACCATCTGACATGCATTCATCTGTAAAGCAGCTAATCTAAGATAGAATTACTTAGTACGGAGCTAAAGGTAAATATTATGATAAAATTAATTTACTTTAGACTAAAATCTTAACATTTTTTAAATTAATTTATTATTTATTTATTTTAAAAGAGACATTAAAGCTAATTTTCTTTGCATACAAGGATATTGAATATGATCCCACTCAGATTTATGCGTAATCTACCACTCATATTTATTTTATCAAATTAACTTTTTATTAATAATAATCTATTTATATTTATTATTTGCTTATATCTATTATTTATTTACATTTATTATGTTTTTATTTATTTATTTTTACTACTTAATTAGAGAAGAACAAATAAATTAGGATTTAGTTTTTATTGGGATTGTTTGCATTAGGGACCCATTTAGATTAGATATGCCTGAGTGCCTGAAAACATGTTAGGAAGCTAGTATTACGGTAAGAGCACTCACGGGAGATAACAAAGAATCAGCAGTTTGTACAGCAAAGTTTATAGGTTATTTATTTTTTCATTCTGATTATGGTAGTTAGAATTTAATTTTTTTATTTGTTTAAAGGACTTCTTCCTGAGAATTTTGATATTAAAACTTCTAATATGGCTGTTTTGGATGGAGATCAATTTAAAAAAATTGTGGAAGGGATAGAAACATTTCAATCACAATCTGGGAGATCGTAAACGATTCAGAGACTGAGAGGAATAGACTAATTTTAAAAGCACATAAAGGAGTTGAGGATGATATCTAAAGGAAGATCAGCAGAAAAGGATTAATTAGTTACAGGACTTATGTAAATATTATCAATTTATTTTTTTAAATTAAAAAGTTATATTTTTTGAATCAGATAATTAAAATATGTTGTTGCTGTCACTGGAGATGATACTGATGATATAAAAATTATAAATAAAGTAAATCGTTTTATTAAATCGATCTGAGAAATAAAATAAATTAAAATTTTAAATAGGCTTAAGTTGGAATAGGACTTGGACAGAGTGGAAACGAAGTAGTTAAATAAGTAATTGATTATTTTAAAATAAATTAAATCATTTGATTTATTCTAACTGTTTTTAATTTATTTAAAGGCTGCTTAGATTATTTTGAAAAATGATAGCTTTACTTCAATCATACCTGCTATTCTTTGGGGTAGAAATATTTATGAATTTGTTAGAAAATACTTTTAATTGATAATATCTCAGAGTTAAATTATTATTTTATTGCTACTCCTGAATGTTATTGTTTGGGAAAGACACTTGTTTAATGCTGCATAATTTTTACTAGTTAATGTATTAGTGGATGAGTTTGCTGCACATGCTTTAGCTAGAGAATACCCTTCAGAGCATTTATTATCTATTCCTCCTATAAGAAGAAAGGAATACATAATTAAACCTGTGATGTGGAGAAATATTATTTTTGAAACACTTTACCAAATTTTGGCTTTGTCTTTACTGCTTTTTGGGAATTTAGAATTTATTTTTGATCTGCAAAATTAATTTTTTAGGATTGACTCTTCCTCAATAGATAAATATATTAGAAATAATTAAGTAGGCTAAGGTGAACTAAGCCCAGAGGAACTCAAAATATTAAGAAAATAAAATTTAAGATTCAGGTATTCACTATGCTTTAATTGTTTGGTCTTCTTATAATTATTCAATATTCTAAGTTGCAGCAGTCTTCATTATTCTAAGATAAGTGTTTTCAGGGATATAAAAAGAAAATTTTTCCTTTTTGTTTCAGTTCTATTTATTTTAGGATTTTACATTCTGCTAATGCATTACTTTCACGATTACTTTGAATGCACAAAACATGGCTTACCTGAACATTTCTTGTGTTTGATGATTTCTCTAGTAAAATTATTCTATAATTATCTCATCAGGTTTATTAACCATAGACCGTTTTCGAGTATAAGATATGTAAAATACACTTTTGATTTTGAATGAATTTACATTAAAATATTTAACTATTTAATTAATTTTATTTGTTTATACTTTTTCTTTATATGCTTCAAACTTTATAATTTGTAAAAATCAATTAAATATTTTATTAATTCTACAAACTATATTTAGAAAATCAAAACTTACTACTTTATTTTATACTAAATTATCGATTAATTGATTACTTACGTATATTAAATTAGTGATGTAAATTTTTAATTTATTTAGACTCTAGATTAATTATGTGCTTTTGATTGTGAAATTTACTAGTTTTACTAAATTTTAACTATTTAATTATTACTTTTAAAAGCAATTCAATATGTTATTTCTTAAAAAAATATGAAGTTTCTTTTATTTAAATTACTAAAATAAATGATTTATGTTAAAAATATGCAAAAATTTTACATTGATTTTAAATAAATTTATCAAATTTTAATTTATAACTAGATAACCTAAAAATAATTTAAAATATTTAGTTAAATTAATTAATATTAAAATTATTAATCTGTTTATAATTAAAATAATTTATGTTGAATAACTCCCTTATATAAGTATATAGTAAGAAAATACTTTGGTTTTTTAGTAAATTAATAGATGAAAATTTTAAAAAAACAAAATATTTTAAGAATATTTCATTTTCAACGATTTTCGACACCATCCATGAAGTCTTTTAATTCCTAAATTAAAAAAATAAATTAATGGCTAAATTCACATTAAAATAGTAGTTTACTTGAGGGCACTTTCTTTGAGGAATAGCAATCATCATACCTTCTTCGATGCAGAACATAGTAATAAGGGCTTCACTTACAGTACCAAACAAACTCATAATGAAACTTCCAACATAATAACTGGTGATGGCGATGACCTTTATTTATTTAAAAAAATATTTATTTGCTGCTGATATAAATTTAAAAATTTACGAGGCAAGGAACCAAAGGATTTTCAACTCTAGCTACATAATAGTCAGTTCTTGTAAGAGCGAAATAAGATCCCAAAGTAATAACACCGCTAATAGCTGCACAACCTAAAAATTCGAATAATTCACCAATACCAGCAACCAAAGCCATTCTAATAGGATTTGCTGCCATAATTGAGAAGGCCTTAGAGGCGGATTCGCAGAAACCTTTACCATCCATCATAGTCTATTTAAATTGAAATTTTTATATTAAAATCAAAGTAAAAAAAAATATTTTTAAGATAATATTTACCCAAACATAAGCAGATTAGTTTAAGTGCTTAAAGAATTTCTCAAAGACTACAACAAAGCAATATAAAGCCTTGTAAATGAAATCAGTGAGTTAGTTTCCTTCGTTATTCTTCTTCATATTTTCAGCAGAATCCTTGAAAATTAAAAAAAATAAATTCGTTAGTTTCAAATTTAAATATTTTAATTTTGGTATTACAGAAATTAATTTCAATAAGAATTTAATGAAGGATAGAACACCAAGAATGAATGAACCAAAGGCAGCAGTACCCATATGGTTTTTGAAGAAGAGCTTAGCACCCATGGTGGTGTTGGAGTCATCGATTTCTTCAACTTTAAAGTACCAGAAAGCAACTGCACCAATGATAATCATTTATTAGCAAGCAGCAAAGAAAGATTCAAACCAGAATAAACCAAATAAGTGAATCCATCCGAAAGTCTTAATATCCCAAGTGATTTAAACATGTCCAAAAGGATAAAGTCCTGTCTAATTTATTCATAAAAATAATAATGCTTATAAAATAAATTTGTTAAATTATATAGCTTACTTGTTTAGAGACACCACCTGAAGAGTAAAGGTAAATAGCTATGATAAACCAGGCAACGAAAAAGGCAGTACTAATAAGGAAACTTACAATTGGAATAAGAGTAACTCTAGGATTTTCAGTCATGAATCTAGCAGAGGCCTATTTTGATTGTTTTAGTTATTAGAATAATTATTTTTTCAAAATTAAAATTTACTTTTAGGACATTAATAGCTAATCTGATTCTTTCGCAGAGACAGCAGATAGCAACAATAAAGACCAAAGCAAGGGAAAGTAAAACAATAGCAGCAACAAGAACCTCATCTTTGTCCTTGAAGTTGCTCATAGCATCTTCAGCAAGCTTATAGGCACTGCTATCAGTAATTGTCTTATCTCTTTAATTAATAAATAAGAAAATATTAACAAGATATCAATCAATAAAGTAAATTAAATATGATTGTTTTGTGTCAGTTAAATTTTTGATTTTAAATTTATTATATTAAATATTCTATTTCTATAAATCTTCGTTTCTTTATTAAGTAGAATACTTAATCTAATAAAATTGAGCTATTTACTTTTTTATAATTATTTTTAATGTTAATTTAATTACAATTAAGGAGGATTGGTGAGCTTTATGTATTAGAAAAGGAAGAGCAAGCCAAGAGAGGTGAGGGCAGAAAAAATCATAATAACGAAACTCCATACAAGACTACCAGCAAGGAAGTTAACTAAGTACATGAATATGTAACTAGATTGAAATATATTTAAATATTTTAAAAATATTCAGCTTTTAAATTGAATTTTTACCCAAGAATAATAGAGCTCAAAATAGAGGAGCTGCAAATCATCCAAGTATTTCTCAAATCAGAAGCAATTTGTTAAGCTCCTTCAACATTAAGGACAGTCTTGATTTGTTTGTAATATTCTTAATTAATAGGAATGCAGACTCTATTTGCAACTTTATTGTATAAATAAATAAATAAAATTACATTAATGTATCAAACGAATATAAAATTTTATTTATTTCTTTTATTTGAGCAAAATATTTTATGAGATTTTAACAAGGTAATTTATTTAGATAAGAATAAATGAATATTAACCTGGAATGGAGTCATAGATGAGTTAACTTTTTGAAACATCTTAGGTCAAAGTTCCATCAGGGCAAATGGTGTTTTTTAAACACTCAATAGAGGTTGAGTTTGCGTTAGGACAAGACTTTACGCATACATTTTTCTTTAAACTTTTGGGTGAGGGGAAATAAATCAAAGGATAGTCTGCATTTTCTTACACACCACAAGGCTAGCTATCCATATCAAAAGGCTATGCTAAAATGGCGGGATTACCAGTAGACATACCCAAAAAGGCAATGACACTTGTTAGGACTATGAAAAGAGTAAAGATAAAACAGCATGATAAATCAGTGCAGCCTCTATCTTTACGAGGACCTCCTAGTAAGTCCTTGGGAATTTGCTAATCAAATTCTTTGTATTTGTTTGGTATTTGGTCAGTCATTTCTTTGCAATTAAAACTTATTTTTTACAACAAGAAAATATTAATTAATTAATATCAAACAAATAGTTTTCTTTATCTAAGTTATAATCAGAATGGATATTAGAGCAAAGATATTTCTTTTCAAACGACTATTAAATAAAATTTAATAAACTTCCCCCACTCATCAAACAAAATTTATGTTTGCATATTATTCATTTAGTTTTAACTAAAATTTTACTGAATTTTAAATAAATGGAATCAATCAATCAATCAATTAATTGTTTTGATAAATAAATAAACAAATATTATGAACACTATCAAACTAAAAATCCAAAATTGTATTTAATTGATACTGAAAGTAAATAATTATTACTTGCAGATAAATGTAATCAAGATATTTTTTTAAAACAAATATTTGTAAAATTCTACGATAACCTTTCAAGCGTTTTGAAAATAAATCCTTACTTTCTTCCTTTAAAGTAAGATATTCAAAAAAGTAAAAATCAAACAAAATATTTATTTGCAGTTATAATCAATAATTAATGATAGATTAAATAAGAGAACCAGCTATTAATAAAAATTATCATTTACATTTTTATTGATTTATTTATTTCAAATGTATTGTTAAAATGAAAATCAAAGTAAATTATTTAATAGAAAATAAATAAATAGTACGTTTTAATTTCTCAATGTAAGAAAAATAGTTATTTCGAAACATTTTTAGCTTGTCTATTTAATCTAGCTAAAATTAAATATTACAAAACAAACAAAATTTAAGTATTTTTTTTTATACCTTCAAAGTAATTCATTTATTTATATTATTTTTTCTTAAAAAATGTATTCTATATTTACAATTAAAAATATTATAAAAATTATTGAAAATTTTTATTTAATTTCATTTTCATGATTGCTAAATTAAAAAAATTTTTAATGAGTTAGAATTTAATTATCGAAATGCTTAATTAATCCATAAGTTAAATTTATTTCTATTAAATAAAAAACTAAAAAACTATTCATGTTGTTGATAATTAAATTGAGATTTAAAATATATTTTTAATTGTTTAGAAAATCATAAATTTCCATAAATATAGATTTATTCTTTTGATTTTTAAATTTGAAGCTTTAAAAATTTAAATAAGACTGACTATTCTATTTTTAATTTAAATTTATATAAATATTGAATAAAAAAAAAATATTTTCTTCTATTTTAAACTTACTTTTTATAAAACTATTACAACACACATAATATTCCAATAAATAAATGTTTTTTCATATAAATTTGGTTAAAATAAGTAAGATGAATCTTTTAAAAATTTAATTAATGAATATAGCTACTTTAAATTTATTTTTAAGCAAACAAATATGATTTAAAATAATAAATTTAATTTTTAAATTTATATTTTTATATTTAATAAAATGAATAAATCTTCAAAATACAAAACTAAATAAATATATATATATATATATTAATATTACTTATCAAACAATATAAAATTAAATAATCTATAATAAAATTTATATTTTAGTATTTATTAAGAGTAAATAAAATTCAATTCAATTCAATTAAACTTAAAATAAGCAATATCCTAAAATCATAGTTTTTTGATTGGTTTTTATGTTTTCGCTATTTTGATATAAAATACTTGGAAAATAAAAAAAAAATTAAAATATTAAACTACTGTAAGTCTTCAAACAGCGATTCTCTGTTTTAGACCAAACAGACAGAGGTTTTGAACTTATAAAACAACCAATTTTAGCTTAGTCTCTATTTTATGTCTGTTTAGATTTTGAGGTATTACGGTTGTAATGATTTAAAAAAAAAAAAATTAAAATATTAAAAAATAATTAATTAGTAATATATGAAAAATTAATTAAAATGTCCAATATATGAGTTAAATTAAATTTTAAATTTAAAAATGAATGACTTATAAAGTAATTAGAACTAAATAAATTATATATACATTTTAATTCAATATAAAAATGAAAATATTTTGAATAATTTTAATAAAAAATTTAAACACTGCTTATGCGTTCGTTCTGATTAATCAAAAATTAATTATTAAAAGGCTATTTTTAGAAAATTTTTTCATATTTTCATTCGGATTATATATACTACTAAAAAATAAATTAAAATAATAATTGAAATACAATTTAATCATCCATCAAACCATATTCATTTGTTTATTTTCTTTTGGTATATAATTTATATTTTTCTATTCAAAACAAAAAATTAAGTTTAAAGGAAAATCTCTAAGTAAATATTGATTAAAGTTACAAAAATTATTGAAAATATAGCTATTTATTTTAGAAAATTTACATGTTGATCAAAAGAAAAAATAAAAAAATTTCTTTTATTTTGAAAATTTTGTAGAACTATTATAGATTAATTAGATCTTCTTATATATCCTAAATGGAAGTTTTAGGTACATTTGCAAATTTAATAAAATCATTAAAAAAAATCAAAAAAAATAAAGAGAAAATGAATATTCATGTTAATGGTTAAGAGAATTGAAATGCACTATTACTGTTTATAAATTAATCAAATTACTTATTTAATTAAAAATAATAAATAAATTTGATTATTCATTTTGCTCTTACATCAACTTATATTTTGAATTTTACTTTTTTTAATTAGCTCTTAAATTAAATAAGTATTTTTTTGATTGATTACACAGATCTAATTAAATTTTATTATATTTAATTTAAATTTTTAGAAACAAAACTTCTATGATATCCAATTAATAATAAATAAGATTTTTGATGATATTTTTTTTAATTTCTAATAAAAAATAGTGAAAGAAGGTATGGAATAAAAACATAAAAACTTGTTTTTTGCTGGAATTGGAGGATTTCTTAAAACCATTGCTTATACTACAGTAGGTTCTCCTTTAGAAGTGATTAGACTACGATTATAAAACTCTTCTGAAATGGTCAAAATTGGATATCTATAAAAAAACTATAGTGGAATCGTAGATTCAGTAAAATAGATAGCAAAAGAGGAAGGACTATATGCTTTTTGGAAAGGAAATTTTTCTCATATATTAAGATAAAGTCTTTCTACATTATCTTCATTCATGTTAGCTAATTAATTTTAAAGGTTTTTCAACTTCTAAGAGAAAAGTTAATCACACTTTTAATAATTTTTATAAAATGTTTTATTTGGTGGAATATCAGGATGCATTGTAATGTCTCTTTGGTATCCTCTAGAAGTAGCTAGGATTAAACTTACAAATGATAAATTTATTATAAATACTTAAAAAAAATAATACCTAAGTATAACTGATGTTTGCAAATAAACTCTCATAAAGGAAGGGCCTAATGGGCTTTACAGAGGTTATGGAATCTCCTGTTTTGGTATGTTTTTTTATAGAGGCCTCTTTTTTGCTTTGTCTGAAATAACAAATAAATACACTTTAGATGATAATGCAATAAATTTTATTCAAATGCAGTTTTTGTTAGGATGGAGTATACAATTTTTATCTTAGCTATTAACATATCCTTTTTACACCATAAGTAGCAGAATGATAATGTCCTCTGGGTCTACCTAAAGATATACTTAGTCTCTTCAGTGCATATAAACAATTAAAAAATAAGAAGGACTTAAATCACTATATAGAGGAGTTAGCATTAACATTTTTAAAAGTTTAGGAGGAGCATCTTCATTCGTTTTATATAGTTTATATCTTCAAAAATAAAATTATAAAATTTAATAAAATTTTAATAAATGAATTGATTAATTGTATTAAATTAAATGTTTCTATTTTTATAATACTTTTATAACAATACAAATTCAACAATTTGAAACTTCACTCTTTTTTTAATAATGAATCTATCTAATTTTAATATTTTCAATTTTTTTAAAAAATAAGGGTACAATAAAATTTTTATTTTTAGCCTATGGATTTAAAGAGTATTCTCTTGACTGAAAAATATTAGAAACTTGATTTAAAGAATTATATATTCTTTTTAATTTTTATTTTATCTCAAAATATATATTGTATCTTAAATTAAAAATGTTAGATTTATTATTCAAATTATTTTTGTTTAAAAAAAATAATTTTATGATTTATATTCTATTTCTATATTTTTGCCTTGAGATTGAAAGAAATTCAAAAAATTTTTGAAATCGCTAACTAACTTGCAAAATATGGTTTTCTTTCAAATAAATAAAAAATAAAATATGGGATTAAAGATATCACATTTTATTGTAATAGATTGATTACACATAAATATAAAGATCTAAATCGAATTGCTAGACCCTCTCTATAGATAACTTAAAATAGATTCTGCTTTTTTGTCTTTAAGAGGAAAGACATATGCAAAATGATTATTTATTTTATAATAATAAAATATTTATTATTATTGTTATCCTTTATTTTATTGCTAATGTTAATATTAAAATAAATCTTTTTTTGATATTCTAAAGTTATTTTTATAGCCTTTTCTTTTTGTCTTTTATTTAATATTTTTATTCAAGATTGATTAAGTAGATTTTATTTTTCTTTAAAAATATCTCTTCCAATTCAGTTATCATTTTAAGAGAGTCAATAAATACTTTGTTAATTTTTTTATCTCATTTTACTTTTTAAATATTATTATTTTAAATTTTATGAATTTGTTTTCTAAATAAATTATTATAAATATATAAAAGGGTAACTTTATTATAAAAACATTTGATGAATTCCTTTTGATTTTTAATTTTTCTCTTAGCTTTGACAGAATATTTCTTCTCTTGCTTTTTAAATCTTTTCAAAAGAAAAAAATAAAAATAATATCTAAGTATTAAAATAAAAAGAGTATTAAAAATTATATTTAAGTTATCTATGAATATCAAATCAATGAAAATTAATTTATTATTAAGGATTTTTTTTATTCTTTTATAAAAATGAATTTTAAAATAAAATATCGCTATTCAGAACTTAAATTTTGTAAATAATCTTAGATGATTATGAAAAAATTTAATTAAAATATATTTGTGTATTTATTTATTTTACATTAAATAATATTAAATAAAAAATTGATAAATAAAAATTTAAAAAAAACAAGTAAGATTAATAAAATACATATATATAATATCTCACTAAATCCCATACAAAAAAGACAAAAAACATTCCTTTTTCATACTTTTTATGGTTAAAGAAAGGTTAATGTTAGTTTAATTTGTATTCACTACTTTAATTTCTTTGAAGTGGACAACAAACATATTGAGGTGCTTATTTAAAGTAATTATAGATAGTTTTTGATTTTGTTGCTTGATTGGAATTTCTCCTTCTTACTTGCCATGAATTTCTAATAGCTAAAATCTCACTAAGGAGGTTGCTGATAAATTGGTTATATCATGAAGTCATATCCCATACTTTTCTTTAATCAATATTTTCATCAAAATTTCTTACTTTAATATTAGAAAATTCATAATCACTGCTATTTTTTGGCCAACTTAACTGATTATCTGCGCAAAAGGCTTAAAGATTAAATTACTTTGTTTCTAATGGGTTTAATGAACCACTAAATCCTTTAATAACTGTGTGTTGAGAAGTGTTTGGAGTTTTACAACCAAACAATTGTCCATTTTCAATTACAAATCTTTGGTGTTCTCGAGTATTATTGTTTAATGTCATATAACCATCAATAGTGTGTCCGTTAGTATCGAACATGGGATTATTATTTCTGTTAAAATTGATTTAACTAATTGCAATGCTCTTGTTCTGTAATAAAGAGTTTAGATTTTAATCTCTTGATAAAGAACTTTTTGCTGGATTATCTTTAATTATCTTAAATGTTTGCATAAATTTGTTCAAACTTTTCTATTCGTCATTATATTTTGAAAATTTTTGAAGATAACTATCAATCAAAGGGTTTGAGGATACATTGGGAATTTATTATTATTCTTTTTATAACAAATTTAAATATTTTGGTTTGATTTTTATTAAATTATCTACAGCTGGAGTATATTTTTTAAAATTATTGAGTTGATTAAGTGGTGTTGTCAAATTATCTATTTATTTTAAAAATCCATCAGTTTAATTTGCTGTAGTTGAAATATTTTAAGAAATAGAAGATAGATTATTCGAAATCTCTTATTGAATATCTTTATACACTTTCTAGGCATTAGCTGCCTTATCAGACACTTTTCCTAAAACTCCTCCCATTTGTTATTTAATACCTCTATCAATTTATTTTACTACTCTAGAAATATTTTGATAAACAGGAGATTGAGTAATTCCATTCAAAATTTTTTATGGTAAACCTTCACATGCTTACTTGACTTTAGATACGTTATTAACCACTTTTCCTATAACTCCTCCAACTCCTCCAAGAAAAGTAGTTGCTACACCCAACCATGGTGTTACTTCTTTCACAAATTTACCTACTGAAGTATTATCGAACCATTCTTTACCCTTTTAGAGTAAACGACCTACTGGATTATCTAATAATATTTTTGAAGCAGATTGATATGTATCACCAATGAATGAAACCGCTTTTCCAATTATAGTATTTTTCATTACATAACTACTTACTTCTTTTACCTTTCGACCTATAGATGTTTCATTCATAATATAATTTTGAGCTTAGTTTATTTTGTTATTCACATATTTAAGACCACTTTTAGCAGTATCTATTACTGTTGTAGCAGCTTATTTTACAGCTTTAAAAGTGCTAGTGATTCCTGTTGATACTTTAGAAAAAAAAGATCCAAGCCATCCCATTTTTTGATTTATTATTATTACTTTAATATTATCCTTTTTAAGTAGTGAATTTTTATTTTTTTGTGTGTGTTTTTTATTGATCTTTTTCTTACCAAAGATTTTTTTTTATTTATTAATATTGTTATTTTTTGTTAATTTATATATTTCTAAATTAAGTGTCCAAGTAAATTCAAGTATTTAAACCTTAAATAAAAGCATCTATCTGAATGTTAAAGCATTGATTAAAAGATTATCTTAAAATATTAATTAATGTTAAAGAATTAGAATGAATATTAATGTTTTTAGAATTAGAATATCAAAATTTTGGGGGAAATTTTGGGAGATGAATTTTCATTTTTGATTGGAAATTTTTTTAAAAAAATATAATAAAAAAAAACCCTTTTATTTAAAAGTATTTTATGAACCCCCTTTTAATTTTAAAAATTTGCTTAACTTCAACTAATTCATCTTTATCTTTTAAATCTTTTCTAACATCTACGTAAAAGGCAAAAGGCTTAAAGATTAAATTACTTTGTTTCAAATTGATTTAATGAACCACTATATTATTTATTGCTGTAGTATATTTTTTATCCAAATAACTATTGAGGTGATTAAGTGGCATTTTAATAAAATTATTATTTACTTGATTAATCATATTATTCAAGTTTTACAGTCGTCCCTTCATCCTTAAAAAACACTTTTAGTTATTTAATTTGTTTTTTTCAAATAATTTTAATAAAAAGGAAATTTAGTAAATTTACTCAAATCTTTTATTCAAAACATTCATATGATTTATTGATCTTAGCTCTTTTATTAGCAATTTTTTCTAAAATTTATCCAATTCCTCGTTTAAAAATATGTTAACAGTTTAATTTGTTGCTCTTAATACTCAAATAAATAGGAAATTTAGTAGCTTTATTCAAAATGTTTTATGGAAAACCTTCCTATTCTTTATATCACTTTAACTATATTATTACCATTTAACATTTACTTATAAATCCTCCCATTCTTCCTAAATAAGTAGATGCTATACCTACCCTAGGTTATAATTATTTAATTAGTTTGCAGTCTGGAGCATGTATTGTCGAATCTTTGTATTATATTTTATATGATTGACCTACTAGGTTTCCTGTTATTTAAAATTTAATATATATCACTAATTTATGAAACAGCTCTTCCAAATTAGTCTCCTTCATTATAATTGCATTTCTACCTAAAGATGTATTTCCCATAATAAAATCTTGAGCTTATTATATTAATATTATCAATTACTTTTTTACAACCTAAACAACACTAGTTACACTCGTGAATGCTTTATTAACACCCTAAAACACTACACCTAAATATCCCATTTTTAGATATTTTAAAAATGAAAAGATAAGAAATCTAATAAGAATATTGATTTATTTTAACTTTATTATTCCCTTTATAAGTCGTAAATTTGTGTTTTTATATTTTTTCTATTTATCTTTTACTTAAATAAGATTTTTTTTATTTTAATATATAGTAGTTTTTTGTTTAAATTTATATATTTCTAAATTAAATTCCAAATTAATTCAAGTATTTAAGCCTTAAATATTAGTTTGAAAGAATAATATCATTTAGGATATATTCAATATTAGGATAATAGAATATCAAAGTATTTAGAATATAAAAATTTTTAGAATTAAAATATCAAAATTTTTTAATTTTAAATTTTTTATTTGCGACTTAATATATATATAATTACTTAAATTAAACTTCTACTATTCATAATGTATAGAAAATTTTTATTGAAAATAATTTCTTAGTGATGAAATTAATACAAAAATAGTTATCTTTAAAGAATAAAAAAAATATTAAAAATAAAAAAAGAAATATTTATTCGAGTAGTTTTGAATATAGGATGGAATAGAAGATATTCTGAATTTAGAATACTAATTAATCGAATACAATATTTAATATAAAATAACATTAGTATTCCTCAATCGCAGATTTAAATATAAATATATATAATAAGAAAATAAACAACAAGTAAACTCTTTTTTATTGAGAGAATTTACAAAATGAACATTAATAGTCTAATAATAGACTTTTAAAAAAATTAAACCTAAGAAACTGCACGAACTTTTAACTTTCTTAAAAAATTATAAAGATATTTTTTTCTTTAAAGAAGTTTTTAGATAGTTCAATTAATCATGACATAAGAAATTCATAGAATTTTAGCAAACATAATTACCAAAATTTTATCTTTTTTAGATTTTCATATTATTTAGAGCTTATTTCAAAACAATTTTTAAAAATTCCTTTTTGTAAAGTTATTTATTATGAAATAAATATACTACAATAAAATTATATTTTTAATTTAAATATCAATTAAAACTTAATAAAAATTTATATGTATTTTCAAATCATAAATAATAATTTCAGTTTTAAATAAATTGAAAATATTCTCTACGATTAAATTTTAATTACATTAAAATAGTGAGTAAACATAAATAGTAAATGACTTTGATAAAATTTAAGCCAAATTTGAAAAAAATAATAAAAATTGTATATTTCTTATACTAAAATTTAATGATGATTACTAAACCTTAAAGATCAATTAATAAATCCATATTTTAATTAAGAAAAATATCTTGAATAATCCTAATTAATTTAAATCAAGTAATAAATACACGTTTATTTCAAAAGAAATTAAAAACAGTCAAATAGAAAAATGACAATCTTATAAATCATTTGCTTATTTGCTTTGATTATTTTAAAAGCCTCAGCTGAAGAAGCATCAGGTGATGTTATATTTTTAAAGAACTCCAAATCAGCAAAATGTTTAGATGGTTCGCCTTTTGCATACGTCTATTATAAAGGCTTTGGTGACGGACAAGATAAATTTATGATTTATATGTAAGGTGGAGGTGCTTGTGATGGAGATACTACAGAAGAGCTATTAGAATCGTGCTATTAGAGATCAAAAACAATTTTGGGATCAAGCAAAGAGTGGCCTGAAACTCTCACTAACACAGGCAACTTAAGCGATGACGAAACTAATAATCCTGCATTCTACAACTGGAATAAATTATACATTCCTTATTGTGATGGGCAACTTTACTAGGGAAGAGCTACTATTTCTTACAAAAATACTACTTTGTATTTTAGAGGATATGACAATGTAGTGGAAGTCTTTAATATACTAATAAAAAAATATGACATTCAATCGTCCAAGATAGTTGTATTATCAGGTGGATCTGCTGGAGGTTTAGGTGCCTTCTATTGGAACTAGTACTTAAGAAAAATAATAAACAAAAACACTTTAGTTATTGCAGCTCCTGATTCTGGTTTTTTTATAGATATCATAAAATAAGATAGAAGTTAAGCTTATAAAAAAATTGATTTAATTACTGGTGGGAATAGGAACCTAATCTAACCTGAAGGATGTCCTTATCTTTACTAAAATGATTAAATTTACAAATGTACATATGCTTAGTATATAATAGATTTAATGCCTGTCCCAGTTTTTATTATCAATTCCTTATACGATACATATATCTTAAAAAACACTCTCCATGTAAATTGTGTTACACCAACTTTAGGGCTTTAAAATTGTAGTTAATAAGATATCGAAAAAGTTGAAGATTTGAGACATTAAATGCTATATCAGCTTTAATAAATTTAATCAAGAAAACAAAACTGGGGTGCTTGGGCTATTTCTTGCCTCTATCATGTGTTTTCAGAATCTAAATAGACCTTTAATGGGCCAGATTATCAAGTTCCAATGAATTCAGGTCTAACTATTTCTTATGCACTTAAGGAATTCATTTAAATGTAATAAGATGAAATTTTATATGATAAAAGTTATTTTATTCTTGATCCTGAAGTTTATCCAAACAATTATAATTGCAATGGAATAAACAACTTAAATTTAAAATTCTTATAAAATTAAAAAATTTGAAATCGTTTCTTTAAAATTAAATGTTTAAAATAATATTTTATCTTAAATACAAAAATTATATATAAAATATCTTTAAAATATTTCTCATTTCTCTAATTGTATATTTTATTAGCTTTAATTATTTTTGTAAAAATGATCCTTTTCTTAAAATATATTTTTATGAGTAATTAATAGTTGAAATAAAAATTTTGATTGTGTTTATTTAAGTTTGCCTTCTTATTTTAAATTCAATAAATATCAAGTATTTCAGCTTAGAATATCTTAGGTAATTATAAAAATTTATCAATAAAACGAATTATATTTTATTTATTAAATAAAAAATTTTAAGTATTTTATTTTTCTTTATCAAATAAAAGTATGGTTAATGTAAAATGTTCAGTTTTTTTAAATTAAAATCTATCTATCTATCTGCCTACCCTAATTTATTTAAAATTTCAAAAAATTTTTATGTTAAAAATTTTTAAGTATTTAATTAATTCATAATGAATAAAATTTTAAACTTTTCTTGAATAATCATTATTTATTTATTAATTTAAAATATTAAGCATACATTTTACATATATAAATGGAAGTGTCACTGTCATCTTAAATTGTAAAATAAATAATTAAAAATACAACAATATGATTAGAAACTTTGAAATTCTTATATTAAAATAGATGGTTAATATTAAACTATAGGATTTAGAAAGATTTGTTAATATGTTTTGAAGCAAAATTCGCATAATCGAATGCTCAAAAGTTAAAGTAAAAAAGAAATTTCATGTTTTTGATTTAGATTACTAAAAAAAAAGAATTTAAAACAAACATAAATCTGTAATAATAATTTAATTAATTAATTAATCAAATAGTAAGTTTTGTAGGCATAAATGAAGGCTCTAATGTTTTATATCTTTTTATTCTATTTAATAGCATTAGCATCTTGCTAGTAAGATGGAAAAGGAAATCTTGTGTTGATAAATGATGCTAAAAGTGCTAAATGTTTAGATGGGTCTCCTATTGGCTTTTATTTCTTCTAAGGTTTCGGAGAAGGTTAAGATAAATTCTTGATTTACTTACAAGGCGGAGGACTTTGCTAAGGTGAAACCAATGAGGAATTACTAGAACAATGTTATTAAAGGTCAAAAACTACTTTGGGTTCCAGTAAAAAATGGGCTAAAACAGCATAAAATTCTGGTAATTTAAGTAATAATCAGTAAAGTAATCCTGCGTTTTACAATTGGAACAAAATATATGTTTAATATTGTGATGGATACCTTTACTAAGGGAGTGCTTCTATTCCCTATAAAAATACGACTTTGCACTTTAAGGGATATGATAATATGGTGGAAATATTCAACTATCTTATCTAGAATTATAGCATTTAATCATCAAAGATGATTGTTCTATCAGGAGGATCTGCAGGAGGTTTAGGTGCATTCTATTGGAATTAATACTTAAGAAAAATTATTAACTCTAACGTAATAATTATTGCTGCACCTGATTCTGGATTCTTTGTAGATATCCCTGGAAATGATAATTCTCAAAAATATAAATAAATAGATTTACTAACTAATGGTAATAGGTCAATATTATAGCCTGAAGGATGCCCATACCTTTAATAAAATGACTTAGTTTACAAATGTAGCTAGCCTTAATATATTATTGATTAAATGCCTGTCCCTGTGTTCATTATTAACTCTCTTTATGATTCTTACACTTTAAAATACATACTCTAAATTAATTGTATAACACCAACTTATGGACTTTAGAACTGCAGCAACTAAGATATCTAGAAAGTTGAACTTTTAAGAAATCTAACTTTTACCTAATTACAAGAAATCTAAACAAAAAAGCCTAATTGGGGAATATGGGCTATTTCTTGTTTATATCATGTATTTTCTGAATCTATCACCACTTATAGTGGACCTAAATATGAAGTTCCCATGAACTCCGATTTCACTGTTTCACATGTTCTAAATCAGTTTATTCAACAATAGTTAAGTGGATAATCTTAAAATAATTTCTATATTGACTAAGTAGTTTATCCTAACAATTAAAACTGCAATGGTCTTAGTAGTTTTTATAATAAATATATTTATAATTAACAAATATGAAATCTATATCTTAAATACAAAATTTATATCAGTATTAAATCAAAATTATAATTTTATAAATAAAAATTATTTTTTATTTTATCTTCATTTTATTTAAAATTTTAAAAGAAATTTAGATAGTTGATGAATAAATTAAACAAAACAAGTGATTGTTTTAGTTTAGAAAAATTTTAAGGATATTAGAATTAATTAATTAAATAAATTTAACAGAATTTTGAAAACAGTAAATTGAAGCATTAAAGATTTTTGTCTTATATTATTTAAATTTAGTTTTAAAGTAAAGCTAAATTAAAAGAATTTGATAAATTTTGATTAGTAAGTAACAAATATCAAATAAATATTTAAGTGAGCTATAAATGAATTCTTCTGAAAATTTATGTTTATTTTCTTTTATGAGTTTAAGTATTATTAGTAAGAATATAATATTATATAATAAAGTTTGTTTTTATATGTTGAATTAAAGCCAAACGCCATTCTAAAATTTAGTGATTCGATATCACTGTTTATTTTTTTGAATGGCTGATGTGTTTGAATATTATTTATGTAAAAATAAATAACTTTATATTATTGAATTTAATTAATATTAATAATAATTTATATCAATCTTATAATTTTTCAATCAAATTTTTAATTAATTTTAGCCTTTTTAAAAATTTTTTCTTCAAATAAAAACTTAGTCCTTTTTAAAATACCACTCAAAAAAGTCCTTAATTAACGAAAATTTATGGTAAATGAAACCTGTCTAAATAAAAAATCCAATGTCTTAAATTTATTAAAAATTAATAATAATATTAATCAAAACCTATTAAAAATTTTCATCTTAGAAACATTATTATAAAATAAAACCATTTAGCTATATATTAAAAATATTTTTTAAGCCTCCAGAATTTCTTTTCTAAGCTCCTAAACAAGTTACCTCTAATTATCGAATCTTTGGTTGCATTTAAAAATTTTATTGATAAGACTAAATATTTATTATCATTCATTTTATAATAAAGCAATTATTGTTTTTTTTTAAACTTTAAGTTTGAAGAGATTAAAAAAATAAACTATCTAATAAATAAAGAGTATTTATAAATTAAAATTAATTCACAATAAATTTTTCAAATATTTTCCATTTTAATAGATAAATTTTATTAATCTTTTAGCTCTTTTTTGAAAAAACCTACATAAAACACAAATTTTCTGCATTATGTTTTGTATGAGTTTTTAAGAATAAGATTTAAAAATTATTTGAAAAAAAGTTAAATTTTGAACATAAAATTCCATTCTAATATAAAGTATTTAATACCTGGATATCAATATTATTTGGCATTTTTATTATAATCTAAATAAAATATGATCAAATTACTTTAAAAACTTCAACAAATTTTAAGAAAATATTAGCTGCAAATTTATTTATTTAATTATTGATTTTTATTAAAAGTAATAATTTATTTTTTAACAAACACAACTAAATCAAAAATTAAAAAAATATTTAATAATAAAAAATAGAATTAAGATTTTACCATGAAAAAAAGTAATTTTTAATGATAAGAGAATGAATGAATCAATGAACATATGATAAATGAATAATTTTTTGTAATTAAACAATGAATAATTGATGAAAATATGTAACTAACTAACTAACTAATTATGTATATTGAACTAATTTAGATTTTATGCCTTTTTAAAATTTAGGGAAAAACCTATTTATTTTATATAAATTTAAAGATTTGTTATATTATCAATTGAATTTAGTGTCGAAGAGATAATCCCAAATTTTATTAGTAATACCAAAACCTTTGGCATCACTGACATAGTGATGCTTGTTGTGATTTGATTTTAAATTTTTAAAGTATTCGATACTAGGATTGCAGTGATGTAAATAATAATGCATCATATCATAATAAAGATAACCAGCAATAAAACCAGTGACAAAAATTCTTCCAGCATTACCAGGTAAGAAGGTATAAATAACAGTGGTCAGGACATAGTACATCATAGCACCTAAAGAAGGAGGGAATACTAATCTTTCTCTATTTTAATTAAAAGAAATTATTTAATTGGTCTAACAAAAATTTTCTAATTAAATAAATAAATAATAAATACCCATCCATAGGAAGAGCATGATGAACACCGTGGATAATAAATGCAAGATATCTGTATAAGGCTTAGTCAGGCATCCATTTTTCCATGTGGAACAAGAATCTATGAAGAGAGTATTCAGCCAAAGACCAAGTGAAGACAGCAAATGCCAAAATAGCGAAGACAGCAAACAAAGAGAAAGAAGCACTTGAAAGTTTAATGTAATCATCAACAATAGAATTGACATCATAATCAAAAGTAAGACCTAAGTAAAAGTGGTAAATGGCAATAGGAACCCAAATAGCGAGGATTGTGTACCATTTATTTCTGGAGAACATATCGAGGAATTTGCTATCAAACAAAGGAACATAGAAAGGAATAGTGACGGGATTATCAATAACTTCTAAGTATTATTTGTAGGAAAGTTTCCAAATTTGATAGAAATAACCTTTGGCTAGATCGATTTAGAAATCATCAAAGTAAAGGATTTTTCCTACTCTTAAAGGGTAAGGTCTTTCTTCACCTTCCCTCATACTTTCTTTATTGTCTCCAGCAACTTGTCCAGTTTTGTATTGGGCTAAAATTCTCTTTGCGTTTTATGAGTGAGGATGACTATTTTCATCCTTGAATATAACTGTAATGTCTTTGCCTTTGTATTTCTCTATAAGATCTTTACCACCTAGTTAGTTTATATATAAAAGATAGATAAATTACCTATTTAAACAATACTTTTTTCTATTATTTTTAATAATTTCTTAGTAAAAATTTCATTCCCTCAAATATAATATGACATGCTTTTCTCTAATTTTTAATAGTGCGAATAGATTAAAAAATAGCTAATATTCTGCTCTATTTAGCATGGTTTGATCCTTTTATTACTTTACTTTCTTTATTTTTGCAATTATGTTATTTATTTATCACAAATTTCATTTTGGATTGGATCAGTGGGTATTCGCAATAAAAATTATCATGATTTTGCTTATTTGATGGCGAAGAGCTTCAAAAATCGAAATATTTTATAATTTATTTGAAAGGATTTAGAGATATTTCAAGATTTTTAGCTAAATAATTAAATATCAAATTACCTGGATGGTCAGGTAAAAAGTCTGTAACATCGTAGACTCCATGCTAGTAAGAACATAAAACTCTATCAGTAGGCTTTTGCAAATGCTTTTCCATTTCATCGACATTTTAGAAATTTTAAATTTCATAATGCTCTTAAGTTTGGTTAATAATTCTTTTAGTGGCCATTATTATTTATAAAAGCTAATTAGTTAGTTATTCTTTTTTTTTGATTTCTCTTAAAATCTTCAATTTTTTTATTAATTGATTATAGAGTAATAGCATTTATGATGAATACAAATATATATAAAAATTGATTAATCGCAGAATGTGAATACACATATATCAGTAAGCGATAAAAGCAACCTTTTTAACTAAAAAAAAAAGTAATATTAAATTTAATTTAGGCACCATATCAATTTAACATTTTTGAGGTTTATTTCAGATCTAGGAATGCAAACAATCAGATTTTTCTACTTTACTCTGGAGTCAATATATTTTAAAGCTCAAAAACTAAAATGATTTTATGTGAAATGAATAAAACATTTCTAGCATTAAAAAATAAACTGAATAACATTTATGTAAAATCAATATATTTTTGAGTAAAAATAATATGAATTAATTTATATACAATTTTTTTACTTAGCATTTGATGCACTATTAGATTAAAAATGTTAAAAGCTTAAAAATGGTATCCTATAGATAATAAAATTAATTTATTAAAGATTTTCAATAGATTTCAAGGGCAATTTTCGCTTTCCTTGAAAAAAATATATGTTTTTTTGCTTTTTATAGAATTTGAAATAGAATAACCTAATCATTAAATATGCTAGATTATTCTCTTTCAAATTATAATGAAACTTAGACTTTTAAAATTTGAAAAAGCAAAAAAATGAATTAATTAGACAATACGCTTCGATTTACTTTCTTTCTTTACACAAAATAATTACTCATAAAAATATAATTCATCATAAATTTTGCTATTACCCAAATTTTCAATTCATATCATAATATCATAAGGAATATCTGTTAATTAAATTAAACTCAAAATAAAATTGTACCATTAAAAAGTGTTAGCAATAAACGAAATATTAAATTTTTTCAAACAGTTATTACTCAAAAACAAATTTAATAATTTCTGAAATTAAGAAATTAAGAAATTCGCTCACTATAATTACAGTTTTCAGATTGAATGATAGATTGATAGTATTATTTGAAATTAATAATATTATTAATTGATAGAGGGAAGAAAATAAATTAATTCAAATTTCATATATTGATACAATATGTACAAAATAAGTTATTTAAATTTGCATAAAACAATCTTCTAATTTCCAAAAGTTGTTCTATTCATGATCAGTGCTCTGAGCCGTTTTCTATTATCCTTATCAGTGAAAATAGATCTTTATTTTTGACGGCTGTCCTACACAAAGTAGTTACCTTTGCTTTAAATTACCCAATTCTCAGATTAGAAGCCTTGCTAATCATTGAATTCACTTCTTTAAGTGAGGACATCAAAATATCGTTGTTGGTCTTGCGCTTGAGTAGCTCTGTCATCAAATTTTTATTTTGCACCATTACATCAGTGTAGTATTTTTTCATGAATTTCATGTCACCCAAAATTCTAGCATCCTCCGCTTTAACTATAAATGTTTTTACCATTTAAACTGAATCTGCTATATCTGCTGTAATATTCATCCTTGCAGAGCTGTATTCTTTTAAATTTGAAGATGTTAAAAATAGATAGATAGATACAAAGAAGAAGATGAAGAAATATTTTTTAATTAAAGTCTTCATTTATTTTTATTTGAAGAAAAGAATTAATCACTATTTTTTCTGGTTATTTTAAAATTTAAAAATCAAATATTTCCCTATTTAAATCTGATTAATTACTCTAAATACATAATTATTTTTGATCGATTTAAAGCATATCAAGTATATAAAAAAGTGTAATTAGAATTTTTTAACTGAGCCAGAATAATTTAAGCAATAAAAAAAGTTACATTCCACTTTATGCAAGACTTCTTTAAATTTTTCCATTTCTTTTGGGAATTGTCCCTGTGACTCCAGTTCTGTAATATTGTTGTATTAGCACATATCTTAGATCAAGTCTCCAGCTACTTCTATATCATCGCATTTAATTTATACAGTTGCTCTCACTTGATTAACAATAATTTCTATAGTTTCATTTGTGTATATATTAACGAATTTTGCAGTCATTTCTGACTAGTTCTGCTCCAAAGCTTCTGCGATTTTATCATCAAAAATAAAACTCTATTGCATCCATTTAACAAAACGAGGAATTCTTTCATTAATTTGCATAGTAACAAATGACTAAGGTTCATCTAAATTATGCTTTTCAAAGCTTTCTAAATAAAGATATCTTGAAAATCTGGGAAGAACACAGCTAAAGCTGAACACTTAAAAGGTGTTGCTTTAGATATTTGTTCCGACCATACATTTTACCTATAATTTTATATAAAAACATTCAAAATTCACAAAAATAAATATCAAATTTTACAGCAATCTTTTCACTAACATTTTTCTTCACATTGAGAGGAATATTTATGGTATTTTTAATTTTCTAAGGACAGTAAAAGAAACTCTCTCTTCCGTCAAATAATTTATCACAAAACAATATAGCATTCTTAATGTAAAGTCCCTTTGTGCATTAAACCACCAATTCAACCTGTTTATTTTTTGGGTTGATCTTAAATATATTAGCTTTTTACCAATTAAAAAAATTTATTTAAAGAGAGTTTGAATAATCAAAACTTACCTAACTATGTTCCTTGAGGTAATAATGTCGAATCAGAATTTTATTGTTTTTCTTTTAAAGATTCCTTAAGAGAGTTAACTTTCTGGACAAGCATTTCTTTCTTTTTAGTCAGCTCTTCTAATTCAATGTGCAAATCAGTTTTTTACTCAACTCTATACAATAGAAAAGTATAAATTGCAATTTAAAATTTTCAAAATGTAATAAAACTTAATAAAAACAATTCTTATTAGAATAATTTTTAAAAATGTTAAAAATATCTTTTATAATTCTAAAAATATAATTTAATTATATTAAAAATTATGTGAAAAGTTTATATTTTATTTGCTCTTTCAAGCAATAAAACTTAATTTAAAAAATTCTTATTAGAATAATTTTTAAAAATGTTAAAAATATATTTTTTTATTCTAAAAATATAATTTAATAATATTAAAAATTATGTGAAAAGTTTATATTTTATTTGCTCTTTCAAGATTTTCATTAATATTATCAAGAATTCTATTTTAATTTATTTAAAATTCTTAGATTAATCCTAGCAAGATATTCATATAAGAATGATAATATCATAAAATATTTTGAAATTATATTCATTTTTTTAACAGAATATTATAGGAATGATTATGTCAGATCATTTATTTGTTTATATATTTTTAATTTATTTTTATTTGCCTTTTTAGATAGATTAGTTATCTATGATACAGTGATAGTTTACTTAGAGTTTAAAGGAGTTGTAAAATAAAACAATTATCAAGAATAATTCTAGTTTTTATTATTTTGGGTAATTTAAAAAATAAATGTAATGCTTTTTAGAATTTAATTATTTGTTTACGTTGCATTCTCAGATTGGATATCTTATCTTGGAGTAATTATATAACCTTTTACTTGACCATCTGCTAAAATACATATTATTTATTTAGTACCATCTTATCTTAAATCGTCTCTAATAATTTTTGAAATGGGTCCTCCAAGTTGTAACTTGTGTAAAGTCTCACCAGTACCATCGTGCCTAATTTCTATTTGGCCATTAGATCTTCCTACAACCAAAGGACGATATCCTTTTTATTAATTAATTAGAATAATTTTTTATCAATAAAGTAAGTGGCATATTTTATAAAATTTATACCTTCTTTCAAATTTCCAAAATCAGATAACTAGACAGCTATTGGTTTTAAAGAACTTTTTGCACGCCACTTTCTTGTTTTTTTAGCATATATTCCTACCATACCGTTTTCCAAACCAAAAGCAAAACGAGTTTTATTCATTCTTGAAATGATTATTGGCTTTGCAGCCTCTTAAAATTCAAATAAGATTTCTTCTCCTTTAAATACTCTAATTTAATTATCTGCAGAACCTACTATTAACTCTAATTTTCCATCACCATCAACATCTGAAAATCCGATTGAAGTTACAACATCACTTGCTACATTCCAATATCCTTCTTCGCCATCTTCAGTGAAACCTAAAATACTGCAATTACCTCCTATCATCGCCAACGATTTTTCATTACTAAATTATAAATGACAAATAAATCAAATACCATATTAAAAAAAAACTATTTTATTGCTTATTGCTTTTGTTTTTGATTTAATTTTATAAAACTTATTTATTTTATTTACCCTGACATTTCGGAAGTAAATGCGACAACATTAATACCATCTTCAATATCTTTGTAGAATCTTTCGCTATTTTATATAACATCATAAGCTATTAAAGTATTTTAAGAACCAAGCAATAATTCTTCCTTTTCATTTTCACCATGGAATCTAGAACTAACTATCGATTTGATATTCTTATTCAAATTTAAAAACTAAACTTGCTAATCTTTATTATCATCTGAAACACCTTATGGCGTATACAAAAACACTTTTCCACCTACTGAAACGCATGCCAATGTAGGAGTAACACCATCCAACCTGACTATTGTTGCTAACTATTCTTAGACAGGATTTTACAAATTGAAGCTAAAAGCCTATGTAAACATTTTTGATATTTGCTATAGTTTTTAAAAGTAAAATTTAAGATATAATTCCAAATATCTTTCTCTTTTAAATTATAAACAATTTATTTATAAACAATAAGTAATATTTTTTCAAATTTTGCAACATTACCAAATAAATAAATTTAGAGTAGAGTTCATGGACACTTCAACATTTATCAGTTATTAGCTTATAATTGATTTTTTAAGTTATTTGAGTTTAATTATTGGGTTTTTAATTAAAATATTTTAGCTTATTTAAAAAAGTTAAATCTTCATAGAAATACCATAAAATAACTAATATTTTTGGATTATTTTATTAACTCAAAAATAGAACTTATCAAAATTATTAAATTTTTAATATAGAATAATTATGGATTTAGCTTGTTTGAAAGGATTTGTTGATGCGAAATCTTTTTGCAATTGTAAGTAGCATGAAGTTAGAATAAGATATATTTGTTTGGAGCCTAACTGCGAGCAAAGGCTTTCGACTATTTGTTCTATTTGCTTAAAATATGAGCATAAAGGTCATTAAAATATAGAAATTACACAATTTTATCATATTTTGATAAACGAAATGGCTGGTGAATCATAGGATTTAAGCTAAAGCAAAGATAAGCTCTTAGAAAAAGATAAAATTATATGCTAAAAAATGAAAGAAATGGATGATTTATTATTTGAGATAGAAATACTCTTTAAAACAGTAAAATAGCTTTACAAAGATACAAAATCTGCTATTGATAATATGAAAGAACTTATAAAAGAAAGCCCTACTCCATCTCAGCAAGTATATCAATAAATAGAGTAATCTTTGATAGGAAAGCATTGGAAAGAAAGCACATAAAAAGGAATAAATTTTAGAATAAAAAACATTTTTGATAACATTCAAGAATACGACGGAGAATTTCAGATAGACTCTAACTCTCCAAAATTATAACATATAGCAAACTAAATTACATATTTTTTATAGTTTTATGACTAAAAGCTTAAAGCTTGTCATTTGCAGCTTGAACAATGTTTTGAATTAGCCAATATAAAATTTAAAAATACTTCGTGTTTCGAAGACTAACTAGCTTTTGCAAATATATATACTGAATAAAACCTAATCACCCTACCATAAAACTCAACTAAAATCTGGGTGCACTATATTGAGTATGATGACATATAATATACTATTTATAAAATTAATTTATATATCAATTATATACATAAAAGGAAGCAGACAGAAGAATACTTAAAAAATTTAACTTGCCCTTAAATAATTTACTTTGATATTCCTGGGTATTACTAATTAATACAAAAGCAAATAAATGAGTTAAATAAAAGATATTTATTTTAGTAAAATAGGGTAAAATAAACACAGCTTAAACTGCATTCAAAATGTAACTTAAAAACATGGCTAAAATTTACAGTCTCTTTTATTGAATTTCAATAGGTATTTTATTGTTTCTCTAGAATAAATTTAATTATGCTTTTAATAAATGATTTAAAAGCTGGCAAAACATTACAATTAATAGCTTTCAATAGATTGATAATATTTTAACTCCATGCTAAAACTTAAAAGTGTTACAGCTAAATCTCTTTAAGTAAAATTAATTTTCATTATATGAAAAAGGTTCAAAATTTAAAATATTTTTTGTTTTAGATGGAATATTAATAACATAGAGGAAGTTGCTGAAAATTAGGATAGATTTGAAATTATTTTGAATTCAATTGTCAAACTTAGATAGCTGGAAGCCCTGACTCTATTTTTAGGAAAGTAAATAAATAAATACACACAAACAAAGCCTTAAAGAAATTATTTGTATTTTGAATAATAAATAGGTGGAATAATATAAAAAACTAAAATATAATTTAACTATCTGACTCAATAACATAATTTTAAAATCTTGAATCAATTGATCTTTAGTTTCCTGAGTAATAAATATCACTAAGACTACCATGTTATATAAAAAATTTTAATTAATAGATGCAATGAACACAGTGTGAATGACGAAGCTTTGAAGCTCTTTGCATCTAAATTGAAGCTATAACCAAACCTTAAAAATATAAATCTTAACTTAAATTGGTAAGTTTCATTCACATTTGTTAAGACTAATAAATAAACAAAATTATTTTATAGCTGGTATAGAGAAGGAAGTTAGTTAACAGAACAAAGTTTAAATTATTTCTTATCCATATTAATGGTCAGATCGTTCAATTAATTTTAATTAAGTGTTAGAGGGTAAAACAAAAATTAATCACAAATTTAATTTATCATAATTTTTTAATAACAAAGTTCTACCGGAGTTGGATAGCCTTACTTACAAAGATTGTCTTATGAAATCAAGAAAATAAAATTTGCATCTCTCGTTTTCTGAGAAAAATATAAATTTCTGCTATTTAATTAGTTGTATTTTTATGAGCATTAAAAATCATTAATTGTAATTTAACTTTGAGTAAATATGTAAATAGATAGTCTAATTTATATATTTTTTTAGAATAATAATATTTTACTTAGTTAATTTGTTAGATAATGATTTAACTTCCAGTTGTTATGGGAAGCTATCACTGAAAATAAAGAATCTGGTTCTTATCCTTCTGCTCTTCAATTAGCTTCTGTTAAATTATTTATCTATTAATTATAAAAATAATTTCAAATATTAATAATATCTTTTTAATTGTTTATTAAAATTTTGTTATATTTTTAAATTTAAAAACAAACAAACAAACAAATAAATAAAGTTATTAAATATAAAAATAATAAATACATTTTTTATTTTAATTCATTTTTTTAAAAATAAAACTATTGACTAAAAATATGCAATGTCTATACTAAAATTTTATAATTATTTTATTTTAGAAGTTTTTTAACTCATTTATTTATCTATTTATTATAAATAGACCTTAAATTAATGTTTATTAATTTACTTAAAATCCAAAAATAATAAATAGTATTTCTCAAAATTTATTTATTTTGATAATTTTTGCTCCTTCTTCAAAAATCATCCTTATCAAGGAGTAGCTAAGGTAATTTTATATTTATTTTATTATAATTTTTCTTATTTTCTTTCAAATTAAATATTAATTATTCTATTCTTAACTTTCAAAACTCTTATAATAAGTTGTACTATAAAATAAAAAGATAGTTTAAAAAATTTTAACAGTCTCTCTCATTTTAGCTTTCATTTTAGAAATCTACAGAAAATAACTAAAATACCTAACTAACTAACTAACTAAATAAATAAATAAATAATTATTTTTCTCTTCATGTTATATTCAAATTTAACAATAAATACTATTTAGTTATTTATTTTAATAAACTAAACTAACTAAACTTAATTTAGATTTCAATTTCATTATAAAAAAATGATTTAAATCTTAAATACTAAATATATATATGAATGGATGGATATATTTTATTTCAAACTAATCATTTTTTAATTATATTTACATATATATCCTTTTTTTCAAAAGAGATTATCATTATTCTTATTAAATGTGGTAAGTACATTCACCAGGAGTGTAGAAAAATGAACCACTTGCACAAGCTTAGCAACCGTTACTGAATGTTTCAACACAATTACCACCTTAGCATAACATAAAACCGTTTTGGATCATACCACAAACAGGGGAGAAAATCATGGGGCACATTTTGTTGTTGACGGAGTTGGGATGACAGAAAATACCGTTTTCAGGATAAGCTTCACAAGCACCTTAAGCAACGAAAACGACACTTGAGTCTTTGCAAGCATTGCAGTGACTAGAGAAAGTAGCTCTAATGGGTTTGCCACCTTGTAAGTTGGGTTGCTTGATACCACAAACAGGTTCAAAAATATCAGTGCATAATTTGTTGGCTGATCTATCGTTTTCTTCACAGAGGAAAGTTTAGGCAGAAGAAATAGCTAAAATAGCAGCGAGGACGATCACAAATTTGTTCATTTTTATTATTTTTATTTATTAATTTAGTTAAGTTATTTTTTTATTTTTTGATTAAAATTATTAATTATTAGTTTAATTGGAGGGATTTTTAAACTAAGGAAGAACCTTTAGTTAATTGAAACGGAGATAAATAAATTATTTATAGAATTTAAGTTTTTGATCAGGATAAATACTAAGCCAAAGTTAAATTAACAAATTAATAATTAAATTACCAAAAGTGTTTAGTTATAGTAAATTCATCGATTAGAAACTTATAAAAATAATGTTTGTTTAATCAACTGATTAGATGATTTTATTTAAAAATTTTCAGGTTTTTTTAACTAGCTAGTTATTGAATCATGAAAATAAATTAAAATATGAGTAAATATAAAACTATTAAATTAATATTTAGAGATAGATAAATTTATGAATTCTAAGATAAAATTAATAGAAAAAGACTTAAAGATAGATAAAATATAATAAATACTCTATTTTTTTAATTTAAACATAGTTAATTTTAAATTAAAATATTGAGCCAGTACAAGGGCATATTTACTCCAACAATATTTATTTATTTTTTTCAATATTACAAAAGAAGAAAATTGAATAATTTTAAATTGACAAAATAAAAACAAAAAGTAAAGTTTTTATATTTAAAAAGCTTATTTATTTGATGTTAAATAAACAAATATAAAATTAAAATGAATGTTTTTAATGCCTTTTAAATTAATCAATATATCTACATGTATTAAACTCTAACAAACATTTTTAGATAAATATTATTTATTCATTTATACTATTTTTATATTTCTTTTAAATAATTTTATACTTAATTAACATTAATTTTTGTAGGCCCAACCTTTTAAAAGTAAAAAATATTAAATAAATAATTAAAAAATAATCTGGAGTAGAAATTATTGAAGAATTTTTTTATTAATTAAAAAAATAAAAATATATCTTAGCATAAAATAATCAATAAATGGGTGTTAATATATATGGATTCTAATATATAAGAATCTACAGTATATAATTATATAAATATAGTACTGTTCTATTTATTAATCTATCTATCTTTTATTCTTGTTATTTTTTGTGGTTTACTTATTGATTTATTTAAAAAATTAAAACCTTTCTTTCTTTTTCTAATTACTTACAATTTTTAATGTGTTAAATTGAAATTATTAAACTTTTTTTTTGTTATACGAAGCAAAAAAAATGAAATTTAGGATTAATTAAATATGTCAAAGTGTTTATTTTTTCATTTAAATATTTTATTTGAAAGAATTAATAAACTTTATTGATTCATGATGTAAAAATATGAAACAAAATATAAATTATATATGAGTATAAATAATATAAAGTTTAAATTGTTATTTTATTTATCTAAGATTGTATATATTTGTTTTTAGTATGATATATATAAAGATTTCGATTTGTTGTAAAAGGTATTATAAAAATTTAATATAAAAACTTTACTTACAGATTTATTTTATCAAATTATAATTATTGAATTTTTTTCATTTGTAATATTAAAACAAAAATTGTAATTGTTGCATGAAGTATGTTATTGTCCTCAATTAATTTTATTAACTATCGTAAAAATAAAAGTATCAGAGTTTTAAAATAGATAAGTCTATTACTATTTATTTTAAATTAGAATTCATAAATTTATCTCTTAATATTAATTTTGTTATATTTAATAATTTTTTTCTTTACTCATATTTAAATTCATTCTATTGATTCCCAGTTTTATTACACATATGATGCATTAATTTATTAAATTCATGCTTTTTTTTTACTGAAAAGAATCTAATTTATATAGAGTTAGATTAATTTTATAGAATAGAAAAAATATGAGCAATTTATTCAAATCTTAATTTACTGAATTTAGATGTGTTTTACTTTAATATTTTTGAAAGATTGACGAATAAAAATAAGAATTAATGTCCATTTCATTTAAAAAAAGAAAATTTAGTTTAGATATTAAGATAAAAGAGTAATATTTTAATAATTTAAATATATTTAAAGATTTAGATAGATAAATAGATACACATTTAATTAATTAATTTTATGTAAATTTTTGTTTGTGTTTTTGTTAGTAATTTAATCTAAGATTTATTTAGATAAGAAAAGATATGTTTGTTAAGATGATATTTTTTTAATAAAGTATTGAGTTTTGATAATAAATTTGTAAATACTATATATAATTACATATTTATAGTAATCATAAATATATTAATTAATTATCAAACATATAAACTTTTTTACTTTTCATACTACACTTTTTCTTTTATTTACTCATAATAGATTTCCAAAAGTTAGAAAAGAAGGACAATATTTTTTACAATTGAATTTTTAATTAAATTTGTACCCAAAACTTTCCAAATAGATATAATAAGTCATTATTGTAAGAGAGGGTATTTATTGCAAAGATTAAATGAAGTAGTCTTTAAAATTTTTAGATTATTGCTGTAGAATATTTATTTGTATTGCTGGCAAGTAACTTCCTATATAGATTAAAAATATTGAATAAAAGTTTAATCGCAAGTGAAAGAAAAATTGAATTTTTTTTAATTTAAGTAAAATAAAATTGACAAATGATAATACTTAATAATAAAGGATGTAATTATCTTATATGATTTCATTATAATTTTTGCTTATTATTTTAGTTCTAATTCATGATACGCGCTAATTTATTTATTTATTTTCTAAACCAAAACTATTTTCAAAGAAAAAAAAAATTATAGCAACAAAAAAACATTTTATTAAAAAAGTAATGCATGAATGTCTTATCTGCATTCAATAGTTAGCTAAAAAAAACCAGAATTAATTTAAAATAAAATTATCTTAGGCTTGTTTATTTGATTTGAATAAGCTGATTGATTCAAAGGTGGTTTTTATAAATTTCTATTAGATAAATTTATTCTATAACTAAGCACTTTTGGTAATTTAATTATTTATTTATTTAACTTTAGCTTAGTATTTATCTTGATTAAGTATTAAGATTTCATCAATAATTTATTTCTCTTTGTTTTCACTAAAGGTGCTTGCTTAGTTTAAAAATCCCTCCAATTTAAAGTAATAATTAATATTTTTAATCAAAAAAATAAAAAAATAACTCAACCAAATTAACAAATTAAAATAAATGAACAAATTTATTATCGTTCTCGCTGCTATTTTAGCTATTTCTTCTGCCTAAACTTTCCTCTGTGAAGAAAAGGATAGATCTGCCAACAAATTATGCACTGACATTTATGAACCTGTTTGTGCAATCAAGCAATCCAACTTACAAGGTGGCAAACCCCTTAGAACTACTTTCTCTAGTCACTGCAATGCTTGCAAAGACTCAAGTGTCCTTTTCGTTGCTGAGGGTCCTTGTGAAGCCTATCCTGAAAACGGTACTTTCTGCCATCCCAACTCTGTCAACAACAAAATGTGCCCCATGATTTACTCCCCTGTTTGTGGTATCGTCCATAATCTCTTTATGTTATGCCAAGGTGGTCCTTGTGTTCAAACTTTCGGCAATGGTTGCTAAGCTTGCACAGGTGGTTCATTCTTCTACACTCCTGGTAAATGTCTTAGCAAATTCGATTAAGATTAATGATCATCTCTTTAACAAAATAAAATAAAATATATACAATATAATATAATATAATTTAAAGCTGTTTAATCGTATTTTAAATGAAAATATCCATTCATATATTTAATTAGTATTTTATCTTTAAAGCAGTTTTTAAAAATCAAATTGAAATCTAAATTTGGTTCATATTAATTACTAAAATAAATAGTATTGTTAAATTTGAATAAAACATATAGAGACAAATAATTGTTTAGTGAGTTAGTTTTTAGTAAGTTAGTGTTGTTTAATAATTTGGAAATTTGAATAAATTATTTAGAGTGTATTAATATGTATCAGTTTATGGTTTGCTTTGCTTTGATCTCATTCGTATAAATCGAATAAGACTTGTGAAGGGTTATTCATTACGAGATATTTTAATTATTTTTAAAATGCATAGATTTATAGCATCGAATTCTTCAAGACTTTAGCTGAAGTTTCGTGCATCTGTTGTTGCTTTTCTTGTAAAGCTTAATAAAATGTATTGTCAAAGAGAATACCTTTTGAGTATCTTTCTTATATTATTTTGTTGCAGTTTTCTTTGTTGAATTATATGTTAAACATTGATATGTCAGGCAGGTATTAGCTGCTGGAAAGGAGAGATAGCTAGAGCTATTCATTAAATTTGAAATTTTTATTTATGAGAGTGACTTAATTTCCATTTTCAGTCTTTAGGAAGGATTGAATCAGAATAGAACCATTTCTTTTTATCAAGATTTCGAAGATCTTGGAGAAGAAATAGAATTTTTCAACTTCGGTTATTGGGTCTTTTTCATAGTCTTCCTAGAACATTATGGAAGAATCTATTTCGAAGTAGTCATAGAATAGGCTTAAGCTTTTGAGAAGGATGAAGTGAGAGGATTTTGTATCTTAAAGTATGATATCAATTGACTATGTGATGCTTTTATTTTTATGGCTAATATTGATTCTGATTAATTTGTGAATTAGTATGATTTTTTTTAAACTAATCAGAAAATTAAATAGTACTAAAATCTAAATTAATAAGTAGTAGGCATAAGAGCTTTCTTTTAAATTAAAAACCTTATCTTACTACTTTTGCATCAAAATATTGCAAGTACTTATAAGTAAAAAGATTATTAATATTGAATGGAGGCGGATGGTGTGAAATTTTTTAATAAAAACCTCATAATACTGCATAGATTTCAAGTTTTTAAGGGAAATTTCAAAACTGCAGAGAGCATAGACAGTAGATTTGAACTACTTGGTCTTATTGAATTCAAGAATCAGACTAAGAAAATAGATAATTACACACCACAAGCTAACATTTTAGTATAAATAACTGCTTTTTGGCTGAGTTAAAATCACTGCCCACATATTGTATAAGCAAAAAGTGTTAAATAGATCCTTAGAATTCTCTAGTAAGATCTTTCTGTTGCTGAAATCAGCATTACCATTTTATATCTAAACAAACTCTTCAGAATTCACAAAGAGAGCCTTTACAGTCATAAATAAATTTAAAATATTCAGCTAAAGATAAGCTAAAAAGATTCCTGTTTGGTTTCCATCGATCCCACAAAAGACTGACCCTTGCAAATACATGTAAACAAGCTAAATAACTAAGGCAGGGATAACTTTTATATAGATAGCATAAGTTAACATGCTTTAATGCTCAGGAAAGTATAGTTGTGAGTACTTAATTAGAAAGGTTAGATTAAGAGCATCTAAAATCCATGTCTGCAAGTATGAATACTTAATAATTACTATTACTACAGACAATATCTTATCAATAAGCATAACAACCATCACTAGATTGAAAAAAAACTGGCTTTGCGTTGAATAAGATAGAGCTGCAAAATATATGCCCAATGCATTTGATATGTTTATTAATAATGACACTAAAGTCATTCTATTTGCTCTGCGTTAATCTGCTATGTCCATTTACTTATTTATTTAGATAGCTTGCTTTACTTTGCTTTTAGAAAATTTAGATTAATTAAATTAAATTTGTTGAATAATAATTACCAGATTTTCAATATCAGAATTTAATTTAACCTTGAAAGTAGAAGAAGAGCTGCGTCTCTTTTTTATTTGTGTAATTGACCAGTATCTGAGAAAACTGAAAAGGATTAATTGATTAACCAAACAAGTAAAACAAACAAAAAAATAATTGTGATTTAACGCAATCTAAAAGTTTATAGAAACCACAAGAAAAGTTTAATAAGTTTCAATAGGATAATATTTTTGCTTTGATGTATTTAAAAAAAAGAAAAAACCTAACTTAATCAAATAAGATATTGAAAGTAAACCAAATTTTTTTAAATTACACTTTCATCTTAATGATTATCTGAAATTAATTGATCGATAAAAAAAAAGCTAACCTTAGTTATACCATTCAGTGCTTTTTAATCATATTCTAATTAATTTAAATGTAAGATTTCTCTAAAGATTTAAAAAGTTTAAATTATTCTTTCTACACTTGAATTTTATTTTTCTATATATTTTTAAAATTTAGGAGTCTTACATTTTTATTTTTTAAAGATTCACGTTAATGTCTTTTAAAAATTTCATGCTGAATTGAACATAACTTAAAACACTTAGATTTAAAACGCATTTCTTCATTTAAATTTGCAAATACTGTAACATATTCTCTAAAGCTAGCTAAATTATTTTATTTTATAAGAACCTAAAGACGTTTGTTTATAGAAATAGTATAAAAAACAATTACATGAATTATCATTTTACATTAATGGATTTTATAATATGAAGAATAAGAAAGATTCATTATTAATTTTGTTAAAAACTAATAATAATATTCATAGTTTTTAGTAAAAGTAAAAAAATTAGAGTTTATATTAATCCTACAAAGAATACAAAAAAGATATTAATATAAACGTAATTATATCTAATTTACAATGCTTATTATTTTTCTTACTTGAAGTGTTAAAAAATTCAAAAATTTAACGCAAAGTAATAAATTTTTTTTGTGTGCGTTATTAGCATCTAATTAACTAACTAGCTAACTAAGAAAAATATCTAAGAGTTTGTCAGAAAGAAGAAAAAAGTCTTTAATATTCATAATTTAAAAATATTTAACAAACAAAAAATTAAATTTTTTTATAACTAAAAAACTTTAAAAAAAACAATTTATTTTATTAAAATATTAAAATCAAACAATTTAAATAATGAATAAATATCAAAAAAATATATTTAAATTTAATAATAATACTGGTTATTTATTTATTTATTATTAATTTTTTCAGTTTTTAAATAGATTTTGTTTAAAAAAAAGATCAAATCACATCTTCTAATTTGAGTAATCACATGCTTTTTTTGTGTCCTTCATTAACATTTTGATAAAATACTCTTGACTATTCTGCAAAAATTGGAAGGAAGAGCTTTTAAGGTATAAAATTATATACAAAAAAGCTTTAGAGGGAATGAGAGATATGACCGTTTGAGTATGAAGCAACTCCAAGCCATTTTAAAGCCCCTTCTGCTGCTTAGATAGGATTGATAGCTCCGATTTTAGATAATTTATTATTTTGTTTACTTCCTTTGTTAATCAAAGGAGTGTCGACAACTAAACTTCTTAAGGAAAGAACATCTATTTGCTTTTTAGAGTATTCCTAACTTAATGAACGACTCAAGAAATCATCGAATGCCTTAGTTGCACTATAAAATGAACCAAAACCCTAAGGAAGAGTTCCACAAAAAGAGCTTAAGTTAATTATTCCTAAGCGATTTTTTTAAGTATTTTTATTATAATTTCTAACAACTATCTATGTAAGGTAGATTATTGATCTAATATTCAAGTTGATCAAGGACTCATTATACTCATCAGCCATTTCTTCAAAATTTCCTCCTTCACCTGTACCAACATTGTTTATTAATAAAGATATTTGGTATTGTTTTAGTTATTGTTCTACCATTTTGTAGTCAGGTTTTTCGAAATCCATAATAATATTTCTAACTCTAATGTTTGGGTTGATTTTAGTAAGCTCGCTCTCTACATTCTATAGCTTAGTGGGATTTCTAGATATTTATAAAATGTTAAATCCTTCTTTTGCCAAAACTTAAGCATATCCCTTTCCTATACCATCAGTGCTGCCTGTGATTACAGCATAGTTTCCTTTTACAGTATCATCATTCTTATATTTTTAAAGGACTGTTGAAAGGTTTCTAAAATGAACATAAATTATCCTAAAAAACTAAAATAGTATCTAAAGAACCCAAATTGCTCCTAATATACTTAATATTAAATAGCCAGTTTTCAAAATGTTGTTCATTTTGCTATGAATAAAAAACCAAGCAAGTAATTTTAATTATTTTATAAAAACAAATTATCAATAATAGAGAAGATGTTTATCAAATGATATAATAACAAACAAAATCTTTAAATCCTTTTAAGTATTTACTTAATTATTTGTAAATTTTCCACAAACCTTGATAAAAGAAATAACACGAAACTAATCGTTCAACTTACTAATACAAATATCTTCTTACATACCTATAAATTTCAAATATAAAGATGTTTGATATAGTAACTCCAAAAATTTAATTCTAAATTTATCAGTTTTAAGAAAATAACTAAAATCTTCCAATTAAAATATTAATATTCAGTTTGGTAAATTAAAATATTTTTAAAAATACAAATAATTTCTGAAAAATATCTCAATTATTAATAATTACTTATTTATTTTGCTGTATCAGAAATTTTCTGTTGAAAGTTGTAATGCTCAAAAGTGAAAATCGTTTTTCAAACAATATTGAAAACTCCTCCAAATAATAAAGATATTTTCAAATATTTTTAGATTAAAAAAAGACTTTTCTTGATGGCCTTCTTTACTAAAAGCATTTAATTTTAATTAGATTCAATAAATTTTATAAAAAATAAACAAAAAAATTGATTTTTATTAAATATAAAAAATATTTTATTGAACAAAAAAAATACTTACTATTATATTTGTTAATAATAAATATTCAAGAAATTAATTTTATTCAAAATATTTAGAATTAATTAAAGTAAACTAAAATATCATAACATAAAATTTAAAAAAATAAGACATAAAAATTATCGATTAATAATATAATATTAAATAGAGCAAGAAATAATTAAATTTATTTTATTTTATTCAATACTTGTATTTTAGAATTTATTAAATATAAAAAATATTTTATTGAACAAAAAAAATAATTACTTTCTTATTTGTTAATAATAAATATTTAAAGAAATTAAATTTATTCAAAATATTTAGAATTAATTAATGCTAAGTAATCTAAAATATCATAACATAAAATTAAAAAAAATAAGACATAAAAATTATCGATTAATAATATAATATTAAATAGAGCAAGAAATAATTGAATTTATTTTATTTTATTCAATACTTGTATTTTAGAATTTATTAAATATAAAAAATATTTTATTGAACAAAAAAAATAATTATTATTTTATTTGTTAATAATAAATATTCAAAGAAATTAATTTTATTCAAAATATTTAGAATTAATTTATGCTAAGTAAACTAAAATATCATAACATAAAATTAAAAAAAATAAGACATAAAAATTATCGATTAATAATATAATATTAAATAGAACAAGAAATAATTAAATTTATTTTATTTTATTCAATACTTGTATATTAGAATTTATTAAATTTAAAAAATATTTTATTGAACAAAAAAAAATAACTTTTTTATTTGTTAATAATAAATATTCAAGTAATTAAATTTATTAAGAATATTTAGAATTAATTAATGTAAAGTAAACTAAGATATCGTAACATAAAATTAAAAAAAATAAGACATAAAAATTATTGATTAATAATATACAATTAAATAGAGCAAGAAATAATTAAATTTATTTTATGCTTTTTTTATACCTTCAAATTATTAAATAAAAAACGAATGTTATTCCTTTTAAATATTTTAATTCCAAAATAAAAATAAGAAATATGTTATGAAATATAAAATTTATATTAACCATAAGTAATTTATTTAAATAGTAATATTATGAGATTTTTAATTTCATAAAGACTATTAATTTATTGGGTTGTTAATGATTTATTCTTTGATAGCCAAATATGCCTCTTCGATTCTTTGGCATTCAAAAACCTTATCAATAAGTAATTTTTCATTTTTAATATCATAAATCTAGAAGTTATATTTATTCTAATTAATTGGTAAGAACTACTCTGGATGTGGTAATTTAATAATTTGAATATCTTCCCAATCATATCCCTTTTATTTTAAAACTTTAATTAAAGAATATTTAGGATACTAATCTGCTATTTGGCAAATATCTTTTATAATTAATTATATGTGTTAATTTTAATTAAAGAAATCTGATGTTTTTTCAAAATCTTATTGTAAGTCTATATATATAGCTCCTACCAAAGAGTCAAAGAGTTAAGATAAAATACTTATATCCTTATTATAGTTAGTTGCAATATTTCTGAAACTCTAAATGTTTTACTATCTCAAAAAATTAGCTGCATGATTTATTTTTTAAAATATTTATTAATATTGAATCCCATAAATGAAGTATTAATCTAATTTAAATTTTGCAGACAAGAAAGACTTTGTTTATTCACAACATATTATTTCCATGAAAATATCTAATTCATCTAAATTTATTTATTTATATAAAAAATCAGAATCACTCATTGGATATAAAAACAATTTTCTGAATTCATCTCAAAATAATAAATTTTTAAAATAGAAATCTAATCAATCAAAGAAATGAAATAGATAAATAAATACTTGGATTGGATTGACTGTATCTCGTGTAAAGTCGCTTTAAGACTATTTGAGAGAATATTATAGATCCTAAAAATGAAAGTACATCATTTGAAACATCATTTAGCTGTATAAAAGATTATCTTTTTTCTGTTTTTTATATTTCGGTGATGAAGTCATTCAAAGATTTTTCTAGAGTTCCAAAGATCTTATTAAGATCTGAACAAACCATATCTTATTTATATGAAGAATGAGTAAATACCTATTAGAGAAGACCTATGTTATTAAATTTGTAATTGATAGAATTCTAGCTAAATTAATTTAATAAATTTTATTTATCAGGTTTATACTAAATCTATTCTGGTTAGATATTTACGAATTTGGTTAAAACACTATACTTTTCAATCAAGTTAAATGATTTAAGAAGAGGTTAAAATAATGAGCTATATTTTTCAAAGTTTTTGAAAATGTTTTGGTTTTGATTTATGGTAATTCCTATTATATAATAAATTATTTCTGTAAATTATTTGTTTCTAATTTCTGCCATGTTATAATTTAATGGATTTTATTAATGATTTTTGATAAGAATTTTTTCTTGTAATGTTAACTGATCAGCAACAAACGTATGTAATTTCTATGAAATTATACTCAAGCAAGGAGCCAAAGTTACATAGTCTTTGATCAGCAAGTACTTAAAAAACTTAGACTCTACTGCTTTAGACATAACAAAGCAATCATTAAATCTCATATCTAGTTCACTTATTAAAATATCATAGTGTGTTTTAAAGTTTTCATTGAAAACATTAATGCTGGTTATAAATCTGAAATATTACTTTCCTAAAAACACAAGGTTTTTCTCTAATTATTTTTTCTAAAAAATTTAGATTAAATCTCTTTCTGTTAAGGTTAACAGATTCTCAAATTAAAGAGGATAAATTTCTTTCTAATCTTGTTTAATATTTGATTTAGAGAGCGAACCAGTAAGCTTAAAATTTGGCTTGATAAAAACATTTAATTGTTCTATTTGCATATTCTAAAAATCAATTATTTCTTAGTTAAGTTTTTTTGATATTTTTTCAGAAATAATTTTAAGTTTAAGAAAATCTCTAATTTAATCAATGTGGTTATTTATTTATTTAATTTCTTTGATCTAATTTTAATTCAGATCACTCATTATGTAAAGAAAAACCACATTTTCATTAATTAGCACACTTTCTTCTGTGTTTTTATAATCTAAGATTTATGTTTTTTTATAAATTAAACATTTGCTAGTGTAAATTTTTTTAGGCTCAAGATTCATTTTATCAAGATTTAATAACTTTAAATGAGCTTATTGGTTAATTTTTCTAATTTCGTTTAATTCTTCATTGCTTAAATTCTTTTAAAAAAATATTTAGTAAAAATATTCAATTAATTTTAATTAATTTTACAATTTAGTTATGGAAGATAAATTTAATATCTTAATGGATAAAGCCTTCTAAACACTGCTTGTCATAAATAAGTTTAACTTAAAGTAATTCACCCTTGTATTATATATCATAGAGATAAAAGGGATGAAATTCTCTTTATTAGATTTATTCTTTTTAAACAAAAACTTCATCTACAATTTAACGATAAAGTTTTTTGTAGACAACAATTTATCTCTTTTTTCCATTTAAATATCCTACAAATACTTCCTGCATGTTCTTTTATATAATAGCAAAATATCTATCAGAGTATTCAACATAGTAATCATCTTCACCTCTTCCAAAATAGAAATTTTTGTAAGATTTATGTCTCGGTCTTAGCTCATTTGAGATATATTCTTTTTTAATAAAATAAAAATCGTTTGATAATAAAACTTAACAATAAATTACTGTTTTTTAATAGGCTCTTGACTGCCTGCATAAAAGCACATCTTTAAGCATCTTCTTTTTTAAATTTTAGCTTCTGGAGATTCATAAAAATATTTGCTTAGAGTTGAAAAGGTAAAATGATAAGAGACAAATACTAACCTCTTTCATTACTGCATTCATTGATTCATTCATACATACATTATAATAATAATTGTTTAAATGAATTTAAATGTTTAAAAAAATATTTACATTAAACAGTCGAAAACTATTGGGAATCTATTGTCCAACTAACTATTGTAGCAAAACGATTGACAAAATTAGTTGACAATTTCTTTAACCCAAAATGTATTCACATTTGCGTTAGTTTCTGGAATAATGAAATTTTCATAATTTTCCATCGACGTATCATCCTCATCGTTAACTTAATCTAAATTTATAACAAAATTTAATATTTTTAATTAAATAATAATTTTTCAATAAAAATTAATTACGCTTTTCTTTTTCTTAACTAAATTACTTTTAGGTCAATAAGGATAAGCTATAGTATTCTTATTTTATTTAATCACTCACTATTTAATGGTTTTATAATTTTATCTTATTCTAATTGATGTTTTTATAAAATAATTAAGTAAGTAAGTAAGTAAGTAAGTAAGTAAGTAAGTAAGTAAGTAAGTAAGTAAGTAAGTAAGTAAGAATGAATATTAAAAGTAAATATTACATTATTGTAAACAGCAACTAAGGCATAAAATTTGCTATTTTCTGCTCTAGCTCTACCTTTCATTTGTATATATTATCTTTGACTAATTATTTTGCTAAAAGCTATGACGATATTACATGAAGGAATATCGAAACCTTCTTCAACAACACTAGTGCTTACTAAAATTTTGAATTATTTGTTTCTGAATCTCTCAACAATCTTTTATTGTTCAGAGTATTTTTATTTTAGCGCATAAAATTTGATACTAAATTATTTTTCTTGTTGTATAATGTTCTAAGCTTATTATACACTTTACGATTTTAAGTTTTAGATTTCATACGGATTTATGCTATTTATTATTTTTAAATTATTATCATCTTCTTCATCTTTTTTATTTTGGCTTGCTGTTTATGATAAAATAAGTAATATATCAAATATACATACAAAGAAAATAAATATTTATTTACTTTATCCCATTATATATTCGCAACATTTTTAGTCTGAATTACTATTTTAGAATACACTTTAAATGAACTTCGTGACATATTTGACAACAACTTTGCTATTACAAAATATCAAAGAAATACCTTCACTTTTTGAAAGAATTGATAGCAAAACTTATGATTTATTGCTAAGATCATTATTAATATTGTTGTATTTTGCTCTAAATATTTCATAAAATTATTGTAAGATATCCTCCAGCTATTGTTTCATACAGAGAGTTTTTGGTGCAGTTATGTTAACACCTTTGAGTTCTTACAAGATATCGAAGATAAAAAATTGCACAACATAAACACCTAATAAAATAATAATAAATATTAAAAAATAAAACATTTGAATATAAAATTAATTACCTATTTGATAAATTAAAATAATGATATATTCTTCTAAGAGATTAATTATTTTCCTAAGTATTTGAGTAAAGGCTTTAGAAGCAAGATTATCTAATCTGCTAAGCGCTTATAACTATTTATATAGCTCCTTTAATTCAGGATATTACTCTTATAGCTCATATAAAACTTTATCAGCCTGATCAAAGCCTTTAATGTTGTTAGATTCAATGTATTGATAATCATTCTCATTCATATTAACTTCATAAAACTTCTCAGTTTATTTAATGTTTCTTAACTGTGCATAGACTTTCTGTAAATCATAATTAATAAATTAGCAATCTAAATTATGAGCTAATTTTAGCATTTCTCTTCTCACATTAAAATTTCCTTTATTTCCTTGTGTAATAGGAGTAGCAGACAATCCAATAATATTTGGTGTATTTTTTAAGACAATATCATTTTTCTTTACTCTATCATTATGATTATAAAATAAATAAAATTTTGTATGCTGATGTATAAAATAAATATTACTAAAAGTAAAATTCTTTCATAATTTAAGAAAAAGCATGTTCTTTACTAGTATTGTGGCATTCGTCAAATATGATCAATTTAAACTAAAAAATTATTTATTTAAAATATAGCAAAATATTTAATAATAATTTTACTTAAGTGAGCTGGAAATGACCTCTTCTCAATCCATTCAAAAAAATTTAAGAAGAAAAAAAAATAATCTGTGATTGTTCAACATTTTTTTACCAAAACGATCTATTCCAGAAGTCTAAATTCATTTTACCATGGAAAAAAGAGATGTTAATATTTTAATTTATCTCTTCAGATAAATTTTGTTTGACTAAATATTCTTCTATTGATCTTTGATACGTCAAGAAATTATTATATTGTTATTCCACTAAGTTCACTTGATTTGCTAAAAATGCAACCTAATTAAAATTTTAAATTAATAAGAATAAGTAAAAGTTAAGTGAATTAAAAATATTATGATTGTAAAAGTATTTTTTTCTTATTTTTAGTGTTGAATTTTAATTTTTTTCTGAACATAAATTTATTTTATTTTAAAAATTTAATCTGAAAACAAATTTAATTTAATTTTTTCTTCATAATTCTTTCAAAAAATATCTAAAATTTATATTTTAAAAACTAAATCTGAATAGAAATTCTATTAATTTTGTCTTCATATTAATATGAAAAAATATCTATTTATCAAAAAAAGAGAAGATAGAAAAAAACCAAGAAACACAAAATTGTTTTATATTTTAAAAAAAATCAAATATTAAACAAATTTGGATTAGGTTTGTTTATTCAAGATTTCTTTAATTCTTTAATTTTTCATAGAATTATCTATAAATCCCTCCCTCCTCTTTACATTTTATATATTTATACTTTTTTGTATTTTTATGATTTATTTTGTCTAAAATAAAAATAAATAAATACCTTAGACCCTTTGAACTTTGAAAGAGTGTATTAAGCTATCATTTAGCTTACTAATGTTTTACCTGTTCCTGTTTCTAAAAATATAATGTAATTTCCATAATTTTAAATAAGATTTTTAAATATTTCCTCTTAGTAATCTCTAGGCTCAATTTAGACATATTATTATTTCAGTTACTTTTGTTTTTTCAGAATATTGCAAAAATCTTTTATGTTTTTGCTCTTTTAATAAAGAGCACTATGCTTTTTATTTTCTAAAAATTCAAATTCATCTAAAAATGACGAATTGCTATCAATTTCTACATTGCTTATACTACTTATAGGCTCTCCTAACAATTCTTAATGTTGTTTTAATATCTATATTTAATAAAGAAATTAAATTATTAAATAAATAAAAAATAAATAAATATAAAAATGAGTTTTTTGCTTACATTTTAGTCTTGAGAAGTTTTTTTTTCTTCGTTATCACCCTCGTCTTCTGATGAAAATTGAAGTTATCTATTTTCATCTTCTTAATTTTAAATAATCTAGTTTAAATTATTTTATTAATATTATTTGAGGAATTGCCATCAAGTAAATTAAATTTGTTTACGTTTTAACTATCTAAATCTAAACAGTCAATTTAGTTTGAGATATTTTGAATATTCTTCTAATCTTCTAAAAGTTTCTATCCAAACTATTTTTGGGTAGAGCTAATTGTAAAGTTATCATTTGAGCTTTATTATTATGAAATGTTTTCTTAAGATATTTATAGTTAAATTTAATCACTACCATTTAAATTATTGTTATTATTGTATTGATAGTTGCTTTATTAAATTGGATTATTATTTTGTTATTGGCTTAGTTATTGAGTAATTAATTTTTTTTAGCAATAATTTATCTGATTTTCTTAAAGGTTTAATAATTTATTATCATAATCAATTTTATTTTCAGATTATTTTTTTAGACATTAATTTAATGATATCATTTATTCATTCTGCTATTTAATTTGATTAGATTAATAATGAGTTTTTGTTTCTTGTTAATTAACATTTTCAATAATAGTTTATTAATTTCTTTAAGATTAAACTGAGCTTTCATCTATGCAATTTTGATTATTTTAAAAAAGTTTTTGGTTATCTTTTTAAGACGATATTGAACTATCACTGATATTTTAAGCAATATCTTATTTATCTAGATTTTTTTACTCTAAATTTTAACACTATTAATTCTAAAGGATATTCAATCCATTAGAAGAATCTATTTTTGAAGATTAATCAATTATAACAATGCTTTCTAAATCCTAATCACTTTGGCTAGGTAAAAAATGAGGGAAAGGTAATATTTGCTCAAGATTGCAATTTTGTTTATTTTAAAAATGTTATTGATTACTTATTTAAAACTTTTTTGAGCAATCTTCATTATTCTAATCAATATCCTATTTATCTAGATTTTTTAACTCTAAATTTTAATATTATTAATTCTAAAGTATTTTCAATCCATTAGAGGAATTTATTGTAGATTTTTATGACTAAAAACTACTTTATTAATCCTGCTAATTACTTTACATAGATAATAAAAGAGGTAATATAGGCTATTAGATACCGTTTTGGTTATTTTTTGTAATTTTTTGATTTTCTAATTAAGGTAACATTCTATTTTCTTAAGTATTGCTAGCAACATCATCTTTTATTATCATTTTTTACTCTTAATTTTAATATAATTAATTCTAAGAAATATTTTATTGAGTTATTGGAAATTATTAGTTTTCAATTGATTATTTATTTGATGGTTAAGATAAAATTAAGCTTTCTTCTTCAATATTATCTTTTACTTAATTTTTTTACTCTAAATTTTAATATTATTAATTCTAAATAATATTTTATTGAGTTATTGGAAATTATTACTACGAAATTATATTTTACTAATTTTATAACTCAGTATTTAATGTTTCCAATTATTTAAAGTTTTTATTGTTTTCAATTGGTTATTTATTTGATGGTTAAGATAAAATTAAGCTTTCTTCTTTCTAAGAAATATTCTATTGAGTTATTGGAAATTATTACTATGAAATAATATTTTACTAATTTTATAACTCAGTATTTAATGTTTCCTATTATTTAAAGTTTTTGTTGTTTTCAATTGATTATTTATTTGATGGTTAAGATAAAATTAAGCTTTCTTCTTCAATATTACTTTTTACTTAATTTTTTTACTCTAAGTTTTAATTTTATTAATTCTAAATAATATTTTATTGAGTTATTGGAAATTATTACTACGAAATAATATTTTACTAATTTTATAACTCAGTATTTAATGTTTCCTATTAGTTAAAGCTTTTATTGTTTTCAATTGGTTATTTATTTGATGGTTAAGATAAAATTAAGCTTTCTTCTTCAATATTATCTTTTACTTAATTTTTTTACTCTAAATTTTAATATTATTAATTCTAAATAATATTTTATCCATTAAGGGATGTTAATTTTGATTTTTCCTACAAAAAATCTTATTGATTTTTTTAATTAGATAAAGAAGGCGCCTCAAGTTGATCATTCAATAAATCTGAATTTTAGCTATTTTTGAGCACTTTTTTATTTTAATTTTGAGATGAAACCAAACTTTCTTATTTATCTTCAATAGCTTCACCTTTTTATATTTATTTAGTTTCAACATCTTTCTGTCCAGGATTCAAATTTTTATTAAATCCTTCAGGATTTTGAGCAATTTCTATATTTTTGAGCAATAAGCTATTTTGATTACCAATTTTATTATGAATTGATTATAAAATAGCCAAATCTGATGAATTAAAGGATTATTAAATTTAATCAATGCTGCTATAATCTAAAATTGTTTCATTCTTTTTCAAGAAGCTTTCTACTCTATCTTATTCTTCAAAATTGGATTCAGAGCTACTTTCGTCTTTAAACTGACTGAAATCCATTTTATTTGATATTTATTTTGTCTCTAATTTAATTATTTATCCTATTACTTACTATTTTCCTATTTCTCAAGAAATTAATCAACAAAAATTTTATTAAAAAATATTTATCTTCTATGTATTACTTATAATTTTCCAATTTATTATCCAAAATTTACAGATTAGATAAATAAATAGCTTTGAGTATCATATATTTGAGAAGTTAGAATATAAATCTTCTGAAAAAAGTTTGCTTATTCATTGAAAATAAAAAACTACTTTTTAATATTTATTTCCAAAGAAAGACTAAATTTTTTATTAAAGTATTTTCATTTAAAAAGTTTTTAATAAAAACAATTTATTTTAAAAATTAATTTAAATGCAATTTATAAAAATAAATTTTTTTTAATTCATCACTTAAACAATATTAAAATATATCCAAACAATTTCCTATAATAAATCAGTATTTATTTATTTTTAAGTGAGTTATTTGTTTAGAATTTGCTTAAATACTAACTATTAAAATAAATATTTAAAAATAAATGAATAAAAATATTAGGTTTATCATTTTTGATAGATTATTTGATCAAATAAAAATATTAGAAAGCCGTTTAGTTTTTGTTATGATTTAAATTCAAAATTAAGCTGTCATCTGAATAAAAAGAAGCATTACTTTAAATTTACATATAAAAATGAGATATATTTTGATATTAATTGAAATAAAGATTTTTATAATTAATTTTTTAATTTAAATTTGGTATTTAATAAAAAAATACTTTGCTAATGTTAAGATTTAAATATTGATAGAATATTTATTTATTAAATAATTTCTTAATTTATTTAAAGGAAACTTTTTAAAAAAATATTTTGAAAGTTTATAAAATAAATCAATTAACAAATTAGGAATTCTAAATATTTATTTTAATAATTAAGTTTTAAAAGATTTCAACAAATGGATGTATTTTATTTACTTCAGTGGTTTTTTAATGATTGATTTATTGATTGATTCAAAATGATTATTAGCTCTAATTTATTATAAATTTGAAGAAACTTAACCCCCTATTTACAAATAATTGATTTGTTAGATTTTTTTTTGTTTTTGCCATTTAAATCTTAAAAAGGAAAAATTTTATATAAAAATTAGATTAAATCAACAAACAAGCAAGAAGTATTTATTTATTTATTATTCGAGCTACTAATTTTTCAAATAAGTAGAAAGAAAAATAATTTGAATTTGCGACAAAATGATTATCTCAGAGCAAGAGGATATCATTTGCTTTTTTTGCCATTAATCATCCTTTTAGTTTAGTAATTTGCAAGTTTACAGACTATGCTCGTGCTCTCCTTCTTCTCCTCTTATTTGCACTTATTGTTGCTTATCTAGTAAAAATAACATTTTATCATTTCTTCTAAAATAAATACAAAAACTTTTGTTAAATATAAAATAGAGGAAAAATTATTTTGTCCAGAATGTGGCATGTTTTTTGATAAGCAGATTTTAAGCTAAAAAGCTTCTTATTTAAAAAATTTAGAAGTTAAACAAAAGAAGATTTCTTAGTTTAATTTTCAATATTAAAATAATATGGAAAGCTAATTCTTCGCTCAACCTATATAAAATTAGGCAAATATTCATTGCTAACAAATTCCCAATTATTAACAAATGAATTTCGTAAATATGCAACAGCAAAATTATGGTATAATTAATTGTATTTACAGTTTAAACATAACTTATATGCATTGTTTAAATTAAATAGGATAAAATTTTGTTAACGAAATGTATTAACAGTAGTCTGAGTAGGAATTAAGAAGTAGAATAAATATGAAATAAGCTTAAGCACATCCTTAATTAGGAATAAGCTTAGCAAACAGTTTGTATTAAAGCCCTATTAAAGGCTCAAATAATATAAATTCTAATTTTAATGTTTTCGATGCTAAGATTAGTTCCTATGTTTCTAGTACAAATGAAGGAGAATCTAACAAATAAGGCTAGTTCAGTAGTCAACCAAGTAGTCAAAAGTCAGATTGGAGCTAATAAAAAAATATTGAATAAAATCTCTTTTGTTCAATCTAATCTAATTGCTATAAAAACCAAAGCAATATTGACTTTTTTAATTAGTAAAACACAATTAATTAGCCTTGGGTATTTAACCAGCAACACTAGTAGTAGCAGCAACAATAACAACAACAACAATAAATGCAATAACAATTTTAACAGACCAAATAAAATAAATTTAAATAGAATGATAAATAATTTTTTAATAATGTTTTTGATCAACCTAAAATTCAGTAAGGAGGCTTTGCTTTTCCTGTAAACTTGCAAAACTAATAACAATAAATATATCATTCTTTTTAGAATTTTTAATTGCCTAAAATTAATCAATAACAATAATAATAATAATAATAAATAATTTTTGAAGGAAAGGAATAGCCTCCTCCTTAGATAATATAAAAGGATTTGAAAATAGAAGAAAGTGAAATTAAATAACAGATTTAGCAGTAATATTAATTAAGTTAATAATCAACTATTATTGATGAAGAGACAGTAGATAAAATCAATAATTTTTCATTTTAAAATTCAAACACTCAACTAGAATAAAGTAATGAAAGTAACTATATGAACTATCTTCAAAAGGTTCCTTAACCTTAAAGTAAATAAATTTACAAAATTTTAAAATGAATGTTTTAATATTAATTTTTATAGAAATACTGACTCACTTGCATCAATCTTTGGATCCTTCTATCTTGCAAAAATAGACAAAAGAATATAGCTAATCCTTGAATAGCAGTCAAAAAAGCCTAAACAGCTCTGGATTTGGCTAGCAAGCTGAATTCTTTTAGACAGTCGGAAAAAAGCTATAAAGAGTTAATCGCTCAAATAGTGTTTAGCTGTCACAATCGTTATCTTTAAATGATTTAGCAGACAGATCTTTGAATAAAAGCTTTAGTTTATAAGAAAAACCAAAAAATTAAAATAGAAACCAGAGATCCTTTAGCAATAAAGATCTTGCTGAGCTATTTAAAACCAACCGCTCAAATTCAAAGTATGAAATGGAAAGTAAATAAGAGGAACCTGTAATAAATGGTAAGTTGATTAAAAGTTATTTAAATATTTTAATTTATGGTAATTTGCTTACATATTTCTAATATTTATTTGTTTGGTCTAACTTTTTTTATATTAGAATAATAGATTCTACAGTTCAAAAAAGAATAAGAATAGATGCTTTATGGAAGAGATTTCCTCATCAAAAGTTAGTAGCAACAAGAAATTAATAATCAAAATTTTCTAAGCTGTCAAAATAAAATATAAACAATTAACCATAATTAAAATAACAACAGCAACATCAATAACATTTAAATGAATAAGCAGTTACCTTACCATGAAAATTTTGGAAATTCAATAAGCGTCAATCAAAACGCTTAGGTGCCTACATTTTTTAACAATTTCAATAATAATCCTAACTAGAATTACTTTTAAAGTAAAAGTAATATGTTTGCTTAATACGCTAATTAATCACAAGTTTTCTAGTAACCATAAATTCCTATTTAAAATTGTAATATTTTTCAAACTTAGAAATAATAAATGGATTGCTCCTCACAATTTTCAAGAGCAACTAATTAAAATCAACCTTAAATTTAAAACCAATAAAGCAAAATGCAACATTAATTCTAATAATAGTACATGTAATAATCTCAAATAATGAACTTCAGATTATTCTCTAATAATCAAATGGAAGAAATGTGAAAAAAAGTTGTTGGTTTGTAAATAAAGAAAGTACCCACTCAGTTATAGAGTATCAATAAATGAATTAATGCACAAATAAATAAATAAATAAAATAATAATAATAAAAATTTTCCTAAATTATTTATCTTAAAATAAAATAATTAAAATAAATAAATAAATCAATTAAAATGAGTTAAGAAAAAATAAAAAGTACTAACTTACTTACTATATAAATTAATATGTATTTATGTAAATAATTTCATTTTTCTTCTAATTTTCCACATTTTTAATTAATTATTAATTGACCAATTGTTAATTGTTCAATTTTAATCATTTCACTCTCATTTATATTTATTTATTTATATCCAATCATCCATCTATATTTATTTGTATTTGATTCAAAAAAACTCTTTTTTTATAGATTTCTTTACTTTTGAACTTGTAAGATTCTCTTTTTTAAATTATAACTTTGCTTGTTTTCTTTAGAGATTTTAACACAGTTCGCTTTTATTTTTGAAAATTTTTATAAATGCAAATTAACAATTTAGCAATCAGCATGTAGAATCTAATCCTGGACTTATCTATTGATAAGAAAGTTCGCAACTAGTTGAATCACTCTGTTTTTTATATGAAAAGTTCAAAATTTCTTTTATTTAAAAATTAAAATACTTGACAAGCATTATAGTATGAAGTACACTGACTCATGCAAACAGGAAGTGTTTTATCTTCTACAAATTATAATTAATTAATTAATATTGAGTTTAAATTACTTTTTTATAATTGAATACCTTTAGTATCGCAGGGAGGAAAATTCCATTAGCACAAGAACTGTTTATATGCATTATAGCATTTATCGTTGTAAAGCAATATTACACTCGCTCTATTTATAGAGAAATCATTTTAAAATACAATAAAATTACTACTTAAACTACCCTTTGCTTATTTCAGAAATCAGTCTTTACTCTATTTACTTTATGAAAACATCTTTTATATATAAATCTCTAGCACTTGTAGTATAACTTGGCCATACAACCTTTAATATTTATACAAACATAATTCAAACTATTAAATTTCTATTCATTTATTTATATATTTACTCTTTCAAGAGGAACGCATATGTTAGGATACAGATAATCCTGACAGAAACTAATATCCTTCAAATAAGCTTTAGAGCTAACACAAGTACCGCTTTCATAGCCACTTAGCTGGCATCCTTTAACAAGTGAATAAACAAAATATAAAGCTAGAAATATATAAAATATAGTTTTCATAGTAATTTTTTTGATTTAAAATATATGAACCTTATTTTGTTCTATAATCAATATTTAAATTAAATCTGTAAGCTAAAAGCAAACCTGTTTTTAAAATTATTATTTGTAGAATTTTCAAAACTAATTTTTTAAATAGTTAAACAAACAAACAAACAAAAAATTAAAATCATTTTCTAAAATATTTATTAAAAGTTAGCTTAAAATTTTGATTTCAAAATTATCGTACAAAAAAATGATTAAATAAAATTAAAAAGTTAAAATTTTTTAATTAAAATTTTTATTTTAGTTTTTAAAAATGATTTTAGAATTATTTTTCTACAAAGAGAAATTTAATTTTATGCTTAAAATTTATTGTAGATTAATCAATAATTAGGAATAAATAAAAAATGAATAAAGAGATCAAACAATCTTCACATATAAAATTTGTAAGATTAATTATAGATAAATCAATGAATCAGAAAAAATAAAAAAATTTGCAAAGGGTTCGATCCTCGCAGATGAAAAATTTTGTGGAATAATGAATAGATAAAAAATTTATGAAGGGATCAATCCTCACAGATGGAAAATTTTGAAGATTAATTGAATTTTTTTCAAAGAGTTTTTTTGTTAATGGGAGAAGTTTTTTGAAAAAGTAGTTGAAAAGTATGAAAAATAAAAATTAAAAATAGATTTAAAAAATGTTTGATGAAAGAAACTTTGGTTGTTTGGATAATAGATAATTTAAATAATCTAATAAACTTTTATTTATAATATTTATTTATTTATTGATGTGTTATTATAATAATAGTAATAACTAGTTATTTATTTATTAATTTTATTTTTGGTGTGTTTTTGTATTCAATTTCTAATCTTAATGCTGCTTGCTTGTGTTTGCTTGAAATCTTTAATGGGTGGTTTATTTATTTATTCTATTTTGATAATAAAAATCAATCACTAAATTTTCTTCGCTCAATTCCAAAAAAATTTAAAAATTGTATTGTTAAAAAAAAGCAAAAACTAGCTGGTAAATTTTGAAAATAAATTAATACGATATGCCTTGTGCAAGATTTTTATGATTGATAAAGAAAATTTGGGAAACAAACAAAAACAATAGAATATTGGATATGAATGAATAAATATTTTTCTTATTTTGTTGTATTAAAATTAAGAAAAACAAACAATCTTTGAGGAATTGTATAGTGAGAAATCAAAGTTTTTGATAGAATTAATCATATAAAATTAATTAAAAGAAAACATAAGATTTGTTAATAAAAAACAGTAAAAAAGGAATAAATTATCCACTAAAGTGATATTATAAGGAAATAAATAGGACATGTTTAAAAACAGTCTGAATTCCACACAGTTTCTGAATTAGTCAGTGACTAGTTTAGCAAGCACCTCTCCCATGAAGAACAATCACCACAACTAAAACATAATTAGCAACCCAGAGAACATTCAAGTCATGATCAGGATAAAGAACAACTCCTTAACTGAATCCCAAAGAGTTTAAACTGACCCTGTCGTTGTTGAAAACAATCAGATTCGTATACAATACTCAAATGAGCTTAAGTCTCAAACATATAGCTTCGATAAGGTGGCTACAAAAGACAAAGACTAGGATTATGTATTTTAGGAAATAGGCACTCCAGTTGTCAGTTACTGTCTAAAAGGTAAAATAAAACTAAATTTCCATTTTTCAATTTCTATGTAAAAATATTCATTGGCAGACTCAGTCTTACTTAATTCACAATAAGTATTTAATGATAAAAAATAATGCTCAAAGTACTTCAAAAATAATAACAGCAACTTCATTTAACAACTTTATCGTTAGAATATTCCATCTACAGATAAAGAAATACTATTAACATCGTTTAAATGAAATAAAATTTCTTTTACCCATTCAAATTCAATCAATTTATTGATATTTTCACAAATAAATAATAAAAATAACAAGCAAACATATTTATCAAAGTCAGCAAAATTTAACAACTATTTTTTTAATTCAAGCAAAGGAATATCTATCTATCTATCTATCTATCTTCTCATTTATTTTTTAAATACATCAAATAAAATTCATTCATTTAATAAAAAACAAAAAACAAAAAAGCAAAAATTTATACACAAATTTATAATTAAAAATGCATTCATTCATTCATTCATTTATAAATAGATAGATACATTAATGAGATTTTTATTATATATGTAATACTTTATTTGAATCAATTTATCATTTTAATCAAATGTTTATTTACTAAATTATTTTCTACACATTGAAGGGATGAATGCTTGCATCTTTGCTTATGGATAAACAGGAGCTGGTAAGACATATACCATGACTGGCACACAAACAAATCCTGGAATATAACCCAGAGTCTTAGAAAGCCTTTTCAAATAATTGAATGAGAGCCTATATACAAACGAAATTTAAAGCTTTAAAATTTCTGTAAGCTACTATGAAATATATAACGAGTAAATAAATGACCTAATAAGCAACAGGAAGGATATTAAAGTAAGAGAAAATTTGGAAGGACCATTTATTGAAAATCTTACTTAGGTAACAGTCCATTCGTTTTATGAAGCATAAAGTACTTTTAATAATTCTACAAAAAACAGATCAATAGCTGCTACTTAGATGAATAAGCAATCTTCGAGGTATTATTTAAATTAATATAAATTAAATCATTTTAGTTAATTAATTGACATACTTGATTGAAATATCATTTATTTATTTATTTTATAGATCTCACTCTATTTTTACTGTTACAATTCAAATTATTGACAACAACTAGACAGAAATTTAAAGTAAATTGAATTTTGTTGATATGGCAGGAAGTGAGCGTTAAAAAAAAACATAAACAGAAGGATAGAGATTAAAAGAAGCTGGTACACTAATTAAATATGATTGATAAAGCATTTGTATTAAATATCTTATTGATTAAATATAAATTTAGGAAGTATAAACAAAAGTCTTTTTGAGTTTTCTAAGGTTATTGCAGATTTAGCAAAGCAAAAAGCTAATGTGGTTTTCAGAAACAGCAAATTAACTCACATATTGAAAGATTGTCTTGTAGGAAATAGCAAAACTTTTATAATTTGTGCAATAAATCCATCTTTTTACCATTTAGATGAAACCGAAAACACTCTTAAATTTGCAAGCAATGCTAAATTTATTGAAACCAAACCTTTTGTTAATTAAGTTGTTAAAGTTAACACAGATGAACTTCAAAGATAGATAAAAGAGTATGAATTTACAATAGAAAGCTAATCAAAATAATTAATCGAAAAAGATCATATGATTGAATAAATGAGAATCCATTCAGATAACTTAGACGAAGAAATCAAGTATTTATTTATTTAATTAATTATAATCTTTGATATTATTTTTATTTGATGATGTATATTTATTTATCAAGGTAAATAAGGACTTACTTTTGTAAAGAAATTCAAGATTTAGAGTCTGAAAAAATAAATCAACTGAATGAATAGCAAAATGTAAACTCAAAAAAAAATAAATAAATTATTTTTTATTAAATTTTCTTGTTTTCAATAAAAAATAAAAAGCAAATATTAGAATTAAAGTAGCAAAATGCTTGGCTTTCCTAATAAGCGTTTGATGTAAAAATTGAATTAATTACCTTTAATTATTCTAAAATCAATTTTTTATGAAAATTTTAAAGACTTAACTTAGCTTGAGCTAGCAGTAAGGAGTGATTGACAATCAAGAAGCTCAAATCAAAGAATTAAAATATAAGATTTTAAAGATGCACGAAGAAAAAAATCAACATGTTTATGAAACAGAAAAATAGAAACTTCAATTACCAATTGATTAAGATTTTACTTATGATAATTGCACAGAAGATATGACACCAACAGCAGGCTTAAGTCTGAACGTTAGGAGTAATAGCTTTGAAGATAATGAGGAAAAGTTGATATAATTAGAAGCAAATCTTAAAACTTTAGTTAATTAAAACAAATTCAATAAAAGCATACAAAAGTAGTTAGAAGAATAGAATAAATAGCTTGAAAATGAAAAATCATTTCTAAAAAATCAGAATTCTCTTCTTCAAAATGAAAATTCATAACTCAAAAATGAAAACAAGTAAAATTTTTATTAAAATAAATTTAATTAAAATTTAAATCTTAATAAAACAGAGAAATAGATCAAAAGTCTAGTCTGCTTTTAAGATAAAAAGAAAGTTTGATCGAAGAAATGAATAAAATTAGTTAAAATTTGGGGCTTAAGAGTTAAATGTATGTGAACGAAATAGAAAATTTAAAAGAGCAATTATAAATCTAAACTTAAAGGCTAGAAAGTCACTAAAAAGAAAATGATTCACTCAAAAGACAATTAAAAGAAAGAAAACAAAAAATAATTTAAGAAAAAGAAATGATTATCTAACAATCAAAAAAAATCAGCGAAATTTCTCAGTCTATCATTTCAGGTATTTATTTCTTTTTTTATAAGATAGCAATTTAGTTAATTTTCTTTATAATAAATAGAAATCTCTTAAGATTCTTGCAGCTCAATTCAAGAAATCAGCTAAAATCAATTCAACTGCAGCATAAAAGAAATGTAAAATTATTATTTTAAAATAATATTTCAAATATTTAAATTTAATTTATTTTTAATTAAACTTACTTGACGTGATTAATTATTCTAATCATGATTTTAATTATCTAATTTTTTTATTTATTTATTATTAAATTTATTAATTTGGGATTAAAAGAAAAATAAATTTATATATTTTGTATTTTGAAAACAGACTTCAAAAAAAGTGTAAAGAATTAAATGAAATAAATGCTGAAGTGATTCAAGATTTAGAATAAATGAAATAGCAAAACGAAGATTTGAACAATATGATCAAGCACAATAAATCAGATAAACTAACTAATCATTTACAAGTAAAAACCAATATTTATTTATTTGATTATTTAATTTTGAGTTATTTTATAAAAAATTAGTTTATTTTGGAAAAAACTAAAAAAAATAAATACATTTCTGACTAACTGATAAGATATTTTATAGAGCATCCAGATTAAGATGTTAACAGAAAGAAATACGATTGCTTAAAATAATTTACTCATTTCGTTTTTTCTTCTTTGCAGAACCTTCTTTCAGCAAGAAGCTCTCATGTTTCCCTTAGTGATCTTATCCAAAATAAAGATCAAAATTCTCATCTTGTCAAAGTCAAAGAGTTCATAGATAATCCCAATTATGATATGCTTGTGTATCACTTTAAAGAACTTTTTGATAAAGAAAAAAAGAAACTATTTAGTTAATATAAAACTCTTAAAGATTTTTTGATCATAATTGCTTAAAATTAAAGACCAGATTAAATAATTACAGAGTAAGACGAATTAAAATATGGCGAATACATTGATTTGTATGCAGAGACTAATTAAATTCATCAAATGAGAGCTCTAATTTTCGATGAATACAATTAAGTTAATCTAAGAGTAAGTTACTTGCAAAAATTCGTTTTTTATTCTTTTTTTATTTAATAATATTTAATATATAATAATAACTAAAGAAATCTAAGAGATCGCCAATAAAACTATTTAACAGAAATGCTTTAAGCGAAAGAAATTTGAACCAATAAAATTTAGGTGAATTCTAAAGTGTTTACGATGAGCAGAAAACAATATATGATTATTATGCATAAGGTAAGAAGAAGGTTAAGATGAATTAATAGTTCTGATTTTAAACAAAATCTTTTATCCTTATCAGCTAAAATTCAAAAATTAAAAATAATTAAACAAATAAACAAACAAACAAACAAACAAATAAATAAACAACCAATCAAATATAGCTGTTAAAAATTAAGAATGTTTTCCACTTTAATTTTACATTTTGACTAAAATAGTTAGTGCAGTTCTTTCTTTCAAAATTAAACAAAAAAAACAATCAAAATTGCTAACTTAACTCAAATAAACTTATAAAATTGAATTAAAAACACAAAAATTAAGAAAAAGAGTTGAAATTGGTGAATTTTTTGATGATTAATTAATGAATTTATTTATTTATTAATTTTGATATAATTTATAAAAATATAAGAAAGAATATTTAAAGAATGATAGAAAGAAAGAAAATAAATAAATAGATAAATAAAAATTAAGAAATGGTTTTAATTGAATGTATCAATCTATCTATCTATATACAATAAATAATAATAATAAATGAATGAATGATTGCACTAACTATTAGTTAATTATATAAATATAATTTTAATTATTAAACCTATATAAATTACTCTATTTTATGTACTCCCTTACTATTATATTTCTTGTTGTTAATAAATATCTTTATAAATAAAAGCCAGCCATTCAGCCAATTATAAATATTTTCAATATGATTGTTAATTATTTTAATTTATTTATTGAGGTTTTGTTTATATATTTATTTATTTATTTATTTACTCTTTTGTTTATTTATTAGTTTGTTTGTTTGTTTTTTTTGTTTATTGTCTAGTTACTTAATTATTTACATACTTACCAACTAATTTTTGATGAAGCAAGTAAATTGATAATCAATTAACTAACTTTCAAAGCATTTATGATTGAAATTTAAATACTTAAAATTAAAAAATCCATTCATTTTTTAAATTTTTTTATACGCTTTTTTATGTTTGCAAAATCTAATTGTTACGCCTATATTATTTTAAAACAAACAAAAATTAATAGGATATTGAAATGATAAAATAGAGTGAATGAGTAAGTAAGTAAGTGAATAGAACTAATTAATGATTACCTATTAAAGATGGTTTTCATCGTCACTATCGTTTTATGAGTTATTTTATTACTAATTTTAACTATTACTTTATTATGAGGATATATAAATTGGCTGGTTTTGGTTTGCTGATTGATTGTTATATTAAAATCTAATTTCTTCCTAGTCTTATTCTTCTTTATTTTATGTCACGTCGCTATCCTCTTCATCTATGTCTCTGTTGGATGCTTCGCTTATATTATTACTTACATTAATTATTTTATCTTGATTATTACTCTTTTCATCACTATCTTCTTCGTTAGCTTAGCGCTTTATTTTAGATTACTTGCGGCTACTACTTTATTTGCTTTAACCTTTCTTTTATATATCTTCCTCCACCTTATTATTACTAATTTCTTGCGACTAACTATCGTTCATCATCTCGTTATTATTCTATACTAACTCTCTAATCGCTTCATCTCTTTTCTCTATTTCTTCCTATGCAGCCACTAAGAGCGCTTCTAACTCTGCTACTCGATCTCTAAGCTTAATATTTTTTAAAAAGAGTAAGTAAGTAAGTTATAATAATAAGATTGATTCATTTCTACATAAACAAGATAATTTATTATGACTAAAAATAAATATGTTTGTTTACAAATTGAAAATTTTGGAACTTTAAGAAACGTTTTTTTATTTAACTTTGTTGAATTATTAAAATTAATATTGGAAAAGTAACTCTTTTACTATTTCATTTTCTTCAATCGCTTGCTTTAGCAATTCTTCTAACTAACTCGCCTCAGGCTTTTACATATAAATAGATTATATCCTTAAATTTTTTCTTATTTGTTTTGTTATTTTATAATTTTAATATCTTTGCTTTTTTTCCCTCTCTTTTCATAACTATTCAAAATTTCTTTCTTCTATTTATTTTATTAAAAACAAACAATTATTCTTTGTTCATTCATTGATTCATTCTTATATTCATACATTTTCATCCATAAATATCACACCATCATTTCAAATAACAAATTAAATCAAATAAAACAACGATTTTAGTTATGTATTCAAAAATTTATTCCTTTCTTTATTACTCTAAAAGCTTTTCTTTTCATTAATTTTCATAAGTGATTCATCTAAAATAATTTTCAAAAAGTAAAAAAGGACAATAAGAAAATTAATTTAAATAAATAAATAAATTTAAAAAATATTTTAATAATCAAAAGGAAGTTTCCTATTAAACACTAATTCAATAAAAGTAAATTCATTTATCAAATAAATAAAAAATAAAAAATACTTTGAATTTTTGAATAATACAAATATATATAAATAATAAGAAGTAAAATATTAAATAAATAACAATTTAGTTGCTTTTCCTTAGAAAATTCAATTCTTTTGATTTACTGTTATTGGATTTTAAAATAATTTAAATGTTGTTAGATAAAATATATTAAAATTGAATTAATGCTCTCTTATAAATATTAAATAAATTACTAAAATTTTATGCTTTTTTAGATAGATAGATAGATAGATAGATAGATAGATAGAAATATTTAAAAATTGGTTAACACTCTAATATAAATATGAAATAAAAAACAAAAATTATTACAAAATAAATTTATAAAATTTATTATTAAAAGAATTTAAATTTAATAAAATACTAAAATTTTATGCTTTTTTTGATAAAAATATTTAAAAATAAATTAACACTCAAACTAAAATTATTACAAAATTTAAATTAATTTTATAAATTTGTTGTTTAAATAATTTAAATTAAATTAAATTTACTAAAATGTATGCTTTATTAGATGGAAATATGTTAAAAATGAGTTAAAACTCTAATATAAATATTAAATAAAATACTAAAATTATTACAAAATTTAAATTATTTTTATAAATTTGTTGTTAAAATAATTTAAATTAAATTAATTTTATTAAAATTTTATGCTATTTTAGATGAAGATATATTAAAATTGGATTAACACTCTAATATAAATATTAAATAAAATACTAAAATTATTACAAAATTTCAATAAATTATATAAATTTGTTGATTCTAACTAACCTGCTATGCTATAATATATTATGCTATGCTATCTCTTCAACCAAAAATAGATTCTTTAACATACAAATAAATCCAGAAAACCAGCATTAAAAAGACCCAAAGCTTAAAAAATTTAGAAAGACCACCTAAAATCAATTTTAAATATTTGTTATATCAATGAAATTAAAAAATATGAATGAATACCTTCTGGACGTAAATTCTAGAGTACATCAAAGTTAGATTCAGGAGTACCAGCAATTAAAAATCTAGAATCTCCGGTAAAATCTAAACCTTTTACAACCATATCTAAATGAGTTTATTCAGCTTCAATTGACATATATCTAAGATTTGCTATTTTCACTGCTCCATCGCAGCCTCCAAGTCCAATAAACAAACCTTCTTTGCTAAAATTAATAATTAAAACATAAAAAAATAAATAAAAAACAGTTTTTAATATTCATCTTACCTCATAGTGCAAGCACTGATTGGTTAATGGTGTGCTTTAATGGTGACAACTGGGGTAACATTTTCAGAATCCATCTTTAATTAATATTGATAAACAAATATATTTATATGAATGATAATTAAAAAAAAAGTTTGTTTTTAGAATATTTACTTCCCATTTTGTCAAGTAAGAAGAACCTCTACTTGGGTTAGCAACTGTGTAAATAAATTTCTCATCAAAAGAAAATCTTTTAATTTAATAAAAAAGTAAATAAATATTTTTTTATAAAGTATTGCTTGCTTGTTAGGCTAAAATAAATTTACAAAGCACTATAAAACTTCAAGTTGAGGTCGTGAGAACCACCTCCAAGAGTTAATTTTTTGATTAATTACTTATTTTCTAAATTAAATATTCTGCAAGATTTGTCATCGCTAGCTGAAATAATCTATTAATATTTTTTATTTATGTTACAGAGTGTAAGTAAGTAAGAAAGTAAGAAAGTTATTTATTTATTTTATAATTTAAGTTTTAAAAGCTATCCATTTTAATTCATAAATAAATAAATGAATAAATCAATTAAAGAAAAATCGAACAATCAATTTAATAATAGCAATTAAATATAAGTACTAGAGGTTTAGTAAGGTGAAAATCTACAGAGTTTATAGGAGCTGTGTGGCTTACTAATTCGAATTTTTTAGAAACTTTTAAAACGTTATTGTTTTTGTCATATTAGCAATCCCAAATCCTTTTTATTTAATTAATTAGGGGAATTTAGTGTAAACTTACATTAATAATTTTAATGGATTTGTTAATTTATTTACCTAACTATGCTATCATCACCGCCTGTAGCAACTAAAGTACCTTGATCGTTCATTTTTGCATCATTCTAGCAATTAAATAATTTAAATAAAATAAATAGAAATAAGAAGTAGAGTAAACTTAAATTGATAATATCATACAAGAGAAGGTGGATCTGGTTCTGTAAAGTCTGCTTTAACTCTGCATAATTCATTCAAATTTCCATTTTCATTATTTAGTTTATAAAAAATTGCATTTCCATCAGAACAAGCAACAACTATTTCAAATTTCAAATTCAAGTTCATGCGCTGTAATAAATCTTCTCCTGTATCTTAGTCATTGATGATATTGCTTAATCTATTGGCAGGCATACCTCTCTTATACACTAGCTTTAATTATTAAGATAATAAATATCTAAGTAAATTCCATCAATATTTTTATTTTTATGTTTAATAATTTTGCTTACAAGTGAATTTTTTAGGCCTACTTTCTGGCCACCTCCACCACCAGCAAAATAAACCTTATCTTTATACCCTAATATCTTATATAATATGCTATATTAATAATTATCTCACTATTTTTAGCATAATTTACTGAAAACACAGGTAGGTTAATTCCAAAATACCTCCTTTTATTGGTGAACATATTTTAAAAAATCTAAATTCAATTAAAGATATTTATTAATTTCTGTAAATTAAATTTTATCAGACAAAATATAAATAATAATCTAAACTAAATTTATCAAATCCTTTGATTGATTTATTAAGTAACCTCAGACTCAATTGTATTCTAAAATTGAAACACGTTATTAAAAATCTTATTATAAATGTCTCCTTTTAACATCAAATTCTTCAAATATTATTGAAATATTTTTAAATATTTGCAAAAGAAATTTTCATTCGTTTATTTTAAGATAAATAAATAATATTATTAGATTTTTTCAATTTTTTCATTTTTTCTGAATAAATTTAAAACAAAATATCATTTTTATATAATTTATTCGATAATTTATACAAAAATTCATTATAAAAGCTGATTATTTATTTCAAATACTAAAAACTATTAAGAAAATAGATAGATTTTAACCATTTAAAAAGCTAGTCTATATTAAAAATCTTATTATAAATGTCTCCTTTTTCATCCAATTCTACAAATATTATTGAAATATTTTTAAATATTTGCAAAAGAAACTTTCATTGGTTTCTTTTAAGAAGTATTTGAGTTTTTCAATTTTTTCATTATCTGAATAAATTTAAAACAAAATATCATTTTTAAATAATTTATTATTATTATTATTAGATATTTTATACAAAAATTCATTATAAAAGCTGTTTATTTATCTAAAATACTAAAAACTATTAAGAAAATAGATAGGTTTTAACCATTTAAAAAGCTAGTCTATATTAAAAATCTTATTATAAATGTCTCCTTTTTCATCCAATTCTTCAAATATTATTGAAATATTTTTAAATATTTGCAAAAGAAATTTTCGTTGGTTTATTTTAAGATGTATTTGAGCTTTTCAATTTTTTCACTTTATCTAAATAAATTTTAAAAAAAATATCATTTTTAAATAATTTATTTGATATTTTATATAAAAATTCATTATAAAAGTTGTTTATTTATTTAAAATACTAAAACATATTAAGAAAATAGATAGGTTTTAGCCATTTAAAACATAAGCATATATAATATATTTGCTTTCAAATATGATCATTTTAAAAAAATATGAAAAAATACAAACTAGCAAATTTGTAAAATAATTAAATTTTGAGTATTTATAAAGTAGAAATATTGGTATTAATCAACGAAATGTATGCTATTATCATAACTCTAATTAAACTGTACAATTTCTATTAGAAAGATGTTAAAACTTTCTATTATTTTCAAATATAATTCTTAATTTAATAGAGATTACATACAGATAGATCTATTGATTTATCATCAAATTTATAAATAAAGAATTTTTATATTTAAATTTTTGTTTTAGCTTAAATGTAAATATACTTGGTTATTACTATTTTAAATTACCTTTGTTTTGTCAAAGTCTTAGCTTAACCCCTATAGGGCTCTACCCCATAATCATGCGCTTAAAATGGGGCTTGTCGTGATGCTAATACTGGATGTGGATTTGCAGGAATTGCTAGTAATTGGACATATAAGGCAGCTACAACTTCTTGTATAGTTACTGATTGCAATTAAATTACAAATTAAAATGCCCAAGTTTCCAATTTTTCGTGTGCTTCTTGTAACACAAATAATTCAGCTTCAGCAAATCAAAACAATAACGGAGGTAACATTTATGCAAACACAAACAATAGTGCATGTGTTTCTATAAACTGTGCACAATTAGCTGCATAAGGATAAATGACAACATCAACATGTCAATAATGTGTTGACCCAAAAGCAACTGTAAATTCTGATAATGCTACTTGCACTGTTCCAACCTCATCTAAAATTTTATCAATAAGCTTTATAGTTTTGATTGTTTCATTCATTTTCTGAAATAAGTATGTAAACTATTTTAATTTTAAAAGTGTATCTGTTAAAATTATTTGTTTTCATAAAGAAAGTATGTTTATTTGTTTGTTTGTATGTTTTTAAAAGCTTAAATAGATAAAATATCATCTATTTATATATTATTAACTTATATAATAAGTTTTTGATAGGTCTAATCATTTTGGTATTAAATTAAGATTTTTATTTTACATGATATTTCACATTTTATATTAACGCTAATTGATTCATGTCTATTTTTCTTATCATAAAAATAAAATTTAATTTTAAAACTATTTTTTAGAATTAAAAAGTAATAAAAAATTGAACAAGCTTAAAAATGATTGAATAATAAATCATATTTGACATTATGATTGATATTACCAAAATAATTAATTATAAACAGTTTATTTTTAAAAATTTTAAATTGAATATTGTTAATTAATTAATTTTACATATTGAAATATAAACTTAAATTTTATTTTATGGAAAATGGATTATACATATCATATGTATTTTATTTTATGGAAAATGGATCATACATATCAAATGTATTTTATTTTATTCCAAATTTTATTTTAAAAATAAAAATTGAATTACAAAACAATTTAATAATTAGTAATATTGCAAAACTAGAAAATAAATTTCCTCTTTTTAAAATATGTTTCATCAGAATCAATTAAAAGATTTTACTAATTTTTATGACAAGAATTTTTAAAAAATCAATGATAAATGTTTAAAATCAATCTTATATCTAAATTATAATTTAAATAAGTGAAATGTTTCTATATTTTTTGAGAAATTTAAAGATAGACATATATTTAAAACAGATTTGATTGTTGATAATGCAAATTAAATTTTGGTAATTAAATTACTTGATAGATTTTTTACTTGTTTTTGTTTTGATCTATTACAGTTTTTTAAAGAGCTATCACTAATGTAGGGACTTTTAAATTTCTTAAATTCTTTTATGAAATTTTCTATCTAATAATTTAAAATCTAATTCATCGTTTTATAGTAAATTACAATAAACTAAAAAATCTTTAATTTTAAATAAATTATCATGAATAAATCTTAAGACAGTAGATCCATTTTAAAATTAAATTATTTACTTATCTTATTAATAAACTTACTTCATAAAATATGTTTAAATTAAATTCTTCTGTAAATAACATTTTTTATAATAATTCTTTTATATAAAATATTTTTCCAAAAATTATTTAAAATAAATTTTTTATTAGTTAATTTTTAAAAAAGAAATAAAGAAAATATACCCACAAATTTTAATAAATTTTTGATGAAATAAAGATTGTATTTAAAAAAGTATATTTAGATATTAAGCTAAGTTTTTAAATTTGTAGTATCAAATACAATTTGAAAAATCAATTTTTTTATATAGAAAAATTATTAAAAATTAAAGAAATCACAAACAAAAAAACAAGATGAAAAAGGGATAAAAAAACTTATACTTCAAAGATAATGAAGAAAAACAACTTATTTTTGAAAATAAAAAAGGGATATCAACAAAGAAAGAGTAAAGAGTTTGTTAATTAACTCCACTAGTAAAAATGCCTAGCTTAGAGAGAATATTTTTTATTTATGGTGACATACTGATAAACTTAAATGAAAATAAGGAGTAGGTTTTTTTTGATTAGTTGAAATTGCAAAGTGCTTTGAGGCCAATCTTAAATATAAAAAAAGAAAATGAATCCCTTTTTATGAGAGTTGAATTTAATAATGAATAGTAAGGATAAATAGACTTCAGACCTATTATTAATATTATGTAAACGATGCAAAATGATTAAATGTACTAGCTTTCTTAAACATTGTCATAGTATCAATTATAAATATTGAAACAAATCTAATTTCCTAATACCATTGACCATTCTGTTTTAAGATAAAAAAAAGAAGTATTAAGATACTTTAAAGACTCTATCATACCATAGATTTTGATTTAATAATACTAAGAAAATTCTACAGAGGTTCAAGCATATGGGTTGTTTGAATGCTTAGATAGTATGTATGATTCTAGAATTAGTGAATATGGATTTAATTAAAACTATCTCCATTTGATAGGTACAGATTTTGAAACAATCTAATAATTTTATCTAAGAGAAGGATGGTTTTCTGTTTTTTATAGTTACAGCAATGATGTTGTAAAAAAGCACCTTGAAAAAGTAATAGAGTATTTCTACTTTTAGTTGAATAATGCTTGTAAATAAGAAAACTAATAAGAGTACTAAATGAATATAAATTTCTCTACTTTAGATTAAATAGAGATTTCAGCACAATTTAAAGAAAAAACATATTTCGTCTATTAAAATAGCTAGTATTTATTTACAGATTATGTGGTTCCTGAAAATGTACATAATATAATAGGATTATTTGGCATCATGACTATTGATGTAAATCCTTAATAAATAATGAAACTCATGCAAATGAGATAAGATAGTTAATAGTTTAATTAGAATAATTTACTTTCTTAATACGGCGAACTATCCTTATCTTAATTTTAATACGAAATTTAATCTAAATTCTTTAAAGATAAATATTATTAAGATAATCTTTCTTCTACTTGTAAAGTAAAATATATAGGATGATTATTATTGTATTTTTTCTAATTTCTATTAATTTGTATGTATGTATGTGTGTGTATAGGCAATTAAATTCAATAATTAAAAATATTGATTATTATCATTTATAATCAATATCAATCAATAATTTACTATTATTCAAATAACTTAAATAAAGTGAACCTTCATAAAAAAAATTGTAAATGACATAATAAAAAGAGTGTGTATTTTTTATTTTTAATTTGAGCAAAATTTAATAAAATTAATAAAACTTATTCTAGATCAAGATTAAATAATAAAAAGCTCAGAAAGATTTTCAAAAATTTATATTTTATTGAAAAGCTAAAATCTTTTTATTCAGATTTAATAATAAAATTAATCAATAAAATAAGAAAAAAATTTATTAAATTTTGAAAAATATTATTTTATTTTACTATATAATATTTAGTTTAATTTATATAGCTATTCTCTGATTATTATTATACATTTAGAATCAAACATATTATTTACTAAAATAAAAAAAATTAAAAGAAATAAAAAAAAGTTTTGAAACCAAAATTTATCATAAATAAAAATGAATTAAAAAAAATGGCTTAGAACTAACAATTTCAAATATATTTTTATTTAATTTTAAACTCATTAATACACAAACCACTAGATTTTAATTAGGCGTTTGGCTATAATTATAAAAAATAAAATATACTAGTTAAAATTTTGATTTAGTTAGTATTCATGCACATGATGAATTCCTAATTTTATAAATTAAAATTAAGGCTAGTTTAGAATTATCTTATATAGAAGTTTGTCAATTTATTTAAATTAAAATTTTTTACTTTAAAGAAATAATAATTTAGTCAGTAAAAATAATATTTTTATGCTTTTATTAGATTAATCAAAAATAAATAAATGATTAATTAGTTATTAAAATTTGCTTTTATAAATTGATAAAAAATAGTCTTATTTAATGATACTAAATTATTTTTGCTTGAGTCAATATTTATTGTCAAGTAAGAAAATAAAAAATGAATAAATAAATAAGGTTAAATTGTTTGAATAAATTTAATTGAGCAAAAAATGAATATGAGTAATAAGCTATCATTGGTTTTTAATCAGATAGAATCAATTTATATTTATTTTTATTTAGATTAAAACTCAAATTGCTTGATTTGTTAGTTGTAAATATATGTAAATCAATAAATTTATTTATCAATATTCCTAAGTATGTATATATGTATGTATGCATGCATTATATATTTTACCATGTTGCTATCAATATAAAAACAATTTGTATGTATATAATTATCAGCTTTTTATGCAATTATTATTTATTTAATATTAATAACTTCAATAAGAATCATTAAAAAATAATATAAAAAAAAATCAAAGGGATAGATAGCGAAAAAGATAAATAAAGTTTTATAAGGTACAATAGAAATATATAGATAGGTAAATAAATATTAAGATAAAACATTAAATGTCTTATAATGTTATGAAGCTCACAACAGAGCAGTTTCTCAATAAGTTAACTTAAGAGGTAAGCACTTTAATTTGCTCTATTCATTCTCTTCTTTTAATTTAGGATTAGTAGACTAAAGTATTTCATCTTTAATCTATAAAAAAATTCAATTATACATATTTCATCTAAATTAATTTGCTATCTACAATCGCATAATTAAATTTGAGCTCTCTCATTTCAATAAGTTTGTTTTCCAAATAAATAGCTTAAAATTCTTTCAAAAAGGAAAATATTTAGTTTAATGTTTCAGATAAATAAAATTTATTTTATTAGAAGCTGCCTCAGCAAGATGAGGCAACAAACACTATTTACTAGTTGTAGGTTTGCTCTTTAATAAAATTATTTATAAAATAAAAAAGGTACAATTCATTGAAAATCATCTATTGAATAGATTAGATAATGAGAATAAGGAAAAGTACAACTATTATTACAACATCTATAAAAAGATTTAGAAAGAAATAAATGTAATATTTTATTATTTTTATTGATATCCAAAATATCTTTATTATCCTTGACTCTTTTTATTGCTAAGTGCATTTAAAACTAAGCGGATTTTACAATAATTTGGATTATTGTAGTTGAGTCTATAACAATTAAACAAAATAAAATCGTTTTTTATTTATTTACTTAACTCAATTTATTAAAACCAATTCAGGAAAAGATAGTGGAAAATCCTGTAGAAATTTATGGCCAATTCTTGAAAACATTTAAAAAATTTAAGCGTTAGTAAGACAATATTATCAAGTTTAATGAGAGAGATATTGACTCTTTCAGAAAGAGATATGAAAATACTTAAAAGCCTTTAATACCATTAATTCATGATATCAAAATGAATGTCCTAGAACGCATGACAAAATTTGGTATTTATTTAACTGCTCTTTTTTTTGTCTAATTGATCATTTTTTTCATACTGAATTGAATATTCATTCAAATATAAAGATATAAACTAGTTGAAAAGCCACAACTTTTAGATGCACTTATACACTAACAAGGAGTTATGCGATATCACTTTCAAGATGATGGAATATTAAGGAATTTATAAAGACTAGTCTAGTTACACTGCAGAACAAATGAAGTTGCTCATTAAAAATCTTTGCTTAAACTATAATGTAATCCCTTATCACAACTGGACTCACGCCTTTTCAGTATTTTAGGTACTTACTTAATTTTTTTATATGCTATTTAATATAATTTGAAGAATCTAAATTAACTAAATTCTTCCAAAATTCACACCACTAAAGTTAAATAAATAAATATTCAATATGCAAGCAACAGTTAGTTTGCCTTTTCAAGCAAGCAAAAGAGATAAAATTAAAGATAAAGGCAAATATTGCATATATATACAAATAGCTAGCTATAAGATTGGAAAATTTAATTAAAGAATGGATAAATGATAATTGAAGATTAGTTAATTAGCTCTATTGTCTTTTTACTAGTTATTTTTTCAGAAAGTTAATAATTTTTAGCCATTGAAATATATTGATTTTTCAAAATAAGTGGTTACATATTATATTTATTTTTTTCCTATTAAACTATATTTTACAAATAATATAGATGCTTTTCTGCTGCTACGAAAACTCTCCTTCTTGGAGAGATTACATCCTACCTTTTGAGTTTTTTTGTGCCCAAATAGCTGCTCTCGGACATGATCTTAACCACAGTAAAGCCTCTATTAATATATTTTTCATATTTAACAATCTTACTAATTTGTAACCATATGATTTATTTTTGATTAATTTATTCTGATTAATTAAAAAAGAGGGGCTTGGAAATCTCTACAAAGTAAAGAGAAATGCTCAGTGCAGTATAAATTATTGCGAGTTAGGAGTTTTAGAAAATATGCATGCTTCAAAATTATTCCAGATATTGCAGAGTAACAATGAACTGAACTACTTTACAGCACTAAAAGACTAAGTAATATATTTATTTATTTAGTCTTTAAGAAATTAATTACAAGATATTATACATAATACATTATAATGACTTTTTAAATATTCAATCTTTTTATAATTAAATTTAGAATAAAATACAACAATTCAAGAGAATAATTGTTTCTTGCATCACATCAACTGACATGTAAAAACACTCTAAGCTAACAGCAAAGTTGAAAAGAAGAATTTAAGCTTCAATAAAAATCAAAAACTTTAAGTAGCGTAGTCCTATTTCTAACCATTAAGACGATAATCAGCAAGATTCAAACACAAATAGCAGTGAAAATTTTTAAATAACTTCTTAGGATGAAGAAGACAACTCTTAAAAAATAACAGATTTGGACAAATTTTCAGCCATCAACAAGGAAAATTTCGAAGATAGAAGAGTAATACAATACTTTTTTATTTCTAGATATGAATGGCTATTTTTTAGTTTTAAATTTGTCTCTCTAAATAGCAAATCTAAAATGAAATAGAAACAATTAAAATATCAAAAATAAAAACAATCAATTTATTACCACTTAATTTTTATTTAAAATATGCCAAATACTTTATTTATTTATTAATTCTTTAATTGAATTATTAACTAATCATCATTCAATAAATCACTGAATTAATTAATTATTTATTCTTCATAAATTAAAGTTCTTATTGAATATAATCCTTCACGCCTGTGACATTGGCAACCCTTGCTTAGAATACAACAATTACATGAATTGGAGCTATTTGATCACTCAAGAATTCAGCGATTAAGTATCAAAATATATTTATTAATTTTATTTGTTTGATAAAAAATGTTATCACTTCGAAATATTTAGAAATACAATCAATAATTTTTTTATAAATAAACTTTAATTATTTAATAATTTTGTTGATTTCTGTCTTTAATAAAATTGATATTGATTTTAAATTTAAATATTTAATACAGACATAAAAAGAAGAACAATACAACCTCCCTGTGACTGGTTTCCTTATATATAAAGATAAACTTACTTTTCTTAATGGACAAACCTTTTTCTGCAGTAAATAAAATTAAATATATTTTTTCTTATCTTACATATTAATTGATTATTAATATAGAAGCTATGGTCTTGCCTATATGGCAAGAAATAGGTGATTTCTTCCATGAATTAAAAATATATCCCTAGTCAATAGAAAACAATCTCAAAGAGTTAGAAAATAGAAAAAATAAAATGAAATAATAGATTCAAAGTGCTTGATTGATTTATTGATTAATTCAAATAGTTGGTTGGTTGGTGGAATAATGTTTGATTGGCTAGTTGGTTTGCTTATTTAGTTATAGAGCATAAAATAAAATAAATTTAAAATGACGTCTTTTAATTACCAATTAATTATCATCAAAAAAAACACCTTTCTACAAAATAAAACCAAAAACAAAGACTCATTCATTCATAAAACATTAACATTTTTATTAACATTAATTATAATATACTATACACAATCATATTAAATAACAAAAAATTTTGATTCTATTAATTACTAACTTAATAACCAATAAAAGCACTAATAAGCAAGCAAGGAAGCAAACAAGAAAACTTCATCCTTTTGATAAAACCCAATTGACAAAAACACCTATTTAACAACATTCATTTTTGTAAGCTCTTAACAAAGCTATTAATAATCCTATCTAATTATAATCTTTAGTCTAAGTATCTACTTATTCTTTCATCTCTTTCATTTAAAGCTGCTGAAAAACTAACTAATTAAAAGTTATTGCGGTTTAAAAAACAAACAGCAATAGCTTTAAATAATAAATTTTGAAAACAAACAAACAAACAATCATTAAGTAAGTAAGGAAGTAAGAAATGATTTTTTAAAACTCATTTTTATAATATTACATTTTTTATAAATTCAGCTATGATTTAATAACTTAACACCTTTAAAATTAAACTAACAATAATCCAATCTAAAAAATAATTTCGCTGTATAATTTGTATAAATTTATGTAAAATTAATAGATTTAATAACATTTTTTTGCATAATTCAAACTTACTTTTTTGAATAAAATATTTTTTATTCATAAAAATAAAATTTTATTTATTAAATTCTAAAAAAATTTCTTTTTAATTAAAACTATTAAAATAGTAAAATATATTCATTTTAGTTTTGATAAATTACATATTTTTCATAATAATTTATTGCTTTCTCAGATAATTATTTCTCTATTAGGATATAAATATTTAGTAGAATAATAAATATTATTTTTCAAAATAGGTAGGTTTCTGAACCTAAACAAAAAAACAAATAAAATAAAAAATTTTTAATCAAATAATTAATTTTTTAATGAAGAAATCTTAATTTTTAATCAAACATTTAATTTTTAGAGTTAAGCATTTTTTTCATTCATTTTAAAATTTTAAATGTAAAAAAAATAATAATTAATTTTTTCATTTAAAAAAAGTAATTTAAAAAAATTTTATTTAATATATTATTTAATAAATATTATTCATCAATGTCTCTCTTGTAAAAATAAACAATTAATAAATTATAAATTTTTGTGATTATTGGTTTTATTTTAAAATATTTATTTTAATCTTAATTTACTTATTTATTTACCACATTTGCTTTTCCTAAGTTGTTAATAAAAAGCAATTAAATTGGGACTAGTTATTCATTAGGTGTAAGTTCTGGTTATTCAAAATGCTCTAATCTCTAAAATCTAGCACTCCAACTATTGTAAAAACAATTTATTTGCTTTAGAAAATTAAATTAAATAAACTTAGTTAGATATTCTTATTTATTTTTAATTCAGTAATTTATATACATACCATCCTTAAAATTGAATGAATAAAAATTAATAAAAACTGTTGTTGCTGCATTTTTTACTTAAATAAATTTCTTATTTGATTTAAAAAATTTTTTAAACTTTGATTAAATGAAATGATAATTAATATATATTCTTATATGTCGCTTTTAAAATAAATAAATAAACGTAATCAATTAATGCGTTTTTAGAATTGATCTTTAATTTGAAGACTAAATTAACTTCTCAATATTTTATTCGAAATGAATTTTTAAGATAATCAACAAATCATAAAAAAAGGCCTTATCGAAAAAAATGAAAAAACAAAATACAACAACATGCTTTAATAATTTTAGAATTGTAATTCTTTATTTTCAATTTCTTTTTTTATTTATTTAATTTTATCTAAACAAAAGTTTTTAAGTTCAAAGCTACCACATCACAAAGACATTCAAATTGACTTAAGGTAAACAAACATAAATATGTATAATTTTTTTTTTTATAAAAGTTAGAATAAACGAAATCTTGATTTGAATATTAATTAGTTACTTTCTTTTTTTAACTTTGATTATTTAAATTCATTTTATTTTTAATAATTTTAATTTAAATATCTACATTTACTAAGAAATATTAATAGGGAAAATTTAATTGATAATTAAGGATTGTCAAACTTAGGATTTGCTTTATAGAAATGCGTTAATCTCTCAGATTTCAAATTAGATCTAAGGTGAAAATATTTTTTTGCTGTTACTTACTTACATTATTCTAAGTTATTTATATTGTCAAGCATAAATAAGAAAACAAGCTAAATTTTTATTTACAAGTTGATTTACTTGCTTGTTTTCTAATTAAATAATGCTTGCTTAATTTGTAATGTTTTATATTTATCATATTTAACTTTTTAGTATATTTATTTTTCTACAAATATTTTCTTAAAATAAAATAATTGTAAAAATATGTAAAGCTAGAATTTAATTGATTCATAAGGTGCATCCAATTTAGGTCATGGTTTAGCAAAATGCACTAATCTTTAAACTTTTACTCTTGATCTAAGGTAACAAAAGATTATTTTCAGATTAATAAATTAAATTAAAAAGTAAGAATAAAATTGGTGTATTTGGTGCATCTGATTTAGGTTCAGCTTTAGCAAAGTGTCTTAATCTGTCAAATTTGACACTTGAGTTTAGGTAAAAAGATCAAATAAATTTATTGTTTTTTTCTTTTTAAAAAATTTTGACTAAATATTTTGTTTCTGATTTGAATAAAGTTATTTTTTTTTCCTTTTTTTTTAAATAATTAAATTATTTTAAATATTTATAAAGTTGCAACTCTATAAATTCTTAGGGTATACAAGGTTTATGTTCCTAATTAGCAAAATGCGAATCTCTCTCAAATTTAACTCTTAATCTAAGGTAATGAATGTTTGCTTGTAATTAATTTTTATATGATTTTTTTTAATACTCATTTTCTAATTTGATTTTCAATTATTTATTTAATTTTTGATAAATTTAGATTATTAAATTTAAAAATTCCTTTATGTTTTTAGAAACTCATTTTTATAACATAAAAAGTAAAAAAATATTTATTCTCCTTATTTAATAAAATATTTCAAGAATGCTTTCATATTTTTCCAAAATTTCTTTCTTTTAATATTTTTTTATAAAAATTCTTAAAATAAAAAATATTTCTCAAAAAATATATAGAAAGAATTTAATTAATGATAAGGGAGTATCTGAATTAGGTTTTTATTTAGCAAAATGTGCTAAACTCTCAGCTTTGACATTATACCTTGAGTAAAAATAGTTTATTTAATATTTTTTTACATTAAATAAAGAAATAAAAAAGAAAAATTATTAACTTCATTTGTTAGTTTGATTAACTGATTAATTAATATTAGGTAAAATAAAATCGGTGATAAAGGTTCATAAAATTTAGGTTCTGCTTTCGAAAAGTTTACTAATCTCTCAACTTTAAATTTTTATATAAGGTAAAATAATTAATTTGTTTGTATGTTTTGTCATACAAAAAATATAAAAAAAACATATTTATTTTTATTTGATTTCTTTTTTTTTGAATAAGATCTTAATTTTTTTAAAACATTTTTATTTATTTATTTTTTAAATTCATTCAATCAAAACTCAATTTACATTTTACTAATCTCTCAACTTTAAATTTTTATATAATGTAAATAAATAATTAATTTGTTTGTTTTGCAATACAAAAAATATAAAAAAAAGAAACAATATTTATTTTTATTTGATTTCTTTTTTTTTTCAATAAGATCTTAATTTTTTTAAAACATTTTAATTTATTTATTTTTTAAATCCATTCAATCAATACTCAATTTACATTTTTATTTTTCTTCTTTATTAAAATAAATAATCAATATTATTTTTATAAAAAATATCAAGTGATAATATAATTAGTCCATTGGGTGCATCAGCTTTATTTTTTGGATTGGGGAAATGTTCAAGTCTCTAGATATTGATATTAGATCTTGGGTAAAAATAAATAAATAAATGGCTAGCTTTTTTATTAGCTTTTATTAATAATTTGAGCTATTTATTTTTTTTTATTTAATTTACAAAATTAATTTAAAAAAATAAAAATGATTTTTATTTAATAGCTTGCTTTTTTATTGTCAATAAATAATTAATTAATTAAATTTTTATTTTAAACGATCAAATTAACAACTTAATTTAAATTTTATACTACTTCTTTTATTAATTTATTTCTACCTAAATATAAAAGAAATTAGACTGGTGCAGTTGGTGCATCAAATTTAGGCTTTTCTTTCACAAACCATGCTAATCTATCAAATTTAATAATATACCTCAGGTAAAATTTTTTTTTTTTTTTATTAGAATTATAATTAACCTTGTTTAACTCAAGATAGAAGAAAAAAACTTACTTTTTTAATTTTTATATATCAACTAACAATATAAAAGTAAAAATAAAATTGATGACAAGAGTGCATTAGACTTATGCTCTGGTTTATCCAGCTGTGTTAATCTTTCGAAATTAACTCTATATCTTAAGTAAGAATGATATTAATTAGTTTTTTTGAAAAATAAATTGTAAAAATAAGAATATATAAATAAATAATAAACTTATTTATTTTATTAAGTTATTTATAATATTAAAATGGAATGACTGACTGACTAATAACTAATTAAATTATATTACTTATTAATTTATTATTAAATTGAAAAGATAGATATTCTTTTTCAATAAAGTAACAAATTTTCATTTTAAATTTTAAAAGCGATAATTTAATCAATATTCAAGGAGCATCAGACATAGGATTTAATTTAGCAAAGTGTTTGCGTCTAAAAAATTTAACACTTAATCTAAAGTAAAAATAGTTTATTTATTTTCTTTAATTGATATGATATATTATTTATTTAAATAATGACAAAAATATTAATTAAATATTCAATAAATTAAATTTCATTTCTCTCTCTTATTTTTATTTTAAGCAAATTTGATTAATTGATTCATTTATTATTTTATTTCTAATTTTTAGAATTTAAATTAATATTTTTCAATATTAAAATTTTAAATTAAATTTTTCATGTTAAATAATTAATACATTTTCTTTAAAAACCCAAAAGTAATAATTGCATTAGTAATAAGGGAGCATTATGTTTAGGTTCAGAGTTATTTAAGAGCTCTAGACTATCTATTTTGAATGTTGACCTTTAGTAAAAATTATTAATTTACTCTGGTTAAAATATTGTGTTTTTGTACAGATTATTGTTTGTTTGTTTATCTTAACTATTTTAAATAAAACAAATTAATAAATAAATATTTACATATATGTAAATAGATTTAATGGAGTTAATGAAAATGGCTTTTAAGATTTTTGTAATGCTTTAATAAAGTGCAATTATCTCTCAGTTTTGAAAATGTAAAAATAGTTTATTGAGATTTAACCAACATATTCATTTATTTTTGTATAACAAATATTAACAAAATGACCATGATTATTTAATTAATTTTTTTGTTTTTATAATAGAATATGGTTTCTAGATTGATTCTTTCATTTATATATTTATTTACTTAATTACTTGATGATATGCTTATTTATAAAAATAATAAACTAATTATTTAATATATTTATTTAAAAGGTATGAAGATACTTTTTTTGGATTTAGGCTTAATTCTAGAGTTAAAAAAATGAAGAGATTAGTAGAAATCATAATTGTTAGAAGATATTGATTGAATAATAAATAAAATTATTTAAATTTTAGAATTTAGAATTTTAGATTTCGTTGTAAAATTAAAGAAATATTTATGTTTTTAAGCACTTAAACATATTAAAAAAAAAGTTAATATCATTTTTCAATTAGTACTTTTAAATTTTATCTTTACTCTCAAAGCTTTTGTAAAATAAATTTATTTTTGCAAAAACTTCTTTGTTAAAAATTGAATAACAAAATAAGCCAAAGTTTTTTTTAGCAATTTAGCGAAGTAGCATCATTATTTTTATCAGGTTTTGTTTTTATATATTTAACTGCTATAAGAAAATGCTTTAATATTTTGTTTAAATTTTTTCTGATTTATTTTGATATTTAAATTAGAGAAAAATAACAAAATTATTTTAAATATTAAATTAGTAAATTAAAAATTAAAAAATTTCAATAAATATTTCAAAGACTAGGTTTAACAAAATAAATTTAAAATAAGTTTGAAAATTTAATTTAAAGATTAGAAAGTGTTCTTTTTTTAGTAGATACAATAAATTTATATAAATGCATTTATAAATTAATATAAATAATTTCTTTTTTTTTGAGTTTTGTTAGAAATATTTATCAATATTTTCAAATATTTATTCTCAAATCCCAAAATATTTAGATTGGGCAGAATGTCATGATAGGAGATATAAGCTTTTAGTATACAATAATTTGCTTAATATCCTGAAACATTATGTTTAGAAGCTATATTTATTCTTAAGTTTGTTAATATATCAAAGAGCACTCAACACACTCATGAAAAAATCTACCCTCTTCAATTTACTTGTCTTTATGGATTTTTTCGCTATTATTTGTTTATATTGAGTTTTTTCTACTTGTTTAGTTTGAGCTATTTGAGAATTTATTTTCAGTTACAGGAGATTTTAAACTAGGTGATGTTAATAAACTATTTGATTGTATGGATTATAATTAATCAGCTCTGATTGGTTAATATTTTTATTCGTATTCTTAAATAATATTTTATTTGTCGTTTTCAAAATCATTATCGTTTTCACAATAAATATGGTAATAATAGTTGTATTCTAGATTTACATAATATTGAGAGTGTGACTGAAATTATTTCCAATTCATTGATGGCAGATAGTTGTGGCTTTTAATATCTTAGCATCTATCTAAAGCAGATGCAAGAGCTTGACCTTTGAGCTTTTTTACGCTTTAATAAAGAGAAAATTCTATAAAATTTCTATGAGGATGCACCATTTCGCTTTCTGACTACTCTGTTTCATATTCAAAATCTATTAATTAAAACAGTGAACATATTTAATATTAACCTTACTAATTAAAACATATAGCAAATTAGTGTTTATAAAATAGATGGATGCTCTAAATTTGTAAAGATTTTTAATATTTAACTTAATTTAATCATTAAAATAATTGTTATAAATATAATAAGTTATTTATTTATTCAGTCAATTACCTTTTTTGCCTGATTGTATGCTCATTTAAAATGAGTCTTCATAGTCAGATTGGTCTGACGAAAATTACTAAGATTCATTCGAATACTTCTCAATATTGTTTGTCTGAGTGAATTAAAGTTTGTAATTCTCCTCGTTTATCTCAAAAAATTATATGATTTGCTATAATATCCCATACTAGCTATTAGCTTTTTACTAATCCTTCAAATCATTCAATAGTTATGTTACTTCATAGTAAACATGATTTCCTTTTTTAAACATTCCTAGCCTCTCATTTACAATTTCCTCTGCTTGATGTATAAAATGCTTCAAATTGTAAAAAAATGTTCCTTTTTCTTAAGTTGCACAACTAAAGCATCCCAGTTTAAGTTAATCCATTTCTTATTGATAAACATAATTGACAGTTAAATTCGGATGTTCGTCGCATATTTGACTAAACTGACACTCCATTAAACAAATAGATAAATAAACAAACTTACTTAACTTTTGTTGAATCAAAAAATTTTAAATTACTATTTTTAAAAAATATATCAGAAAAGAATCAATTTACAAAATATTAACTTTAATAACTAATTTATCAATTAGTTTTTGATCAAAAATTCTTATTTTATATATAGCTAGATTGATAAATCAATCAATATTAAATACATACTAGACAATTAAAATCAATTAAATATTTTCGTTTATTAATAGATGTAATTTTTGTAATGCAAATAAATAAATAATTTTAAGAACCTAAGAAAATTTTTGTATTAATAATACCTTTTTCATATAAATTTATTACCATAATTTGTGAAAAGTTTTAAATATTTTCAAATTTTTATTTCTATCTATTTTTGAAAATTTAGTTAAAAATAAGTAAAGATTTAAATAACAATTTCATTTTCAATAATAAAATTTAAAATTAGTTTAATTTAAAAAGGTACAAACAAAAGGAACTCTTGAAGTGCTATTCACCTCATATCACACCAAAACGAGAAAATTAAACATATTGCAATTAATTAAGATAAAATTAGCAGAAAATAACTATTAATTTAACATCTTTTAAGAGACCATTATGATTTATATAATCATTGATTAAGACCAATAAAACATTTTTATTATTTAAATACAACTAATCAATCATTTATTTTGCTCTATAATAGTTTTTATACCAAATTTAATGTTTAATCATTTTAATTAAATATTTAATCACAAATATTATAGTTTAATTAAAATTAATTAGAGATCGATACAAAAAATAATTTAGAACTGAAAATTATTCAAAAATAAAATTAAAGAAATTTAAATATAATGATATGGATAGATATTTTTAATACTTAGATTAGCTTTATTTCAAAATACCATAGATTCCCTTATTTAGTAATATCAAAAATAATTTTTTGAAATATAGAAACTAAATTGAGTCGCTTTTTGACTCGATTTTCAAAATTTTAATAATAACAAAAAATGAGAAGAATTTATAGTTTATATTTATTAATAATTCTTTATTTTTTTACTTTTTTAATAAACTAATTGAATATGTTTTAATAATTTTATGTATAATTTAAAGCTAAATAACATTTTTATCAAAATTAAATATTTCAATCAGCCTTCTATTCTGAAATTTTCATCCTAATTTCTAATTTTGAACATAATGAAATATCTTAATTCTAATTTATATCTCAATTTTTTTCAATAATATCACTCATTTAGCACTGTTACTAAAATTCTATTTGACTTTAAAGGTATGAGGATTTTTATTGAAATTAGTTAGACTCTTATTCTTCATTATCATCATCATATTATTAATAATTATTAAGTTTTTTTTTATAATGTTTTTTGATATATTAAAGCACAACCAAAATTATAATTATTATGCAAATAACCAAATTAAAAATAAATAAATATAGGTATAAGGTCTATTTCTAATGATCTATTTCATTTTGATCATTATTTTTATTTTACTATTAATATTCTTATTTTAGTGTATTTATTGCAATACTTTTTTATATAAAATATTACTTTTAGTTTTTATCAGCAAAATACTCATAACCTAAATAATTATTCTTCCAATTAATTGCTCTCAGCTCTATAACTAGTTTTCCATTAATCTCTTAATCAAAATTTATTTCCATTTCTATTTACGAAGGATAAAAATTATTATAATAGAAATCTTCAATTTTTAACAAACTATTGTTCTCCTAAATAATATAAACTTAAATTGGAATCAATAATAAATTTTTATTATTAATTTAAGAGCTATCATCAAACAAAACCTAAATATTTAGTATCAAAGATTAAGAATGATATAAAGTAACAGACTAATTGTTGCAAATATTAAAATTTTTACAACTTACAGACACTAGAGAATCTAAAAAAGAAATATCTTTTTGTAATTAACCTTGCTTAATTTCATATTATTAAATTTATTTTGAGTTAGAATATTTTATAGATTAAACATTAATTATTTATGACTATAAATCAATCTTGAATTTGATCGTTTTTTTCAACAAACTATTATGGTAAATTTGTAAATAAAAAATGCAAATATTTAATAGGCATTTTTTCGAAAGCTAGTTTATTTAAATTTAACTTTGCATCCTGAATTAAAAGCTGAAGTAACTATCAATTTTAAAGTCTTTGAATTCAAGGTTAAATATATCATCTGAAGGGTCAACTTTCAACTAAAAATCATAACACTCTCTTGGCGTTTATGCTATTGTTATAATAAGTTAAATATTTTGACTTTAGCTAGATAAAATACTACTTTTAATATGAAATGTTATATATTTCTCTAAATTTATCAAATTTTATTCACAAAATTTAGATTCCAGCTGGTTGAAATTATTTTCACATCTCTCGAAGATTCCATCATCATCAAAAACAGGGTACGAACTGCGATCAAGACAATATTCTTAGCAAATTCTATCATTATTATCAAGCAATTTTGTGAGTCTTGGACAATCAGCATAGCACATATTTTAGAAGAACGCTTTTTGATTTGCACATCTGCATGTACCATCCTATTCTACCATAAGATTTGATAAATTACAACTCAAACAACTCTTTGATGATTTACTTGAGCAACTTTTACATAAAGGATGACATTACTAGCACTTATTATTTTCATCTGAAAAAGTTCCATCTGGACAAATTTATAAGCAAGAGTTTAAGTAAAGATAAGGATATTCTTTATTGCATTCTTCACAAATACTGACATGCTACTAACATTTAGAACAATTGCTTACCAAACAGCACTAATTTTTGGGCAAATTTAATGAATTTCCTTAACATTTTAGACTATCACAAATGCATAATAAAATACCATTACAAAAATATTCTTTATAAAATTAATTACATTCAGTGCAACTAAATGAATTTTCACAAGAAAAGCAGTTACCAGGACATTTTTTGCACTATTTAAAATTAGCATCGCCTCCTTTTATTTATGGATAATAGCCTATAGGACACTTATCAAAACACTAGTTACTTCCATAATATTAATCAGTTAATAAATATTTGTCTGGTTTACATTTCAAACATATTCCATCAATTTTAGAACAAATTTAACAATTTTCATCACAATTTTTTTTACACATATTTAAAGAAGGTATAAACTAGTAGAATAATATGCACTCACATGCTAATAAAGCTTATTCAAATATTGAATTAGAAATACATTTTATACATTGATTTTAATTTTATTAAACACATTTTTGAATTGTTAAATTTTAATCACAATCATTTTGATTATAAACAATAGCCCAATTTTAACATTAATGAATACATCTTCCATCTTAAGAAGTATAACTAATAGAGCATTTTATACAAACATTTTTTTAATACTTACTACAGATTTCGCAATTATCAACTTTGCACATTTTGCATAATAAGTTTTCCTCATCTACCAAATAATTAAATTCGCATTTAGTTGCACACAGAAAAGCGTTATCTTCATACCTATATAATCCATCACATGACTCAATACATATTCTCATTCCATTTTCAATTTTATAAAATTTAGGGCATATTTTTACACATTTATTCCCTAAATAATAATCATATACTGAGTGGCATGAACTTCCACACATTCCTCCATCCTGTAAATAAAATACACATACTTTTTTACACTAATTAGTTTCATAGTAATAAAAATAATTTTTCAAGCAAGAATTACATTCAAACTATTTTTGTTCAATAAAATAGTCATAATTAAAAATGCATTATTTGCACCCATCAGGACATACAAAACAAAAGTTTCCAATTTTAGAATCCATAAATTTTTATTAGTTATAATAACAGTTTTAATAGCATTTAAAATCTTACATTAAAAAATAATTTGGTAAACACTATAAGCATTTTTTTTCATCTTTTGATAAATTAAGACAATTTTAAATCTTCTCATTCATTTCTATTTTATCTATTGAAGATTCTTTTTTACCAGCTTAGCAAATTTATTAATCCTAAATATGATAAAAACCATACTTACATTTTAAGCAAATATTCCCTTCATGACATACTAAGCAGTTTTCAATTAAGCAATCTAACACTTTATAACTTTAACCATATTTTTCTAAATACTAATTATAGCCTAAATTCAATTGCCCTATAAATTAACTCCTATATTTTTTCAAACACTTTTATGTGTCACAATAAATGTAAATTTTGCATTTCTAAGTTTGGCAAAAGCATAAACCTTAAAATAGGACATATCCTTCCTGGCATAAGATGCACTATTTACCTTAATGAATGTAACTTTGTTCTATATGAATATTGTTTTATTTAATTTTATCTACAATTTTACAGTCAGGAAATTTGGAATCAATAAAACAAGTATTATCTTAAGAATAATCAAGATAATATCCTTCAAAACATTCAACACATTTATCATTTACAAACTACTTACAAGGTATTTAAGTTTATTTGCAAATTGTATAATTAGAATCAGAGTTTTAATAAATATAAAAATTTTGAAAATTATTAATGCTCCCAGGTACACTAATTCCACAAATAGCTTCACAATTAGTCCCGTTTATTAATTTATATCCACTTTGACATAATATGCAAGTACTTTATAAACTGTGTATAATACAATTTTAAATATTTTATTCGCATTTCAAAGTTTTAGAGTTAAAATAAAATCCATTTTCACATTCTAAGCAAAAAGAGTGCTCCTTGTTGTATTTAGAACATTTTTCAAAATACAAATCCTTAATTTCCACTTAAGAAAGGCATTCAAAAACTAAGTAAGGGAATTCGGGTATATTAAAAATATGTAAGATCTTTCCTTTGCATCTTTAAAATAAATACTTATGATAGTAATAAATACTTACTCCTTTTTACAACTAATCTGTATAGTTAACACATATCTAGTCTTTCCTGTCAAAATTAATCCCATAAAATTTATACTTCTTGTTCAGTTATATAATTTCTGAATCAGTACTAAAATAATCTGAACCTAAAATTGTTTCTTATAAATATTTTAAATAATTAATAACCTTTAAATTTTTTAAATCAAAGTTTTCCATCAAATTTGGATTTATAACAGTATCCATCGAGCATTATAAGCTGAAACAATCATCACTATTTTAAATTTAATGCATACAAAAATATGATCGAATCCTTTAGATGCATCTATTTTTATACTCATCAATATAGTATTATTTATTTTCTCTACAATAAACACATTTCATTTCACTATCAAACACACATTAATCATCTTCAATATGGTTACCATCAAATTAGTCTGAAGATTGTTTTAAAGATAGATTTTTTTTTTAATTATCTTGAACCTTTAAGCTTTTATTTTTGAATTCTTACAATCTATTAAAAGAATAATATTCTTTTATTATGTTTTTTTCTGTATAATTTTAATTTAATCTTGCTCCAACAAGAGGATCGTTTAATAAAAAAATTTAATCATTGTAATGATTTTCTTTATAATTTAAATTTATTTTATTTTCAAAATTTTATTAGTTAAAGCGATTTTTATCATTTTTAAAGATACATTAGCCATTAAGAAGTATCATTTCTATGCTACACTTTAAGCATTTATTAGGATCTTTTTTATTTAGAATAATACAACCTGACATTTTTATGCAATTTTAAAGATGAAGCTTATAAAAAGGAATACACTTTGTACATAGTTCTTTTCCTTGTATTTCAATATACTCTTGACAAAAGGGTATAACAATTTAACACATTGATTTATCATCTTTTAATGCATAATCTTTTTAGCACTTTTAATAGCCATTCAAACTATATTATGAAAATAAAAAGCATCCTTCTGATTGGTCACCATATTTCTCTTGATAAAAATAGTTAACTTAGCATATTTTTTAATCAGAATAGTCAATAACTTTGTCTGTATTGATAAAGTTTTCTCCTAAATAAACTCCTTGTTAGGTCAAAAAGTAAGAACTAAACCTCTACTAAAACTGCTAACATTTATTTAACTTTGAATTGAATAAAGCACAAAATGTATAGAGTGTATCTTTATATATATTTTTTGTATTAATATCTAAGATAAACCCAAATCTTGGAAATAAACACTCTGTTTCACTTTCATTTACTATTGCACATCTTTCAAAAAATTTTTAATCTTTAACGATAATATATTAGTTATTTGGTAGTAATTGAATACCATCTAATGCCTCTGCGCATTATCCATCCTAAGATAGTCTTTTACAGTTAGCATATTAGAGATGAGACAACTAAAATCTGAATTCAATACATGATTTCATATTTTTAGAAACAACATAATCTACTTCACATTCAATACAGAGAAGTTAATCATACAAATAGGGATGGAAAGTATTAGGAGCATATATATGCTCAACGCACTAATCTATTTAATCTATTTTTTCACAATTAAATGATGAAAAGATTTTAAAAATAAGAAATATTTAAAATAAATAAATAATTCTATCTTTTTTCATTACTTTATGGCTGAATTAATATTTAATTAAATTTATCTTATTTTTATAATAAATTAAATCAATTTCTTAAGTGGTTTAAGACTAAATAAATTGCAAATAAACCTAATTTCAAAAAGGAAGATTGTATACAACTTTCTAAGTACATAGAGATTTTATTTTTTGTTAATAATTTATTTTTAATATATATCAAAATATTAAATCTAAAATGTAATAATTTGATTGTAATTTAAAAAAACACATTAAAATCTTATCATGAGGTAGAAATTTCTAAATCCCTATTTTAAAAAAATTTTCAATCTAATAGAAAAATTTTGGTAAAGATATACCTATTTAAGAATTTAAGAAAGATTGGCTTTTAAGGTATATTTGATCAAATATTTCTAACACTTCAGTGAAATTTTCTTAGAATTATCTATGTAACCAAAAATGACTTATTTAGTAAGGTAATTATAGTATGTTTTTCATTAAGACACAAAAAAAACCATTAAATTCTATTCTCCTAATTTCTAAATTTTATATGAATTTTTAAAAATAATTTTTAGAATTCTTCTTTTTATTTTAAAAAACTTTAAAATCGTTAACCAAGCAAGGTATTTAAGATTCTTATTTTTATTTTTTACTTATCTATTATATTTATTTTCTAAAATCTAATGAGAATGGCTTAATTTTGAATATAAAATAAATGATTTTCAATAATAGTAAAAATCATTCCTTATTGATAAGTGAAATAAGTAAGACCACTAAATTAAAAATAGCGGTAATTTAAATTTCAAAAGTAGTCAAAAGACTTAACTATTTTTTTTGAGAACAATAATAAAATTTTTACTTTTAACATTAGATTTTCTTGAATTTAATTAATTAATGAGTGAATAATAATAAATAATCTAATAACATTTTCAATGAAGTAAATTTAAAAAAAAGAATCTAGTGAATATTTAAAATTCAGTTAAAGCAAAGGTAAATATACCTTACAAGAGGTAAATATCGATAAAGATATTGATTTTTATTCCATAGCTAATACCTAGCTTTTATAAGACTTAAATAATAATAAAATAGATATCACATAAAAAGATATTTTTGAGTTAGATTAAAAGGATGGTATAAAAAGTTTTATAAAGCTTATAAATTAGGTGTTATTTGCCTTAAATTCGATATTACAGGAAAAAGCTAATATACTTCAATGTCTTAAGGAAGAATATTATGACTATTTAGTCGTAGATTACCTCGATTAACTATCTTTGTCAAGTAATCTTCTAGGAAATTTAAAAAATTACCCTTAATAAACACACTAAGCAAGTATTCAAAATAGTATTTGCAATAGTTATTTAGATGAAGAGATAAAAAAAGAAATATCATTTTAAGAAGAATTAAATAAATATATTTTCATTGGAGAGTTGAGTAATTAAAAAAACAAAAATTTAGAGCTTTTAATAATACTAAAAGAGTATTATAAAGATTTAATTTTAAAAAAATTTTAAGAAGAGGATTATTAAGTAATAATTAAAAATCCATTTAAAATAAAACTCAATTAACTTAAAAATATTTACTTGGATACCCTGACAGCTAATTTTTAAATAGTACAATGGTGTGACCTTAATTATACAGTTAGTTCAGATATAGAAAGCTTGCAAAAATTAATAGATTAGCAAGCAACAATTTAAATTTTTAAGCTTTTTGTTAATTTAAAATAAATATTAATTGAACATCATAATGATTGTGATTGTTATAAGCCAGATTTTTAAATTTAAGATTATATTTATCATTCTTATGAAATAAATTTGAATCTATTTATAAAAAATATTGAAATAGAAATTGAAGATTGTTTATATTCAAATATAATATTGAGTCTAGACTATGAAAAATATGATTTTAAGATATATAAAGGAAGTGGAAGAAATAAAGATATAAAAAAATTAATTCTAAGAAATAAGGATATGGATGAAATTGATTTAGCAGCTAATGGAATATAAATACCTAATATTTTAAATAAAAAAAAACTATTTGCCAATAAATAATATTAAATTATAATAGAAGAGCAAGATTAATGCTTATTAAGGATAGCCTTATTCTATAAATTTTAAATTTAAGATTTGTTAAGTCTAAATTTACAAAAATTTATTGTAGATTTATTTTATGATTGAATTATTAACTTAAAATTAAATTTAAATTAATTATTAGTTAAATAATAAAAATTTTTAAAAACACAAATGCTTTTTTTAAGCTATTTAAATATATATTTTTTTATTGTCAATTTTTGAATTAATTTTTGTAAATTTCATTAATTAAAAAAAATATTTTTTATGAAATAAATTTTCAAAAATTTACATGTATTTTTATCAAAACAAAGATGAATGAAATAATTAGAGTTTATTTATTATAAGAATTAATCCCTCATAATTGAATCATTATCTTATGATAATTCTTTATTTTTTTTACTTTTTTGAATAAACTAATTGAAAATGCTTTAATACATTTATGTATAAATTAAAGCTAAATAACATTTTTATTCTAAACTAAAAATTTCAATCATTCTTGTATTCCGAAATTTTCATCCGAATTTCTAATAATTTTGAACTAAAATAAATATTTTAATTCTTATTTTTATCTCAATTTTTTTCAATAATGTCACTCCTTTAGCTCTGTTACTAAATTTCTATTTGACTTTAAAGGTATGAGGGTTTTTCTTGAAATTAGTTAGACTCTTATTCTTCATTATTATCATATTATTAATAATTATTAATTTTTTTTTTATGTTTTTTGATATATTAAAGCACTACCAAAATTATAATTATTATGCAAATAACCAAATTAAAAATAAATAAACATAAATATAAGGTCTATTCCTATAGGTCTATTTCGCTTTGACCATTTTTTTTATTTTACTATTAATCTTCTTATTTTAATATATTTATTTCAATACTTTTTTATATAAAATATTACTTTTAGTTTTTATCAGTAAAATACTCATAACCTAAATAAGTATTCTTCCAATTAATTGCTCTCAGCTCTATAACTAGTTTTCCATTAATATCTTAATCAAAATTTATTTCCATTTCTATTTACGAAGGATAAAAATTATTGTAATAGAAATCTTCAATTTTTAACAAACTATTGTTCTCCTAAATAATATAAACTTAAATTGGAATCAATAATAAATTTTTATTATTGATTTAAGAGCTATCATCAAACAAAATCTAAATATTTAGTATCAAAGATTAAGAATAATATAAAGTAACATGCTAATTGTTGCAAATATTAATATTTTTACAACTTATTGATATTAGAGAATCTAAAAAAGTAAAAAATTTTTATAATTAACCTTTACCTTTCTTAATATCATATAATTAAATATATTTTGAATTATAATATTTTATAGATTAAATATCGATTACTTATGACTGCAAATTAAACTTGAATTTGATCGTTTTTTTCAACAAGCTATTATGGTAAATTAATAAATGAAAAATGCAAATATTTTATTAGCATTTATTTGAAAGCTAGTCTATTTGAATTTAACTTTGAATCCTTAATTAAAAGCTAAAATAGCTATCAATTTTAAAGTCTTTAAATTCAAGGTGAAAAACATCATCTGAATATTTAGGGTCAACTCTCAACTAAAAATCATAACACTCTCTTGGCGTTTATGCTATTGTTACAATAAGTTAAATATTTTGACTTTAACCTTTTAATATACTACTTTTAATATGAAAAGTAATGTATTTCTCTAAGTTTATCAAATTTTATTCACATAATTTGGAATCCAGCTGGTTGAAATTATTTTCACATCTCTCGAAGATTCCATCATCATCAAAAACAGGGTAAGAACTGCGATCAAGACAATATTCTTAGCAAATTCTATCATTATTATCAAGCAATTTTGTGAATCTTGGACAATCAGCGTAGCACATATTTTAGAAGAACGCTTTTTGATTTGCACATCTGCATGTACCATCTAATTCAACCATAAGATTTGATAAATTACAACTCAAACAACTCTTTGATGATTTACTTGAGCAACTTTTACATAAAGGATGACATTATTAGCACTTATTATTTTCATCTGAAAAAGTTCCATCTGGACAAATTTATAAGCAAGTGTTTAAGTAAAGATAAGGATATTCTTTATTGCATTCTTCACAAATACTGACATGCTACTAACATTTAGAGCAATTTTTTATCTAACAGCACTAATTTTAGGGTAATTATAATGAATTTTATGGATTTTTGCCACAATTTAGATCATCACAAAGGCATAATAAAATACCATTGCAAAAATATTCTTTATATAATAAATTACATTCAGTGCAACTAAATGAATTTTCGCAAGAAAAGCAGTTACTAGGACATACTTCACAGTATTTAAATTTTGCATCGCCTCCTTTTATTTATGGATAATATCCTATAGGGCACTTATCAAAACACTAGTTACTTCCATAATATTAATAAGTTAATAAATATTTGTCGGGTTTACATTTCAAACATATTGCATTAATTTTAGAACAAATTTAACAATTGTCATCACAATTTTTTTTACACATATTTAAAGAAGGTATAAACTAGTAGAAATCTATGCAAAGGCATTCTTTAAGTTCTTAATAAAATATTGAATTAGAAACACATTTTATACATTGCTCTTAATTTTATTAAATACATCTTCCAATAGTTAAATTTTAATCACAATCATTTTCATTATTAACAATAGCCTAGTTTTAACATTTATAGACACATCTTCCTTCTAAAGAATGATAACTATCAGAGCATTTTATACAAACATTTTTTTAATACTTACTACAGATTTCGCAATTATCAACTTTGCACTTTTTACATAATAATTTTTCCTCATCTACCAAATAATTAAATTCGCATTTAGTTGCACACAGAAAAGCATTATCTTCATACCTATATAATCCATCACATGACTCAATACATATTCTCATTCCATTTTCAATTTTATAAAATTTAGGACATTTAAATACACATTTATTCCCTAAATAATAATAAAATACTGAGTTGCATGAACTTCCACATATTTCTCCATCATGTAAATAAAATACACATACTTTTTTACACTAATTAGTTTCAAAGTAATAAAAATAATTTTTCAAGCAAGAATTACATTCAAACTATTTTTGTTCAATAAAATAGTCATAATTAAAAATGCATTATCTGCACCCAGCAGGACATACAAAACAAAAGTTTCCAATTTTAGAATCCATAAATATTTATTGGTAATAATAACAGTTTTAATAGCATTTAAAATCTTACATTAAAAAATAATTTGGTTAACACTATAAGCAATTTTTTTCATCTTTTGATAAAGTAAGACAATTTTAAATCTTCTCATTCATTTCTATTTTATCTATTGAAGATTCTTTTTTACCAGATTAGCAAATTTATTGATTCTAAATTTGATAAAAACCATGCTTACATTTTAAGCAAATATTCCCTTCATGACATAATAAGCAGTTTTCAATTAAGCAATCTAACACTTTATAACTTTAACCATATTTTTCTAAATACTAATTATTACCTAAATTCAATTACCCTATAAACTAACTCCTATATTTTTTCAAGCACTTTTATGTGTCACAATAAATGTAAATCTTACATTTCTAAGTTTGGCAAAAGCATAAACCTTAAAATAGAACATATCCTTCCTGGCATAAGATGCACTATTTACCTTAATGAATGTAACTTTGTTCTATATGAATATTGTTTTATTTAATTTTATCTACAATTTTACAGTCAGGAAATTTGGAATCAATAAAACAAGTATTATCTTAAGAATAATCAAGATAATATCCTTCAAAGCATTCAACACATTTATCATTTACAAACTACTTACAAGGTATTTAAGTTTATTTGCAAATTGTATAATTAAAATCAGAGTTCTAATAAATATAAAAATTATGAAAATTATTAATGCTCCCAGGTACACTAATTCCACAAATGGTTTCACAATGAGTCGCGTTTACTAATTTATATCCACTTTGACATAATATGCAAGTACTTTATAAACCGTGTATAATACAATTTTAAATATTTTATTCGCATTTCAAAGTTTTAGAGTTAAAATAAAATCCATTTTCGCATTCTAAGCAAAAAGAATGATCCTCGTTGTACAAAGTACATTTTTCAAAATACAAATCCTTAATTTCCACTTAAGAAAGGCATTCAAAAACTAAGTAAGGGAATTCGGGTATATTAAAAATATTAAAAATATTTCCTTTGCATCTTTAAAATAAATTCTTATGATTGTAATAAATACTTACTCCTTTTTATAACTAATCTGTATAGTTAACACATATCTAATCTTTCCTGTCAAAATTAATTCCATAAAATTTATACTTCTTGTTCAGTTATATAATTTCTGAATCAGTACTAAAAAAATCCTAACCTTAAATTGTTTCTTATAAATATTTTAAATAATTAATAACCTTTAAATTTTTTAAATCAAAGTTTTCGATCAAATTTGGATTTATAACAGTATCCATCGAGCATTCTAAGCTAAAACAATCATCACTATTTTAAATTTAATGCATACAAAATTATGATCGAACCCTTTAGATGCATCTATTTTTATACTCATCAATATAGTATTATTTATTTTCTCTACAGTAAACGCATTTCATTTCACTATCAAACTCACATTAATCATCTTCAATATCATTCTCATCAAATTAGTCTGAAGATTGTTTTAAAGATAGATTTTTTTTTTAATTATCTTGAACCTTTAAGCTTTTATTTTTGAATTCTTACAATCTATTAAAAGAAAAATACTTTTTTACTATGTTTTTTTCTGAATAATTTTAATTTAATTTTGTTCCAACAAGAGGATCGTTTAATAAAAAAATTTAATCATTGTAATGATTTTCTTTATAATTTAAATTTATTTTATTTTCAAAATTTTATTTGTTAAAGCGATTTTTATCATTTTTAAGGATACATTAACCATTAAGAAGTATCATTTCTATGCTACACTTTAAGCACTTATTAGGATCTTTTTTATTTAGAATAATACAACCTGACATTTTTATGCAATTTTAAAGATGAAGCTTATAAAAAGGAATACACTTTGTACATAGTTCTTTTCCTTGTATTTCAATATACTCTTGACAAAAGGGTATAACAATTTAACATATTGATTTATCTTCTTTTAATGCATAATCCTTTTAGCACTTTGAATAGCTATTCTAACTAAAATACTAAAGTAAAAAGCATCCTTCTGATTGGTCACCATATTTCTCTTGATAAAAATAGTTAACTTAGCATATTTTTTAATCAGAAGAGGCAATAACTTTGTCTGTATTGATAAAGTTTTCTCCTAAATAAACTCCTTGTTAGGTCAAAAAGTAAGAACTAAACCTCTACTAAAACTGCTAACATTTATTTAAATTCGAATCGAATAAAGCACAAAATGTTTTGAGTGTATCTTTATATATATTTTTTGTATTAATATCTAAGATAAACCCAAATCTTGGAAATAAACACTCTGTTTCACTTTCATTTACTATTGCACATCTTTCAAAAAATTTTTAATCTTTAACGATAATATATTAGTTATTTGGTAGTAATTGAATACCATCTAATGCCTCTGCGCACTATCCATCCTAAGATAGTCTTTTACAGTTAGCATATTAGAGATGAGACAACTAAAATCTGAATTCAATACATGATTTCATATTTTTAGAAACAACATAATCTACTTCACATTCAATACAGAGAAGTTAATCATACAAATAGGGATGGAAAGTACTTGGAGCCTATAAATGCTCAACGCAATAATCTATTTAATCTATTTTTACACAATTAAATGATGAAAAGATTTAAAAAATTAGAAATATTTAAAATAAATAAATAATTCTATCTTATATCATTACTTTATGGCTGAATTAATATTTAATTAAATTTATCTTATTTTTATAATAAATTAAATCAATTTCTTAAATGGTTTAAGACAAAATTAAATTGCAAAAAAAAAAGGAAGATTATATATAACTTTATAAGTACATAGAGCTTTTATTTTTTGTTAATATTTGATTTTTTAATCTATATCAAAATATTAAATCTAAAATATTGTAATTTAGCTTTTAAGTAAATTAAATTCATATGATTTATTATCAGATCACTATATTTTTGATAGCATTTAGCTATATTATAGATTTTAAATTCAAAGCTCAAATTTACTTTTATTATTATTATCTAAAATTAAAAACTAAGAAATCTTTTTTTCTAAACAAAAAATCTTTTATTTATTTTTCTATCTAAATTTTATTTTTTTAACCTTTACTTATGCTTAAAGAAATATTAATTTCCTTTATTAATACATATGTTTTTTATCTATAAAATAAAAATTTCATATTTATTTAATCATATATGACAATAGCAATGAATAAAAGTTTTGATCATTTATGTGAAAGCTCAAAGCTGACTTTTGAGGAATTACTTTATTAAAGTAAATTTTGTTTTTAAATTTTTTTTTTATTTATTAAATCAGAAAAATATGAAATTTATAAATATAATAATAAATCTATCTATTTTTTTAGGTTTGTTTATCCGATTATTAAATATTATTAAATAAAACAAATAATTCTTTTTTTTATTTTAAAGAGTTTCAAAATCTTTAACCAACCAAGGTATTTCAGATTCTTATATTTATTTTTTACTTATCTATTTGTTTTCTAAAATCTAATTAGAATTTTTTAATTTGAATTTAAAATAAGTGATTTTGAATAAAAGTAAAAATCATTCCTAATTCATGAGTGAAATAAGACCACTAAATTAAAAATAGCGGTAATTTAAATAGCAACAGAAATCAAAATATTTATTTGTTTCTTTGAGAACAAATAATGAAATTTTTACTTTTAATATTAGATTCTCTTGAATTTAATTAATTAATTAGTAAATAATAATAAATAATCAAATAACATTTTCAATGTAGTAAATTTAAAAAAAAGAATCTAGTGAATATTTAAAATTCAGTTATAGCAAAGGTAAATATACCTTACAAGAGATAATTATTGCTAAAGATATTGATTTTTATTCCATAGCTAATACCTAGCTTTTATAAGACTTAAATAATAATAAAATAGATATCTCATAAAAAGATATTTTTGAGTTAGATTAAAAGGATGGTATTAAAAGTTTTATAAAGCTTACAAATTAGGTGTTATATGCCTTAAATCAGATATTGGCGGAAAAAGAGAATTTACTTCGTAAATAAAAGATAAAAGATAACTATGTAGTTGTAGATTAAAGTCTGAACGACAGCGATTCTGATATTAACATTGATTAACTATCTTCGTCAAGTAATCTTCTTGGAAATTTAAATAATTACCCTGAATAACTAAACTAAACAAGCAATCAAAAAGTTATTTGCAATATTTACCCTAAATAGATTACTTAAAATAATAATTTAAACAGTAACTGTTTACAATTCTTCAAGGAGAGTAATTTAAAAGAACATTTTTAAAGTCCTTCTTAATAGCTTATGTAATTGAATGATTTAAATAAAGAGACTTTTTAGCTCAATTAATCAAGAAATCTAACATTTGATTTAAATAATAGCTCTTAATAGCTAAATTAATCCTATAATTTAGACAATAGTTTTTAATAACTCTCTTAACCATGCAATATTGAATGTGGTTTAAATAATTAAGCTTAATAGATCCCCTAACTAAGTAACCTAAATAATAATTAATGTAATTTCCCTTAATAGACAACTACTTAATATATTGGTTTCGACAATGACTCCTTAAAACCTTCAACACAAATTAATTCACAAAAACATTTTTTAGATCATCCATAATAACTTGTTTAATCAAATAATTTAAATAAAGAATCTTTTTAGCTCAATTAATAAAAGGACTTAACATTTGATTTAAATAATAACTCTTAATAGCTAACTTAAACCAATAATTCCTAGAATAATTTAAAATAACTCCCTTAACCATGTAATATTGAATGTGGTTTAAATAATTAACCTTAATAGCTCCCATAACTAAGTAATCTAAATAATAATTAATGTAATTTGCCTAAATGGGTTACTTGTAAAAGTAGTTTCGACAAAGATTCCTTAAAACCCTCACCACAAATTAACTCACAAAAGCATTTTTAAGATTATCCCTAATAACTTGTTTAATCAAGTAATTTAAATAAAGAATTATTTTAGCTCAACTAATAAAGCAATGTAGCATTTGACTTAAATAATAAATCTCTATTGCTAACCTAATCCAATAATTTCAACAATAGTCTTTTATAATTCACTACCACTAAACCATACAATATTGAAAGCGATATAAAAAGTTAACCTTAATAGCTCCCCGAACTAAGTAATCTAAATAGAACTAACTATTTTTATCCTTAATAGACTACTTAATATAATAATCTCCATGATAACTCCTTAAAGTTATTATAACAAAATAGCTAATAATAGCTTACTTAATCAAATAACTTAAATAAAGAGTCTTTTCAGCCTTACTAATCAACAGATTTAACATTTGATTTTAATAGCAACATTTCATAGTTTCCTTAATCTAATTATTTCAACAATAGCCATTTATAATTATCTTAAACAAGTAACCTTCCAGGTAATTTAAGTAACTAACCTTAATACCTCCCATAACCAATTAATCTAGACAGAAATTAATTTAATTACCTTTAATAGACTACTTAATATAATAATTTCTACAAATAATCCTTAAATCTTTAATAAGAAAGTAATTTAATAAATAATTTTTAAAATGATCCTTAATAATCTTCTTAATTTACCAATTTCAATTGTCACTCTAAATAGCTCTCCTAATAAACCTAATTGAGTAACCTTGAAAATGTTACATAAATTGAAAATTTTTAAAATAAAAATCTATACAAAGATTTTAGTAATGACTCTTAATAGACTAATTAATAAAATATAATCAAAAGCGAGCTTTAGTAACCCACTTAATCTATTAATAAAGAAGTAAAATAAATAAAAGAAGAGAGAAAAAAAGAAATATCATTTTAAGAAGAATTAAATAAATATATTTGCATTGGAGAGATGAGTAATTAAAAAAACAAAAATTTAGAGCTTTTAATAACACTAAAAGAGTCTTATGAAGATTTAATTTTAAAAAATTTTTAAGAAGAGGATTATTAAGTGATAATTAAAAATCCATTTAAAATAAAATTCAATTAACTTAAAAATATTTACTTGGATACCCTAACAGCTGATATTTAAATAGTACAATATTGTAATGATAGTTATAGTGTTGATTATTCAGATATAGAAAGCTTTAAATAATTAATAGATTAGCAAACAACAATTTAAATTTTTGAGCTTTTTATTATTTTAAAATAAATATAATTAGACGATTGTAAATGTGAATGTTTTCATCATCATCTAGACCAATATCGCTTTCCTTCTTTGTATGAAATAAATTTGAATGAATATTTCTCTTCTAAAGTAAAAAATATTGAAGTAGAAATTGAAGATTATTTATATTCAAAAACATCATTGAAACTAGACTATGAAAAATATGATTTTAAGATATATTTAGGAAGTGAAAGTAGTGAAGAAATATAAAAATTAATTCTAATAAATAAGGATATGGATGAAATTGATTTAGAAGTTAATGGAATATAAATACCTAATATTTTAAATAAAAAATAACTATTTGTCAATAAAAAATATTAAATTATAGTAGAATAGCAAGATTAATGCTTATTAAGGATAGCTATATTCTATAAATTTTAAATATAAGATTTGTTAAGTCTAAATTTACAAAAAATTATTGTAGATTTATTTTATGATTGATTGATTTATTAACATAAAAATAAATTGAAATTAATTATTAGTAAAATAATAAAAATTTTTAAATAGCACAAATATTTTTTTAAGTTATCTAAATATATATTTTTTTATTGTCATATATTTTCATTTTTAGAGCTATTATTTAATTTAATACATTTTAAAATATTGGTTTTTAAATTCATGATAAAAGTAGAATATTAATATCAGAACCTTTTAAAATAATTAAAATGTATACATATGTATCTTTTTTAAATAAAATCAAACTTAGCATATTTTTAAATTTATAAAACAATATATTTTATAAAGCTCATATTTTTTAATGCTAAATATTTTTTCCTAATTCGATCATATGTGGTAATATATAATACTATACAATATTTATTTTTATCTCAAAGAATTGATTTAAACCTATTTGTATTTTATTTATTATGTAGTTATTTATTTTAAAATGTAAAATTATTTATAATAATGTTTTAATAATATGAATTATAAAATAATAATAATATGATATTTTGTTTAAAGTATTAATCATAAACAACATCATTGTTATAATTTTGAACATACTGAAAATAAATTACTCTTCGTTTCTTTTCTCATATTAATTTGTTTGAATCTTATTTTTAAATTGTAGCTAGCAAATAATTTTCCATAAACATAAATAATTACAAAATAATAAAAATAAAGATAGCAGTTTATCATTAATTACAAATAATATGGGTTTAAAGTTTAATGATGAATATCAAAAGAATTTATTTATATATTTTTTTTAAGATACTGGAAATAAATTAATGTTATGAAAACTGTAGATGTTTGATTGATTAACTTAATTATATTTCTTATTTTCTTATTTTGTTCACTAAATTAACAGAACTAATAATCTTTTATATTAGAATGTGTAAATTAAAATTATCCCCACTCCTCAAATTAATTATTATTGATTGATTAAAAAGTTAGTGACACGAACATAAATTAAAAATTCCATAGATTGAATTTTAAAAAAATCAAAGGTAATTAATCACAAATTTTTTTTTCTGAATTAATTATTTGAAGAATTAGGATACGAACTTAAGAAAGCTGTTTTTGATTAATTCAATTTACTTGTTTCTTAGATCGATATTTTATTGACTAAATTTGGCAAATAATTAATATTTATTTTTATATAAAAATATATAAATAAAATTTCCCCACTCCTATATCGATACCTAAATTAATAATTATATATAATCATATAGTAATTTATTACAAATTTTATGGGCAAATTAAGAAATAAATTAAAATAAGTTATTTATAAGTATTGCTTTTATTATCCAATATTACATATTTACTATTTTTCCTTCATCTTTAAAAAAACACTAATTAGATATAATAGTAAATTATTATCTATAAATTGCTAATATGTTTAATTTAAATTAATAGAGATGTTAATAAGAATACAATCTTAACCAAGTACCAAAATATTATTTTTAATGATTTTATTAATGTTTAATTTTATATATGATTTTTTAATCTTACTGTTAATAATGTTAAAGATTTAAGGATTCAATCAAATATTATTTATTTGTGATAAACAGTTGCTTCTTTAGTTTTATGATCAAAAATCAAAATCATTAAATTCGAAAATTGATATTATTAATTTACAATAATCTGTAATTTACATGGTTCTTCAGAAAAATTATATTGGTGATAAAGGAATTTAACAATTAATTATCATGCAAATAAGTAATAGGTTTTTTTAATCTTTTTACTAAATATGGAGAACTTAAATCTAATTATTAACCCAAAACAAAAGTATTTTTAAAACTTACTAAATCATATGAATTTTATGAGTGCTAATAGAAATTCCATTACACTAAATAATCTATAATTATTTATTCTGTTTACTAGATTTTACTTAAAAGTAGGCTAGCTGATTTTATTTTGCGATTAAGAATATGGTGTATGAGTTTTAATCTATAATTTATGTTTTAAGGTAAAGTTGACCACTTACATTTTATAATTTTAGGAAGATAAGCAGCTGTTTAAAATCTATTTTAGATAGTTGGTTAAAATAATTTAAAGTTATCATTAGATATTGGACATTTCAAAATTTATTACACATTTCAAAATAGTTAGTTTTAAGATTTTTGCGGCTACAAACGTTTTCAGAGAAGTTTTTTTAAAAATACGAAACTAAGAAAATTACATATTTTTATTTGCTTTTCGTTTGTGTACCTATTAATATCTTGGCTATAAAAATGTGGAATAATCTTTTTTTCTTATTATATTTAATTAACCAAAAAAAAACAAACAATTAAATCTGCAAAAAAAAGTGGGATAACAATGTAATTTGAGAAAATCATAGCATTTCTTTTTGTTACTTTACAAAGTAAAATTTGAATTTAATTAATAAATTATGTAAAGAATTTTTTATTTTTATATTTAAAAAGTCTTTAAATACTCTTATGCTGATGTGGCTATAACTTGTGATCCAGGATAGGTAAATATGGGAGGTTTAAATGCTAGTTGTAAATATATCATTAAATATTTATTTATTTTTTATTGAATATATTTTAATAATGATTAGACAGTTCTTGCGTATTTAATATAAGAAATCCAGTTAAAGATTTTACTTAAGATATGATAAATACCATGACTAAATACTCATAAAACGATTGCTATAATCAAGTTAATTATCCATATGATAAACCAAAGTTATCTGGGGATACTTGCACATCAGACAAAAATATAGTAATACAATATACATCGTAAAAATTAATTATTTTTTTTAAACAAAAATAATTTGATTAATAAATTTAGCATTTTCAATTTAAGATACAATATTTTGAGATAAAATAAAAATTAAAAAGAAGATATACAGATTTTTATTTTTTGATTCTTTTAATCAAACTTCTAAATTAATTAGGGATGTAAAGATATATGCAATATTTTTTCAAATGTACATGAACATTGCCATACCAGGAGATTGGAATTTAAAATTGCAGGTTAATATTAATGGTTTAACTTATGCTAGTAATGTTGGATTCAATCCAGGCTTAGATAATTCTTATTGTTATTTTTACTAGTATGTATAAATGAATCCAAATTAAAATACAATAACAATCAATATTACTCCATACAATAGGGTTATAACTCCAGTAGTTAAAAATTACATTTCATCTATGTATCTGGCTATATAAACGGTAAATTTAATTATAAAATTTATTCATTAAGGAATTTAAGTTATTTATTTACTATAAGAGTAAAAATATTATTAAGTAAAATTAGCCAAAAATACTATTGAATACATACTATTTATTATTTTTAACTTTTCTTTCATTTTTTTAAATTTTAATTCACGCTTTAAATAATATCTTTAACTTTTTATAAAAAGTGTCAATAGCATTGTACTTAATGCGATTTAAATCAAGTATGTTAATAATGTGATCCTGGGTATTATTACAAAGGAGATACAAAAGAATGTAGATAGTGTGAACCAACATGTAAAACTTGTGATGGCCCTAATTCAACTAATTGTTAGTCTTGCTATCCAGGAATTTATTATAATTCAGGTACAAAATAATGTCTTTGCGATCCAACCTGTAAAACTTGTGATGGGCCTAATTCAAGTAATTGTTTATCTTGTTATCCAGGAAAATATTATAACTCAGGTACAAAATAATGTATTTGCGATTCAACCTGTTAAACTTGTGATGGCCCAAATTCAAATAATTGTTTGTCTTGTTATCCAGGAATTTATTATAATTCAGTTACAAAACAATGTATTTGTGATCCAACTTGTAAAACTTGTGATGGTCCTAATTCAAGTAATTGTTTAACTTGCAATCCTTCTTTGTATTATTAATAAAGCAATAAATCGTGTGTAGTTTCTTGTAATCAAGACTAATTCCCAGATTAAAATCTTTATTGCTAATCATGCGATCGTACCTGTGCAAGTTGTGATGGAAAAGACCCAAACAACTGTAAATCTTGCTATCCTAACACCTCTCTCTACAACCAAAGCTGCTATAGCCTTTGCCCAAATGGATTTTAAAGTATTTCAAACAAATGCAATTCTTGTGTAGATAATTATTGGACTCCATAATGCAATGCCTGCTATGCAACCTGCTAATTATGTGACTAATCGCAAATTCCAAATAAACAATGCAATTCTTGCTATGGTGAAACTAGATATATTAATGCAACATAAAATTGTGCTTGCAAAAATTCAAAGGATTAAAGAGAAATATTTTATTAATGCAGTTACTAAACCATTGCAGTAATTGATGCATAATTAAGCGCAACATCTCCTTTACTTACAATTGATTTAGGATCTCCCTTGATGAATATATTATCTGATACACCTTAATCTTTATGCTCATTAATATTTGATTAACCTACTCTCGATAGTCTTGGAAAAGATTCTTAATGCCAAATAAAAGGAAATACAATTTAAGTTAATTTAAGTAATTTACTTTAAAAATATTATTTTAATTTTTGAAATCAACCAAATTAATAAAAAGCTGACTCTTCAACAATTATGGAAAAAAATTTAATTACTCTTTTACCAGATAAGTTACAGTTTCAAGATTATAGCCAATATTTTATTAAAACATTTTACAGAAATGTTGTTTTTTAAGAATATCCTGGTGTAGCTTAGCCTTAATTTAACTATAATCACATCGAAAATAGCTGTAATCCTATTATTATAAGTATGTATAAGTTATTAAATGATGCAGGTAGAAATTTTATGAGTTTGAATTGGAATTTAGTAGAAATCTAAGGTTAAATAAGTGATCAATAAAAATAAACTATACAGGGGATATTATTGACAGCAAGCTAAAGCAAGAACACAACTTTAAGCATTGATCCTCAATATATTCCACCAAACATAAATATTACTATAAACTTTAGCTCTTAACTTAAAGTTAATTAAGCATTTTCTCAATAGTTCACAATTATTTATCAAAAATAGAAATTCATCAGAATCAACTATTAGCAATCTACATACCCACCAATTTACAGGTTTATTTATTTATTTTATAAAGCTATTTAATATAAATATTATTATTTAATAATTAGATATACTAGCTTAAGCTTCTACTTTTAATTTTACATTGAAGTATGTGAGTAAGGTTAAATAACTTATTATAATGAACCTGTAAATTTGCAATTAGCTTCAAACCAGCTTTCACAGTAAAGCCTAAGCTAATATACACAATCAAGCTATCAGTATGATGTTCTACCTTATACTTTAGCATCAAACTAAGTCTTTAGCATGACTGTAATTTATTAAAAATTAGTGAATTATGAAACTCAACTTATTTAGGATTAATAAAAGCTAATTCCTTCAATTTTTTTTTTTACATAAAAATAAACAATATCTTTTATATAAATTATATGAAATAGAAAGCATTTAAAATTAAATTTTGAATAAAATAATTATCCTTAAACTAAATCTTTTATCAATTCATTTTCTTTTGATAAAATAGATAATTTTGATTTAATTTACAAAGTAAAAATGGTTTATTCTCAAAATTTTAAAATATTGCTTATCAAGTATACTTATTTCTTATTAATTTTTTAATTTTAATAACAGCTTACTTTAAATCTTTGCTCAGACACTAGTGTTGTCTCTGCCTAAAAGGTATCGCTGAATATTCAACTTACAGATTTATACTTGCAAATTATCGGAGGTTAAACTTTCAATTTAGGATTTTAAAATAAAATGGTCTTAAATACTTAATCAAGAGATTATGAAATTCAAGATCCTAATTCTCCTTAAAATATCGATTTTAGCTGGAAATGCTCTAGTTTATCATCTAATGATGGAATTTGTAAGGACTACAATAATACTTAGATTGTATTAGCGTAAGGAGTCAGTAGTATTACAATACCTGCTAAAACTTTTTTGCCATATACCATCATTAAGTTAACAGTCACTGGATCAAAAACTCCTAGGCAATAAAGTTTCACTGCTACTGTCGTATTCACAGAAATAGATATTCCTCCTCTTACTGTTAATTTTTAAGCTTCACGCTTAACCCAAAAATATAATTTGAATGATGAACTTGATTTTATAATTGTGTATGGATTAAGTTCTTCCTCAGATTATTTGTCTTATGCAGGAGCTATTTTATATAATAATGATGCAGTCGCAGCTATAAAATTTGATTATTTTCAAGTTAAGTTGAGAATTTGGAATTATTATTAAAAGATCGATCCCTCATAACCAGCAATTCAAATAAGATTTTCTGTATATAACCCACTATATGTTATGCCAAGCTTATCAATAATAAATATTCCAATTAATATTCCTCCTAGAAACTGTGTTTTGCAAGTAAACCCATTATAAGGAATAGCCCTTTAAACTGTCTTCTAAATCTAATTCTTGAATTGTTAAGATGAAGACCTTCCATTGACTTACTAATTCTTCTATTACAACAACGCTGATGATGCTCAACAAGAATTAGTCTCTCCTTGGAATATAGTAAGAAGATAGATATAAGACTAGACAGCAAAGAATTCTATACAAATAGTTCTACCTTAGGGTAATCTTGTAGTAATGAGTTAGGTTATGGATTCTTAACTTGGAGTTTTTAATAGCTCTTCTACAATCTAGGTTTAATCTTAGAATAAACCAGTTAATGAATATTACTAATTTGTAAATTAATTAACTTTATAAAGCTTATAAAGCTAAAATTTGTCAGTGACAGATAAGCTTGTGATTTTAAGCATCATATCAGAAGATATAAGTAAAAGTAATTTAGTTTCATAAGATTTGAATAATTTAGAAAGTTTACTCATTTAAAATATAAATTAATTGTCTCTTTAAATTCCTAAATTTTCCCTTTTGTCTACATTTGCAAATAAAGTAACTGCTTAGTTATCATAATTACTATTTAGCTCATAATAATAAAGCTAGTTTTCTTCGTAGAAAAATGATATATTTTAATAGCTTTAAACCATACTTTAGAATACAAATTCTGCAATTCAAAGCAATGATCTCAGTCATTTACAATAAAATAATGATGTTCATATTCAAAACATGGTAGATTCATTTAAAGTTTTAAATTCAAGTGTGACTTTAAACACTATTAACTCGCAATCAGATTATGATAATTATGATAATTTATCAACCAAAATTAGTAATCTATTAAATAATATTAGTTTACCAAATTAAGGGGAAACAATCCTAAATGGTAATTTGTCCAATCTTTTGTCAGATAAAATAACTTAAAAAAACTTGTACAAATATGTTTTAAATTATCAAGATAAAGGACGGCTGTTGGCTATGTAAAATGAATCAGATTCATAGAATTAAACTAGCGTATTTTCTATTTCAAGAAATAATTATAAATAAAATATTTATGAGAATACTCCAAATTTTTAGGCTTACACTGATCAAATCAAAAATATTAGTTCAAACTTCACTTTCTCAAAAAATTAACTAATATCACCTTAGATTTAAGATTCTTCTTAAAAACCCATAAGTAATTCAAATATTATATACTCATTTGATCAAGTAAAATCAAATAATTAATATAATATGGCATGTCTCTAAAAAACTGATCAATCATGGAGTAAAAAAAATTGTAGTATTGTTAAATTTACTGAAGCTAGTTACATGTGCTTATGTGGTTCTTAATAGCCTACAACAATGGTTGAAGATGTCGAAGATATGTTTACAAAAAATAAAAATCTGTAGACAGCCTTTGGAGAATAAGGTCTATCAAACTTTTCAAATTTTACTAACTTTTATAAGTTTGTAGTATTTTGGCTATTGACAAGTTTTACTTTGGTTTAAATTCTTCTATTTATTGCTGGGAGATTTTTGGACAAATTCACATTAAAAAAAAGATAATAAAAAGTTCATATTGATGAACTAATTAACAACAATATCTAAAATGATTAATAAAATTAAGAGCAACAATAATAATAGCAGTAAATCTAAGAAAATATTTAAGATGTTTGTGAAAATTCTTAATTAGTAAACAACGATTAAATATAGAACTCTCCTTTCTAAAATTAACAAAGTAGTGAAAATATTTAACTTGAATTTTAGAAAATTTAAAGAATTTCTACAGTTTTTGAGTAGGAAATAGTTTTTGAGCAAAACAAAAGAAAAAAAATGAAATTCAGAAATGTTACAAATTAGCAACTCCAAATCAATTTTAAACAATCTCAATAATCTCAAGAAGAAAATATTGAAATGAATGAAGAGAAAGCAGAGTCAAATTCAATAAAATTTAATCAATAGCAATCAAATTATAAAAGTGAAGATAAAATCAAAACAACCACAAACTCACAAACCTAAATGATTGAAACTTAGGCCTAATAATAGAAAATTTAAAAATTTGATACTTATGAGTAAATTTCTTTCATGAAAAAAGTTTTAATCTTCCATTAGTTTTTTAGTATTTTTTACGTTTATGATGATGTGCTTTCTAGACCATTAAGATTCACTCTGCTTTACATAAAAATAATACACACCTTATCTATTGCAGTAATATTCCAAGGATTTACTTTGCTTGCTTAGCAAATAATAATTGCATTAATAAACAGCTTATTAATGAAAATATTTTTTTTTGGAATACTTTATACTTACAAAAAGGGTTCAAAAGGTAAAACTTTTTCTCTAATTTTACAAGTAGTGTTAAGCTTAGCTTATTACTATATCATTTTAGCAGTATCTAGTGGCAAAACTCCAAGCGAATCAAACGAATTCTTCCTACTATTCTTACTGTCTTTTTTAACAGAAATGTTATTCACTGAGATAATTAAGTCATTTTTAATGATCTAATTGATAAAAAAATATTATACATCAAATAATCCAGAAGGTATTTTTACTAAATTATTTAATGTTTTTGACTTAAAATAAACTTTACTTAATATAGATTGAACCATGTTCATTTTATAATATATATTATATTTTTTAGTTTTATTATAAATGTGATGGATTGATTGTAGAATTTTATTTAAAATAATATTCCTAACTTTTTTGCTAATTTATTTTAAGATTTAATTAAAATAAAAATGATAAAGATAAATAACTTTTATAAAGGTAAAACGTTAATAATCTTGAATTAAAAATAGTATTCATTGTGTTAGTACAGATGGTTGTTTTTTATAAAATTTTTATGTTTTATGTTAATTCTCTTCATTTTATAGATTCATTATTTTTATTAAATTTAAACATTTTTTAATAATATTTAATGTTTTTTTCTAACTTTAAAATATTGAGGAAAAAAAATTTTTTTACTCATATTATAAAAAATAATATTATGAACACTTTATTCTTAATTGAATTAAAAATTGTTTAAAACATAAATTATTTTAATAAAGTCATACAAGTTGCCATATAATTAAAGTTACTTTAAATTTCTTAGAAAAAAAACAATAAAATATTTTAAATTCCAGTAAACAAAGAATATATAATGAATAAATATAAATAAATTAATAATTATAAGAAGAAGGTTTAATTTAAACAACTTTAAAAATATTAACATATGAAAATATTTTATAACTCACATAATTAAGTTAATTAAAAAATATGATTTTGAAAATAACTTAATTTAAAAATATCTAATTTAAGATAGTGATGTTTATAGTGAGATGCCATTCAAAAATTCAATTGTTTGATTGTCACTTATTATGAAATAGATTTTTTAGTTATTTATTAAAAAATCTGATTATTATATTTTATAATAGAATTATAATTTCAATAATAAATAATTTTTAAATTTAGCTAAATTTTCTGAAGTGGGGTAGACAAAATACAGGATTTTGGGCAATTTCTGTAGTGATTAATAAAAAAAGTTTTTTTCCCTAATTCCAAATTTTTATCTTTGGTAAAATATTTTAACATAATGTATTTTAATCTTAAAGAATTAGTTTAAACATATTCATTCGTATTTATTCAATTAAATAGTTATTTATTGAAAATGTTTTAACTCATATTAATTATAAAATAATAATAATAAATAATAAATATATATTATTTATAGTATTAATTATAAATAACCTCATTGTGTATGAGCCTTTTGAAAATAAATTGATATATATTTCCTTTCTCATATTAATTTAATAAAATGTTTGAATCCTTATTTTTAAATTTGCAGCTAGCTAATAATTTTCCACAAATATAAGTAAATACAAAATAATAAAAATAATGATCGTAAGTTTATCATTAATTTAAAATAATATGGGTTTAAAATTGAATGATGAATATCAAATGAATTTATTTATTTATATATATTTTTTAAAGATAAAATAATGTTATAAAAACTGTAGACTATTGATTGAATAACTTAATTAATCAGTTTTCTAATAAAATATGTAAAACAAAATTATCCCCACTCTGAAATTAATTATTATTGATTGATTAAAAAATTTAGTGGCACAAAAATTTAAATAATTAAAAATTCCATAGATTTAAAAAAATCAAAGGCAATTAATCACAAATTTTCTTTCTGAATTAATTATTTGAAGAAATAGAATACGAATTTAAGAAAGCAGTTTTTAATTACTTAAATTTACTTGTTTTCTTAATTTGATATTTTGTTGACTAAATTTGGTAAATAATTAATTTTTATTTTCATATAAAATATATAAATAAAATTTATCCACTCCTTTTTCAATACTCAAATTGATTAATATATTTAATCATATAGTAATTTATAACAAAATTAACAGGCAAATTAAGAAATAAATCAAAATAAGTTATTAATAAATTTTTATTTTTTTATCCTCTATTCCAAATTTACTATTTTTCCTTCCTTCATCTTTAAAAAACAATAATTAGATATATTAGTAAATTATTATCTATAAATTACTAATATGTTTAATTTAAATTAATAAAGATGTTAATGAGAATACAATCTTAACCAGTTATCAAAATATTTTTTTTTATGATTATATTAATTGTTTATTTTTTATATGATTTTAATCTTACTGTTAATAATGTTAAAAATTTAAGGATTCTATTCAAATGTTATTTACTTTTCATAAACAGTTGCTTCTTTAGTTTTATGATAAAAAATCAAAATCATTAAATTTCGAAAATTGATATTATTAAATTACAAAAATCTGCGATTTACATGGTTCTTCAGAACGATTATATGCATGATAAAAGGAATTTAGCAATTTATTATCATACAAATAATTAATATGTTTAATTAATTTAATATTTTTACTAAATATGGAAGACTTAAATCTAATTGCCAACTCAAAACAAAAAAATATTTTTAAAATTTACGAAATCATATGAATTTATGAGTGCTAATAGAAATTCTATTATACTAAATAATCGATAGTTATTTACTCTGTTTAATAAAAAGGTAATTAAGCACACATTTTCTTTCTTTCTTAATTAACTATTTGAAGAAACTGTATACGAACTTTAAAAAATTTTTTTTGATTAATTAAATTTACGTAATCTCTTAGATTGATATTTTATTGAATAAATCTGGTAAATAATTAATATTTATTTACATAAATAAATATAAATAAAATTTATCCACTCCTGTATCGATACCCACCTAAATTAAAAATTATATATAATCATATATTAATTTATCACAAATTGATGGGTAAAATAAGAAAAAAAATCAAAATAAGTTATTTATAAATTTTGCTTTTTTTATCCAATAATATAAATTTACTGTTTTTCCTTCATCTTTAAAAAAACACTAATTAGATATAATAGTAAATTAGTATCTATAAATTTCTATCATGTTTAATTTTATTTAATAAAGATGTTAATAAGAATACAATGTTAACCATTTATCACAATATCATTTTTAATGATAATATTAATTGTTTATTTTTTATATGATTTTAATCTTACTGTTAATAATGTTAAAAATTTAAGGATTCTATTAAATATTGTTTACTTGATATAAACAGCTGCTTCTTTAGTTTTATGATTAAAAATCAAAATCATTAAATTCGAAAATTGATATTATTAATTTACAATAATCTGTAATTTACATAATTCTTCAGAACAATTATATGCATGATAAAAGGAATTGAACAATTTATTATCATACAAATAATTAATAGGTTGAAATAATTTAATATTTTTAATAAATATGGAAGACTTAAATCTAATTACCAACTCAAAACAAAAAAATATTTTTAAAACTTACTAAATCATATGAATTTTATGGTTGCTAATAGAAATTTCGTTACACTAAATAATCGATAGTTATTTACTCTGTTTAATATATAGTACTTAAAAGTAGGTTAGCTGATTTTCTTTTGAGATTAAGAATATGGTGTGTGAGTTTTAATCTATAATTTATGTTTTAAGGTAAAGTTGTTCACTTACATTTTATAATTTAAGAAATGTAAGTAGATGTTTAAAATCTACTTTTAGATAGATGGTTAAAATAATTTAAGGTTATCATTAATTAGATAATGGACATTTTAAAATTTATTACGCATTTAAAAATAGTTTGTTTTAAGATTTTTGCAGCTACAAACGTTGTTTTCAGAGGAGTTTTTTAAAAATGCTAAACTAAGAAAATTACATATTTTTATTTGCTTTTCGTTTGTATACCAATTATTATTAATAGATTGGTTATAAAAATTTGGAATAATCTTTTTTTCTTATAATATTTAATTAATAAAAAAAAAAACAATTAAATTAAATCTGCAAAAAAGTGTGGGATTAAAATGTAATTTGAGAAAATCATAGCATTTCTTTTTGTTATTTTACAAAGTAAAATTAATTAATTAAATATGGAAAGAATTGATTATTATTATATTTAAAAAGCCTTTAAATACTCTTATGCTGATATAACTGTAACTTGTACTCCCGGATAGGTATCAATGGGAGGTTTAAATGCAAGCTGTAAATATATTGTTAAATATTTATTTATTTTTTTTGAATATATTTTAATAATGATTAGACAGTTCTTGCGTATTTTATGTTGTTAATCCAGTTCATGATTACACATAAGATATGATAAATACCATTACTTAATACTCCAGTAGCAATTGCTATAATTAAGTTTCATATGGAGGAGATGATAAATTAAGGTTATCTGGGGATACTTGCACATCAGACAAAAACATAGTAATAGAATATTAAGCGTAAAAATTATATTATTTAAACAACAATTATTTTATTTATAAATCAAACATTTCTTAAAATATAATCAATTTAAGATATAAAATTATGATATTTTAATAGATACACAATTTTTTATTACATTTAAATTCTATGATTCTTACATTCAAGTTTTTAAATAAATTAGGAATGTAAAGGTATATGCAATATACTTTCAAATGTATATGAATTTATGCTAAGACTATGACAGCAGTTTACATTTGTCGGTTAATATTAATGGTTCAACTTATCTTAGTGACAGCTCATTCAATTACGCAAACTCAGGTTATTCTTATTGTTATTTTAGCAAGTATTTAAGTATCACTCCAAATTCAAATAAAATAACAATCTAAATTGCATACAGTAAATAAATAAATCCAGTAATCAAAAATTACATTTCATCTTTGTATCTGGCTGTATAAACGGTAAATTAAATTAAAAAATTAAACATAAAAGAATTTAAGTTATTAATTAACTTTGAGAGTAAAAATATTATTAAATAAAGTGAGCCAAGACTATTGAATACAAACTATTTATTATTTTTATATTTTCCTTCATTTTTAAAAATCAAATTGCACTTAAAATAATATCTTTAACTTATTATAAAAAGTGTCAACAGAATTGTACTTAATGCGATGGAAATTAAGTTTGTTAATAATGTGATACTGGATATTATTACAAAGGAGATACAAAATAATGTCTATAGTGTGATCCAACATGTAAAACTTGTAATGGCCCTAATTCAAATAATTGTTAGTCTTGTTATCCAGGAATTTATTATAATTCAGGTACAAAACAATGTATTTGTGATCCAACTTGTAAAACTTGCGATGGGCCTAATTCAAGTAATTGTTTATCTTGTTATCCAGGAAAATATTATAATCCAGATACAAAATAATGTATTTGCGATCCAACCTGTTAAACTTGTGATGGCCCTAATTCAAATAATTGTTAGTCTTGTTATACAGGAATTTATTATAATTCAGGTACAAAACAATGTATCTGTGATCCAACTTGTAAAACTTGCGATGGGCCTAATTCAAGTAGTTGTTTATCTTGTTATCCAGGAATTTATTATAATCCAGGAACAAAATAATGTATTTGTGATTCAACATGTCAAACTTGTGATGGTCCTACTCCAAATGACTGTTTAACTTGCAGCCCTTCTTTGTATTATTAATAAAGTAATAAATCTTGTGTAGTTTCTTGTAATCAAGACTAATTCCCAGATTAAAATCTTTATTGCTAATCATGCGATCGTACCTGTGCAAGTTGTGATGGAAAAGACCCAAACAACTGTAAATCTTGCTATCCTAACACCTCTCTCTACAACAAAAGCTGCTATAGCCTTTGCCCAAATGGATTTTAAAGTATTTCAAACAAATGCAATTCTTGTGTAGATAATTATTGGACTCCACAATGCAATGCCTGCTATGCAACCTGCTAATTATGTGACTAATCGCAAATTCCAAATAAACAATGCAATTCTTGCTATGGCGAAACTAGATATATTAATGCAACATAAAATTGTGCTTGCAAAAATTCAAAGGATTTAAGAGAGATATTTTATTAATGCAGTTACTAAACCATTGCAGTAATTGATGCAAAATTAAGTGCAACATCTCCTTTACTTACAATTGATTTAGGATCTCCCTTGATGAATATATTATCTGATACACCTTAATCTTTATGCTCATTAATATTTGATTAAACTACTCTTGATAGTCTTGGAAAAGATTCTTAATGCTAAATAAAAGGAAATGAAATTTTAGTTAATTTAAGTAATTATCTTTAAGAATATTATTTTTAAAATTAAATTTACTTCAAAAATAATTTAAATTTGGAATTTTCAAAAAATATTTTAATTTTTATAAAATTCTTATGAATTTAAATCAATAAAATTAACTAAAGCTGACTCCTCAACAATTATGGAAAACAATTTAATTACTCTTTTACCAGATAAGTTACAGTTTCAAGATTACAACCAGTATTTTATTAAAACATTTTACAGGAATGTTGTTTTTTAAGATTATCCTGGTGTAGCTTAGCCTTAATTTAACTATAATCACATCGAAAATAGCTGTAATCCTATTATTATAAGTATGTATAAGTTATTAAATGATGCAGGTAGAAATTTTATGAGTTTGAATTGGAATTTAGTAGAAATCTAAGGTTAAATAAGTGATCAATAAAAATAAACCATACAGGGGATATTATTGACAGCAAGCTAAAGCAAGAACACAACTTTAAGCATTGATCCTCAATATATTCCACCAAACATAAATATTACTATAAACTTTAGCTCTTAACTTAAAGTTAATTAACCTTTTTCTCAATAGTTCACAATTATTTATCAAAAATAGAAATTCATCAGAATCAACTATTAGCAATCTACATACCCACCAATTTACAGGTTTATTTATTTATTTTATAAAACTATTTATTATAAATATTATTATTTAATAATTAGATTTACTAGCTTAAGCTTCTACTTTTAATTTTACATTGAAGTATGTGAGTAAGGCTAAATAACTTATTATAATGAACCTGTAAATTTGCAATTAGCTTCAAACCAGCTTTCATAGTAAAGCCTAAGCCAATACACCCAATCAAGCTATCAGTATGATGTTTTACCTTATACTTTAGCATCAAACTAAGTCTTTAGCATGACTGTAATATTAAAAAATAATGAAACTCAACTTATTTAAGATTTATAAAAGCTAATTTAAAATTCCTTCAAATTATTTTTTATAGAGAAATATACAATATATTGTATAGAAATAATAAGAGGCCAGAAAGCCATTTAAAATTAAATTTTTAATAAAATAATTATCTTTAAACTACCTCCTTTTATCTTTTATTAAATATTTACTATTGATAAAAAAGATAATTTTGTTTAATTAATGAAATAAAAATGATTTATTCACAAAATTTAAAAATATTACTCATTAATTTTAATTATTTCTTTTTAATTTTTAAATTTTAATAATAGTTGACTTTGAATCTTTGCTCAGACAGTAGTGTTGTCTCTACCTAAAAGGTATCATTAAATATTGAACTTACAGATTTATAATTGTAAATTATCGGAGGTTAAACTTTCAATTTAGGATTTTAAAATAAAATGGTCTTAAATACTTAATCAAGAGATTATGAAATTCAAGATCCTAATTCTCCTTAAAATATCGATTTTAGCTGGCAATGCTCTAGTTTATCATCTAATGATGGAATTTGTAAGGACTACAATAATACCTAGATTGTATTAGCGTAAGGAGTCAGTAGTATTACAATACCTGCTAAAACTTTTTTGCCATATACCATCATTAAGTTAACAGTCACTGGATCAAAAACTCCTAGGCAATAAAGTTTCACTGCTACTGTCGTATTCACAGAAATAGATATTCCTCCTCTTACTGTTAATTTTTAATCTTCACGCTTAACCAAAAAATATAATTTGAATGATGAACTTGATTTTATAATTGTGTATGGATTAAGTTCTTCCTCAGATTATTTGTCTTATGCAGGAGCTATTTTATATAATAATGATGCAGTTGCAGCTATAAAATTTGATTATTTTCAAGTTAAGTTGAGAATTTGGAATTATTATTAAAATATCAATCCCTCATAACCAGCAATTCAAATAAGGTTTTCTGTATATAACCCACTATATGTTATGCCAAGCTTATCAATAATAAATATTCCTATTAATATTCCTCCTAGAAACTGTGTTTTGCAAGTAAACCCGTAATAAGGAATAGCCCTTTAAACTGTTTTCTAAATCTAATTCTTGAATTGTTATGATGAAGACCTTCCTTTGACTTACTAATTCTTCTATTACAACAGCGCAGATGATGCCCAATAAGAATTAGTCTCTCCTTGGAATATAGTAAGAAGATAGATATAAGACTAGACAGCAAATAATTCTATACAAATAGTACTACCATAAGGAAACCTAGTAATAATGAGTTAAGTTATGGATTCTTAACTTGGAGTTTTTAATAGCTCTTCTACAATCTAGGTTTAATCTTAGAATAAACCAGTTAATGAATATTACTAATTTGTAAATCAATTAACTTTATAAACCTTGTAGAGCTCAAATTTGTCAGTGACAGATAAGCTTGTGATTTTAAGCATCATATCAGACGATATAAGTAAAAGTAATTTAGTTTCATAGGATTTGAATAATTTAGAAAGTTTACTCATTTAAAATATAAATTAATTGTCTCTTTAAATTCCTAAATTTTCCCTTTTGTCTACATTTGCAAATAAAGTAACTGCTTAGTTATCATAATTACTGTTTAGCTCATAATAATAAAGTTAGTTTTTTTCATAGAAAAATGATATATTTTAATAGCTTTAAACCATACTTTAGAATACAAATTCTGCAATTCAAAGCAATGATCTCAGTCATTTACAGTAAAATAATGATGTTCATATTCAAAACATGGTAGATTCATTTAAAGTTTTAAATTCAAGTGTGACTTTAAACACAATTAACTCTCAATCAGATTATGATAATTATGATACTTTATCAACCAAAATTAGTAATCTATTAAATAATATTAGTTTACCAAATTAAGGGGAAACAATTCTAAATGGTAATTTGTCCAATCTTTTGTCAGATAAAATAACATAAAAAAATTTGTACAAATATGTTCTAAATTATAAAGATAAAGGACGGCTCTTGACTATGTAAAATGAATCAGATTCATAGAATTAAACTAGTGTATTTTCTATTTCAAGAAATAATTATAAATAAAATATTTATGAGAATACTCCAAATTTTTAGGCTTACACTGATCAAATCAAAAATATTAGTTCAAACTTCACTTTCTCAAAGAATGAACTAATATCACCTTAGATTTAAGATTCTTCTTAAAAACCCATAAGTAATTCAAATATTATATACTCATTTGATCAAGTAAAATCAAATAATTAATATAATATGGCATGTCTCTAAAAAACTGATCAATCATGGAGTAAAAAAAATTGTAATATTAATAAATTCACAGAAACTAGTTACATGTGCCTATGTGGTTCTTAATAACCTACAACAGTGATTGAAGATGTCGAAGATATGTTTACAAAAAATAAAAATCTGTAGACAGCCTTTGGAGAATAAGGTCTATCAAACTTTTCAAATTTTACTAACTTTTATAAGTTTGTAGTATTTTGGCTATTGACAAGTTTTACTTTGGTTTAAATTCTTCTATTTATTGCTGGGAAATTTTTGGACAAATTAACATTAAAAAAAAGACAATAAAAAGTTCATGTTGATGAATTAATTAATAATAATGTCTAAAGCAATTAATAAAATTAAGAGCAACAATAATAATAATAATAATAGCAATAAATCTAAGAAAATATTTAAGATGTTTGTGAAAATTCTTAATTAGTAAACAACGATTTAATATAGAACTCTCCTTTCTAAAATTAACAAAGTAGTGAAAATATTTAACTTGAATTTTAGAAAATTTAACCAATTTCTACAGTTATTGAGCAGGAAATAGTTTTTGAGCAAAATAAAAGAAAAAAAATGAAATTCAGAAATGTTACAAATTAGCAACTCCAAATCAATTTTAAACAATCTCAATAATCTCAAGAAGAAAATATTGAAATGAATGAAGAGAAAGCAGAGTCAAATTCAATAAAATTTAATCAATAGCAATCAAATTATAAAAGTGAAGATAAAATCAAAACAACAACAAACTCACAAACCTAAATGATTGAAACCTAAGCCTAATAATAGAAAATTTAAAATTTTGATACTTATGAGTAAATTTCTTTCATGAAAAAAATTTTAATCTTCCATTAGTTTGTTAGTATTTTTTACATTTATGATGATGTGCTTTCTAGACCATTAAGATTCACTCTGCTTTACATAAAAATAATACACACCTTATCTATTTCTGTAATATTCTAAGGATTTACTTTGCTTGCTTAGCAAATAATAATTGCATTAATAAACAGCTTATTAATGAAAATATTTTTTTTTGGAATACTTTATACTTACAAAAAGGGTTCAAAAGGTAAAACATTTTCTCTGATTTTACAAGTAGTGTTAAGCTTAGCTTATTACTATATCATTTTAGCAATATCTAGTGGCAAAACTCCAAGCGAATCAAACGAATTCTTCCTACTATTTTTGCTGTCTTTTTTAACAGAAATGTTATTTACTGAGATAATTAAGTCATTTTTAATGATCTAATTGATAAAAAAATATAATACATCAAATAATCCAGAAGGTATTTTTGCTAAATTATTTAATATTTTTGACTTAAAATAAACTTTACTTAATATAGATTGAGTTATGCATTCTTTATTATATATTTTATATTTTTTAGTTTTATTATAAATACGATGAATTGATTTTACATTTTATTTTAAATTATATTTCCAATTTTTTGTTATATAATTCTAAGACTGAATTAAAATAAAAATGATAAATATAAATGAATTTTATAAAATTAAAACCCTATTTAAAATAGCATTCACATGGGTAGTACAGATGTAAGATATTTCATATAAGTTTTATGTTTTTTATATTAATTCTGTTCATTCAAAAGCTACTTTATTTATATTAAATTTTTTATAATTTTCTATTTCCAAAATTTTAAAAAAATTTTTTTAAAATTTGTAGTTAGGTGTAAATATGTGAAAATTTACATATATAATATTAAATGGGCATCAATAAAAATAAAAATAAAATAAAATTAATTTAATTTAGTTGTTTAAAATATAAATTTTAGTTAATAACAATTCAGTATATAAAGACATTTAAATAACATCAGCTATGGTTAAGTGACTCAAAATCAATTTATTTTTAAGGAAGATTTATACTTGAATTATCTTTATGGGTTGGTTTTTTATTGATGTTGCTACTACTGATTTTTTCTAAATCATTTTCAACAGCTGACCTACCAAGAACTTCTTCACTCTCAGTTCCTAAAGACATCTTTGATATTTAAGAAGTTGCCTGATATGGATTAACTTTATAGCGTTATTATTGAGAATTTTACTAATCTTTAATATCTTTTTAGTCTTTCTGAACTACTTTAGGTTTTTATTTAACTTTTTTCTTTAAATCCTATTAGTTATTAGAAATTTACTGTTGTTCAGATAGTTCTTATATTTTATTTTCATAAGATTACTTAATACCATTGATATATGTCTAGATTTACTTTGCCTTCTCATGTACTTTTTTTTATGTAGATTTAAGCTTAAAATTTATTGTTTATACTTATTTTTTTTATTAATCTTGATTATTAATAGTATTTAAGATTTAATCCAGAGAAGTAAAACTAGGTCTTGGTGTTAACTCATAAAAATTTGTGCCTGCTCTAGCATTTAATCTGGAATTTTCTTCAATAATTTATCCCATTTTAGATTCTAAATCAAATATTCTCTCTCTAAAATTTCTTATACTTTTTTGCAAATAAAATAAAATGTTAATTAGTTTTGATTAATTTAAGATAAATAATTGTTGTGAAACCTGACTAATTAGGCTGCATAACTATCTTGCATTATAATGATTTTGTTAGCATAACTAGTGTTTTAATTATTTAAATCAAAAATATTCTTTTCCATTTGTTAAATACTTGTAGAAAATTCATTTTCAAGCTACTTTGTAAACATCTTCATTTCTGCTTCATTTTACATAAATATTCCCTCTTAAGTTTTAATTTACTTTTTGTAAAGAGACATTTCATCTTAAAGTTTTTAGTTTTCTTTGATTTTCTATTGTAACTAGTCTAAAATAGAAGTTTTCTCGTTTGCAAATTGATCTTCACATTTTTTTTAAATATTTTCTATATTTTATTTATAAAGATCATTTTCTTTTTAGAGAATACTAAGCTCTTCATTTTGTTTTTATATTTATAATCTTAAATTTTATATCAGAATTTCATTATCCTTGTTAGAGCTGTCTAAAATCTTGCAAACTTCATTAAAAAGTTCCCAAAAGCAATAAGTTTTATTTTGAAAATCTATTTCAATAAATGATGATAAATTAAAAAATAAAAGTAATATTAATTAAATTCTACTTATCTTCAAATGGTTAGACAGCAAATTAATGATAGATGAATCGTAACAAAATATATATTTTTAAGAAATTTAAGAAAGAGTTTTATATATTTCATCCTAAGTAAATTCGTATAACATATTTAAAATCTAAATGCAAGATAAAGGTAATCTTAAATTAAATTTAACGTCTTTTTAGCTTTCATTTTTTATCAAATTATGTAGCCTGTAGATGTTTACCTGTAATTTTCAAAATAAATAATATTTTCTAAATTAATTATTTGTAATTTTTCCTTCAATTTATGATTAAACTTTATTTAAGAAATTTCAGATTTAAAAGATAAAAACTTTGTTAAAATATTTTCTTCATTTCAAGTAAAAAATATTAAATTTAATTCACATTTTTGAAGATTAAATTAATTGAAATTTTCTAAAATAAAATAAAATACTTCAATTATTTTTCAGTTTTATTAGCTTAGAGAAAGCTAAGTTCAAAGAAAATATTAAAATCTTCTTATTAAAAAAGTTATAAAATTTAATTCAAATTATTTCAGATTAATTTAAAAAATTTTTAAATAAAAATTAGAAAATAGTAAATTCTATTTAAAATTTTTTAATTTTGAGCAAATCTTGAGAGAAAATTTTAAAAATATTCAAAAATGAAAGATTATTTGATATTAAAAAGAAAAAGAAATAATTTTAGGTTACGTATATTTATTTATAGACATGCTTACTAAAGAGTCTCTTAGGAGGCGAAATAAATTCAGAATCTCCTAAAATTCTTTAGGAATTTTAAAGTAAAAAAGTTGTAGAATTATTGCTGATGACTTCCTTTGAATTTTAAAAAAGCATTTTTGATGAAAGAAAATGATTATTAACTATATCATTTTCAACTTGTTGTATATTTTATCCTTATTCTTTAAGGAAATCGTACATGTTAGAATTTTCATCAGGCATTTACATATCAATAAGTTTGCTTGCTTCCAATTCAATAAAGGGTAGGGGTTTAGAAGGACTATTGTTTATAGATCCCTCTTTTGTTACTTTGCTATTAACTTTTAACGAACCTTCTTTGATAGAACTATTAATAAATTTAAGAGAACCTTCTTTAGATATTTTGCTAGGAGATTTCAATGAGCTGTCTTATAAATTATATTTATGCACTTTCACTTTTGGCAGTAGATTCTATTGTATTTTGCTATTAGATTTAAACAGATGCGAAGTCTTACTAAAGAAATCATTTTCTTTTTTGTTTTAGTCTCTAAAATATCCATAGGATGTAGAAGAAATTATGTTATTATTTTGTGGAGATTTGTTATTCACCTTTTTGAGATTAGTATTATGTAAATTTTTGTATCCATTTAAAGGTGAGTGCTAGGGAGAGTTATTAAAATTCATCTTTTTTTTTAATGCAGCTTAGTGCTCTTAAGACCGTGACTGAATACCCTTTTAAAAATTAGAATCATAAACCTTTTACTAATCTGAATTTCTTCCCCTGAGATAATCTTTAATGGATTTATCAGAAGAAAAAACGTTATTCACAAATTCATCAAAGTTTTTGTAAGCATTTTTAAAGATGATCTCATCATTCTCATCAGAAACAAATTTAGAGATGTAATTATCATTTTGTATTTCTTTTTCCTTTCTTTTAACCACCCAATCATCTACTTTTCTAAAAGAGCTATTTAAAGAAGTTTTAGCTTATTTTCTATCAATCATTTAAATAAGTGTTAATTAACCAGATAGATAATTTACAAATATAAATTGTTTTTGAAAAATTTAATAGAAGATAATTGTTATTAATTAATTCTACTTATCAGATACTATTTCAAACAAAAAAAATATTTTTTTTAAATTACTTTGTTTATTATTTGAGTAAATAAATCTAATAGCCAATATCATTTATTTTATATTATTTAAAAATTTTAAATTGATTTTTATAAGTTTTGCTATTAAACATCATCTCATAATTATGTTAATAATTTGAAATCTTTATCTTTTTTGATTATCTATTTAAGTATAAATTCAATAATCTTTAATCAAATATGATTGAAATTACTTTATTAGATGTTATTTATTCTTATTGAATTCACTTTATTAAATATTGTTATTTCTTAGCTAATTTTACTTTTGTAAGTATTTTTATTAAAAATATGTTGATAAAATTTAATAAATAATATGATTTTATTTTCTTACTTAAATTTATTAAATGACTACTTTTCATTTCAAATAAAATTTAAATAAAACTTAATAATTCCAATTATACTTTTTATAATATTTTTATGTTCAAATGGAAAATTTGCCCTATTTTAATTTTTAGATTAGCTGAATAACGTTGAAAAATAATTTACTTTTTGCAAAAACTTTTATATACATCATTTTATCCTCAATTAATAATTATACTTTACTTTACATTTTCACATTTTCATGAAAGCCATCTCATTCAAGAGACTGAATACAAATAAATTTTACTCTGAATAACTTTTGCTTGAATACCTAGTAAAAAAATATAAATTGATAACTTAGCTTACATGTATGGAATATTTATGCAGAAGTCCTATTTTAATAAAATATGTTATTTGATTATTAATTATATTAATCAGTAATGAATAGTAATGAATGATGGTTAAGAAGGAAAGGTATTTGTAAATTAAATTCAATTAATAACACAAGAATGATGTAATTACATATAAATCAATATTATAAATTTGTTAATTATTAGATTGTTCTTTAATATAAAGTGAAATAAGTAAACTTGCTAAGAGAAAGTAATAAATAGATAATTATTCATGAAAATAAGGGAAATATCGCTAATTAGCTTAAATTTTAGCAGTAAAAATCTTGAAGAAGACTTCGGAAGGCATTATGCTTCAATAGTAAATAAAAATATTTAATTTATATTTATAATTATGCTCATTATGTTCAATATCTTATCAAATATTTTTCATTAATTTATCAATTATTAATATCAATCTAGCTAAAGATCTAGTTTCATGTTTTTACTGCAGTAAGCTTATTGATATTCTTCCTTGTACTAATCTAGAATTAAATATCTTATCGGGGAGGAATATATATTTGTGTGTGCCTCTTTGCATCTATAATTTTTACTCAAATACTTCTGAATTATGTCTAAAAAAATTATTATTATCTTATGATGCCAATTAACTCTTTGTTTATTTCCTTAATGCTTTTTAAAATATACTCATATGATCAAATATAAATGCAAGCAAATTTCATAAAGGAGGTAATATTTACTTTTTTTTTTCTTTCTTTTTTTAAATAACGCAGCTTTTAATTTAATACCAATCTTAAGTATTTGTAACCAAATTTGGTAATTTAAAATCTTATTGAATAATATTTTAAGATAAATGAATCTTACATCTTTTTTAAATTTAATATCATAGTTTGCACTAATTTCTTTACTTCTTGTGAATACTCACAAGCTCTATATTAATTTTCTCAATTTAACTGCTATTAAAATTTCTGAGTGCTTGATACTCAACAACAAAGACAGTAATCAGGTTTTATATTCAGTGCAGTTCACATGCTCCATCATATTAATCATGGTTATAATGTACGCAAAACTTTATTTTTTAAGACATCTCTATATTGACAGTCAGGTTGGAAAATGTTGGAGTGATATCGTAAACTAAAATTTAAATTAAAAGGTTTTTACTACTACTTACAACAAGTAAACAGGAAAATTAGAACTCTACAATTATAATTAAGCATGCTTAAAAGATATAAATAAAGACTCAACCACCTCTCAATCTAAATTCTAAGAAATATTTAATAGATATTTATAAAATTTTAGATTCAACATTAGTGATTGTCTTGTTTACAGGCCTCGAAGCGAAATAGCAGATAAGTGCTAAATGATAGACTTGAAATAATATTTAGTTAATCGCCATATTCATCAATTGAATTAACAAAATGACAAATAAACATCATTTACGAAATTATCTGAAAATAATTCTACTAATAAAAATTCTGTCTAACTTAAATAGATCTAAAATTAAGATTTATCTTTTCAGAAAAACAACAGCAGCACTAACAACAATAACAACAACAAAAGCAGTTAAAACCATGGAAAACAGGTTGAGTAAATTTAGGCATAATTTTATGATATGAAATCAAATACCAATAAAACTTGTAGAATTAAAATAATACAAAACTCCCTTTATTCTTCATCTCAGCTTTTAGTGATTATTGAAGATGAGTCTTATTTACAAGATCTTAGTAGATATAAATAAGAAAAATAAACTATTGAAAGATTTCTCTTTTCGTTGATGCAGAATTTTTAAGTAGATTAATTTATTTATTTTTTCATTGATTCTAAAATATTAATTGACAATTTTCAAAATACTTTGAATTAGTTTTTTTCCCCTTAAAATATCTTTTAATTTTGTTTAAAAAAATTATTAATAGGAAAAATTAAGGTACATAATTTGGGGTTTAGAAAATAGTGATTAATAAATCTCTAAAATAGAAAGTTATATTCTGATAAATTAAGTTTATTGTATCTTTGATTACTTTATTATTAAGTCTAAGAAGCTTAGAAACAAATTCAATCAACAAATTTCTAAAAAAATATCTAAAATTTTAAATGTGGAAAACTTTACTTGGTAAAGCTTAATGAAAGAGCTTGTATCACTATTTTGTGATATGACCATTGTAAGTGATATAGACTTTGAAGCTGAAGAAATAAGCCTTTTTTAAGATCGTAGAAAACTTAAATAAGTTCTTATTGCTCTTCTTTCCTTGGCTTAATGTCGAGCAGTTGAAACATACGAGCTCAAAATATCCAGAATAAAAAAGAAAGAGTGGAATGCTATTCTTCTAATGGTTATCTTTCAGACAAACGATAAACCAAGCGATTATAAAAAGAAATTTTATGAATTTCTAAATGGAAATTCTATCAGCGCATTAAATGAAGTTGAATATGAAGTTCTTAAAGAAACTGTGATGATAATAGGACCTTATTAGATCAATGAAGAAATTTCAGATAATGGATTAGTTTAAATTTCTTTTGCTTTTTTTGAGGATTTAGAAGTAATTTATGAATCAATTTCGTCACAGGTTCGTAAAACAGAAAATTAACCAAGAGAAGACGCAATGATTAGAAATTTAATGAGCCCAAAAAACTAAGAACTCTTAGCTGCTACTTATGATTAATATGTAAGTAAAATAAAAGAAAGATAAAGAAAATCTAAAAAAAGAATTGCAATTATGGAAGTTTCTTCCAAATCAAAGAATAACTGTGATGAAATTAGTAGCTCTAGTGAAGATGAAATATCTCAAGATATGGAAATTAAGAGCATTGATGATAAGTTTTTTTGTTTAACTTCTTTATCTGAAAACCATGAAAAAGTTTAAGCCATACCTGATGTATAATCGTTCAAGAAAATGAACAAATTTAAAAAAACATAATCTAACTTATAGCTCACAACTATTGAACAATAACTAGCTCTAAATTCCCCTACACTTCCAACAGAAGAGTAAATTATGAAATAACCAAATACAAAGACAGATTTTAAATACAACTAGAAACGTTCAAGTACTTTGTTAATCAATGCTAAATTTAGTTAGAATTATTAACTAAATAATGGATTTAAAAGTTTCTTAAAAAACTCTAAAATTTCATAGTATTTTAATCATGGAAATTAAAATAAATCTAAAATTGATTAAGAGAATATAGATTTAACTCTAAAAATGTAATCTTCTATTTACAATCAACATATTTCTTAATATAGTAGCAAAGTTCCATATCACCAAAACTTTGGATAAAAATCGCCTATAAAATAATCCTCTATTAATTAATAAATCCAGATAGGAAATTCTATTAATATTGATAGGACTAGTTTAAATTTATGTAGACAACTAACAGAAAACAAAATAGAATCTTTTTCACCTAGAATGTAACATTTTTCCAGCTTCAAACAGTAAGGAACTCGAAATTCAATCAATTCTTAAAGATTGTCCAAATTCAAAACCTAAGAAATAAATGGAAATTACTACCCTAAGGACAATTCTATTGATTTTAAAAAACAATCAATTAATTCCTTGCTTAAAGAATTCAATAAAAACTTTGAATAATAATCACATAATTAAGATAAATGTGATAACTTTAGTCTTTATCTACAGAAAAATTGAATCGTGAATGAAACTAATTATGGAAAGACAATTAAATCAAAGAAAATAAAATGATTATAATAAATTAGAAAATTAGTGATTACTTTCGCCTGAAATAAATAATCAAATAACCTTTAGATCACATTTTAATTAATTTTTTAATAAAAAAGAAAATTTAAAATTGATAGATTAGAAATTTTATTAAATTATTATTAATTAATTTAATTACATTATTTGAAAATATTTTAAAAAAGCAAAAATGTATTATTAATTTTATTAAATTTAAATAATTTAATTAACCATTTTTATTATTTAAAAAATTCCTCAAGTATATAAAAATGAATATTTTGTTTATATATTTTATAGATTTTGTAAATAAGCTTTAATATTTTTTTTTTAATACATTTTTCTGAAATTATTAAAAAAATATTTTATGATTTTAAGAAATAAAATTAGCTTTCTTTAAATATAATATGAATTTTATAATTGGTAAATTGTCTATCTAATTTGATGTATCATTTTGAGTATCTTTATATATATCATTTATTACATAATTTGCTTTATTAATTTTTTATTTGTTTAAAATCAAAATATATCTATCTTTATTAATATTAATTAACTAATTGTTTTTAATATTATCCCTAATCATATCAATCAATCAATCAATCAATCAATTAATCATTCTATGAACTTCTACTCACTTTATGGATCTAATCAAGAATATTCCTTGAATATTTTAGAATTAAACTCCACTAAGTTTTTATTTCTTCGCCATTTTCCTTAAGATAAGCTGCTTTACTATTTGCCTTAGTGTGAGTTTGGGGAAGAGGAAGAAGAAACTATTGATGAATTAAAAAAAAAAGTTAAAATTGATGAAGAAACCAGATTATTTATTTCTAATTAATCAGTTAATATATCTAAAAACAACAATTTAATGGAAATAGAATAATAGGAAGATAATCAAAAGTCACCATTCTATACAAAGATAAAAGATAAACACTATATAAAAGGAGCTATGAAGTTCGATTTAACTTTTTTAAATAATATTGACTAAAATTCTATTGATTTTATCTTAATAACATCAATTGATGACATCTTCCTTTTACCATTCCTATTTTAACAAAATAAACTAAAAGCCAAGGTTTATGCTACTGTCCCTGTAGCTTAGATAGGATAGCATGTGCTTCAAGAATATTACAAACTAGTTTAGAATAGAAATAGAAATATTGATTTATCTTCTTCTGAAAATAAAAATGGATAATATTTTTAAAATTCATAAAATTCATATTTTTAAGAGAGTGAATTTTTGGATTTATTTGAAACACAATATGATTTGGAAATCAATTAGTGGGCAGATATTTTTAGTTATGAAGATATTCAAAATGCTTTAAGCAAAATTACAACAATGAACTTTGGATAAAAGCTACAATTAGAGGGAGTAGATACTATTATTGAACCTGTTAGCAGTGGTTATTCTATTGGAAGTTGTGTCTGGATTTTAGAATATCATTCTAATAGACTAGCTGTTTTTAACAATGCTTGTAAACATAACATCAGACACACCCTTAACCTTGATTAAAGCTCTAAGTTAAAGGATTCTTTAGATTTTTTGTTTGTCACTCCCTTCTTGAACACATCAAAAGAATTAACTGCTTTGACAAAATAATTTAATACTTCATATCTTAGTGAGGCATATCTTATCAAATTTTTCTAGCTAGCTTAGTAATTACTACAATAAAAACAAAATTTAATTATTCCTATCAGAGACGGTGGTATTATTTTAGACTTATTAGATATATTAGAAAAGAAGCTTGCTTCTTTTATTAGACATTTTTATATTATTTGTGAAAGTGCTTTACCATATATCCATTTTGGTAATAGTAACGTTGAATTTTTAAATGAAATCCTCTAAAAAAAGATATTTTGTGAAAACCCTGAGAATCCCTTCTCAGCTTATGACTAATTTGTATAAAAAAATTAAAATATAAGCATATTGCCAGATTTTATAGCTTTTTAGTAATTAAGCAAGTCATAGCCTTTGTAGTCATTGATAATAAATAGAACACCATCTATATTTTTTGTTGTTGATTCTAGCTTGAGACTTGGAAATACGATGCAGTTGCTCAAATTAATAAATGAATCAATTCCAAATTAAGAGGAATTCTCTTCTTCAATTTTACTTGTTGACCCTTATATGCAGAGTCCTCATGTGGTAGCTCCTATCTTAGGCCTTTTTAGAAACCAAATATTTTATACTCCACTTGATAACAGAATGCATGTTTAAGAATTTTGTGAATATGTTAAATAAATTAACCCCAAAAATTTGATATATCCTCGTAAATATTAAGATATTTAAATATTTTTAGAATAGCAAAGAGAGTAAAGCGGTTAAAGAATATTAACCTCAGTATATGGTAACGATGAAGCTATTTCTCTTAATCTATACCAGCATGAATAAGGTGCACTGACAATTAACAAAAATGAGCTTAAAAATATAAAGTTCTCTAAATTTGAAAGGATACCTTTTTTACCCTAAATTGGCTAAATTAAGGGAATTTTGAACAGTGAGACAGGATAAATTTCTACAAGAATTAGCATTTCCAATCAAATGGAGTTTGATGATAAACTGAACGAAGAAACCAAATAAATTATTATTTTGAGATATAAAAACTTAATTTAAAGGAATTAAGGCTACATCAATTTGTAAAATTTCATAATATAAGAGATGAATCAGCTTGGTTATTAATAAACATCCACACAAACAAATAGCGAGGGACTTAAAATCTATCTAAAGAACCAAACTACTAATGATATAGCTTATGTGGAGCATGACAAAGAAAAAACTTCAGTTTTTTGCTCGAATAAAGATAACACATTAAGTATTCTAAATTTCATTAAACAAAAAATCAACATAGTTGAGTTAAAATGAATTTTTTTTTATTAAATAAAATAAATTAACTTGAAAAGGATTAATAAAAAATATTATTTGTATGATAAAATTAAAATAAAGAAATAATTAAATTTATTATAATCATTAAAATAATTCTGAAAAGTATTTGGCTTACTTTAAATTCATAAAATCTTATTTAACAATAATTTTATTTTATATTTCAGCTTTTTTATATTTTAAAATAAATTTTATAACTATTATCAAGTAATCCTTAAAAAGTTAAACTTTATCAAAAATAAATATTTGATTTTATTTAACATATTTTTAATAAATTTTCATTAAAATTTTCATTTATAATTTAAGTAATATCTTCTATCTAATGTTAATACGTATAGCTTTCCTTAAATAATTAGCTTAAATTTGTTTCCTAATGTAAATTAATTTATTATATAAATTAAATACTCTTATGTTAAAATTATTATAATCAATTTATTTGCTTAAAAATGTCTTGCAATTCTATAAAAATAAATAATTACTTAATTTTTAAGCAAATATTTTTTATCTCTTCATTAAAATTATTGATAAATAAATTTTCTATTTTTTATCTCTAAGATAAAATTAAAAAAAAAATTATTATTATTATTATTATTAAATAAATTAATATTTTTTAATTTAATTTTAAAAATAGAATTTTCGATAATTATTTATACTAATTATTCTTTATTAATTTTGTTGTCGGCCATACTAAGGTGAAAACACCGGATCCCATTCGAACTCCGAAGTTAAGCGCCTTAAGGCTGGGTTAGTACTAAGGTGGGGGACCGCTTGGGAAGTCCCAGTGTCGACAACCTTTTTAAAAATTTTTTAAATAAAATTTTGTTTTTAATTTTTTAAAGCTTTATAATAATATGATAAAATTTTTAAAACTATAAAAATAATTTTTCATTATAATGAATTCAATTAAAAATAAAATTAATGAATTATTTTAAATTGCATTATGAATTTACCAACATATTTGTTAAAAATTAAAAAAATAAAATATATTTTTCAAATAAATTACAGATAAATTTTGAAGAAGATTTGAACAAAATATCTAAAAATGTAAAGTAAAATTATTTTTTGTAATAATTTAGGAATTTATTGATAAATTAGTAAATAAATTTAATGGAACAAGAAAAAGCCAAATCAAATATATTTATTTATAGATTTCCTTCTTAAAAAGTTGAAACTGTTGATTACTAAATTAAATGATAGATTTATCTATCAATCTATATGTTTAGATTTTATTTGCTTATCTGTGAAATAAATTCAATCTATTTTTAGCCAAAATCGAATTTTTAACTTAATTTACAGCTTTTATTAGAGCTTCTCGAAATTAATTAATTTGAAAAGATCAATTTAAATTATAAATATTAGATTACAATAACTAAAGTTACAAATTTTATCAATAAACTTATAATTTTATTTCAGATCATTATTATTTTTTTTGATGAGCAAATCCAAATTTAAGATTTTAATTTCTTTTTTCATTTACTCTACTATGAAGTTAAAAAAAATAGATTCCTATTAATTTATATTTAAAATATTAAGATATGTAATTTATAATTAAACAATAAGTAAAATTATTAAAAAAAAATAGTTTTAATGCTTTTGCTTTATTATTATTCTAAAAAATAATTTGTTTTATTTATATATCTAAATAAAAAAATTCACATTTATTGTATGTGAATTTGAAAATAAGAAAAAATAAATAACTTTTTATAATATTTTACTATTGCCAAAGTAAATTTTACCAAAGTTTTAAAACAAATATGATATTTAAAACTTTCTAATGACTTTAGTTTGATTAGATCTTTATAAAATATAAATTTTAAATAAATAGGAAAATGATGAATGAATTATTTTGTCTATGTGTTCATAACTGTCTATATTAACAGGTTTTACAGATAAAATTTCTATTCGGATTTAAGAAATTGTGTGGTTTGATTTCTTAAAAATCTACAATCTATTTTCTCAAAGTAATTACTATCAAAATTCATTCATAGAGTGTTTTATATTTATAATATTTTATCAGAATTTTTTATGAAAGTGTAATTGATTATAAACAAAATTTAATTTTAAATTCGAATAAAATGAAAAATTAATTATTGTAACTTCAAAAACTAAAAAATTATTAATTCTTATATATTTATTAAATTTAGCTGATCTGTAATTTTTTGAAATAAAATTTTTTCTACCTTAATTTATTTTCATTAACCTGTAAATAAATAAATTGTATATAGATATTTATAATTCTCTCTATTAGCATGACCCAACTGTTGGTTTGTTAATTAGTTCTAATAAACTTTATCAGAATTTTTATAAAAAGTGTAATATAAACATTCTTTTTTTTTTTGATTTAATTTTACACAAAAAGTAAAAAAATCTAAAAAATAAAAATAAAATATTAAATTAAATATTTTATTAATGAGTATTATAAGTTTCATGTTATCATAAAGAATACATTTGTAATTATATTTTGTAAGAATTTTTTATGAATGTGTAATTGATCATAAACACAATTTATTTTAAATTCGAAGAAAATGAAAAATTAATTGTAACTTCAAAAACTAAATTAATTATTAATTCATATATATATATATTATATATTTATTAAATTGAATGTATCAGTAATTTTTTAATAAAATTCTTTCTACCTCTATTTATTTACATTAAACTGTAAATAAATAAATTTCATATAGATATTTTTAATTATTTCTGTTATTATGACCCAAATATTGGTTTGTAACTAAATTCGAATATACTTTATCAGAATTTTTATAAAAAGTGTAATATATATAAACAATCTTTTCTTTGATTTAATTTTATACAAAAGAAAAAAAAATTAAAAAAATAAAAATAAAATATTAATTTAAATATTGTATATATTTAATTAATTTGTACTGTAAGTTGAATATTATCATAAAGAATACATTTATAAAAATAATTTTAATTCTTTTTGAAAAACAACTTACATTGATTACTTTTATTTTTCTTAAAATATAAAGTATTGAAATACGAAATAATGATTAATTAATTTTCAATATTTTTCTTTCCCACTAATCAATTTCGAACTCCTAGAAAAATATAACTTTCTATACTAAAATTATTAAGATTTCTTATTTTATTAAAGTAGTTATATTGATTTTATCAACTTAAACTTAAAATAATCAAATCAAAAAATTTAAGACTTCTTCCTTAAAACCTAAAATTATATTTATAGTAATCCCCTCTATATTTATCAAAAAAATATTCTGTAATTTCTCATATATAAATGTCATATTCAGATAAAAACTTTTGAACAAATTTATTCCTTTTTTACATTTAAATGGGTGCTAGTATTACTTACATAAATTGTGGTAAATTATTATGCATTATGGTGTATATTAAAATGAAAATTTAAAATGCATCATAAAATTGTAAATTTATTTTCATAATTTAAATTTTTCATTATACGCTGTTTTATTAATTAATTAATATTTTGATGACTCTATCTATATAAGCTTACTACTTTTTTCAAGTTTTATTGAATTAAATAAATTAAATGTTCTCTATTCCTTCAAATAAATTTGTATTTTTGATTGTTTTCTAGATAAATATATTCAATTTATTTTCTTGATCAAAAAATATGCACATTTAAATAGCATTGTAAAGAAAATCATTTTATTGAAATTGCAAAATTTAATAAAATCATATAATACTTTATAAAATAATTAAATTCTATTATATTGGTTAAGTTACACATTAAGTTTCAAAAATCTGAAAATTTATTTGATTAAAAAATGAATTTTTAGATGGCTTTTATTACTTTAAGTCTAATTTTCTTTTTTAAAGATCAAATAAACTATTGTATTTTTTAATTTCGAATAATTTCTGCTTGTTAAGTTTTTAACCAAAATTTTCAATATTAGTTTATTATTTTACTTCCATAAAAATTAATTTTCTTATTTACTTATATCATACACTTTATGAATTAGTAATTAATCCAAAAATTATTATAAATAGCATAAAAAATTATTTTATTTTTGAGAAGATAAAATAATAAATAAATTTGAATTGAAAAGTTACTATTTTTATTTTTGTCAGATTACTTTTTTCTGATTAATTTTGATTAATTATATAAACTATATATTCAATTAATTATATTTAATCAGAAAATAATATGGGCTTGCACAAAATAAAGCTTAATTTAAATAGAAAGAATTTTGAATTTTAAAATAAAAAATATTAAACTAAAATATAAAATAACAAAAAAAACATTAAAATTAAAAAAAATGAGATTTATTGCTGTTTGCTTATTTGCCTTAGTTGCCTTAAGCTCTGTATATGCTGATGATATCGAAAAGATGAAATGTTTGGGTCAAGTTCCTAAACCTTGTGGTGATGGTTCAGATTCTGCCTGTTTAACCGCTTACAACACTGATGGCAACTGTGTTAATAGAGATTGTGCTGCTAAACTCATCGACTTGAACGACTACGCTACTTGCATCAAGAAATGCAAATCTAATAACGATAAAGTTTAAAAATGGATTGATGCTAATGTTAGTTGTGTTGGAAGTGGTTTATTAAGCTTTGCTGCTTTAATGATTGCTTTTGTTGCTTTCATGTTCTGAGTTATTAAATAATATTAAAAAGAATTTTTAAATTAAATATTTTGATGTTTGTATATGTCTTGATGTATTTAGTTTATAAATTTTATTTGAAATCAATTTCATTCTCTTTAAATTTTACACATTTATCTTCTTTTTATTTCACTGTGTTAATCTGTATATAATCGAATTATACTTTAAATTCTCATGTATTAAAGTTCTGTCTGTCATATTAATGTATTTTTTCTAAAAAATAATTGTACTATACAAAAAAATATAAATAGTGAAAATTTAATGAAGTGAGAATTAATAGGATTTATGGCATATCTATTTTTATATACTTTATTAAATATGTACCTATAATATTATTGTTTATACTAATAAATATTAATATTAAAGTTAGAACTTTACTATAAAGATAATCAAATTCAAATTTTTAAACTACCATCTCAGATTTTTTTAAACTTGAATAATTGTACAAAATGTGAATTTGGGGCTATTTTTATGTTAATATAAAATAGTTTTTATCTATAAATAATCTAAAATGTATCTTTGTTTATCTTATTTCTTGATATTTTTTACTAAATTATAATAAAATATACGGAAAGAGAAAAAATATAACACATTAAACTAAATAGTTAAAAAAATAAAGTTTTCTCGATTGTTAAACAATAAAAGAAATATTTCGTCTTTAAAACTCTTTAATTTTACAAACCTATGATAAAAGTTAGTTAATAAATAATAAGAATATTTATATTTTTAAAAATATCTTAATTATTATTTTTAAGAAGTTATGTTTTTTGCTTTAAAAGTAATTCTTAAGAATTTTAGAAGGAATCTAAACTTAATTAAAATCTTTGTGGTTTTTCTCTTTAAGCTTAAATTCGAAAAAATTAAGAAAAGTGTAATTAATAAAAATAAACTATAATAAAATTAAGAAATATCACTATTGTTTAGAGTGTAATCTTAGATTAGCAATATCAATTATTACATTTTCTGAGCGATCTCTAATTTTTTTAACTTAACATACAGTATATTTATTTAAATAAAATTCGCTTACAAACAAACTATCATCTATCTATCTTGCAAAGATCATAAAAATATTTTATCAACTATTACCATCATAAAAGATCTGAATGGTATAAGTATAAAAAGCGGGGGGAATATCTTTCTTTTTTTCTACAAATATTGTTTATCCTTAACATATGACGCAACATGTAAATGAAGTGTTCGAATATTTATTAATTAAAAAATTAGATTTTGAGAGTTACAATTTTTAGAATTATATCTTTTTAGTAGATCAAATAATAATAATAATACATACTTTTAATTTCGAAAGATATTTTTTAGTTAATTAAACTGTATGCATGTAATTTAGCTTATCTGTCAATTTACTTGTAAAAAGCATTTAAAGTCATTTAGTTTTTTTTATTTCTAAAAGAAGCGAGTAGTAAGTAATTATTAATGAACATTAAAATAATTTATTGTTTTAATATTTTATAAGTTTTAATATTAATTTTTAGAACTTTCGTTTTTACTGATTTTATTTGATGAATTTCGCTTAGTTGCTAAAGAGAATGATTTTTATTAATTAATTTAATAAATAAATTCAAGAAAATTGATAAGATAATATTGAACATAAACTTCACTATAAATATCTAGCATTTTGGATTTTAAGATATAATAAATATTAACTAAAAACATACATAATTCTAAACAAATAACTAAATTAAAATTAAAAAAAATGAGATTCATTGCTGTTTGCTTATTTGCCTTAGTTGCCTTAAGCTCTGTATATGCTGATGATATCGAAAAGATGAAATGTTTGGGTCAAATTCCTAAACCTTGCGGTGATGGTTCAGATTCTGCCTGTTTAACCGCTTACAACACTGATGGTAACTGTGTTAATAGAGATTGTGCTGCTAAACTCATTGACTTGAACGACTATGCTACTTGTATCAAGAAATGCAAATCTAATAACGATAAAGTTTAAAAATGGATTGATGCTAATATTAGTTGTGTTGGAAGTGGTTTATTAAGCTTTGCTGCTTTAATGATTGCTTTATTTGCTTTCATGTTCTGAGCTATTAAATTTTATTAAAAAATATTTTTAAATTAAATATTTGGATGTTTTTTATATGTCTTGATGTATTTAGTTTATTAATTTCACTTTTATTATTTCAATAGAGATTTTAGTTATTATTTTTCTCATAAGATAAAATATATTTATTATTAATAATAATCTATTCAAAGAATTTTTACTTAAATACTATAAAATAGATTAATTTTATTCTTGATATTCTATTGAATACATTTATTTCACAAGCTTTATTATTTTATTGTTAATTTATGAAAAATTATAATTATATAATAGTGATTTAAACCAAATTCGAATATGCAAATAAAAGGAAAAAATATGAAATGATTCTATTAAGTCAACAAAAAGCTCAATAGTAACTAAAAAAGACAAAATAAAATAAATGAAAAAACTATATTATAAATTAAATTAATATCACAAATATGCTTATTAGTTTAATTTTAAAAAGGCTCATAATAAATTTATTAGGTTCAATGTTTTTTACTTTTTAAATCATAAAAATATGTTTCAATTTATCATTTAATCCAATTTTTTGAATAATAAGTTTATTTTTTTTCAATCTTAAATTTCATCTATTTTAGACAATCTTATAGATAATTATATCTAGTGAAACTTGTTAAATGAACTATGATATACTTTTAATTATTAATAAGATAATAATATGTTAAAAAAGAGTAAATCCCTTCTTTAATAATATAAAAAAAATGAAAGATAATCATTTGATTAAATTGTTATTGGGAATTTTTGTATTGGATTTGTTTATTTATTTCTTTGAGAAATAAAAGAATAAACTTAATTTTATCAAATGTTTATTTTAGTCAAAAAATTAAAAATGGTTGCTTTGCAGAAATCTATGATTATTTATGATTAACATAATTACTCAGAATATTTAATAAATAAAATACCTATCAAATCTACTATTTTTTCTATCATCTCTTATTTCGTAATAATTAAGAAAAGTGTAATAAATTGAAATCAAAAAAATTATAAAATTGTGACGTATTACTTTTATTTAATATGAACTGTAAACTTATATCAGAAATAGAGTTTTTATTTACTTAAAGCCAAATTCAACTAATTTTGGTAACCATAAATGAATTTTTTTATTTTGAATAAAAATATTAATAAGTCAATTAACAAAATCATTTTTAAATCTAAATTCCCTAAATTATTAATGCCTCATGATAAAAATATGCTTCTATGATGTAAGCTATTAATTTTGTTCAGTTTAGATTTGTATACAGTTATTTATATGTATATATTGCTGTACCTTGAAAATATATTATTTTCTATCACTGCCTTATACAATTTAAAGAATATTAATTTCAAAAAAAAAAGGAAGGAAGGAAGGAAGGAAGGAAGGAAGAAAAATTCTAGTAATTATTCAATTTCGACTATGCTAATTAACAAAAAGTTACAAAATTCGAAAATTAATTAATTAAATTTTAAAGTTCAGAGAGTTACAATTTTTAGATCTAAATCTTTTTACATAATTAAATAAAAATTATTGAATTTCGAATAATATTTATTAATTAAATTTTACTCACTAATTTTAGTGTAACTTATTTTAGAGCTAAAAAGCTTTTATCCAAGAAATTCAAAAAATAATAGACATTTTTTTCAAATCTAAAATACCAAAAGCAGATTAAATTTTCTAGAACTTAAGTTCTATTTTATTTTATTATTATGAGTCATATTTGATAAATTTTAATTAATTGTAAAAGCTGATTGATTAATATTTTTGAATGAAATTAATAAAGAATATTACAAAAGCAAACCTCACTTTAAATATAGAGCCATTTGAATTTTTAAAATTTTATAAATGTTAAATAAATAAAAATAAATAAATAAAATCAACATAAAAAAAAATGAAATTCATCTCTGTTTGCTTGCTTGCTTTAGTTGCCTTAAGTTTTGTATATGCTGATGATATCGAAAAGATGAAATGTTTGGGTCAAGTTCCTAAACCTTGTGGTGATGGTTCAGATTCTGCCTGTTTAACTGCTTACAACACTGATGGAAACTGTGTTAATAGAGATTGTGCTGCTAAACTCATCGACTTGAACGACTATGCCACTTGCATCAAGAAATGCAAATCTAATAACGATAAAGTTTAAAAATGGATTGATGCTAATGTTAGTTGTGTTGGAAGTGGTTTATTAAGCTTTGCTGCTTTAATGATTGCCTTATTTGCTTTCATGTTCTGAGCTATTAAATAATATTAAAAAATATTTTTAAATTAAATATTTGGATGTTTTTTACATGTCTTGATGTATTTAGTTTAAGAATATTGTTGAAAGTACTTTAAAAAGAACTTCATTTTATTTGTAATTAAAAACATTTTATTTTTTAAATAGTTTTCTATTAAAGAATGATAGTAAAAAGGATTACTGCTATGTTATTAATATTTTTGATTTTAGTTAAATAAATAGTTTTATAAATGATAATTATTTCGATAATTTCATTTATTATATTTATTTTAAGTAGGAATAAAGATAAGAACTTAATTTTTTGAAAATTATTTTGTGAAAAGCCTAAAAATGAAGACTGATTATAGATAAAATAATTAAAAAAGAAACTAATTTGCATTATAAATATTAAATATTTTTATAAACTAAAAATTTATGATTAAATTTAATCTTTGAATAAAAATTATTTACAAAAATTGAAAAGTTTGAATTCCAACATTTATCAAAACTTATGATTTATTTGAGATCTACCCATTGATATTCATTATGGCTAGTAGTTTCAAATACATTAGTAACAAACTGTTCCATATGTTTTATTGTAAAATAATGATCAAATATTTCTTATTCTAAAAAAAATAATAATAGTGAGTAGAACTTGTTATTATTTTTATATTTTTTGATTAATTTTGATTTATACTTTCTCCAAAAATTTTTTTATTTTATCAACATTTCTTTCTTACACAGAAATACATTTAAATTTTTTATTTAGTTTTGTGCTATTCTCCATTTTCACAATTCTACTCTTTGAAAGTTAGAATATTGAACTTAATATTGAGACAATTTAGAAATAAAATATTTAAATTAAATATATTCTAGTATTTTGAAGATTTAAAAAAGTAAGTTTCCATAAAAAGTAAAAAAATTAAATTATAAATATTTTAATATATATTAAAATATTTAAAGTTTATTTTAAAAGGAAAGATTTATTTTTGAAACTAAATTTGCATTAAATAAATGAAAAATAAATATGCAAAAAGCCTATTAATTTAAATATTTTGTGTTTCATTAAATTATATATTATTGTTTTACAAATTGAATTATGATGATCTTTAAAAAAACTTTTGATTAATTAGATATTATAAAAATAATGATCAAAATTAAAACAATATTTATTATCAATAATTTTTATTGACCCAATATATATTTGTATATTTCATAAAAAGATATATTTGTTGTTTTGAAAAGATATAGAAAAATAATAATTAATAATAAAAATTTTAAAAATAATTGAAGGTATTATTTTTTATTTTCAGTTATTGCTCTGTTTAATTGTAAACTTTGGTATTGTCATAAATATCTACAAGAATTTACAACAAACCATGCGATAGTTCAGATTTTACAAGCATAACCTCTTACAACACTAACAGCAACTAAGTTAATAAAAATTGCTTTGCTAAGCTCATCTAACGACAAAGTTACACGCATTAAGAAATATAAATCTAAAAATGATAAAATTTAAAAATTGATGTTATGCTGCTTTAGTAATATATTTGTTTGCTTGGTTAAATATTTTGAATTATGAGAAAATTAAATTAAATTTTAAATAAATATTTGGATTTCTTTAACTATCTATCTCTTTACTGATGTATTTATTTTATTTTAAAATTTTTAATTGATATTCTTTGATTAGATTTCTTTATAAATATGAAATCATATTAATCAAAAAGTTATGTAAAGAAATATTAATTTTATTAATCAGTTTTAATGAAGTTTTTAGTAATGAAATTAATGATAGATATGTATAATATACATAATAATTATTAATATGAACATTAAACAATGTATTCTATTTATTTTCTTTAATATCAAACATTTTTTAACTTTTAGTTTATTAATTATCTTTATATATTGTAGATTTTTCATCAAAATAATGATTTAATTAAAATTGTAATTTGTTTAAATAATTTATTTACTTACCTTAAAAATAAATTGTTTAAGTTAAATATTTTTTTGAAATCTAAGAAAATAAGGTTTATCAGCTAATTTTCGATTTAATTTTTTAACTCAATTTAAATTGTAATCCTAATTTTCTTATTCAATTTTTATTGAAGTTTTAGTTCTTGGCCTTGAATAATCTTTCCTTACATCTTTTTTAGGAATATTTATTGATTTACTCATATTATTTGTAGAAATATCATTCTCACTAGTTTAATTCTTCTTATCATTTTCTTAATTTCTGTTATTCGTTTTAAATGCAGTTATATCATAATTAATTTTTTATTAGTTAGTTGGAAAATCACTACTTGTTCTTAGTTGGCTTTCAAAAACTAATCCTTAAGTTGTGCTAATAATTTTAAATTAAATAATATTTTATAAATGCAAAATAAATATTTTAAATTTACCTATGTTTACTATTGTTTATATTCATAATTTAGTTTTTAAGCTACTTAATTTCAATATTGAGCCTTGCAATTATCTAATTTAAATTTTCTATTTCTCTTAAATCTTTTGGAAGAGATTCTCTGTTTTCCCACATCTAACATAACTCTTCCTTTTCTTTTTAAACCATATTCACAATATTTTAATTTTTTAAATCTAATTCTAGGAATTATTATTTCATTTTTTCAGTAAATTTAACTTAACTCTCAAGTTACTATGCTGATTCTTCTACATATTTTTGTAATTCTGCTATTTTTGTAGCATATTTTTCGATCAAAATGTCCTTTTCAAAAACTTATTATATTTTTATTTAATTTATAGAATCAAACTCTTTTTATAAATTTTTCTTTTCTAGTTTATGCTATTCATTTAATTCGTATTCTTTTTTTATGAACTGGTCTTATAATTCTTAATTTTTAAGTTTTTGAGAATAAAGTTATTCTCTTAATTCTTTTACCTATTTAGCAAGCTATAAATCTTTTAAATCGTTTTCATCTAAGTAAATATCTTTTTGAAATTACTCATTCATTATTTAGTTCAAATTGTCATAATCTTTTTTAAATGTTTAAGTATCATTTAGCTAAATGTTCTATGATTCTATAGCAGAGCCTCCAATGTATTGTTATTTTAATAAAGCATTAGCTCTCTTTTATTATGTATCTAACTAAGCTCTTAAATTATCTATTTTATTTTGTTACTATTCAAAAGCTGCAGCACACTTTATCAAATATTTTAAAAATTGTAAGTTAAATAAAAATACAAAAAATTTTACTCTGGCAATAACCTAAAATCTAACTTTTAAAGCATCTGCATAATTTACTTATTAATTTTGTATTGTTTTAGCAGATATGGGAATTTTTTTTTTTAAAGGTGTAGCTTCTTTATTGTTAGATTCTTCACTATTAATTGATTTATAAGAATACTTTTCTTCTCTTATCTGTCTGCTCTTTTTCCAAAATTTCGATTATCTATTATACACAGCTAAATCTTCACATATAGTAGCTTCAATTTCTATCTTTTGTTCATCTAATTCATTCTACAAAAATGAGATTCTTTTTTGCATATCTTTTATCATATCTTTGTACTGACTTTCTAGCTAATCTTTTATTTTTTACTTTTCTTCATATAACTTTTTTTTAAAAATTATGAACAATTTTCATTTAAAAGTAAAATTTTTACTTTATTTTTAAGGAATTCGATCTCAGTTTCTTTACCCTCCATTTCTTGGTTGTAATTATTTTTCATGGCTTAGTACTGTCTTTTTGCATCATTTGCACTAGATGAGCATTCTTTTACTCGATCATCATATTCTTTCTTTATTTTTTCTATTTCTACTTCATAGTATAGCTTAAGCTCTTTGAATTTAAAAGTAAGAGATTTATTTTCATCTTGCTTTGTTTGGAATAGTTTATTCATTTCTTTTTCGTGTTCTTCTTTCATTTTCTGTTTAGACAAAGCTTGCTGCTCTAGCTATTTTTAAAGTTCGACAATTCTATTACTTTTTTAAGATATTTCCTTTAACTTTGTTTCAATCTAAATAAATATTTAATATAAAATGTCAATTTTTTTCTTAAAAATAAGTTTTTACAATCTGCTTTTTTTCTTCTAAAAATCTCTCTAAGCTTTCTATTTTTTTGATTAATTCTGCTGTTTAATTAATTGTATCTACTTTATATCCATCGAATTATTCTCGTATTGATTATATTTAATTTCTTAAACCCTATTCTCTCTCTTAAAAGTTTTATTCTTGGCCAGAGATTTGACTTCTCAAGTTCGAAATGGTTTCTTGTAGTTCTTTAATATCTTAAACATACTAACTTTCTTATTTTTAATACTTAAGGTTCAATTAGTGTAAATCGAGCTCTTTTTATTACAACTATCTTTCATAATCACTACATTTATCTTAAATACTATTTAAATTTTATTCTTAGATATATTTAATTTAACTTTCCAATTATTTTATGTTCTCTTTTAGCCCATAAATTTCCCTTTCTTTTTCTGTCTGTTTGCTTGATAATGCTTTATATCTTTCTTCTGATTTATCTAGTGCATTAAGGTATTTTTTAGTATCCTCTTAAATTTTATCCATCAAATCTTTAATTGTTTTCTCAAGTAAAACAATCTTCCTGTTTTCTTTGTTTAAATAATCTACTCTCTCTATAAAATCTTTGATCTATTACTTATATTAATTATCTATTTCCAAAAGATCTTATTATTTCTATGTATCATAATTTGCAATTTAAAAATTTAAACTATCAATTTCTTAGTCTTTTTTAACAATAATTTACTCTAATTCAGCTATTTTATTATTCTTCTACAATATAATTTCAGTTTAATTATGGCACAATTTAGACAAATCTGCTAGTTTTTAAACATGCTTTTAGTATAAACTTTTTCTATCTAGATTATCATGATAGTCTTTAAATTTTGCATATTCATTTAACATTTCTATGATTTAAATAAAAAAATTAAAAATTATAAGATTAAAGTAAAGAAAATTAAAGGAATCTCTTTATAAATTGAAAGCTCAAGCAAAGATAATTTTATCTGCTGCTAATTTCTGATGAATTTTGTTTGTTGTTTTTAATAAAAAGGACATTTCTTTCATATCTTTACCTTTAAATTTAGAGGAGAGATGAAGGTTATGGCATTTTATTTCTTTATTTTCTTGCTCTAGTATTTGTAATCTTATAATGAGAGATTCCTTATCCATTCTTGACAATAGCTGAGCCTCTGTATATACCTTAAAATCCTCATAATCCATGTTCCCAATATAATAAGAAATATTTTTAACTTCATTTTCATCAAAAAACTCCATTTTAGTATGAGTTTTCTTATTTTCATCTTCTTAAATATTTTCTTTCTGTTCTTTTTTATTGCTTTGATTTTCTAAATTTGTTAATTTTGGTTTTGACTGTTCTTAATGACTTAAATGTGATTCGGCAGTTTTTGCCTCTTCTTAAATAGAGTTTATTTGATCTCTACTGTTAGATATAATAATCTTTCTATTGTTTTTCTTATTAGATTAGCTTGGTAAAAGTTTTTTATATTAGCTTCGCTGCTCATAATTAGATTTTTAATAATTTTCAGATAAAATTTTACTACTATCAAAATCTTCTTTTGTAAAGAAGCTATCATCTTATCGAATTTCTTATGCTTTATCAAAATAGTTGTTCTTTTGTGCTGATCCTTCTGTTTAGAAATTTTTTTACATATTTTTTGTGCTGCTGCTATTGAAATCGAGGATAGAGCTTGTATCAAGTAGATTATCGCTTTTATTCAATAATTTACTAACATTATAAAATTGATTATAATAACTATTGTTAGTAGACTGCTGATCTTTAGCTGTATAACTAAAATCATTTAATTTTTAATTATTCTACTTGCTATCAGTTGTTTTTAATATGCTAACTCCTGATTAAATAATTCTAGCTTATTAATTTGTAGATTTTGGTCTTTTCATCTACTGTATTTCTTATTGGCTGCCATAGGATTAACGCAATTCAGTGCTTAAATCTTATTTTTTATCAATGTTGATCTAGATATTTGATAAATTCCTTTTTTTTAAGTTTGATTATTTGTTATCAATAAACTTATGTTCCAAATAAATAGGCTCAAAATTATTAGGAGAGACTGATCTAGATTGATGATTTTTAAATAGCCTTGTTGCATTCTTTTAATTTATGTATGTACTTCTTGGTCGACTGTTATGATTTGTGCTTATAGAAGATGAAGATTTAAAATTATAAATTTCATCTCTAGTAATATCTTCCATAGTAGGTAGTATTGAATAATAACAATAATATTCAAACTAATATTAATCTTATAAATTACTTAATCAAAATTTAACTATAACCTTAAATACAAATCAAATTGTATAAATTAATTACATATTTTCATTAATCCATATCAAATCATGGCTAACAGTAAATTTTTATAGACTAATTATTTAAAAAACAAAATATTTAACTTATAAATACTTCATATAGAAAATTATTTATATTTTTAATTTTATTATTCTAACTAAGTAGGTGCTTTTCTCTAAATATTTTACAAATTCTAACAATAATAAGCATTACAATCAAAAATTGTAAATATTTTTATAAGATAATGCAAAATATTGAATGAAATTTACTTAAGAAACAATAACATTCAAACTAATATTTATCTTATAAGTTACTTAATCAATATTTAACTATAACCTTAAATACAAATCAAGTTGTATAATAAATTAATTACATATTTTCATTTATCCATATCATATAAAATTAGGATTAACAGTAAAATTTTAAAGACTAAAAGTAAGTACTTTTCTCTAAATATATTACTAATTCTAACAACAATAAACTTTAGTACAATAATTTTTGTAAAAATTTTTACAACATAATTCAAAATATTAAATAAAATTTTTTCAAGAATGATGTAGTTAGTATTTTCATTTTAAAAATATTGGTTAAAAATATTTTGGTTATTCGAATTAAAAATATTGATCTTTATTTAAAACTAAAAAAAATTATAGATTCTTAATAATTATTTTCTGTAGTAGGAAATAAATATTTAGTAGAATAATAAATATTATTTAAAAAATTTAATTTAAAATTTTAGTACTTTAATTACTAGAATTTTTTCAAGATATAATTACCCCTCTCTAACTAATTCCTACTATATTTTTAAGTATGTGTTTTAAATAGAAATATTAAGATTTAATAATGTATATTGTGCTAATTTTTTTTGAGATACTTCTTCCGAAAAGTAAATTTATCAATACAAATTTGATAATTATAAAATATTTGTTATTTTTTAAAAAATAATATGAAATGAAAGTAAATTAATTTTTTAATAAATCAATAATTTATTACGTTTTCATAAATTGTTTTTCAATTTTTTTGAGAAAAAAAAATAAATGATTTAAGAGAAAAAATATTTTAACAATCTAGAAGAAGTAAATATTAATTTTTTATTAATATACTTTAAATTTATTTTTATTTATAAAAAAAGTTTTTAAACTCTTCTCTTTAATTTCATTAGATTATTCATATTGCTCTAAAAAGGTATATTTAATTTATTCCTATTATTATTATTATTATAATGTTTTTTTATATTTAATATTCAAGTTAATTACAATATTAACTTTCTAATAGAAATTCTCATTAATTATCATTCATTTTTTGAAACAAATATTTTTTTAATTATTTAACATAATTTTCTTCAATTTTTATTTTAATTATTAATTATTCATTTTTTCTTTCTAACTATTATAATTCATTTTTTCTTCAATATTTAAAAAGTGACAATTATAGCGGTGATGAATATGCATCGCTCTTAGGTTCTGCTTTAGCAAATTGTATTAATCTCTAAAATTTGACACTTGATTTTGGGTAAAAATTGCTTATTTGTTTTGGATAATTAAATCATTTAAAAAAAAAAAAAATTTAAAACAATAAAGCTAACTTTTTTAATTTATTTATTAACTTATTATTTGATTTATTTTTCTCTTTTTTTATTCTACTTGTGTTTTTTTTTTCTTTGTTTCTTTGTTAATTTAACTCATTTTTTATTTTCAACTCTTTCTTTTATTATTGATTTATTTTTTTCTTATTATTTATTATTTTTTCTTTATTTTTTCCTTATATCTAACTAATTAATTATATATTTTTTCTTAAATATTTAAAAAGGTACAATAAAATTGGTGCAAATAGTGCACTAGGATTAGGTTCTGCTTTAACAAATTGTACTAATCTCTCAAATTTGACACTTAAACTTTAGTAAAAACAGTTTATTAGTTTTGGATTGTGACACTTAAAAAAAAATTAATTTAAAACATTATTACTCTATTAATTTATTTATTTATTTATTAGCTTTTTAATTAATTTATTTGTTTTTATTTTTATTCTCTTAATTTAACTCATTTTTTCATTTTAAATTCTTTCTTTTACTATTGATTAAGAGTTTTCATTTTATTTCATAATTCTTCTTCATTTTTTCCTTATAACTATCTAACTAATTAATTCTATATTTTTCTTGAATATTAAAAAGTTAAAATTAAATTGGTGCAATTGGTACATCAGGCTTAGGTTCCGCTTTATCAAATTACGTTAATATCTCAAATTTGACACTTGAACTTTAGTAAAAACAGTTTATTAGTTTTGGATTGCGACTTTATTTATTAGCTTTTTTTTTAACTTATTTTTCTTTTTTTTTATTCTACTTTTGTTTTTTTATAATATTTATTTTGCTTATTTTAATCATTTATTTTTTTATTTTCAACTTTTGATTTTATTATTAATTTATTAATTTCTTATTATTACATATTTTTTCTTCTTTTATTCCTTTATTCCTAACTAATTGATTATATATTCTTTCTACAATAATTAAAAAGATGCAATTAAGTTGGAGCAATAGGTGCATTTGACTTAGGCTCTGCTATAGCAAATTGCACTAATCTCTCAAATTTAAAACTTGATCTTAGGTAAATCCAGTTTATTTGTTTTGGATAGTGATATTTTAAAATTAAAAATTAATTTAAAACAAAATAACTAACTCTTTTAATTAATTAATTTATTATAAATTTATTTGATTTATTTTTCTTTATTTATTATTATGTGTTTTTTTTCTTTTCTTACTGCTAATTTAACTCATTCATTTTTTAATTTTAAACTTTTGCTTATTATTTCATATTTTTTTTATAACGAAATAACTAATTAATTATAAATTTTTTCTTCTATAATTAAAAAGTTAAAATTAAATTGGTGACGAAGGTGTATCAGGCTTAGTTTCTGCTTTATCAAATTGCACTAATCTCTCAAATTTCACACTTGGACTTTAGTAAAAACAATTTTTTACTTTTGGATTATGAGATTTAAAAAAAAAATAATTTAAAACATGAAAACTCTATTAATTAATTTATTTATTAGATTTTTTAAATCATTTATTTATTTTTTCTTTTCTTTTTTTTACATTTATTTTTTTCTTTTATTATATGCTAATTTAACTCAATTTTTTACTTTCAACTCTTGTTTTTATTATTAATTATTTCGCTTCTCATTATTTCATATTTTTTCTTCTTTTATTCCTTTTAGTTAGCTGATTGGTTATACATTTTTTTCAATATTTAAAAAGTTAAAATTAAATTGGTGCAATCGGTGCATCATCCTTAGGTACTAGTTTATCAAACTGCACTAATCTCTCAAATTTGATACTTTATCTTGAGTAAAAACAGTTCATTTGTTTTGGATAGTGATATTTTTTAATATAAAAATAAATTTAAAACAATAAAACTAATTTTAATTTATTTATTTATTTATTTATTAGAAATTTATTATATTTATTTTTCTTTTTTCTTATCTTACTTTGTTAATTTAACTCATTTTTTTTTTCATTTTCAACTTTTGCTTTTATTATTTATTTATTACATCACATTTTCAATTTATAATAATAATTATTTATTTTTTCTTCAATATTTAAAAAGTTAAAATTAAATTAGTGACGAAGGTGTATCAGCCTTAAGTTCTGGTTTAGCAAATTGCACTAATCTCTCCAATTTGGAACTTTGTATTAGGTAAAAATAATTTATTTGTTTTGGATTATGGCATTTTTTACAAAATAATGATTAAAAAAAATAAAATTCTTGTAATTGATTTTTTTTATTTTACTTGTGTCTTTATTTCTTAATTTTTAATTTATCTTATTTTACATTTTCAATATTGCTTTTACCCTAAATTAATTTCTTATTATTTGATATTTTTTCCTTAAATTAACTAGTTTATTATATGTTTTTTCATCAATTTTTAAAAAGTTTAAATTAAATTGGTTCAATAGGCGCATCACGCTTAGGCTCTTATTTAGCATATTGCTACAATCTATCGAATTTGACTCTTGAACTTTAGTAAAAACAGTTTATTTATTTTGGATAATATTTTTTATATGAAAATGAATTTAAAACTATATAATTGATTTATTTGTCTTTTTCTTTATTCTGCATTTTAATTTTTTTTACATTTTTTATTTAACTAATTTTTTTATTTTCAACTTTTATTATTATTAATAAATTAATTTCTTATTATTCCATATTTTTCTTCATTTTTTACTAAAAACTAACTAACTGATTAATATTTTTTCTTCAATATTTAAAAAGATACAATTAGATTGGTGCAATTGGTGCATCAGGCTTAGGATTTGCTTTAGCAAATTGCACTGATCTCTCAAATTTATCACTTTATCTTAAGTAAAGATAGTTTATTTGTATTAGATTGTTATATTTTTTATTATAAAAATGAAATAAAACAATATTATTCTATTTATTTTTTTTTAATAGCTATTTTTTATTTTGCTTATTTTTTTTATTCTACTTGTGTTTTTTTTTCTTTCTTAATTAATGAAACTCATTTATTCATTACAAACATTTTCTTTTATTATTAATTAATTTATTATTATTTCATATTTTTCCTTCAAATAATGATTTATTATAAATTTTTTCTTCAATATTTAAAAAGTTAAAATTTAATTTGTGATGAAGGTACATCGAACTTAGGTTCTGCTTTAGCAAATTTTACTAATCTCTCAAATTTAACACTTGAACTTTAGTAAAAATAGTTTATTTGCTTTACATTATGAAAATTTTTAATTCAAAAATTAATTCAAAAAAATATGATTCTTTTAATTTATTTATTAGCTTTTTATTTGGTTTATTTTTCTTTTTTTATTCTTCTGATTGTATTTTTTTCTTCTTCTTCTTCTTTATTTTTTAATTTAAATAATTTATTTATTTTCTTTTTGTTTTAATTATTAATTAATTTATTTATTATTTCATATTTTTTTTCACTTCTCCTTATGACTAACCAATCGATTTTTATATTTTTCTTCAATAATTAAATAGACATAATTAAATTGGCTCACTTGGAGCATCAGGCTTAGGTTCTGCTTTAGCAAATTGTATTAATCTCTCAAATTTGAGACTTTATCTTGGGTAAAAATTGTTTATTTGTTTGGGATAGTGATATAACTCATTTATTCATTTTCAACTTTTGGTTTTATTTTTAATTAATTCATTTCTTATTAATTGATTTTTTTTCTTCATTTTATCATTCTAACTTATGATTTATGATAAATTTTTTCTCCAATACTTAAAAAGTTTAAATTAAATTTGTGATGAAGGTACATCAAGCTTAGGTTCTGCTTTGGCAAATTGCATTAATCTCTCAAATTTGGCACTTGAACTTTAGTAAAAACAGTTTATTTGTTTTGGTTAGTGATATTTTTAATATAAAAAATAATTTAAAATAATATAACTAACTATGCAATTTGATTTATTAGCTTTTTTTAAATTCTAATTGTGTTATTTTTTCTTACTTTGCTAATTTAGCTCATAATTTTCATTTTAAACTTTTGTTAATTCATTTCTTATGATTTCATATTTTTTCTTCAATATTTATAAAGACACAATTAAATTAGTGCCTTTGGTGCATCAAGCTTAGGTTCTGCTTTAAAAAATTGCACTAATCTTTCAGATTTGAAACTTCATCTTAGGTAAAAGCAGTTTGTTTATTTTGGATAGTGATATTTTTTAATATTAAATGAATGTAATTATTGAAAACTCATTTTATTGATTTATTAGATTTTTATTTGATTTATTTTAATTTTTTCTTTCTTTCTTTCTTTCTTTCTTTCTTTCTTTCTTTCTTTCTTTCTTTCTTTCTTTCTTTCTTTCTTTCTTTCTTTGTTAATTTAACTCCTTCATTATTTAATTTTCAACTTTTTATTTTATTTTTAATTAATTTCTTCTTTTTTAATTTTTTTTCTTCATTTTTTCCTGATTACTAATTAATTGATTTTATATTTTTTCTTCATTATTTAAATAGCTAAAATTATATTGGTGATAAAGGTACATCAAGCTTAGGTTCTGGTTTAGCAAATTGCACTAACCTCTCAAATTTAACACTTGAACTTTAGTAAAAATAGTTTATTTTTTTTTGGATAGTGATACTTTTTAATATATAAATGAATTTAAAACAATATAACTAACTCTATTAATTTTTTTATTAGCTTTTTATTTGCTTAATTCTTTTTTTATTCTGCTTAAGTTTTTTTCTTCTTCTTACTTTTTTAATTTAACTCATTTATTAATTATCAACTTTTGGCTTAATTTTAATTTGTTAATTTCTTATAAATTCATATTTTAACTTCACATTTTCCTTATAACTAACTAACTAACTAGTTAATAATATATTTTTTCTTCAACATTTAAAAAGATACAATTAAATTAGTGAAATTGGTTTATCAAGCTTAGCTTCTGCTTTAGTAAATTGCAATAATCTCTCAAATTTGAAACTTTATCTTAGGTAAAAACAGCTTATTGTTTTTGATAGTGATATTTTTTAATATAAAAATGAATTTAAAACAATATATAATTCTATTAATTAATTTATTAGCTCTTTATTGATTTATTTTTCTTTTTTTTTATTTTGTTATTGCTATTGTTTTTTTATTTTATTTGTTTATTTATTTATTAATTTAATAGATCATTTTTAATTTAATAATTTTAATCTATTTACTTTTTTTTAGTAATTTACATTAATTTATACTAAAAGTAAAAGCGAAATCAAGAAATCATAAAAATTGAAATTAGAAAGCAAGTGTCTTAAATTAAATAGATTAGTTGTCTTTAGAATATATTTATAATGATAATAAAAAGAATTTAAAAAACTATCACTAAAAATAAAAATATTTGGATAATAGAATATACTGTAAATGCTCGTTAATTTAGGCATATTTTAATTAAGGCATTTTTTTCTTAAATTTTGTTTTTAAATTTGTTAAAAATCCATTATTTTTTATGCAAGAGATACTTTATTCTAACTATCTGTAATTTTTAAAAAATGAAAAATAATAACTTTCAAACAAAATTGTATTTTTAATTTCTTCTTCTACTCTAAACAAATTTCTAATCAAAAATTAAATTTTAAATTAAAAATGCCTATAATTTCTTTTATATATTTAATGGATATATTTAAGCTTCTAGCAGCTATTTTCTTGTTTTAATAAGTTAAATAAGTTAATCATAGAATTTAAAAAAGAATAAAAAGTTTATATTACTTTTAAAGTTAAAACTATTATTATTTTTATTATTCTATTCAAATAATCTTTAAAATTTATTTGATAACTAGCTTTGAGTTTTTTTTATTTATTTTCTTTATCTTATTAATAAATAAAATAGTTTGATTATTTAGTTTCTATCTTTCTTAATAAATAATTTCGATCCTTTTTAATAAATATTTTTGATAATTTCTAATAGATAGTTTCGATCCTTACTAATAAATATTTTTGATCATTTCTAACTTTTATAAATAGTTTCGATCCTCTTTATAAAAATTTTAATATTTCTATATAAATAGTTTCGAACCTTGATTTTTAATAATAAATATCTTCTAAATATATAGTTTAGGTTATCATTATTAAAATTTTTTATCTTTATTAGTGAATAATTTAAATCCTTCTTTGTTAAGTTAAAATTTTATAAATAGCTTATACTTAATTCCATTATATTTTCGATTAATTAGAATGAATTCTTTCTAATTTTCCTAATAAGAAGCTTCTATTTCTTTTTTGGTTTGATCATATTTAATAAGATTTAGTTTTTTTAATAATTAATTTAATAAAAACTTTAAATGTTATTTCCCAGTTTTTTTTTTAACTCAATATGATTTATAGTTTCGATCTTATTTGATGGTTATAATAATATTTAATAAATAGTTTCGATCCTGTTCATATTTCGAATATTTTAAAAGCTACAAAACTTATAAAATTATTAATTTTTAAATACAAAAAAGAAGCTAAAAAACTATCTGCAAATTATATACATTTTTAATTTGTATTATGAGCTAGCCAGTGGTGAGAAAAAATGCGCCTGTTTTTGAATTTAAAGATGACTAGAATGAAATAGAAAGTATTGGGGTAATTATGTAGGAAGAAGAAAACTTCTAAGAAAAAGCTAAAAGAGCATCACTTAATTTTTAAAGTGCAAGCTATTTGTCTAGTCTCCAAGAAGTCAACACAAATTATACTTCTATGTATGGTATTAATATGTAGAGCTAATAAAACCTAAAAACACCAAAGCAATCAAGATTATAAAGTAAGACCAAAATAGTGGAAGGGACTTCAACAGTAGTTTTAACTGTTATTCTCTCATTGATAACAAATATTATTTTCACATATCCATTAATCATTTTAAAAAGTATCTATACTCTACTGACAGCGTTTATTTACCCTTTTAGAAAACCATGTTCAATACGTGCATTTGTTAAAAAATGTTTGAATCCAATAGTTTAGATAATATTTGCTAGTAGTGTTCTATGTATAGTTTACTATGCGTTTGTAAATATGTCTTTGAAAAAAAGAGACTTTTATGGTATACTGTTTTTTGATGCTTTCTTTTTGTTTTTTACAAAGATCTCAATCTTTAGCATCTTAAAGCTAACAAAGTAAAAAGACTTAAAGTTAACATGGAAAAATGTATGTTCTATTATTGATCCTGGTAGCCAAAATGGCCTTGTTTTGGACCTTATTGATAAATAGAAAGATAGTGATATTTATATGGACATATCATGTAATGAAGATTCATGGAAGGAAGAATATCTTAAAATTATAAATTCAAACTTAGAAGTTGACCTAAATATATAAAGATTCAACACAATTTAGACAGACATCAAGAATCCCCTTTCACTTGAGCTGATTGGTTATCAGTTTTTATAAGGTTAAAACTAGAAACTTGGACCTAACTTTGCATAACTTTTAATTACTTAATTAATGACTATAGCAAAAATTTTATGCAGTTTAGCATTCATATATGTTAATATACCATTTAATACAGATGATATTTTCTAACTTTTAGCAATATCCTTATTCTATATTAACGAAACATATTGTTTCAACATTCTACTAAGTAATTAAGACTTGCGCAGAAAGATCATTATGTCTAAAGGAATTAATGAATGCATTAAATTTACTGATATAGAAATAGAAAATGATTACTCAAAGAGACTAGATGTCACCTCATGCATTAGTCTTGAAACTTGGGACAATTCCAGAAGAGCGATTTACCTTTTTTTCCAAGACTATTATAAAACTTTTGAAATGTGCTACTGCTGCATCTTCATATACTATTTGTTTATTTTTAATATTTTACTTTCCAAGTTTTTTAAAATTTATATCCTCTTTGAAGAATTCTCGATTTTTTAAAATCCTATGATCGTTATATCATCTATCTTTAGTTTTATGATCTTAAGCGTTTTCCTTTTGTTCAGGTTCTACTTTGGAGATAAATATAATGAAACTATTGACGAAGCTGGAGAAAATATAGATACTTTAATCGGAATTTATTAGGATCTTATCTAAATGTATGATTACAATTTTTAGTAAAAAACTATTTCATAGGCTACCATCTCAATAGTTTCAAAAAATAAATAGCAATTAATACCTTAGAGGTCTTAAATTATTCAAAATGACCCTGAAGACATGCAAATAATGTCAAGATAGTTAGGTTAAGATCCTAAACGCGCACATATGATAACTTGCTATGATTTAATAATAGCTAAAATTAAATTTCTTTCTCGTTTTTACATAAATAGAGGATTAGAATTTTAAGGTAAAACTTACAATATTGCAGAAGAAAAAACTTTACATCAAAAGATGTTAAAAAATCTATTAAAAAGCTTTTAAAGAATAAAATCTTAGATAGAAATAGACTCTAAACAACTTTGTTATAAAGTGCTTAATTTATTAAAACTTGAATTCAAAGAATCTCTTCTCACTTTATCAATTGGTTTAATATCAATTTTACCAAATGTTATCCCAAATATAAAAACCCTATATAAGGAGAATATTTTTGACTATTAAAAATGAAATACTTTTATATATTAGTATTTATCAATTATATATTCAATCATTTTATGCATATTTTTAAAATTTAACTTTATATTGGTAACTGTTTAATTAAAAAGGTTTTTATTATATAAAATAATAAAATTTAGACTTAGCTTTAAAATTTATAAATATTAAGAATGAATTAATGAATGATATCATGTAATTTTAATTATTTCAAGCATACATAACAAATAAATTTTTATTTATTTATAATATAGTAAAAATTATAATAAAAAATTTAAATGTACGTCTATATCGTACGTACACTGTTAATCCTCATATAGAATTTTACATAAAATTTTTTTCTATCAAGTACCAAGGAAAATACTATTAACAATTAAAATGATAAAAAAAGTAAAATTCTTTTTAAAATAAATCTCATATTTATTTTAAAATTAAATTAATTTTCAAGTATTTCTTTTATTCATTTTTGAGTGGAAGAAAAAGATAAATTACTATTAAAAGTAATTTTAAAAATATCATAGAATAACAAATGAATTAATATATAATGAAAATAAAAATTGAATTTGAAAATTGAGTTATTTTAGAAAAAAAAACAAAAAAAAGTCATATAAAAAGCTAGTAAATAAATTGAAAGTGTATAATTTTTTTAAATTTATTTTTATATTAAAAAATACCTTAACCCAATAATTTATAATTTTTTATTAATTATTTCTATAAACTCCTAAATGCATTAGCATATGGACACTTCTAAATGAATAAAATAAGATATTATATGTAAATAATAACAAAATATGCTCGATATCGTTTGTCAGAAATAGTAAGAAAAATTTTAACTATATTGAAGACAGAACTTTTTATTACTGAGTTATATTTTGAGATTAAGATTAAAAATAATATTTTTTACTTTATTAATATTTTACTTTAAACTTAATCAAATTTCTGAAAAAAAAGAAAATTTTTAAAAGTATTAATTAATTTTTTGTTTTATTTACTTTAATATAATTATATTTAAAATATATATTAATTATTTATATTTCTATTAAATTTTAATTAATGCTTTTCAATTATTAATGACTTGTGCTTTTTATTTCTAAAAGATTAGGTTTTATTGGTAAAAGGTTGACAAAACAGTCACTTTGTTAAGTTATTTTTTAAAATTAATCAATTCAAATAAATTTAATTTTTAATTCAAATATAAGATAGAAATTTTATTTAAATAAAAATCAATAATAACAATTTAGCTTTCAACATATTAAATTAAATTTATAAATACAAATTAAATGTATCATAGAATGTATTTATTTAAATAGATATTCAGTTATTTGATAAATTGTTTTAGTTTAGTTATCTCTAAATTCTTGTTTCTGTTCTGCTTGCAAAAAATTGATCAACTTAATTAATATCGTGAGTAAATTTTCCAATAAAATTTTTCTTAATTTAATCATAATATGGAAGATCATTCTCAGCAACTTTACTTACTAATTATAAAAATGTATTTTATTTTATTATTATTTCTTTTTAAGATGTTTACTTATTTCTTTTTTTTTATTTTTTTGCTTGAAATATTCGTTTGAAGCTTCTTTAAGTTCATTTATTCCTAAAAATTCTATCTTTTAATAATGAAGAAAATTGAATTCAATAACTTTAAAAAAAAATAATACGAGTTATTCTGGATCTGAATAATTAGTTTTTTGTTAATTTGACCTTTCTTCTTCGTCATCATCATCATCCTCTTCATCATCATCTTCGTCTTCGCTTTAATAAAATATATTTATCTCTTAAATTTATTTTGAAAAATTAAATACCTCATTTAAACATTTCTATCCCTCATCTCTATTTCCATATTCTAAGATACTTGGCTAAATCCACATATGTTTTCTGCTCTTATATTTATTTTTATTATTATTTAGTATTGCTAAAAATTAGTTAAACAGATTTTACTCATAAAAAGCATTTTTTTTTAAAGGATACCCAAATTTATCAAGAATTATAGTTTTAATTCCTCGCTTTTAAGCTTAAAGTAGAACAAATGATTAAAAGATATATTAATTTTATTATAAGTTACTAATTATAAAGGCTTCTTTTGTAAATAACATCTTGAGAATGTCAGCACCTTGCGTTTGAGATTTTTGAATGCTACTTGAGAAGTATGCTTTTAACTTCTACATAGAGTCTATGTCTAGATTAATTCTTTCTCTATCAGATTCGCTTTGAGTCTAAAATAATGTGAAAATACCCATCAAGCAAACCGTTTATACATTGAAGTTATTTGACTAAATAAGTTTATCTTTAAGAGAATGAAATTAAATAAAAATATTCAACTAAGAAAATTTTATTTACTCAGAAGGACTCCATAGAATAGCTAAATAAATTCTTTCTTATCCTCTTTCTTATGAAGACACTTATTTTATCAAAATCAATTTTGTTGTAGCAGCATTAAACGAATAACTAAGTAAGTAAGTAAGTATTTACTGAAGTCAAATATTGTAAGCGATAATCTTTCCAAAGGGATTTAAACAGAGGAAAAGTAATTTCTGATTCTATAGACTAAAAAAGAGAATTTATTACCATTAAAATGATATTTATAATTCAAATGCAGGCAGATAATAATTGAATAAACTTAAATACTTACTTCTGCTTATGTGAATAATGGAATAACATCATTAATTAAAGCCTTAAGTCTATCATCAAGGAGACAATTTGGATGATATATTTGCATGAAATCTTTTTATTAGCTACCAACATCCATCATATTTAATTGTAATTAAAATTATACTTTGTTAGTCAGATAATAACTAAAAATTTAATGTTTTTGATAAATTTTAATACTTAAAAAAAAGTAAATGATATCAAAATTTGTTATAAAATATTGTAAAATTTATAAAAATAACCTAAGCAACTATCTCTCAAAATAAATCAAGACTAAAATATTTTTTAATTTAATATTTTGAGTAAACAATTAGAAATTTATATAAAATATCAAAATCCATTTTAAATTATAAATTATTTTATCAATTATTAATTTATATTAATGAATAACCTTATTATTTTTTAAGGATTGAATGAAGCAATTGCTAATTGATGAATTAACAAAAATATCTTGTGATTAAAAATTTTTTATATTTATTTAATTTATATAATAGTGAAGATTTCCAATAAAGTGTATTCATATTAGTATCTATTTATCTTGCTTTTATTAATAGGCTTTTGCTTGTTTATTTATTTGTTTGTTTGTTTGTTTGTGATTTTGAAGGGGAATAAATCTTAATGAAAAGAGAGATTGATTCTTATTACTTTTTTCCTTGCTTGATTTAATGAATATTTTGATTTTATTAAGAATTATCAATAATAAATTAATAAAGAATAAAATAAAGAGGATTTCTATCTTTTTAAAAAGAATTAGAAAAAGGAGGTAGCAATTACTAATAAAATAAATATAGCTAGAAATGTTGCAAAGAGGCTTAGCTAAATTTTTGTTACGCAATACAAGATAAACTTTTGGTGTTGTTAGAAATGGTTTTTCTTCTACATAAATTGAAAAGGCAGCAGAAAAGAGCGATGAAGTTCCCATCCATTTAAGACCATATAATAAGGAAAAGTACGAAGTACCTTCCACTAAGCTGAAATATTCTACAGGTTACGCATTGCTTGATGTTGAACCTATGCCTCGTGCCAAAATTATGAAGATCAGCTACAATATTTTACATAAATTAAAGGAAATTCCTGAAACTGCTATGTATCGTATTTATACAGAAGAAAAGGTCAAATACATCATGAAGCTCACTGATGAAATTGAAGATGTTCGCTAATTAGAAGAAGAATTCGGCCAAGATTCCATTGAATTGTTCATTTATTCTTATGGTAAAGAACTTGAACTTGTTGAATATATGAAGCACTCCAAGCCTTGGGAATCCCGTCCTGGTGATGAAGAATAAAACGAAATGATTCGTATTGCTTCATAAAAGCGTGTTTATCTTAAGCACTAAAGAGTTGATCGTCCTGCTCGTTAAGAAGCTGCTTTCATTTCTTCAAATGCTAAGCCTCAATTAGAAGCTGGCAAGCAATGAAATAGTTAATTACAAAATGAAAAGAAGGATAGTATAGAAAAGCATTAATGAGCAAATAAATATATTGAATATATAAGGAATGTTAAAATGGAACCTTATCTAATCTATCTTCGATATTTCAAACCTAAGCAAGGCTTTTATAAAAAGCAATAATAAATAAATAAAAACTAATTAATATTGCTGATTGAATAAAAGATGTATTAAGTATAAGTAGTCAAAATATCTATCTATCTATCTTTATTTCAAATTCAATATAATAATAGTTTACGATTTAACAGAATACTCATTGAATTTTAGCCATTTTCTATTATTAAATTCTATAATATTCATAAAACAAACCCATTTGATTAAGCAATAAAATAAATTTGTTTAATTTTCTATTTTAAAACAATAATTCATTCAATATAAAAGCTATTTATTTATTTACTTTTTATCAAAATCAATTCATATTTTATTTAGACTTTTTAATTTGACAATTTATAAAATATTTTTTTCATTTAAATTAGATATTTTAATTATTTTTAATTTAAAACTGTTAAGAACTGAAAAATTATTGAAACTTAAATGGTTGAAATTTTTAAGAATACTTTAAAAAATATAATGTGCAATAATAAAGTAATTTTTTACAAAAGAAATTAAAGATTTTTTTGTTAATTAAAATAAATTGAGTTAAAAAATGAATTTATTTTTAATTTTTAAATAGCTTTTTAGTTCAAAATTTATTTTTTTCATAAATTCTGTAATGCCCAAGTTCCAAACCTGCCTCAACTAAAGTATTTTTAAAGGGGCAAAGTTCATCAATCATCCATCTTATATTTGTTAAACGTATCTTTGGATTGTAAATCTTTTTAAGGAAATACATAAAACTAGAAGCCAAATCAACTAAATTAGTTTTTTATTTGAGTTCTGACAATATTCTGAGATCATAAATGTAGATCTAAATTCCGTTTCTCCAATCTGACATTTCATAGAAAACAGGCAAATAGCCTATTATTTAAGAAGTTTCAGAGCTTTTAACTACAAAAATACCTCCAAAATCGCTTTGTTACATAATAAAATCTATACTTTTTAATGTATTTTCAATCGATGTCATTTTTTTATTCATAAGTGTTTCCAGAGAAGAATTTTTTAAGTCATTCTTTAATTGCTCAGCTTCTTAAATAGAAGCGAGTGAAAAAACAAATTAGTCTGTGTGTTTGTAAACTTTTTTATCATTAAAATAAAAATCATCTTCTACAAATATCTCGTTTGAGTCAAACATTCCTAATCTCTGGTAAACCTATTGAGCTCTCGTGTTATCATTTTCTACATATAATCTCAAAGGATATTAATTGTCCTTGTTTATTTTTTCAACTTCGTGAAACATTCCTTTAAAAACTCCTGATCCTCTAAATTGTTTCTCAACAAAGACGCTCTAAAACCACCATACATTTATTGATCTATAAATATCGTGGCTGAATGTTATCAGTTCTGATGAAATAGCTTTATCTTCTTCAGCTGTTGCTCCAACTAAAAAGAATCCTAAATTTGGATTCTTATATATTGTGTCAATTGCTTCTGTTACTTCTTACTAATTTAACTCTTTTCCTTCAGTTTCTTTAGCCATATCATACTAAAATCTTGCTACTAAACTTGATTCTTCGAATTTAACTTTTCTAAATGTAATTTCTTATGTTTAGGTGCTATTCATTTTTAATAGTTAAGTATTTATTTTCAAACAAGATTTTTATTTATGAATTATTTATTTTATATTTTGATTTACCAAATTAAAAACTCATCAAAAATTAATAAATCTTAATTTTAACAAGCGCAATTTTATAAAATTTACTTTTTACATAATTTAATTATCTGCGAAGTAATAATTACTTTGTTTAACAATTCAGAATAATTTAAAATAAAATAAAGATATTACATCTTATTTAGATATTTGTTTGTAGTAGATATAATTTTTTTTTCCAGTATTCAATTATAAAATTAAAAAAATTTATTTTTAATAATTAACTTAGATTTTAAATAAAAAGGAAAAATTATTTCAAATAAATTGATAAAGAAAGAGAAAATATAAATAAAAATAATTTATTTCAATACAATTGTTTTGAATAAAAATTTTTTATTCCAATAATTTCATTTTGCTTCAAATAAAAAGCCTAATTTTCTTCTCTTTTTAATTTTAAAATCTTTAATTTAACGTTTATTTGATTTAAATAAAGAAAATAAAAAATATTTACAAAGATGAAAGTAAGTTGGGTAGAGTAAATTGCTAAATAAAATTTGCAATAAATATGCACAATATAAAATATAAATATTTCTAATTATTTTATAATTTTTTTTTATTTACAAAAATTTATGAATAATTTTTTCATCTCCTAAAAATTATTATTAATTTGTATGTTGAAATATATATATTTATAAATACTTAAGGCTAAAATTTTTTGGATGAGATACCTGAAAATAAATTATATAAATATCAATAATTTTGAAGAGAGTCTTAGTATATTGGATAATAGTTATAAATTTTATTAGAAAGTTTATTCATTCTTTCATATTTTTAATGATAGCTGAAAGATTGAATTCTATCCTTTAATTCAAATTAAATAGATTGGTTTTAAATTATTTACTGAGTTCAAAAAAATGTTTGGCTTGTTGGTGCATGTAGTTTTTTTTGTAAGACATGCCAAGCCAGTAGTAAGTATGATGAGAAATGTATTAGTATTTTTTATTAATTTAATTTAAAAATTATTTTATATTAGGTTAAATGGCAATTTCGTTAATATCATGAAACTTATCTTTAATGTAAGAAATTCCTATTATTAGCAAATAAGCACTGCATATTTCTACTAAGTTTTCTTAGCTTTACATTTAGTTAAACTGTTAAATATGTTATTCTTAGTATTGTTTTATATCGATTAATGCTTTGTCAAGATTTTCGTCTGACACTTTGGAAAGTTCTTTTACAAAATATAGTAATTCAAATTTTATTAAGTAGGTATAAGTTCTGGTTGAAAATAGCTTAGCAATTTTTCTGAATTCAATATCTAATATCGTTTTACTGTCTCCAAGCTTATCGTATATTTCAACAGAGAGATTACACCAAAGATAAAATAGCTCTTTGTAGTTAGGTTCTTCTTCTTTTTCTTAATTTAATTTGTAGTTTTATTGCAGCTTCATTTGTTACTAGTTCTGTGCTGTAGATTTATTTACTTCAGTTTTATTTGTTAAATATTACTAATCATTTTAGCTGATTGGAGATAATATTTAGTGTATTAAATTATTTGATTCATCATCAAACAGGGATTATTTGCTTGAGTTACTGATCTTTTATCCTGAATTCTAATCCTTAGTTTTAGCTAAAAAAATAATTAATTAATTTTTTACATTTAAATAAATTTATTTTGTAAAAAGAAATTACAATTTTTTTGTTCTGCAGAAGATATATAGCATATTCCAATTATAAAGGCAATACAGCATTTATGCATTATCTTAACTTTTGATCCGAAGGCATTTTTCTCAAATTTGTAAAGAAAGTCTTTTAGGTATTCCTTAGATGAGTTACTCACATTAAAATTATTTGATTTTAACTTTTTAAAAAATTTTTAATCATCAATTTATTTAAAATCAAATCCTTGTATAATCATATTCTCAAAAAGTGATGTAGCTTGGCTCCATTTAAGTTGCGATAAATAAAACCACCCAAGCTCAAAATAAAAGAAATGAGGGTGATGATTCCACTTTTCACTTTAATCGATAGCTTGCTTGATGAATTTAACAGCATTTTAGCTCTTTATAATTTAAAAAATAATAAATAAAATTTAAAATAAATAAAAAAATGTTTAAATCAAAATATAACAAATCAATTAATAAAATAAATATTTTACAGATGCAATTTTCCAATAATAGAGTGAAGCTAGCCAGTTAAATATAGGGGATGTAGATTATATAGCAAGAGAAGATTTAATCATATTTGATGACTATAGAATATTATTTTCAGATTCTAGGTAGTACAGAAAAAGGATAATTCTAGCATAATTAGATTTAATTTGTTTCATTTCCATGCATTCAGTGAGTTGACTGATGCCTTTTTTTAAATCTGCTTCAATACCTAGCAGATTACAAATTCTTGAAAAGAAACTTGGCATGAGACTTAAACCTGTAAATTAATTAATTATAAAGCTAAGATTAAATTTTATTTAATTTTTATTTTTACCAACTTAAAATAAGCCATCAGCAAGAAGGTATCTATTTTTATTTTCATCAGATATTTGTACAATTTTTTTGGTATTTTCAATTTATTTTTTGACTTAAAGTAAGTAATTATGTGCTGTGTTTATAGAACTCAATGCACTTAATTTTTTATCTTAAAGGACTTTCAATAAAGCTATTCCTGTATGAGCTTCACATAAAATAATTTTCTTATCTACCTCAGAGAGTTGGCTTAATGATTTATCTTTTTTGTCTATACATTATATAATATGATAATATTCAGCTAAGCTGCTCTCTAAATACCTAATTTAATTTTTATGTTAAACGATAAGTAATCTGAATAATCTAGTAGATTTTGTTTGATAAATTAATGAAATATATAAAATATTTACCTTATTTATCCAGTTATAAGTAAGAGATTAAGAGAAATTTCTACTTTATACAAAAATGAATCAGGGAAAAATTGTAAAATGTAATTTGCTTCTTCGACTTAGCTATTCCAAATATAGTGGCAAGCCATCAAAATAAAATAAGATTTATTATCAGTTATTTGCTCTTTTTTTACATCAAATATTTTATTTATATTGAGGATATTTTATCTTTCTTAGTTTTTAAATATATTTTTTGAGAATATGCCATTCGATTGATAATTATTCATCTAATTTCCTATATTATTTTTTTCAGATATTAAAGAAAGACAATCTTCAGTATCAGTAAATGTTAGATATTATTAAGATATTTCATCTGAAATTTTCATTAACGAAGCTTAAACACGTATTTTATTATCCAACTGAACAAAATTTTTTGTTGCAAAAGGTTAATCCTCTAAAAGCTGTAATTGAGTTATAGATTTATGATTAGAATCATCACCATTCTGCTGTTTTTCCTAATTTTATTCATTTTACTAAGCATTTATATCATAAAAATCATCCTCTAAATCATTTATATCATATCCTGGTATACTCATAGCGCTGCTACACTCCTGCAGTCTACTCTCATGAAGATTTGATATTATTTAATTTTTTTTAAACATCTCCTTTAACTGAATCAAATGTTTCGAAGATGAAAGCCCATAACTCTCTGTTTTCAATGTGCTTGTTAACTCAGCTTCTTCTGAATAGCAGAAATCAGGTCTTATATCCTTTGCTTTAGTTAGCTTTCTATTCATTCTAACTTTCTTATATTAATCTATGCAACTAGCATTATTTTAAAATTATGATAAGCTGTTTCTAACAAATTCTTTTTTAAATTCTAGCTGCTGAAATAGCAAAGGAGATTCTTTAGCAAGTCCTGGAGGAGTATCATCAATATCTTCATCTTAATCTTTTTAAAAATTAGGTATTTTTAATACTAATATTATTTTCTCAATAAAAATATTTTCATTAAAATAGCTAGCCATTCCTTGTACAAAATAACAAATTTAATTATTAATATTAAATTTACATTAATTGTTTTAAATTAATTAAATTAAATTTAAATATTATAGACTTCCAAGCATGAAATAATGTAAATAAGGGATCAGTTGAGTGTTAATAATAATAAACTTAGAGTTGGAAGCTGCTTTGCTTAAAATATTTAAAATAGTAAAAGTAAATTAAAATAAGTTTTACAATTATCAAATGATAATATATCATCGTTTTTTTTCTTTTAGTAACTCGTTTAGTAGTTAGATTTGATGGATTTTTTTGTTGTAAAATTTTTATTTTGTTTCTAATGAATAACTTCATCATTGCAAATTTCTCCAATTTCAAATTCTAGAAGACTCTTTCTTGTGGGATATAATTATTCTTAATCAAAATCTACAGATGAAGATGAAGCTTCTCCATTGTATTCTAAAAATTCACTATATTCCAGTTAATTATGGTTTTCATCTCCTCCAAAAGGTTTTGTATATTTTAAATTTCTCTAATTATTTTATCAATTTAATTTAAAGCATCATTAATTACTCATTCCTAAAAATTACTTCAAATTATCTGTTGATATATTCTTTCCTTGAAGATTTAGATCTTCTAGTATCGAATTTAGTCATATTTATCCTTTTCTATGGTCCTACTGAGCTCGAATTTCTTAATTATTTATTGATTGATAAATTATTTTACAAAAAATTAATTTAAAAAATACTAAAAATAATTAACAAAGTAAAAAATTAATTTAGTGTTTTTTCTTCAATTATTATTTACTTTGTAGAAACTAAAAACATTTTAAATCTAAATAATTCTTAATAATAAAATAATAGCACTAAAATATTATACTCTGAATAATTAATTTATATTTTAAAAAAGCAAATTTTTGAAATTATACCTACAAGATACAGGAATTTGGTGATTATGAGGAACTTTGTTATCTAATCTATAATAAGAAAATTCATATTGATTCATGAAGCTTGTATTTGGTACGTCATCAGTAGTTTCTACATTACAATCTTCTAACCTTAAACCACTCTTATTTCTATCATATTTTTCTATAGTGTTAACTATATTAATTGGTTTTTACGTTGAAGGTTGTTAACTAATTTATTTATATTGAATTTAGCTTTTAACAGTTTGACCGTTCAACATTTTACTATTATTTAATTTTTCAATTCTCTCTTCTCTCAAAATATTTTGATTATTTTTTTAAAAAGCTTGAATATCATTTATATTTAACTCGCTTTGTATAATGCTTTGATTATTGTTCAGGTTAGAAGCCACTTCTTATATTATTTATTTCTACTCCTTTTTTTGAATAATTAAACTCCCATTAGCTGTGTCATTAAAATGGAATGATTTCATAATTTACTAGCTTCCAACTAATGAACCTGCTATCCTTGATTCATTAGCAAGGTTAGATTTTTATGGACTATTTGAAAACTGCTCTAATTAGTTAGAATCAAATTTTCCATTCTAAGCTAAACTTAAATAATATAAATAGAATTACAATTCCTCTTTATTTTATGGGATAAGCCATATTTCATAAGCATTTTTTTATCCTAATACTTTTATTCCATCTTTCCCTTTCTTGTCTTTTTCAATTTAATAAGTGCAGTTAACTAGATTTACAATTCCTCTTATTTTTTGAGATGTTTTTTCTTTGTAATACACCAATTGATTCGAATTAATAGTAAAATATCTCTATGAAATCATTTTAAATGTCTTTCCTTACTTTAAAAACCTACCTTTGTCATTCTAAATGGCAAGGTAAGTATTTAGAAATTCTTCTCTTTTTTATGCAGGTATAGTCGACATTTCTTTTAACACTATGCTAATTTTTACTCACCTGCAATATAAAAACACTAATAAAAGACTATTACTTTAATTTTTATAACAATTTGTTAATAATTGATGTTTAATTATTCTTTTAATTGCCAAAAATAAGTTAATATTACTGCTAAAATTCTAATGCCTACAATCAATCAATCAATGAATAAATAAATAAATTATTAGTTCATTCGATATTTTTTTGTTATAGTTATTACTGAAATTTTTACAAAAATATTTGATGTTTAGTTTTGTTTATTTATCATGTTATTGAAATTATATTTTATGTTAAAAATGAAAAAGTCGTTACTCCTAAAAAATTTTGATTCTGATTTGATATTTTGAATCTTTTGTTTTTCTAAATATTTTCTAGTTGGCATAATACTATTTAATATTTATGAGAAATATATTTTTTTATAAGAAAAATAATATTTAATTTAAAATAACAAATAATTTAAAAAAATATATTAATTACCTTTAATTTTTAACCCTCTTTACTTTATACACTAAAATTTTAGTTAAAACATCATATTATTCCTAAACTGATGAGGGTATAACCTCTTAATTATTTAATTATCAAATGAGAAAACACAGTATTTTGAGAAATTTTCATCTCAAAATTATTTTTTTAATAATTATTGCTTCATATTTTCATCAGCTGATTTAAAATGATTTAATATTCAAATATTTCATTTTAAAGCTAAGTAATAATATTTAAAAATAGAAGCAATTACTGTTGCTATTTATCATGAAAAAATTTACGTTTCAATTTCAGAATTAATAATTTAAAGTTACTATTGTAAATAAATTTTAAAATTCATTTAATTTAATTTATAATAATACTTATAATTTTATGCATCAAATTGACTAAATAATAAGATACGAGGACGGAGGATACAGCTAATTTATATTTTATTTTATTTGATATTCTTTTCAATTAAATTTGTTTAATCAGATAAGATATATGTTTGATAAATTAATTACTAAATCTTGAAAAAATAACATCAAAATTAATAAAATAAAGATAGAAGTTTTCAATTTTACAATATAGTTTGAATAAATATCATGAATCAAATTAGAAAATGCTTAGTAGGTGTTGTTTAGATGTGTTCTACTCACAATAAAAAATAAAATATGGAATTTATTCTTTAAAATTTAAAATAAGCTCATGAAAAATAAGCGAAAATATGCTTTTTTCCTGAAGCCTTTGCAATGATTTCTAGAAGTTTTGCAGAAACATTTGAAAACGCAGAATATATTGATGGTGAAATGATAAATTGCTTAAGAGATCATGCTAAAAAGTATAATTTGTGGCTATCGCTTGGAGGCTTTTAGGAAAGATTAAAAGAAAATGATAAAAAGATGGGAAATACTCATATCATTATTGATAATTTAGGAAACATAGTATAAACTTATAAGAAGCTTCATCTTTTTGATATAAGCATCGACACAAAAAACACAATATCTGAAAGTAGTGGTTATGTATTTGGCGACTAAGTTCCAAATGTTGTTGACTCTCCTGCAGGCAGGTTAGGATTATCTATTTGCTATGACTTGAGATTCCCTGAGCTTTTTAGACTTCTCGCAGTTCAACAGAAAGCTGAAATATTATTAGTTCCAAGTGCTTTTTTTAAAAAGACTGGCTAAGCTCACTGGCATACTCTACTAAAAGCTAGAGCCATAGAAAATTAATGCTTCGTTATTGCAGCTGCATAAGCAGGATAGCATAATGATAAAAGAGAAAGCTATGGACACTCTTTAGTTATAGATCCTTGGGGTGAAGTATTATTGGATATGGGACCAGAAAAGCTTGGTATTGATTTTGTAGAAATAGATTTGGAAAAAATTGATACAGTCAGAAAAGGTTTACCAGCTATAAATCATATTAGAAACGATATTTACAAGCTATCTAAAATTTGATAAAAAATATTTATTTGGATTTTTATAAGCAAGCAACAAATATAAATAATTATATTGTAATTTATTTGATATTAAATATATTTATTTATTTATTTTACTTTAACTAATTAATAAAATTTATAAAATTAATTTATTTATTTACAATATTTTTCTTATTTTATGAATTATATAAACTAAAATTTTGATTTATGATTCAAACCCAAATTTTAATTGTGTGATCATCGCATCCAGTTAGGATTGCACGTTAATTGTACTTAATCAAACAAAGAATTCCTGATTGATTACCAGAAACTGTCCCTATACATTTTCCATTATTAAAATTCCATATTTTTATTTATTTATCGTAAGAGCCAGTAGCTATTTCATTGGGAGATAATATATCTATGGCATAAATGGCGGCAGTGTGTCCTTAAAAAGATCTAATTTGCTGTCCAATTTGCCAATCCCAAAGAATGACTTAAGAGTCATCAGACCCTGAGAATAGTAAATTAGTCCTAATACCAACACAAAGAGATCTTACAGCTTATTTATGACCACTTAAATCTTTTATATGTAAAATTTCTTGCTTTTCAGATTAAAAAAGCCATATTTTAATCATTTTATCATAACTTGCAGTAGCAAAAACGCTCTACTCTTAAATGCAAGTAATTTAAAGAATTTCTTTTTCATGTGCGTTCTCTTTTAGTTACTTTAATTACAAAAGATTACCACTTATTGTTTCTTTTTTTTCGTCGTCCACTAAATATAAATGCTTAATACTACCCAAAAGAATATACCTTTCAGCTAATACTTCTAAGCATAATATACTTTTATTAACATCTCTTATATCTTTTTAATATCTATCAACATCTAACCAAACAAGTTTATTGTCTCTTCCACAACTTATAAATGTGTTTTCTCTCAACATTTTTATATCCAATATCTGTCTTTGATGCAAACCTTAAAAATTCTTTTTAAAAATCTTAAAATAATTTTAAAATAGAGAAAGTAATTTACAGCTATGCACTGGTTGTATGTGAAATTCCATAGCTTGATCGTAGAATCATCAGAAATAGATAAAAATGTCTCATCATCTACCTTTACCAATTTTCTTATGAAATCAGTGTGACCATCATATTAAAAGCTTATTTTACCCTCAAAGTGATCTGTATCAAAAAAACTCACCGGATTTTCATACTACTAAAATTTCTTGTTAGCTTGAGGTTATTATTTAATCTATGAGTTTTTTTAATGTTCTTATTCTTAAAAGTTAGGTTAATGAGAAATGTTAGAAGGCATTTGATTGTTTTTAAGATTTGAAGGCATTTCTTATGAGCCTCTTACTCCTTAATTAGGAGTTAGCTGCTTCTAAAATATCGTTCCTTCATCTTTTGCGTCTTCTTTAAACATATTTTTAGCTATTTTAGGCGATTGAGATATACTTGATCCTTATTGTTTCTATTCCTCTTTTTTTTTATTCAACTTTGGTGAATTGCTTTGTTTTGCTGGACTCTTGCCTTATTATTTCTTTTTTTCTAAATGCTCTGCATAATTTGGATGATCTACTTCCATCCTGCTTGATCCTCCTTCATAAAAATCATCGCTATCTTCGCCATTATTTTCTGTCTCAAAGAAATTCTCTCCTCTTTTAGATTTGCCATGATAAAAATCAGCTTATGTAAATATTTTGAAGTTGCTATCTAAAAAAAGTTTAACTTGCAATAAAAACTCTTTCATTTTTTTATTAACTCTTTTAACTATAAATTAATTATGTTAGATAACCTATTTCACTTTTTCATTCATAATTTTATCTGAATTTAAATGCAACAAAGCGAAAGCTAGCTCCTGATTAAGTTTTTCAGAAGGCCAATCATTAGAGTTCAAAAATGTCTTCAATTTTTCTTGCTATTCTTAATTTGTATAATCAATGTCAGAAGATCCTTTCTATGTGTCCACCTAATATAATATTTTTTATTTATATTCGTCTATCGCCTTGTTTATTCCTAATTTCATATTTTCTAATATCTCCTCTACTTCTGGCCTAATATTTAAGTACTTTTCACAGCCTTCATAATATCTTAGCGCATGGATAGCGCCATCTTATAATCTTTAAACAGCTTCTCTTCTCGATTTATATTCATGTTCTCTATGCTCACCTTTAATAACAATAATGTTAAATAGTATTACTCTTAATTTTATTACTTATTACCGTCAACAAGACATTCTGCACAGCAATCTCTTTGCTCTGAGTCACATTCTATATCTACACAAATATATTTTAGCTGGCAATTATGAATTTTGCAATTTTGATAGCTTTCTTCTGCTCCTTCTATTTTGTTTTTCTTCATGCTTTTCTTTTTGATTTTAATAATTTTTAATAAAATAACAAAATGATTCTCTTAAACTTTAGAGTGTTTTTCAGTTGAATTAATTCAATGGTATTTATTTTCAGCTAAAAATTATTAGCTAATTGATCAATAAACAATCACAAATAATTATGATTAATAATTTAATATTTTTTAAATATCTTTTGATGAAATCTCCAAACAAATTAGATCATTCCTTACCCGTTAATCAAACATAAATAACTAATTAATTAACATTCTACTAAATTGTAGCTTAAAAGTTAGCTAAAACATATTGATTTGATTAGCCTAAACCATCTAAAAAGATTTTTTTTGCTAATTAAATTTACTTTAAAAAGTAGAACTCTGCTCAAGTAAATTTCTAATAATTCTAATAAATAAATAAAAAATAATCAAAAAAAAGCGATATAATTAACATCCATGTCTAACAAAGGCCTTGTCTAAAACAATCCTAGGTTGAGATTCTTGTGCAACTATTACTAGGTTATGCTCCACAACGAGAAGATCTACAGCTATTAATTTTCTGTGGAAGGGATGGAAGCTGCAGAAGTGATGAAAAGAACTGGTGAAATCCTAAAAGCTTGCATCAACAAACTAAGAGAAGTTTTTACTAATAAATTCTTGTTTTAGCACTCTGTCTTATACTCTCCTGTACAACTACAAGCTAACTAAATGACAGAAATAGGAACTGTTGATACTAAGACTGTGAGCCTCAAACTTTTGGGAGAGGCAAATAACGAAAGAGAAGTTTAAAACATTTTTGGACGTCTTATCAAAACAGTATTTGCTAAGATTAAGCTCAATAAACTAGGAAGAAAGTACTTCGATCCAGCTTCTCGTAAAGAGTATAACGAATATGATTTAGCTGTTTTCAGTGGGTATGAGAGCTCATTAGAAAAATACTCATTTAATCAAAAACTTCTGAATATAGATAGTTGCTTTAAAGTCTAAAGAACCTCAAATCTATTGCAAGCTCTTCAATAAGTAAAAGATAGAAATGACCTTTCAGGATTTGTAGGTAATACTGTTATCACCTCTTACAATGGTAAATTTCACCGTATAGAATCTATTGAAAAAGATATGTCTCCTAATGATGCATTTGAAGATAGAAAAGGAACTAAAAAAACATATATGCAATACTACAAAGAAGCCTATAATATTGGTAACATCGACCCAAACTAGCCTCTTGTGAAATGTGTTGAGCTAAAAGGTAAGACTAAGACTCCTTTCACTTACTATTTGATTCCTTCACTATGCCAAGTCACAGGTAAAAAAATAATTATAATTTTTATGAAAGTAGAACTTAATTTATTCAAATAAATTTATTCACTTATAAATAAGGATTGACTGATTAACAGAGAAATGATTTCAATTTAATGAAAAAGCTTGCTGAAGTAACCAAACCAAAAGCCGGAGAAAGAATTGCTTAAGCAAGCAAATTTATTTAAAGAATAAAATAAGATGCAGATAAAACATTGAAAGATTGGTCAGTTGAAATATGTGAAAAACCTTAAACTATTGACTACAAGCAACTTGATGCAGGTAATATGGAAATGCAACAAGGAAAAAAAAAGATAAATGTTGCTACAGGTAATTTAGATCGTGACACCTAAACTTAAATGTTTGAACAACCTTCTCTCAATATGTGGGCTATTATTTACAGTGATCGTGACTAAAAAACATTTGACAGTCTTCTAAGAACATTTTAAGAGTGCTTAAAATTCTACAATTATCCATGCAAACCTCCTAATTGCATCAGTGTCTAAAGCAGAGGAGCCTAAGATTGGATAAATGCTCTAAAGAATGCTCCTGATAATGTTTAAATGGCTGTTTTCTTACTCCCAGGAAAGAAAAAAGCAGGAATGTATTATGATGAAATCAAAAGATATTTCACAAATGTTAAACCTATTCCAACATAAGTTATTCTTGCAAGCACCGCAATGAAAGATAAAGGGGTAAATATTGATTTAATATATAATGCTTAAACGTATTTTTTTATTTATATTAATTTTATTTTTTATTAAATTTTAAGCTGAGAAGTGTTGTAAATAAACTTTTGATGCAAATTTGTGCAAAAACCGGTGGTGTTCCTTGGGTTATGGATAATTTACCCTTTTAGAACTTACCAACAATGGTGGTAGGAATGGATGTTTTCCACAATACTCCTGGAAAAAAAGAATCAATTTTCGGATTTGTTTCAACAGTAGATAGGAATTTCTCAAAATACTACTCTCACTCCCACGTGCTACCAACTGGTTAAGAAATCACTCCTTTCCTTTAGCAAGTTTATGAATAAGCTCTTAAGGAGTTTAAGGATTCAAATGGAGTTTATCCTTAGCAGGTTTTAAATTTAATAATGAATTATTTAAATTTATCTGTATTTTATATTATTACAGATCATCATTTTCAGAGACGGTGTTGGTGAAGGCTAATTTAATGCTGTAAAAGACATTGAAATGCCTCAGTTAAAACAAGCTTGCCAAAAAATAAATGGTTGTGAAAATATTAAATTCACTCTCATTATAGTCAACAAGGTATTTTAATTAATGAAGATAAAATATATTTTATTTATTAAAGTAATCATATAATTAATAATTAGAAAGTTGGAGCTAAGTTTTACTAAAGCCAAGATGGGAATGTGGGTTCAGCTGAAAACCCACCACAAGGAGCTCTAATTGAAGATAGAGTTACGAAGGGAGTTAATGACTTCTTTATTGTCAGCTAAAAGACAAATCAAGGTACTTAAATTCATATTTTAAATATTAAGAAAACCTGATAAAATTTGTTATATATTGAAATAAAGGTACTGCTTCTCCTACTCACTACACTATTATCTATAACGATATGATTGATGAGGCTTTGCAAAAAGATAACTCTCCTTAATACAGAGAATTTAAGAGAGACCTTTAAGTTCTAGCTTTCAAGCTTTGCTTCTTGTACTATAACTGGACTGGAGCCATTAAAACTCCATCTGCAGTTAGGTATGCTCACACCCTTTCCAACTTTGTAGGAGACAGATACAATCCTAGAAAGAACGATGACACTTTGATCCAAGCTCACCCTAAATATGATAAATTTAGATCTCTCTACTTCATTTGAAGATTTTATTTTAGCTATTTATTTTAGTTGAAATTAATATTATTTTTTTGTATTCATTTATTTTCTTTTCTATAAATATATTTTGTAGTTCATTTTATAAAATTTTCTTTTGATAAAATTATTTGTCTCTAAAATCACTTTTTATTAAAAAATTTAAATTATTATCAATTGAAATTAAAATAAATTATTTAGATTTTATAAAATTAAAAAAAAATGTTTTATTTTTTTTGTTTTTAATAAACTTTCAAATTTTAAAATAAAATAAATTAAATTAAATAATTGATTCTTTTTTTTATTTTTACAGAGACAAAAACAATTTTTAAGCTTACTGATATCTAAAAATATTTCATTGAAATTACTTAATAATATTTTTTTTTATTTAAAAAACTTTTAAAGATGAAATGAAATGAGAAATCCTAGTTTTTTCATATTTATCGATTAGCTTTAAGAATCAACGATTAATTAACTATTTTTCTTTTTAATTAATTAATTGATTTAAATTTCAATTTTAAATATTAAATTTTTTTTCTTGGGAGTTTTCAGTAAATTTTAAGAAATAAAAAGGTAAAGCAAAGCGCGCCGCAGTATGATAAATTCATAATTAATATTAGGAAAATAAATTTTATGATTATAAATTAATGTTTATAATAAATCTTTGAAGATATTGACAAAAGAGGGACATTTAAATGTAATACAAAATACTATAATAGAATATAAACAAAAAAATATAAAATATAATTTAAAATATCCAAAATTTATAAAATTAAGAAGAATGTTATTATTATTTATCTAACCTTGATTTTAGTTTATACATATTTGATATTTAGTTGGTTTGGTTGTTGTTGTTGTTGTTATTGTTAGTCGTTTTTTTATTGGTTGTTTTATTTATTTATTTTTATATAAATTAGGTAAGTTTCTTTAATACCATCTATCATTATTTGGTTCATACACTTGTTCTATCTATATTTAGCTCGCTTCCTCATTTACAAAAGCAGTTTTTATATTTCCAAATTACCTTATTAGATATACTAGTTGTTACTTCTATATCATTGCACTTATCCCTTAATTTCCATACCTTATTATTTTTAAACAAAAATTTGCATTTTCATTAACTTAATAGCCAAATTCCAATTTTTTTATTATAAAAATTTAAATTTAAAATTTCATGAACCATTTTAGTTAAAGAAAGTATTTTTAATTTTACATCTCGAAAGTATTTTTGTTTTAATTTCCAAATACTTCCTTCAAATATATTAGAAAGTAAAAGAAAGTTACCTTTTTTTTAATTATATAGCTATCGTTTTATGTGAATTTATGATCAAAATATTATTCTATAACTTCTTCTTCCATCCAAACCACTTGCTTTAGCTGTTCAACTATCATATTGAAGTACTTTTCAGCTTTTTTATGTTAAAAAAAATTATAGTCATCAAATCTTTTCAAATGCTAATTTTTTTAGAAATTACCTAGCAAATCCCAATAAAAGTATTTTCCCACAGCAGACTCTTCATAGCTCTTGATATAATTAACTTTAACTGGATCAAAAAGTTTTTCGATACTGTGTTTATCAATAGGTATAGGGACTATTGCGTTTTAATTACAAGAAGGTCTTTAATGATAATAGATGAAGGACAAAGCAGATATTGTGAAAAAAATAATAGTTAAAACTATGAAAACGTTCAATTTTGTATTTTATGATATTTTGCTTTCTACGATTTCCTTTGGCAAAACTTCTGGCATTTATTTAGTATAGTCAAGTCTCTGCTAAACAGATTCTAAAGAATATTAACAACGAGATCTGAAATCAAATTTAGTATCACTATCCAATGATGCTGAGCCAGAATCTTAAGTTGATTGGCTAATCATGCTCATTTTGAATGCACTATTCCTCACTTTATTAGAATATAATGTAGAAAATGTATTATTCTTATTTCTAACTAGCTTGCTAAATAATAAATGATTGTTTACTTGAAAATTATGGTTTATAAATTCTTTAAGAATTGTTGAAATGATTTATTATTATATATTAAATTCTTTTGTTTTTTGTCTATATTTTTCTTAATAGCTTAAAATTGATAAAAATTATTGATATTAATAAGGATTTTGATTATAATTCAGTGATGATTAATTCATTCACAATTAAATAATAAAATTTATGTATATCCACTTTTTTTATCTTATATCACTAATAATTTTCATTTGTGGATATAGAATTGTCTTAAACAGCTTGTAGGTTGCATGTTCATATCAATAAGAAAAATATTAGAATATATTTTTACATTTTGTAATCAACTTAAATTAATTGCTTCATATTACTATTCAATTTCCTTTTTTTATACAAATACTAATGATTAGAATAAGATTTCACTAAAAAAATTGAAATTAAATTAAAAAATATTAAATCTAATAAATCATCTCCTTCTTAAATTTTAAAATGAATATTCTTTTCTTTGAAATTTTTATTTTTCTTACTAAAGTTAACATGCCATCAAAAATATATTTATAATTCTTTATTAAGATTAATTCGCTGTAATAATATTTATTCTAAAATAATTTAGAGTTATAAATGATACAAATTAATAAATGAGTATTTATTTTGACTATTCAATACTATTTTAAACTTTATATTAAAATCAAAATCAAAAAATTTTTGCATTTTTTGTTAAAATGAAGAGATAGAAAAATTATTAAATTCACAAATATTTATTTTTATAATTATATAATAACAATCAATACTAAATCAAAAATTAGAATATTATTTTTTTTAATAAAAAATATTTAAATATGCTTTCAGCTAGAAAATAAAATTTTTTTTGTTGAGATTTATTTAATGAGAACATATAATAGATAGATAGCTTAAAAAATAAATTTTACTTTTAATGATAATTAAATTTTTTAGTTTAATTTAAAATTGAATTAAAAATATTCAACTCAATTTTACTTTTTAAGATTAATTTAGTTCCTACTTTACCTTTAAAATTTCATCTCTGCATGATTCAAGTTAATAAAGGTCATAGCATAACTAATAATAGTTGATTGATTTGTTATAATCTTATAGAGTAGTATCTAATTAATAAAATAAACCCAGGTACAATAAGCAATATGCATTATTGGGCGAATTATTTAAACACTAATCCATAATTTAGATTGCTTCATTATATTTGAATTGGTGTTAATAGTAATTAGCCAAGTGCACATAACAGAAACCTTAACTTTTTGTTTTATGAAAGCACATATTAATGTAATTTCTTGAATCAGATAGAGGTTATTTTGAGTAAAAAATAGTTAAAATACTTTCATTTAAATGCATCTTTAAAATAGAATCTGCAACTCCAGTACTACAAATATATCCTACTTTCTCTGAATCTAAGCATCCTTTAAAAAAATGGTATTACGCAATATAAAAACCTTAAAGATCATCATGCACTTAAGCATAGCAAGCTTCAATTTATTGACTACAAGCTTAAATTGAAGCATGGGCTGTTAAGAAGGCTAGTAAATTGGCCATGATTATTAAAATGGCATCATAGAAAATCACTATTAAAATTACAATTAATCTAAACGAGAGACGACTTTTTTTAACTTCCTTAGAGTTATATGTAAATTCATGGCATAGATTTATAAAAGGATTGCCTTTCTCAATGCACACTTCAATTAGTTTATCTTTTTATAATTATTCTTAAGTTGATTTAAATCGATAAACTTCTAATAAACTATCTTAGCAAATTTAATTTTCTTTACCTTCTTATAAACACTTTTTGTAAGCTTAAGCTGAATCGTCATATTTCTAAATACTTTTATAAAAATCGCCAACAGCTTAGTAATATTGTTGATCTTTAGGATGTTGCTCAATACAAAGAAGTAATAAATCAATAGCAGCTTTAGGCTTTTCTTTCATATTCTAAGCACTTTTAAATAACTTTTTTGCTAATTGGCATCCATCCCAAATATCTGATTTTACTTTTTTTATACCTTTTAGGATGTCTTTAAGTAGAGGAGGACTTTAATTTTTGCTTTCAAAAATAGTCAAAAAAGTAGAAATAAGCTGTTCATCTAAATTATCGACAAGAAGTTCTCTATTAAATCTATCAACTAAATTAGCTCCTCCGAGTTGGTATATTACTTAAATTGAGGCTAATACATCAATTTATTTCAACTTTGTCTTATCTACTTTCAAAATATTCTATGTCACGTCAATCTCATTTTCACTTATCTACTAATTTACATTGTAAAGCAATGATATCTTATTCTTTTAATTTTATATTTGCAGACTTTAAACTCTTCTAAAAATATTTGCGTTAAAATATCCATTGCAAACAACCTTTAATTAATTGTTTTTATCTATCATTATTGTTGATAAATCAATATCCCTTGCTTCTTTTTTTTTAGAATGAATATGTTCCAAAGCTTAAAAGAGCTAATCACTAAAGCTTATAATTTATGGGAGAAATAATTGATTTGTTTGTCTACTTCTTAACCACTACTCTAAGCTAGATTCATACCTCTCTGTGACTATCAAAAAATAGTAACCTATTTCAAAGTAGTCAACGACTTTAAGTACATTTTTATGATTAAATGTTTTCATAACTTTTACTTCCTGCTATGCATTTTAATAAATAGTTTTATCTATGTTATTAACTCCGTCAAACATGTTTATGATTTTCAAGTTATACTCATTGTTTTTATCATCTGAAACTACTGCCCTGGATATATATGATTGATCATACAAAGTCATCTATAAAGTTTTATACCTTTATTCATGATACAATTTTTCTGCTAAATCTTTTATTTAAAAAAACTCTCTTTCTCTATTTTTATTTGAACTCATATTTATTTCTTTGTATGTTTGTTTTTATGTTTAGATTTAATAAACACTTAATCTATTTTTTTGTATAAATTCAATCAAGTATTTTTTAAAACAATCTAAATTCACTATATTTCAACATTTGGATATTCATTATTAAGAGATGAGTAGATATTCATAATTAATAATTATAATAATTCATATTAGCTAAATCCATCCATTTATTTGATAAAAAATATCTAACAAAAATAAAAATTTCATAAGGATTTTTTAATCCAAATTATTTTATTTTTTAAAGAAATGCTAATAAAAATAACATATTTTTGTGTTTAATAAATTCTAAATAAATAAAAACAATTTTTAGAAGCATTAAATTAAAAATGATAAATATTTTCTATTGATTGATAATAGAAAAAATATTAAAATCAAATAAATAACTTTTAAAGATAAAAATAATTTCAGGATAAAATATTTATGATAAAAGATATAAAATATATTTTTTTAATGACAATTTTTAAAAAAGCAAGCATAGTAAAAATTAAAATTTGCATAAAATTTTAAATGAACAAATGAGTAAATAATTAAATAAATAAAAATCTATAAAAAATTTTAATATATATACATTAATAAATATCAATTATATATATACTTAGTAATTTTTAATTTTATACATTGTAATGCTATATAAATATATAATTTATTTTATTATCATATTTATTAAATATTAGGATATTCAAGGTCCATATTATTAGAAAATAAAATCTTTTTTGTTGAGATTTATTTAATGAGAACATATAATAGATAGATAGCTTAAAAAATAAATTTTAATGATAATTAAATTTTTTATTTTAATTTAAAATTGAATTAAAAATATTCAACTCAATTTTACTTTTTAAGATTAATTTAGTTCCTATTTTACTTTTTAAGGTTAATTTAGTTGCTATTTTACCTTTAAAATCTCATCTCTGCATGATTCAAGTTAATAAAGATCATAGCATAACTAATAATAGTTGATTGATTTGTTATAATCTTATAGAGTAGTATCTAATTAATAAAATAAACCCAGGTACATTAAGCAATATGCATTATTGGGCAAAGATTTTAAACACTTATCCATAATTTAGATTGCTTCATTATATTTGAATTGGTGTTAATAGTAATTAGCCAAGTGCACATAACAGAAACCTTAACTTTTTGATGTTTTATGAAAGCACTATTGAATGTAAATTCTTGAATCATATAGAGGTTATTTTGAGTAAAAAATAATTGAAACACAATCATTTAAATACATCTTTAAAATAGAATCTGCAACTCCAGTACTACAAATATATCCTACTTTCTCTGAATCTAAACATCCTTTAAAAAAATGGTATTACGCAATATAAAAACCTTAAAGATCATCATGCACTTAAGCATAGCAAGCTTCAATTTATTGACTACAAGCTTAAATTGAAGCATGGGCTGATATGAAGGCTAGTAAATTGGCCATGATTACTAAAATGACATCTTTGAAAATCACTATTAAAATTACAATTAATTTAAACGAGATACGACTTTTTTTAACTTCCTTAGAGTTATATGTAAATTCATGACATAGATTTATAAAAGGATTGCCTTTCTCAATGCACACTTCAATTAGTTTATCTTTTTATAATTATTCTTAAGTTGATTTAAATTGATAAACTTCTAATAAACTATCTTAGCAAATTTAATTTTCTTTACCTTCTTATAAACACTTTTTGTAAGCTTAAGCCGAATCGTCATATTTCTAAATACTTTTATAAAAATCGCCAACAGCTTAGTAATATTGTGGATCTTTAGGATGTTGCTCAATACAAAGAAGTAATAGATCAATAGCAGCTTAAGGCTTTTCTTTCATATTCTAAGCACTTTTAAATAACTTTTTTGCGAATTGGCATCCATCCCAAATATCTGATTTTACTTTTTTTATACTTTTTAGGATATCTTTAAGTAGAGGAGGATTTTAATTTTTGCTTTCAAAAATAGTCAAAAAAGTAGAAATAAGCTGTTCATCTAAATTATCAACAAGAAGTTCTCTATTAAATCTATCAACTAAATTAGCTCCTCCGAGTTGGTATATTACTTAAATTGAGGCTAATACATCAATTTATTTCAACTTTGTCTTATCTACTTTCAAAATATTCTATGTCATGTCAATCTCATTTTCACTTATCTGCTAATTTACATTGTAAAGCAATGATATCTTATTCTTTTAATTTTATATTTGCAGACTTTAAACTCTTCTAAAAATATTTGCGTTAAAATATCCATTGCAAACAACCTTTAATTAATTGTTTTTATCTATCATTATTGTTGATAAATCAATATCCCTTGCTTCTTTTTTTTTAGAATGAATATGTTCCAAAGCTTAAAAGAGCTAATCACTAAAGCTTATAATTTATGGGAGAAATAATTGATTTGTTTGTCTACTTCTTAACCACTACTCTAAGCTAGATTCATACCTCTCTGTGACTATTAAAAAATAGTAACCTATTTCAAAGTAGTCAACGACTTTAAGTACATTTTTATGATTAAATGTTTTCATAACTTTTACTTCCTGCTATGCATTTTAATAAATAGTTTTATCTATGTTATTAACTCCGTCAAACATGTTTATGATTTTCAAGTTATACTCATTGTTTTTATCATCTGAAACTACTGCCCTGGATATATATGATTGATCATACAAAATCATCTATAAAGTTTTATACCTTTATTCATGATACAATTTTTCTGCTAAATCTTTTATTTAAAAAAACTCTCTTTCTCTATTTTTATTTGATCTCATATTTATTTCTTTGTATGTTTGTTTTTATGTTTAGATTTAATAAACACTTAATCTATTTTTTTGTATAAATTCAATAAAGTATTTTTTAAAACAATCTAAATTCACTATATTTCAACATTTGGAGATTCATTATGACGAGATAAGTAGATATTCGTAATTAATAATTATAATCAATGAAATTCACTATATTTCAACATTTGGATATTCATTATTAAGAGATGAGTAGATATTCATAATTAATAATTATAATAATTCATATAAGCTAAATCCATCCATTTATTTGATAAAAAATATCTAACAAAAATAAAAATTTCATAAGGATTTTTTAATCCTAATTATTTTATTTTTTAAACAAATGCTAATAAAAATAACATGTTTTTGTGTTTAATAAATTCTAAATAAATAAAAACAATTTTTAGAAGCATTAAATTAAAAATGATAAATATTTTCTATTGATTGATAATAGAAAAAATATTAAAATCAAATAAATAACTTTTAAAGATAAAAATAATTTCAGGATAAAATATTTATGATAAAAGATATAAAATATATTTTTTTAATGACAATTTTTAAAAAAGCAACCATAGTAAAAATTAAAATTTGCATAAAATTTTAAATGAACAAATGAGTAAATAATTAAATAAATAAAAATCTATAAAAAATTTAAATATATATACATTAATAAATATCAATTACATATAAACTTAGTAATTTTTAATTTTATACATTGTAATACTATATAAATATATAATTTATTTTATTATCATATTTATCAAATATTAGGATATTCAAATGCACAAAAAAATTGTTTGAGTATTAATTTATTAGAGTGCTAATTTAGAGATTTGCAATATATAATAAAAATTGTATGCAATTTAATTAATTTAAGAAAATAGAATTTATATTTGACTTAACTTTTGTTTGATTTATATGTCTTAATCTTTCAAAGTTTTCCCTAATATTATGATTAACAATATAATTCCAGTAATTTTAAAGACAAGTGATAAGTTAATTAAAAACGAATTAAGATATTTATTAATTATTTCTTAAAAATTAATACAAGGACAAAAGATACATTTTTATAGGGAAATAATATACTTTTTTTTTTAAAAAAATTATATATATTTTATAATGGGAATTATTTATTTATTTATGAATGAATGAATGAATGAATATTCATTTTCAAGCCTTTTAATAACTAACAGCTTATAATGTATTTGTCCAGGATTAGTAAAATACATCAACACTCCAGTTTTAGTTACCTACTTTTAAAACAAATCTGTACTTAACACCTGAGACAACTTGTGAATAGACACCAGTGAGTTGAGGATTTGAGTTAGAATTAATGACATTTTTTTATTACAAGTAATTGAGACCTACTTAGTATGCTTATAACAAACTTAAATCAACGTCAACCTTATTAAATCCACCTACGATCTATTTGTTTGTAACTTTAGCGTATGCAAAGCTTAGACATATAACTAATATGCACAAAATTAGTATTTTTCTCATTGTTTTTTTAATTTGTATTTGTTTTTTAATATTTTTTAAATATTTATTTATTATGTTTTTAAATTAAATTTGTTTAATTTTAAATAAATTCTTAACAAAGGTTGATAAATAAATATAATCCAGTTTAATTGAGGTATAATTTGAAGCGTTTTTGATTTCTTCATTTTTTGTTTTGAATTTAGAAAACAATTTTATTTTTTGAGAGTATGCTTCGTATTTAAATTTTTGTTAGTAGTCGTGAATCAATAAATAGAATATTAGAAAAAAATTAAAGCCTAAACCTGCATAAATTCTCTATGATCCATTTTTTCGTTTTTAAGCATCAGCGTTTTTAAATTTTCTTAGATAAATTATTTAATAGATCTTAAAGATTTTATTCTATTTAATTTTTTTGTTGCTTTTATTAAATAAAGTAAAAACTTTAAAATGTGTGCTTATATTACCTAAAGCAGATAAATAAATCAATTTTAGAATCTATATTAACTTTAAATCGCTTAAGAATGCTTTTTTAACCTCAAAATTAGTTTATGAAAATAATATTTACAAACCGTTTTGAATTTTAATTTATTTTCAGTTCGAACATAATTTTCTTTTAGCTGATATCTTATTTTTTTCCAGAAAAATTAGAAAACAAATGAATTATTATCCAATGATTAATTTACGTCATTAAAGTGATCAAATAATTAACAAAAAAGAATTTATTTCAAATCAAAAAGATTTAGATATATCTTAATTTCTCAATTTTCACTTTATAAATATTGTTTCATATATTTTATTTTAAAATCATTATTTTGAGATTTTTAAAGAAAAATTATTTTTAGATTTTTTTTTTTTAAAACAGAAAATATATTATATAAATAGAAATAAGAAAATAGTTAAAATTTAAATTTTATAATAGTACTATTTTTCATAGTTTCTAAGAATTTTTCATGAATCAACCATACTGAGTTCAATTTTGTGAGTATAATATCTATCACTCTAATTCAATAATTAGCTTGTCAGGTTTTATTAAGTTTTTTATATTGTAAATTAATCATTAAATAATAATTTTTATTTTTATTTACTTTATCTACAAACAATCAGTCTTCAAATAAATCGTAAAAGATAATAATAGGATGAAAGATCAATTCGTTTGAAATAAATTTCTAAAATGCTAGCTTTTGATGTAAAGTGCTATTTATTTAACTTAAACGCTAATTATTCAAAAAATGAAGCTACTTTTTGAGATCAGATTCTGTTTCCTAAATATTTTCAATAGCCAAAAATATATCCTTTTCAAATAACACTTTTATTATTTTATATAAATCAGCTGTTTTTGTGATTTTTGTTTTGAGTAATTTAATCTAAGGAAGTACTGTTTTAATTTACAGAATAAATTGGAAACTGTTTACTGAAATATCAGCATTTAAAACTACTTCTTGAAAATATTTAGAATTTAAAAATTATTTTCTTTCATAATGAGCTGAACATATTTCAGATTTACCAAACGAACAGAGCAAAGTATCTAGAAGATCAGTTTAATTTATAAAAGTTTCTGGATTGATATAAATATCAACTTATTTAACATTATCAAAGTTTATCAAATTTTAACTAATTTCTGTTTATTCTTATTATTGAATATATTTTCTTAGCTAGTTAACATTATCTGTTTCAAGAAATGTAGGATTTTTTCCATTAATTAGATTCTAATACTCTCTATATTTTACTATCGTTAAAAGCACAGAGAGTCCAATTAAGCTCAAACAAAAGTACTAAAAAGTGATAATATCATCTAAGTTTATCAAGTAGAATATATATAAAGTTAAAAGAAAAGTTTTTTGGATCAGAGAATATTTAATAGATGAAATTTAACATATAGATTTCAATTGATTTTTTTCAAGTCTAAATTTTAAACTTTAAGTATCAATATGAAAAATAATTTAAGCTAAGCTAGAATTAGGATGGAAAATATTTGTTTACAAATATTAAAGTCTCTTTCTTATGCTTAAAAAATAATAGCAAAGCACCATAATTATGAAAAACACAGAGTAAATAAGTAATAACCAATTAGGAAACTACATTAATAATGTCAAACAAGTCATCATATGAAAAGCTTAGATCATTGATTATTTTAGTAAAAACTTTGGTTATTATAGTAATGAGAAGTCCAGTTGATTTAAAAGGTTTCTCTGTATGTCAGCGTAGGGTGCCTGATCATTGTATCTGTGAATTAATTTATGAAATAAATCTAATCCGATAGAAAATGTCATCCATAACAAGATAAATTGATTTTCACATATTTATTTATGATAGATGAACAAATAAGCTATTTTCAAGAAATAAGTAAAAGAATTTATATAAATTATTTCATAAGAACTTTTAATATTTGAGGGAATATAAGTTAAAAGATTTTAATATTAATCATCTTCTACTTTGTTTAAATAGTAGTAAGCATCTTCTGATAGAATTAAAGTGCTAACAAAATTAACAAATTTGATATTTTTGCGCACATGATAAATAAACGCTGATAAGATTAACCTCTTTATTGAAAACCAGAATATGAGCAAACCATTTGTTAACCAATTAATTTCCTATAAAATAATATTTATTAACAAAATTAATAGTAAATGTGAGTTAATCTAAATTTTTACTTAAAAATTTTGAATGAACAGATAAATCATCATCATAAATGATATTTTTTAAAATACCATTGCAAAAATTAGTAATTAAGCATACTCTTTTTCTCTAGCCATATTCTAAATATTTTTATTATTTTTGGTAGAATATATGAGTTATCTATCAACTTGTTAGCAAATAAGTTTCAAGCGTTAAGTGAATTTATCGTTGATTATTTTATCTGTTTCCTTTTTTATGCATATTTTTAAATAGGTTATTTAAATAATTTTCATTTTGCAAAATAAGCTAATTCCAAAAATTTAAAATTTTAAATCTAATCATCCAGTAAAATATATGAAGTAACTTAGCTATGGAAAAGGAAAAATGAAAAAATTGATACCTTCTTTTATTTAGTATTTAAAAATTGAAGTAGCCTTAGTAAATCTTGAAAAATTAAAAGTTAAAAACTCTACTTTTATATTTAAATATTGCACTTAATTTATTATTATTTTTTTACTTTTTGTTCTTGCTTAAATTAAATGTCATTTGATAAGCAATTAATCTCTAGTTAGTTAATAAAAGGAATCGAGAATAAAGTAGATGTTTTTTAAATTTTAGTAGAATTAAAAGTTTCAGAGAAATCAATTGGGATATTAATTTATTATACATTAAATAAATTAAAACACTATATTCAATTTAAATTCATTATTAATTTTATTTCATAACTATTAATAATAAATTTTTTACATTTAAGAAACCTCCTTTATTTATATATTTAAGTAAAATTGAAAAGTTATGTGAAATATTTTATAAATTTTATAAGATATTTTTTTAATTTATTAAAAAGATAAATGATAGAAATAAAAAGCTTCTGTTTTACATAAATTAAAAAATAAAACAAATTCGACAAAGTAAATTTAAAAATAAAACAAATTTCTTTTTATTTTTTTGGTTTTTTATTTTAAATTAAACCTTAAATAATTTAATTATAAAATTTAAAGTAATTTAGAGGGGTTGGGGTTGGGGTTGGGGTTGGGGTTGGGGTTGGGGTTGGGGTTGGGGTTGGGGTTGGGGTTGGGGTTG